>NC_071089.1:73613269-74225353 GCF_027358695.1 Spea bombifrons | reverse complement strand
CGGAGAGAGAAAGAGAGAATGCGTTAGGCAGATGAATAACAAGCAATGGTTAGCTAAAATCTGAAGAACAGGAGGGTGCTACTTAAAAAGGCAGAAGGTGATTCAAGGCTTTTTCGAATAAAACAGGATAATTCTAAGCCTTTCTGCGGCTCCTAAAGCAGCAAACAGAACAATTGTGCATAGCCATGAAAAAACATTTACCCATTTGTAAGAGACAGGAGAATGTACTGCAAAATAGAAGAAGCTGAATATTACTTGGCTATGTTTTCAGAATCTGCAGCTAATCCCTGAGCTGCTGATGTTATTCCATTCATAGATAATGAATGCACATTTTCAAACCAAAGCGACCTTTAATTGAAATTTTCATTTGTTGGAACTGAGATTGGCAGAATAGTGACTTTATGAAACAGAGAAGATGAACAGCAATATTCATACACATCTCTACGTTACTTACATTGTGTGAGAGTTAAAGGGTGACTTCCACCTTTTTTTATTAGTAGTATTACATTAAAAACAAGTTTTAAAAACTAGACTTTTGCATTCATTTTTGTCCGAATTCGAAATTTGCCCGATTTTCGTAAATTCTGTGATTTGTGCGATGCCCAAATGTGAGGCCAGACACCCCCCATGAATCAGACTGCAAAACGCTCACCATTTAAGTCTGAAATACATGGGCCCACCTCGACTCACACACTCTTGTTCACATTCTCTCTCACACTCTCTAAATGTTTCCCTGCCTTCTCTGCCGACCACTTCCGCATCTTCATTATAATTTGCCTTCTATCTTTTATCTTCTCCCTTTTCATCTCTCCTCTATCTTCAATCTTCATCTGTATCTTCGTGGACATAACCTAGTGGGTACTTCAATATGTCAAAATGGTGGTGGTTCCGCCGAAGTCCTCTCCTCGATCCTCCAACTGGGGGAGAGGATGTCACCGAAAGTGCTGTCATTTTGCCCTACAGTGAACTCAAGTCAATATGGTGGTGGTCTGGTGACATCCTATTACCGATCCTCCAAACGGGGAGAGGACATCTCCGAAAGTGCTGTAATTTGAAGAGACTGATTATGGGCATCCGGAAATGAATTTCTCTCCTGAATTTTTGTTCAAACTAAATGGGCAGGGCACAAAAATGTGTTTAAATAATTTTTGGCCCATTTGCACATGTCTATTGTTTACTCCTTTAAAACCAGAAATCTAGTTTTCTTACATTTTTAGACAGCTGTATATTAGTCATCTGTATGTGCTTTAGCTCTGTTATCTTAGGCCAGCCTTCTAGACAAACTGGCTCCATAACCAGGTTGCTTCACGACTATGCAGAGCTTCTGGATACTCATACTTGCCTCAACATCTTAAAATTCAAAGTGATATACAGTACATTAAACACAATGAGTTTGATTGCTTGGACTGCGAACTAGCACCCAGTGAAGTTCCTCTGTTCCTGTCCTAATGCCAATGCCCTTCCCTGTTCCCATTCCAACACCTGTCCCTTACCCCTATTTGGACTGCTACCTAGTTGCTGACCTTCTGTCTGCTACATTGACTTTGCTCTTGTCTCAACCCCTTGGCTCCTCTAACTTTGTTCCAGATTGACTCTTTTTGGCTACCCAACACAACATTTCTGCTTGCTGGAATTGCTTGACTGTCCGATGTCACTGAAGCCTCTGTGCCATGGGCTCCTGGAGGGGACTGAGTGCCAGCCTCCTTCCTACGACTATGGGCCCTGGTAAGGAGTGCCACGTTACCCAAATCATAAGAGACTCTAAAGACACGGTTACTGGAACTTATAAAACCAGCTCTCTAAATGCCCGAGAACAGAGCAATACATTTATTTTTTTAAATCGTTATAGGCATTTTTAACTTTAAATTAACTGTTCTAATCCTAACAATGTACCGCTTCTGATCTGCCTTCAAAGTGCTTGAGATAATGTGAGTAGGCCATTTAAATAATTATGGATAAATAATTATGATTTTCCAGTGAATACCAATGTCTCTATTTTTCAGAAATGGAAAAATAGCAGTGATAGAAATTTTAAAAGAAATTCATTAATATGGTAATAAACTCATGAATGTATAAATAATGTTATAGCTTTCATTTTGAATGGAAACATAAGAGTGCTAGAGATTTGTTATTTTTAACCAATGGGCTTAAAAAAACAGATTGATAACAGCTTTATATGTTTGAAAATATTGGACACACTACTATCGGTGTAATAAGTATATCTGTAATGCTTGTTTTGTTTTGTTATCCTAGACTTACCTTTCCTCGTCTCCCATTGCTGGTTACAGAAACCCTGTCCACCAGAGCTTCACATATAACGTTGAAGTCCAACTATTCAAGTTGGGGCATTACTTTCCAACAACCTTGAGAATTAATGACAACTGTAGTAAATATCCTAATACATTTTAGACTGCGCTTTCCCAACAACAATGAAGTATTTATTGATTTGAATATTATGGATGTATGCAACAATTAAACAGCGTGCTTCTAGAAGCTCAACCCCTTCCTATTTGTTTATGTCAGCATGCTAGTCTTATAATCATCTGTGCTAATAGTATGAACAGGTTGTTGGTCTTTCCAGAAACTAGGGAAGGAAATTCAATTGTAGTGTGCTCGCAATGGTGAAAACAGACCAGGGCCAGTCTAGGTTGCTATGGAGCTTCATGCAAGTAGCTTAAAGGGCCCTAGGGATGGGTAAGTATCCAACAACCCTGACTGGATTCAGGGAATGAGCCCGTGATGGCCGGAGCTTGTCAGCTGCGGTAGTCCACTGAAGCAAATGTAGCATTGAAGAAAATGTGTGACTGCATCTTCAACATTTATTTCATGTGATTGTATGTTTACTAGCTCTTTTATTTACTTCATGTCCAAATTAAGATGAATTCTATGTATATATAAAGGGTGGGGTCATTTTGATTGCTGTAAAGCGACTTATGCAACTACGCAAACTACCTTAAAGACATCCCCTTGTTTCCCTTTTACTGGCTCCCCCATTTTCACCAGTTCTTATTCCATAAACATGAAAAACAACTATTGTCTAGTCCTTTATTGAATATGTTGAAGTTCACAGTTTTTTGTAATTGTCCTATGTGAAGCAAATCTGTGAATTTAATGAAATAATAAAATAGAATTATTAAACAGATCCCCCAATTGTTTAACAAATGCTCTAAACACATCATAACATCACTTGGGAAGTGGGACAAACATAGACAAATAAGTGTGCCGACACCATTTTAACTTGTCAGTCGGAGTTACAGACTGATGACAGTTGGAGTGTGATACAGTCAGTGACAGCTCATCCGCCATACTGCAAGTGTCAATTCTATAGTGTAGCACAGAACATTTACTGAAGTGGGTTGGAGAAGCTGTTGTGTATATCAGTTCATTATTGATATACAGAGATGGCAGCCAGGGCCACCCACCGTCATCACCCCAGAGTCCGTTTGTCCCCACCTTCACTGTGTCACGCTTCTCTTTTACTCCCCATACACCCCTAGATCCCCATGTAACGTATAGATCAACTGAATAACACATGCAAAACCAGTATAGTAGATGTAGATCAACTACATAAGATATACAAACCCTCTAGTTTAGGTATCGATTCAATAAAGAACATATGAGAACATAGCAGTGCAGGTATAAAGGGGAATTCAGCGTCCTGTGCCTTGGGTCTGGATATGTGTATCTACCAGTGTCTACCCAGTGCCCTACTATTATTACTGCTAGCTTATCACCTTCCTTACTGATCAATTCATCAAAATGGTCCAATCATTGGAGAAATTCAGTCCCATAGCATGCTGCTGGATGGGTGTATGTATAGGTGAATTGCTGTAGGTTGCTGGTGGTCCCGCAGTGCATAATCAAGGCTGGATCTTTTCCTAAACTTTGAGATGGTGCTGGTGTAAGTGAAAGCTGATGCCTCACCCTTTGGGAACACTCCCCAAATGTTGTTTCCAAATAATAAAGGCCTCCAAATTTTATCTGAACCAAACAGTCGGACAGCAAAATTTGTTGCCTGAAAACAAAACAATCATTTAGCTGGAATCATTTTTGTGCTTTGCGCAAGTCTGATATTTAACATTTATTTGCTAGAAATGTGTGTTAAAATAATTGAAGGCAGATAAGGTACAATGAGCTCTCAAATTTCAATGTTATTCTATAGAGCCCTTTATCTAATTGTCTCATTGTAGGGTACTGTCACACATTAATTTACCACTTCAGTGATTTTCCATACTTTAACGCTATTCAGCTGAGGAGTGTTTTAAAAAAATATATTTAAGTCTAAATGTTTAACTGATAAA
Source organism: Spea bombifrons (assembly GCF_027358695.1). Classification (NCBI taxonomy): domain Eukaryota; kingdom Metazoa; phylum Chordata; class Amphibia; order Anura; family Pelobatidae; genus Spea; species Spea bombifrons. The sequence goes on along the minus strand of NC_071089.1, from coordinate 74,221,052 downwards.
ATGTTCCTTGAATTAAATACAGTGGGCTACAATTGTGATATCAGAATAATAAGAGCAACATTGAACTTACATTTAAACGCAAAGGGACATTATGCTTTTAAATCCTAGGTATCATTGGGACTTACTAAGGTTATCAACAAAAAGGTCAATCAAACACTGCAAGGAACTATTCTAAATGTGGCTGTGGATTTCCGTAAAGCTCTGCCTTGCACATTTTTATTGGTATTGTATGAGAATCAGGGTCATCTGTAATGTGGGGTAAAATGGGCAGTTGGCCATTGAGCCCCTCAACCAGAGGCATATCTTGGCTAGCCACTGCCCTAGGCCTGACCAAGAGCATCTCTACGGCCGCTATCAACCATGCTAAGCGGTGGGAGACAATGTCATGTGCTGGTGCGCTGCTTGTGTGTTTCAGAGGAAGGTCACTATGGTGGCTATATGTTAACACAGATCATGACAGATCACAAATGTATTTAATACAACCACTAAAATGTTAAAACATATTAAAGAACAATTTTGTTCTTTTGTTTCCATATTTCGTGCGATTTTAGCAGCTGAACAAACACATTTGTGAAGAGGTTGAGTATCCAAAGTTTTCTATGGAAAATCCTTTTATTCTGCATCTGAGTTTCTGGGGATGTATACATTGAGATATATACAATGTTTCAGACAATGTGTGCAGCGTGATGCGTGGGTGTAAACTGTTTCAGCTCACTTTCAAGAGGCTCAATAGTTTGTGTACCTCGCTCTAGACTAAAGCAAAGTACCGTATTTGCTCGATTATAAGAGGACCCCTCAAAATTGGAATATTAATTAAGGAAAAAAAGAAAAAGCCTGAATATAAGACTACCCTACAGGAAAAAAAGTTTTACTAGTAAATATTAATTCACATGTAAACTATTTTTTTCGTATTTGATAAAAACTATGATTTTTGCTTTTATTTCCATTTATTTGCCACTCTGCCCCCAGTTATGCACATCTCCCCATATATGTCTTATCTACCCATTTAAGCCACTCTTCCTCTCTGACATGCATTTTAACCCCCTATATTCCACTCTACCTCCCTGATATGCCCTGTAACCCCCATATGCCACTGAAAACCATTAAACCCCCCATGCCACTCTTAACCACCATGTCACTTTTAACCCCTCCCCCGACTTACCAGTGCATCCCTTTACTTGTGACCCGTGCTTCAGACTCACTGGTGTCTAGTGGGGCAGCCGATGGAGGTCTATGCGATATACACCTCCGCTGCTGGTGGCCAGTACTTCCGCCGTGGCTTCTATGATGGAGTGCCGGCATCACATGACCTTCCGGGGCTCCATCAATGAAGCCCCCAGAGTAAGTGCTGGCAGCAGCAGAGGCTGCCATAGAGGAGAATCCAGGTCCCCTGCAGCGCTGCGGAGGATGTGAATCTTAGTCTTGTAGTCAGACCTCTATTTGAGGTCTGATTAGAAGACGACCTCGAATATAAGACAAGGAGTATTTTTCAGAGCATTTGCTGCAGTGACATTACAGTAAACAAAGGCTTTGAATGTACTGAAGTGTAGAGGAGAGAGCAGCTGTGAAGATGCATGTTATCAACCTTTGTAGTGGAAAACATGCATTGAATGCCAAACCTGAAGTATTTCCTACACAATGTTATGAGTTCCTTTGCTTGTACATACTTACTGTTTTATACATTGCATTGGTGTTGTCTGGTTGTGCCCAGCTTATATTGTTAAATCTGTTATGTGTTTTGGTGTTTTGGTGGCACTGTGAAGTTTCGGTCATGTGTCCTTACCCAAAGCTTGCTAGGGTAAGGACACATAGCTAGCTAACTAGAGACCATCTTACAAAGATTTTATGTTAAGGATAGTTATTTCCTTGCTTCTACAGGTGTCTGGAATAAAAAAAATGGTCCTATAATGTTTCCAAGAATGGGTATTAGGAATAGGTAGTAGGGCTTCCATCCTTTATTTTTATTAGTATTAATCAATATATATATATATATATATATATATATATATATATATATATATCCATTAAATTCCAATATATTTTATTACATTCCATTGTGTGTTACCTTTTTAATTTTAGATTTCATATGCTGATAATCTGTACAGTGTCTTGAATATCTTCCAAGACTGAGAAGCCTAGAAAAAGCCCTGAAGGCAGACCAAGGCAAACTTAATTTGTGCATGTATATATACGATTGTAAAAAAAATGCTTCTTCTCTGATTAACAACAGTTAACGTACAGTTAGAGAATTTAGTTGAAATTGTGTCAGTCAGGGGATTGTTCATGTTCAACTGTATGCGTATTTTCCAATTTCATCAAAACATGCCACAGGCTAATATGTGAAGGACACAATGTCATTACTTGCGATCTACATCTCATCAAACAAGAAGATGGGAAAGATAAACTAAGTAATAAATGGGTGTCATGGTGTGATGCAAGGTCTCACTACACAGGACATTTAAAAAAAAACAGAAAAACCAGAAAAAAAACCAGAAAAAAACATCATATAGCCCTGGACTAAGAATAGTCCATCAGTTCACATATTTATTACAGAAGTCTCACAAACCTGTTATTTCGAAGCATTAAGGAAAAACCTGTGACATTAATGCCCAATATGAATTCTATGTTTTGCTTAATTTGACTAAGCATTACATATGTGTTGATGGTAGATAAATATTTTATCAACTTTGTTTTTTGATAACATTTTTGTGATTTTAGTCTGATATATTTTTATAAAACAGATTGAAACAGTATTTAACGTATACCTGGTACTTTTTCCTTTTCTATCCTAGGCTGTGCCCACACCAGCTGATTATATCTCACCCCTGTATATCATAGTTCTATTAGTGTTCTATTACTGTATGAAATAACGAGATCTCATTACCACTCATCAGTTTGTATCATGCTTCAGATGTTAATTGGTGTCAGAATCAAGCTTTACGCTTCTAGTCTCAGACCTGATCTATTTACTTTTCTGGGTCCAACTTCTTGCAACAAATAGGAAATTATCTAAGCCACATGGATTCTGTGTGTAAGGAATACTCACAAAAGCAGTAATTTTCACAGCTTTAATATACACTCACTGGCCACTTTATTAGGTACACCTTGCTAGGACCCCCTTTTGCCTTCAGAACTGCCTTCATTCTGCGTGGCATACTTTCTACAAGGTGCTAGAAACGTTCCTCAGAGATTTTGGTCCATATGGACATGATGGCATCACGCAGTTACAGATTTCTCGGCTGCACATCCATGATGCGAATCTCCCGTTACACCACATCCCAAAAGTGCTTTATTGGATTGAGATGTGGTGACTGTGGAGGCTATTGGAGTCGAGTGAACTCATTGTCATGTTCAAGAAACCAGTTTGAGATGATGTGAGCTTTGTGACATGGTGTATTATCCTGGTGGAAGTAGTCATCAGAAGATGAATACACTGTGGTCATAAAGGGATGGAAATGGTCAGCAACAATACTCAAGTAGGCTGTCACATTTAAATGATGCTTAATTAGTACTAAGGGACCCAGAGTGTGCCAAGAAAATGTCCCCCACATTACTCCAACAGCCTGAACCGTTGATACAAGGCAGGAAGGATCCATTACTTCATGTTGTTTAGGCCAAAGTCTGACCCTGCCATCCAATGTAGCAAGGGACCAGATAATGTTTTTCCAGTCTTCCATTGTCCAATTTTGATGTGCCTGTGTGAATTGTAGCCTCAGTTTCCTGCTCTTAGCTGACAGGACTGGCACTCGGTGTGGTCTTCTGCTGCTGTAGCCCATCTGCTTCAAGGTTCGATGTTTTGTGCTCTCAGAGATGAAATTCTGCATACCTTGGTTGTAATGAGTGGTTATTTGAGTTACTGTTGCCTTTCTGTCATCTCGAACCAGTCTGCCTATTCTCCTCTGACCTCTGACAACAACAAAGCATTTTCGTCCACACAACTGCCAGTCACTGGATATTTTCTCTTTTTCGGACCATTCTTTATAAACCCTACAGATGGTTGTGCGTGAAAATCCCAGTAGATCAGCAATTTCTGAAATACTCCGAGCAATACTGGCACCAACAACCATGTTACATTGAAAGTCATGGTTTGAATCTCAGCAAGTTGTATAGAAACCCTGGAGTCATAGGCGTAAGGGGAACATGACCCTGCCAGCACTACAGGATGGTGCGCATGGTATTAGGGCAGGAAAGGGTTAACTCAGCAAGGGTTAGCACGAGGTGAGAATGCACAGGGAACGAGGGGGAAGTCACAAGGAACGTGACTGTAGGGGGAAGGGGACAGGGCTATAAAGCCCCTCTAAGCACACGTGCAAGGGGCAATTACTGAACACCACAGGAGCAGTTTCCCGCCCGCCCTCCCCCTTTTTTGTCTTTTGGCTTTGTGTTTCTGTGTCTTTGTGTGTTTTTCTTTCCCCCTTTCCCTCTTTCTTTTTGCAGGATCCAACCTCATTGCCTGTGGCGGAGGAGTTCCCTGGAGAAGTTTGAAGGATAATGGGAGTGGCAAGTTGATGGTTTTGGTTAGAGGTTAGAGTTAATGCCCTCCCTGTACAGGATTAACCAAAGGGTTAAGGTGGAGCTCCCCTATCCGACCCGCGGTCGCTTGGGCGATTGTGGTATCCGGCGGAAGGGGTAGTGTGAAGCCATTGTTTTGTGTTTAGGTTGGGAACCCTCAGCTGTTTGTACACAGGTGTACAGAAGACTGTATAGTATTTATACAGAAGTTATTATTAAAGTGTTTTTACAATAATTTATAAGATGTTAAATAAAGTTATGTCGAGACATTTGTTAAATAAATGTCTCGGCCTTTTCTAAATCCAATCCTGCTGGTGTCTGTCTCTTATTTCGGGTTTGAGAAATGGGGAACCTCCTGGGTATGGGCAGTGCAAGGGTCATGACCACGTCTACATGCCATAAAGCATTGCATTGAGTTGCTGCCATGTGTTTGGCTAGTTAGCTATTTGTGTCAACAAGCAATTGAACAGGTGTACCTAATAAAGTGGCCAGTGAGTGTAGTATCACCATATATAATGTATGACTAATACATGCCACTTTCTTTCTTGTGTTTGTTATTAGCAAAGTGTAGAATTTTTATTTATCTATTTTTTCAGCAGCAGTTAATATACAGTAATCATTATTATTAAGGTTATTTTGGATTTTAAGACACTCGATTGCCAGTAGCCAGAGAAGCATCTCACAAAACCTCTCCTCTGATAATAGTCATAGATTACACCCAAACATTTACATCCCAAGTGAGCTTATTCATTGTAAGACTAAATATAATAGTTATCGCACCCATCCATTTCAATAATTAAGCTCTTAACTAATCCTGTTAAACAAGGGTCATTACAATAACTCACACTATTACATAAAACATTATATCTATTGACACAAAATGAGGAACACACCTGAAGTTTTGTACGTACCCATTGGTATTGCATTCCACAAAGTGCATTTTCTAATGTGCATGCTGTTTTCCAGTGAAATATCCAGTTTGTCTGGATATTATCAAAAGATCCTAATAAATGGATGCTTTCCATGTAGACCACAGGATACCATTTAAATCAAATGGAATCTTTTTTTCCCCCAGTTGACAGGAGCCTTGATCAGTATCCCAACGTCTCATGATACTTAAAGCTCAATCAATGGCTCAATTGGCTATAACAGCCATATTGCTCTGATGTGTACTTTGAAGAGTCTGCCAATTGGGAGATAGTTTTCTACTGAAAAGCTGAATGTCACAGAGGAATTCTAATTAAAGCATATTTGGCCTGTATGTTTTCTGGGCATATATTTTGAAATGTTCAATTTCTTCTTGTGTCTTTAACGTAACTGTGTTCTCCAATGTAAATAGACAATGTTTTATAATATTGAATATAATTGATTTCCCTATTTTATGAAAAACATGTTAGCCCCCAAACAGCTTGCCTGTGCCATCTGTGCCCCCAAGCAGCCTACCTTTTACACCTTCTGGAGTGACCCAGAGATTGTCCTGAACTCAAGTCAGATGCTGTGGCATGACCTCAAAAGGACAATTGTCACCAGACATCCCAATGCTGAACTAAAAAGGTTTTGTAAAGAAATGGCCCAAAATCCTCCTGACCACTGTGTATTTGAAGCCGACTATCTATTGTTGTGATTTATTTAAAGAACAGATCACATTTAATGACCAATATATATGCAGATATCCATGTAATTCCTAAAGGTTCAAATACTAGAGTAGCCTGCAAGATGCAGCTACTGTTATTCAGCCGTTGACAATGCATTGGAAGATTATCCATTAGAGCATGAGGGTCCACCAGAGCTCAGGGCCTCCTAGGCATGTGCATAGTGTGCCTGGTATGCCTAGTGTACCTAGTGGATATACGCGACGCTACGTCTTCTCTTAATGACAGGCTATACTTGATGTAAAAAGCACCAGCCAATTAGTATAATTGCATAGCACAATATGAGACTATTTCTTAAATTTCCACAGGGGTGCAGTATTTTTCATATGCTATAAATTCTACAATCATAGTAAATCCGGTATATTGAAGCCAGCTTTCATGGTTTATGGTTAACATAAACTTTACTTCCATTCATGTAATGAATCACAGAATTTTCTTGAGTACTTTGAAAACAAGCTTCCTAGTAACTCATATCTGAATTACTGGAATAAATGGTTTATAGAGGATTGTATTAAAATGCCAATGCATTCCAGTCCTGAGATGATTCATTTCCAAATTCTTGTGAAAGTCGCAAGCCATTGTTTTGGGGGAATTTAGTATCAGTCACCTTTTACCCTTTGCCCTCTATAGATGTACTACATGGAAAAGATATGTGACCTAAGAGAGTTAGGATAAATGATGAAGATATGCTGGTGACAATATGTTGTCTGGAAAAATTGCATTTTTTACTAGACTTGTGCATTCGTCTTCGGGCGAACATGAAAACGAGCACGAAGAGGCCGTTTTTTTGTTCGTTCCGAAGGAACGTAGAACAGAATACAGTGCCGGCAAACCGTAGGCGAAGACGAAGACTCACAATCACGAAGAATCGAAGATTCTTCGTGATCGTCTTCGTTTTTGCCGCGCAACCGCCAAAATTTCAAACAGGAGTGAGCTGATCCTCGTCTGTCCAATCAGCTCACTCTTGTGACGTAACGCTAAGGGTCTCGTCCAATGCCTGTGCTGCTGTTTTTTGAATTCTGAAGGCGCCTTTATAAGACCAGAGCTTGCCTGAGAGATCCATTCATTTTTCGCTGTGACTGCTTTGGCAACACTGCTGTGCTGCATCCGAGCGTTACAGAGAGAGATTGTTCTGTTCTGTGTGAGACTGGTAAGCCTTAGCCTGCCATTTCTCACTGTGTACTTCATCCTCACTTCAGTGCTACTTAATTAATATATTTAATAATAATAATTTGATTAATTTAATTTTTTTAAAATTAATTTGTCATCAACTTTAGTGTAAGTGCTGTTGAGTTGACAGTGCACCCAGTGCCTCAGTGGCACTGGGGTGCCCTTGCCCTGGGCTGGCACTAGTGCCTATTGCCTGTCCTGCTTAAATAAATTAAATAGAATTTATAAATTACAATTTAATAGAATCTATAATTTAATAGTTCATTATAATATTATATATATATATATATTTGTCAGTCATATATATATATATACTATAGTATACTAGTGTAGAGTGTACTGTAGACATTCATCTACTAGTGTCTAATTTAAAATCAGTAATATTAATTAATATAATTAATAATTGAATTCATTATAAAATATATATATTTGTCAGTTATAGTTAGTAATAGTATACTAGTGTAGAGTGTACTGTAGACATTCAGAACATCTACTAGTGTCTAATCTAAAATCAGTAATATCAATAATTCTCTAATTCTTTCTTATCTTAATAGTTAATTAAATTAGCTATAAATAAAAGTAATAATATTAATTAATTACTACTAGCGTATAGTTCAGCTAATCTTATTAGTACTGGTGCTGCAGCTCTATAGTTTGTGCTTTGTTTTAGCAACAGTAAGAGACCAAGTCAATTTTTCTTAATTAATCTTTCATTTTATTTCATTTGTTTTGCTCACCTCAGTCCATCAGTGAAGTGAACTTGTTGGGCTAGTGAGTGCAGCCGCATAAGTGCTGTGTTTTTTTTTGATCAGCAAGCAGTGACGTTAACTGTTTTGCAAAGATTTTCTCATTTATTTTACATTTTATTTCAATTTTATTAAAAGTACCCTTAGTGTTTTGCTCACCTCAGTCCATCAGTGAAGTGAACTTGTTGGGCTAGTGAGTGCAGCAAGCAGTGAAGATAACTGTTTTGCTGTGACATTTTATTTTATTTCTAATTCTTTTCAAGAAAAATTGACTGTGACGAGCTGTACTAAGCAAAGCTTCAAGCTACTAGCTGTAGTACTAAAATAATTCTAATCTTCTTTAATCTTAATCTATAATATATTATAAATAATAATATTCTAATTCATAATCTATAATATAAGTAATTCTAATTCTAAATTCTAATTCATAATCTATATTCTTCTATCTATAATACATAATATATAAGTAAATTAGTTCTAATCTATTAATATTATATAACTTAATATTAATTAATAAATCATATACTGAATCTGATTTAACCTCACTTTAACTTAGTGGGTTTGAGAGCGTCTGCCTAGAGGTAGACTTATAGTAAGGAAATATAGCTTTAGGCTAGCATAGTAGTAGGCTAAGCTCTTAGGCCCGTGTAAATTCAAATTAAAAATAAAATACTGCTAGTTATTAAATAGTTAATCTTGAGTTAATAATTTAAATAACTTTAGGATTTTGGCAGATTGCACACAGCACAGTGCAGTAGTGCATAGTTTTACTTTTTAAGCAGTAGCACTGAAGAGAACTTCCTCTAATTTTTTTGTCTTTAATTCGTTTTTCCTTTTTTTTATTTTTATTTTTTTATTTTTTTTTTATAGTTTTTTAAACACTACACTACACTACACTACACTACACTACACTACACACACAACACAAAATTTGAAATGGATCCTCCTTTTGGGACTAAGGAGGGACAAGCTCCATCTACCACCACCACCACCACCACCAGCACCACCACCAGCACCACCACCAGTTCTAAGATGCAGCCTTTGCGTCAGTCTAGTCGGCCAAGTAGGCCAAGCTCTCGCTTATCATTTGGGGAAGCATTGCTTGAAGGATCATCAAGTAAAGGAAAGGCACCAAAAGCAGGCAGTAGTAGTGCGGCTAGGCCCACAAGCTCTATGGTTTTTTACGGAAAGCCTAAAGCACCAGAAGCACGTTCAAAGTTAAAGGGTAGCACAAGTAGTACCAGCCCAGTGACTAAAAAGAAGTGCCTTTTGCCCCAAGCAGCATCTTCCCCATCCACCAGCAGCATGCAAGGTACCAAGCAGAGCCAAATTAGCAGCAAGACTCAGAGGGGTCCCAAACCAAAGCGATCTCATTCCTTTGTAGGGAAAACCACCACCACCACCCCCACCTCTACCGCCTCTACCACCACTAGTGCTGCGCCTACTGTTCCCACTGGTACCGCCACGCCATGTCCTCCTAGTACCTCTAGCAAGCCACCAAGTCCTTACAAAATTTTTGTAAAGACAGTTAGAGAGAGGGCTACACATAGTGGAACTCCACCTAGCGAGGTAGCAGAGGAGCCTGAGACTGAGAGGCCAAGTGCAGAGTCTATTCTTCCTGCTCGCACTACTACTAGTCACGAGTCTCACGACGATATCAGTCTTAGCTCCAGCCTAGCAGGAATTCCATTCGATCTGGCTAATGAAGAGCTAGACTATGAGCCAGAGGAAGTAGAGGAGATGAGTGGTCAGGAATCAGATTCCTCAGGGAGCAGTGTCCAAATGACTAGTGCACAATTTTCCCCTGAGCCTCCACCTTCTCCGCTACGATCATCACCATCACCACCACCAGCAGCAGCAGCAAAACCTAGCAAATCTAAAGCAATTAGCAGTCCCACTATGGCCAGTACTGTTACCACCAGTCCCACCACCACTAGTTCTGCCTCTGTTCATCCACCCCGAGCAGTAAGAGCAGCACCCAAGGCACACTCCAAGGCTATGCGCGCCCCAATTTGGGAGCACTTTGAAAATGTTGAAGAAGGGCGCTATGGAAAGTGCAAACATTGTGGGAAGCTAATAAGCAGAGGGAAAGTGTCTGGCCATTTTACCAGTGCTAGCATGAAGCATCACCTCAGCACTCAACACAACGCTGTGCTATTGGGGAAAGATGCAGAGGTAAAACTTAGTGCAGGCAGCATAGCTGGTGGCCGTGGAAAAACCCCAACAGCTTCTTCTTCTGAGCCAATAGCAGCAGCAGCAGCAGCAGCAGCAGCAACTAGTGCTGGCAGCCAGAGACCAAGGCAGGTTGGAGCACTGCATGCCCAGCCCACCCTGGAAGAATTTGGGGCATTCCACTCCAAGAGAACGATGCCCAAACAGCAGGCCAATAAAGTAACGCGACTTATTGGTCAGTTCATTGCTGTTGGAGGGGCATCCTTCTCCATGATTGAAGGGGAGCCTTTCAAACAATTGATGGCGGCTGTGGCTCCACAATACACAGTTCCGTCACGTTCCACTTTCAGCAGGAACATTGTCCCCTCGCTGTATCGGTCCTGTGTTGCAGCAGTGAAAGAGGAGCTTTCCAAGGCTGCTGGTCAGTGTGTTCATTTCACTACAGATTTGTGGAGTGCACCTAGCGCCCAGCATGCCTTTCTTTCTTTGACAGCACACTGGTGGCAGCCCGGTGTGTCTAAGGAAGTTGCTGCAGCAGGCTACCGATCATTCCTTCTCCATGCAGAAGTGATGGATGAAAAGCACACTTCCCAAAATATTCTGCATGCGATTAGGAAAATGTTTAGCCTTTGGGTGGGAGCAGAGGCGGGCACCAATGTTGAAGTTGGTTTTGTGGTAACTGACGGAGGTGCCAATATGGTGAAAGCGCTGCGAGATGGTCATATTGTTGGTGTGCGCTGTGCAGCCCACATCATCCATCTTGTAGTGAAGGCAGCAATGTCAGAAGGAACTAATGTGGCAGCAGTAGTTCTGTCCCGCTGCAGAAAGATCGCTGGGCACTTTCACCATAGTGTTAAGGCTAGCCAACTTTTGAGGGAAGAGCAAGAGAGGTCAGGTCTTCCCGTACACTGCCTACGTCAGGATGTCAGTACACGGTGGAACTCCACGTTAGACATGCTAGAGAGGATTTTGGAGCAGCAGAGGGCAATCCATAATCTTGCCTCAGAGCACAATATAGGGATTACCTCTCCATTGAATAGGGAGGATTGGACAGTGATCGCCCAGCTAGTGGCAGTCCTTAAACCATTCAGGGATGCCACAGAAAATTTAAGCTCAAACACTGCCAGTCTGGCCCAGGTAATCCCAGTGTTCTCCCATCTAGGCAGCAAGATGGATGTGTTCCTTGGAAACCGTGAGGCTGTTCAAGGTGGCACTCTACATCCTGACGTAGCAGCCATAGTCAGGAAGCTGAAGGATCTGCTAAAAGTACACCTTCGCAAGCGAATGGAAGAGAGTCCCGAAATGATGCTAGCGTGCCTTTGTGATCCAAGAATTAAGGGAAAGCTAGCTTTGAAATTCAATGTTCTCAGTAGCTACCGGGAGCAATTGGTCAACAAGGTGCGTGACTGGCAGCGTAAAATGGGAATGCTGTCCGAGGAGGGTGAGGTGCAGGAGGAGGAAGAGATGATGTGGTCTGCTACCCCTAGCAGCAGCATCAGCAGCAGTGCCACAAGCAGCACAACACAGCTGAGTGGAGCAGCTGCGTTTTGGGAAGAGGCACTTGGCAGTATAGTTGGACCATCTGACAGAGCTAGCAGCAGAAAGGAGAGTAGTGCTGCTGAAATGGTCAAACTTTACCTCTGTGAAGTTCCTTCTGCTCCTAATGTTGATCCTCTTAGCTACTGGGATGAAAAGAAGAGTGTGTGGCCTGCACTCTCATGGGTTGCGCAGCAGCTTCTATCATGTCCGCCAACCACTGTTCAAAGTGAGCGCGTGTTTTCTATGACTGGAAACATACTGAGTCCACAGCGCTCACGCATGGCACCTCATCTCATGGAGCAGATTGCCTTTCTTAAATTCAATCTGCCCAAATTGGGTTACCCAGCTCTTAGCTTGGAAAGTTAAATTTTTTCTCTCTAATGTTTAAGGTAGTTTCTCCCCCTGGTTGCACTTGCTGCGGTGTGGCAATGCCTGCTACCTCCGCTGGTGTAGCCAATTTACGCTAGGGCCTAGTGTCTGAGCTCTGTAAGTCCGCTCCCAAACGCCTAGGACTGACAGTCTTTGGATGCTTTGCCCTGGGGTGAAACAGGTGAGTGGGTCGCCAATTGCCCACTCATTCACCTTTTTCCGTTTCCAACGCTGCTGCTGGTGGTGGTGCCAGTATCTTTTGCCAGTTCGCTTCCTGGCTGAAATCATGCCTCAGATGTCCCTAATGGAAAGGGTAGTTTCTCCCCCCTGGTTGCACTTGCTGCGGTGTGGCAATGCCTGCTACCTCCGCTGGTGTAGCCAATTTACGCTAGGGCCTAGTGTCTGAGCTCTGTAAGTCCGCTCCCAAACGCCTAGGACTGACAGTCTTTGGATGCTTTGCCCTGGGGTGAAACAGGTGAGTGGGTCGTCAATTGCCCACTCATTCACCTTTTTCCGTTTCCAACGCTGCTGCTGGTGGTGGTGCCAGTATCTTTTGCCAGTTCGCTTCCTGGCTGAAATCATGCCTCAGATGTCCCTAATGGAAAGGGTAGTTTCTCCCCCCTGGTTGCACTTGCTGCGGTGTGGCAATGCCTGCTACCTCCGCTGGTGTAGCCAATTTACGCTAGGGCCTAGTGTCTGAGCTCTGTAAGTCCGCTCCCAAACGCCTAGGACTGACAGTCTTTGGATGCTTTGCCCTGGGGTGAAACAGGTGAGTGGGTCGTCAATTGCCCACTCATTCACCTTTTTCCGTTTCCAACGCTGCTGCTGGTGGTGGTGCCAGTATCTTTTGCCAGTTCGCTTCCTGGCTGAAATCATGCCTCAGATGTCCCTAATGGAAAGGGTAGTTTCTCCCCCCTGGTTGCACTTGCTGCGGTGTGGCAACGCCTGCTACCTCCGCCGGTGTAGCTAGCTTATGCTAGGGCCTTGTGTCTGAGTTCTGTAGGTCTGCTCCCAAACGCCAAGGACTGACAGTGCTTGGATGCTTTGCCCTGGGGTGAAACAGGTGAGCGGGTCGTCAATTGCCCACTCATTCGCCTTTCCCAATTCTGCTGCTGCTGGTGGTGGTGCCAGTGTCTCTCTTCAATGCCAGTTCGCTTCCTGGCTAGTGTCATGCCTCGAATGTCCCTGATGGTGAGGGTAGTTTCTCCCCCCTGGTTGCACTTGCTGCGGTGTGGCAACGCCTGCTACCTCCGCCAATGTAGCCAGCTTACGCTAGGGCCTTGTGTCTGAGCTCTGGAAGTCCGCTCCCAAACGCCAAGGACTGACAGTCTTTGGATGCTTTGCCCTGGGGTGAAACAGGTGAGCGGGTTGTCAATTGCCCACTCATTTGCCTTTTCCAATGCTGCTGCTGCTGCTGCTGCTGCTGCTGCTGGTGGTGCCAGCATCTCTTCTCTGCCAGTTCGCTTCCTGGCTAGTGTCATGCCTTAATTGTCCCTTATGGTAAGGGCAGTTTCTCCCCCCTGGCTGCCTCTGTTTGCGGTGTGGCAACGCCTGCTACCTCCGCCGGAGTGGCCAGCTTACGCTAGGGCCTTGTGTCTGAGCTCTGGAAGTCCGCTCCCAAACGCCAAGGACTGACAGTGTTTGGATGCTTTGCCCTGGGGTGAAACAGGTGAGTGGGTCGCCAATTGCCCACTCATTCGCCTTTTCAATGCTGCTGCTGGTGGTGGTGCCAGCATCTCTTCTCTGCCAGTTCGCTTCCTGGCTAGAGTCATGCCCAAAATGTCCCTAGTGGTAAGGGCAGTTTCTCCCCCCTGGCTGCCTCTGTCTGCGGTGTGGCAACGCCTGCTACCTCCGCCGGAGTGGCCAGCTTACGCTAGGGCCTAGTGTCTGAGCTCTGGAAGTCTGCTGCCAAACGTCTAAGACTGACAGTGTTTGGGTGCTTTGCCCTGGGGTGAAACAGGTGAGTGGGTCGCCAATTGCCCACTCATTCGCCTTTCCCAATTCTGCTGCTGCTGCTGCTGCTGGTGGTGCCAGTGTCTCTTCGATGCCAGTTCGCTTCCTGGCTAGTGTCATGAATCAAATGTCCCTAGTGGTAAGGGCAGTTTCTCCCCCCTGGCTGCCTCTGTCTGCGGTGTGGCAACGCCTGCTACCTCCGCCGGAGTGGCCAGCTTACGCTAGGGCCTAGTGTCTGAGCTCTGGAAGTCTGCTGCCAAACGTCTAAGACTGACAGTGTTTGGGTGCTTTGCCCTGGGGTGAAACAGGTGAGTGGGTCGCCAATTGCCCACTCATTCGCCTTTCCCAATTCTGCTGCTGCTGCTGCTGCTGGTGGTGGTGCCAGTGTCTCTTCGATGCCAGTTCGCTTCCTGGCTAGTGTCATGAATCAAATGTCCCTAATGGTAAGGGCAGTTTCTCCCCCCTGGCTGCCTCTGTCTGCGGTGTGGCAACGCCTGCTACCTCCGCCGGAGTGGCCAGCTTACGCTAGGGCCTAGTGTCTGAGCTCTGGAAGTCTGCTGCCAAACGTCTAAGACTGACAGTGTTTGGGTGCTTTGCCCTGGGGTGAAACAGGTGAGTGGGTCGCCAATTGCCCACTCATTCGCCTTTCCCAATTCTGCTGCTGCTGCTGCTGCTGGTGGTGGTGCCAGTGTCTCTTCGATGCCAGTTCGCTTCCTGGCTAGTGTCATGAATCAAATGTCCCTAATGGTAAGGGCAGTTTCTCCCCCCTGGCTGCCTCTGTCTGCGGTGTGGCAACGCCTGCTACCTCCGCCGGAGTGGCCAGCTTACGCTAGGGCCTTGTGTCTGAGCTCTGGAAGTCTGCTGCCAAACGTTTAAGACTGACAGTGTTTGGGTGCTTTGCCCTGGGGTGAAACAGGTGAGTGGGTCGCCAATTGCCCACTCATTCGCCTTTTCAGTTTTCAATGCTGCTGCTGGTGGTGGTGCCAGCATCTCTTCTCTGCCAGTTCGCTTCCTGGCTAGAGTCATGCCCAAAATGTCCCTAATGGTAAGGGCAGTTTCTCCCCCCTGGCTGCCTCTGTTTGCGGTGTGGCAACGCCTGCTACCTCCGCCGGAGTGGCCAGCTTACGCTAGGGCCTTGTGTCTGAGCTCTGGAAGTCTGCTGCCAAACGTCTAAGACTGACAGTGTTTGGGTGCTTTGCCCTGGGGTGAAACAGGTGAGTGGGTCGCCAATTGCCCACTCATTCGCCTTTCCCAATTCTGCTGCTGCTGCTGCTGCTGGTGGTGGTGCCAGTGTCTCTTCGATGCCAGTTCGCTTCCTGGCTAGTGTCATGAATCAAATGTCCCTAATGGTAAGGGCAGTTTCTCCCCCCTGGCTGCCTCTGTCTGCGGTGTGGCAACGCCTGCTACCTCCGCCGGAGTGGCCAGCTTACGCTAGGGCCTTGTGTCTGAGCTCTGGAAGTCTGCTGCCAAACGTTTAAGACTGACAGTGTTTGGGTGCTTTGCCCTGGGGTGAAACAGGTGAGTGGGTCGCCAATTGCCCACTCATTCGCCTTTTCAGTTTTCAATGCTGCTGCTGGTGGTGGTGCCAGCATCTCTTCTCTGCCAGTTCGCTTCCTGGCTAGAGTCATGCCCAAAATGTCCCTAATGGTAAGGGCAGTTTCTCCCCCCTGGCTGCCTCTGTTTGCGGTGTGGCAACGCCTGCTACCTCCGCCGGAGTGGCCAGCTTACGCTAGGGCCTTGTGTCTGAGCTCTGGAAGTCTGCTGCCAAACGTCTAAGACTGACAGTGTTTGGGTGCTTTGCCCTGGGGTGAAACAGGTGAGTGGGTCGCCAATTGCCCACTCATTCGCCTTTCCCATTTTTCAATGCTGCTGCTGGTGGTGGTGCCAGCATCTCTTCTCTGCCAGTTCGCTTCCTGGCTAGAGTCATGCCCAAAATGTCCCTAATGGTAAGGGCAGTTTCTCCCCCCTGGCTGCCTCTGTTTGCGGTGTGGCAACGCCTGCTACCTCCGCCGGAGTGGCCAGCTTACGCTAGGGCCTTGTGTCTGAGCTCTGGAAGTCTGCTGCCAAACGTCTAAGACTGACAGTGTTTGGGTGCTTTGCCCTGGGGTGAAACAGGTGAGTGGGTCGCCAATTGCCCACTCATTCGCCTTTCCCATTTTTCAATGCTGCTGCTGGTGGTGGTGCCAGCATCTCTTCTCTGCCAGTTCGCTTCCTGGCTAGAGTCATGCCCAAAATGTCCCTAATGGTAAGGGCAGTTTCTCCCCCCTGGCTGCCTCTGTTTGCGGTGTGGCAACGCCTGCTACCTCCGCCGGAGTGGCCAGCTTACGCTAGGGCCTTGTGTCTGAGCTCTGGAAGTCTGCTGCCAAACGTCTAAGACTGACAGTGTTTGGGTGCTTTGCCCTGGGGTGAAACAGGTGAGCGGGTCGCCAATTGCCCACTCATTTGCCTTTCCCATTTCCTTTTCCATTTCATTATTTTCCTTCTGATACACAACCAACCAAACATAACACACACAATAACACATATAACACATATAACACACAGTGACATCACACATAACACACATACACACACACTTACAATGCACAAAACACAAGGACCTTTTCCTTGTTATTTGCCCTGGCCTTCACTCACTAATAGCATTACATTAACACTATAACTCACACTTCACCCTATAACATTTTTCCATCCACATACCTGCCAACAGACCCAACTTTTTCAGGGACAGTCCTGCTTTTTTCCAGTCCTGTCCCATCTAATTTAGCTAAACTAGGTATGCAAAATGCAAATACACATAGGTAGGTATAGCTCGGTAGGTAACGCTACTATAAACATTTAATAAATATAATCAAGTACTAAATAATAAATCTAACTTTAAAATACATTTAAATAAACCCCTATTTTTTTTTAAAAAAAAACATTAAAATTAAATTATTATTATTTAGACATAATCCATCTTTAACCAAACCAGTGCACTGCTACTAATCTTAAACATAACCGTACATTAACCCTAAGCTATTTTTTAGTTCTTGTCCAACATTTTTCCATCAGCATACCTGCCAACACACCCAAGATTTTGGTGGACAGTCCTGCTATTTTCCAGTCCTGTCCAATAAGTAAGTTGGGTTGTTGCAAAGTATGCCATTGTAAATAGGTAGCAAATGTTAGGCATGTAAAGTGGTCCAAAATCAATTTAAAAATGTAAAATATTCCCTATTCTTTTATTAAACATCTATGGACAGTACACCTCGGTATGTGTGTGCAACTCTATTGGTCGTTTCGGCAGGGGGCTCGCCTGCCATCAACGAATGAAGTGCATTCTGCAGTTCTGCAATTCACTCGTTGATGCCAGACCAGCCCCCTGCCGAAACGACCAATAGAGCTGCACACACGTACCTTCACGGCAGCTGCTGCTGCTGTGATGTGTTATTAACCCCGTATTAACCCCTGCTAGGCAACCAGGAAGAAAACGAAGATTAAACGAGCACGAAGAATGTCCGCGAATATTCGCCCGAAGAGAAGACAGGAACGGGCGAATATTCGCGGAATACGAAGATTTTTTTTTCCCCGAAGACGAGCACGAAGACGAACACGAAGAGCCCCCTGGTGCCCAAGTCTATTTTTTACCCCCTTATGATAGGGCAGGTTATAGTCCTGCAATAATATTTACCATATTCTTAATATTATGAGAAATTGTTTTCCTCCAAAACCTCTAAATATGTTTTTTACCTCACACTGGGAACCTTGAGAATGGCCAAGCAAAACTGACCTGCAGTCAAATATTAGCAGCTTAATAGAAAAGATGTAAGCATGTTTTTATTTCTTTGCTATATGCTATATTTCTCCCCGTTACTAGTCTAAGATAATTTATTGATGTGTTAAACCAGATTTTTTATGTTATCGACAAATGTTAATCCTTATTATCAACATATTTGCATACATATTTAGTTTTACTGAGTGCTGTTTTGTTTGTTTTCATTCAACTAAACCACTGCTTGCGTAGAATTGGACAGATTATGAGATTTTAGTCAGATCCTGATTTAATTTTGGAAACTTTCCACTTTGTTAAGCTGATTATGTGTACATATATATATATATATATGTGTATATATATATTGATTCATACATACATACACACACACACACACATATAGACATAAGGATCTGAAAGAAGCCAAGGACAATCAAACAAGTGCCTGTGATCTCCTCATAGCCTCTCAACCAGAGAATTGATTTAATGTAAACAACAGGGAAGCGAATTAAGTAAGGAGAAACAACAAGACTTTTGGTTGAAAAATATGTTACTCCGAATGATATATTATTTGCATTAAATTGTCTGCAAAAATGTCATAAAACATCCCTAAAAATTCTGGAGAATGTGATTGAAAAAAAATATTGCAATTTGAACAGTTATTTTACTTCAACACATATATTTAGTATAATATCCATGATCTACATGTTGTCTAAACGAAGCACCTAGGAAATGTGCACGCTTATCATTGAATAAGGGTTTTTCGACATTCATCTTCTGTTATTTACATGACAATATCCCTCTTCTCTGGCAGCTCACAACTCTCCTAGGGGTTCGTTTTCTGTTTGTGAATATGTATTTCATCTCCCTTCTGTATTCTTGGTGGTAAGGCTAGGTTACATTTGTCCTTCTTTTGTCATTTTCTCCGATAGCACAGACTGTCTGTCATCCTATTAAACTGTAAGAAGGTTGGCACCAACCAACAAAGGTTTATCGAGTCACAGACTAACAATTATATGCATTGTTTCTGATAAGTCAAACCTCTTTCCTGTTTAAATACACCAAATATAAGAAGAAATCTTTGGCCGTAATAGTAAATTTGGATTTTTGATAATAATTATTACAAAAATAAATCTTTCACAACTTGAGCCTAAATAGGAAATGGTAAAACTCTCTGTTAGGTTAATGATGTGCACTAGTACAATCAGATTAAATAGAATAAGAAATAGCATTAATCAAGGTGACATAAAAGCTGCGGATTTCCACGCTCTCTATACACTGTGGATTTCTCTAACTATCTGTGACAGAGACCGTTATATGACTGCTGGAGGGATTTGTTAAAAAGGTTTGTGAATTGTAAACGCTTCTTTTTCATATTGAGTTCCCTTAGCACCTGGTCTAGCCGTATTTGTTCTGCTAAATAATTTACTCATCTTCTATCTTCCTGTCCCTTACGGAGAGTGTAAAACATGGAATTACTTTGGCATTTCAGTTATTTGGTGCTTATTGTACCTTAAGCCCTAAGGAAATCTTTTAATATTTCATAATATAACGGTTTAGTTCTTTTGAGTAGAATAGATTATATATTGTCTTTGTTATCAGCATGCTGGTCAGTTGAGTATTTGAAGTCACTACATAGAGTCTACTCTAGTGAGCTTTGCCTGCATGGTGTGTTTAGTTATCCCTGTATAATGAATAGTTAATAGACTTTTAAGAATTCTCCATACTTTAAGTATTTATTATATATGGCCTATCTGGACCTTTTTCAAGGGCAAACTGGAAAGGAGGACAGTGGCAATTGCCCCTCGGGTTGTTCTAATGTATAGTTTTGGGGGATTGCCTTAACCATAAGTGTGCATTTTAATTGCAATTCCATAGATGACTATACCACCAAGACTTTAGAGTATGTTCGTGGGAATTTGTGCCCATTCATCCAGTGGACCATTTGTGGGGACAAGAGCGCCTGGCTCGCAATTGGAGTTACAGTTCATCCCCAAGGTGTTCTATAGGGTTGAGTTCAGGGCTCTGTGCAGGTCAGTAAAGTTCTCACACAACAAACTCTTCCAACCATGTCTTTATGGACCTTGCTTTGTGCCCTGGGTCACAGTCATGCTGGAATAGTAAAGGGCTTTCCCAAAACTGGTGCCACAAAGATGGAAGTGTACAATTATCTAAAATGTCTTACTACACTGTATAATTAACATTACCCTACACTGGAACTAACAGTTTTTGATTGATGAATTCTTTAATTACTAACCAATTTTAATAATTAGATGTAGTTTTTTTTATACATCTAATGTGCTGCCATTGGGTCAGCTCAGTAATGAGGACCCTAAAGAAATCCAACTGTTAATTGGATATTAGTCCTCTACCCATTTAAACACTGATATTGGGGGATGGTTAACATGGCCCAGACGTGCGCTTTACACACATTACATACACTTTACACACAAACCTTGTCTGCCACATTGATGAATGTGAATCACTGGCCTAAATCAAGTTGGAGAAAATACTGACTTTCTGGTGAAAATGACAAAATGCGTGAAATTATTGCTGGCAAAACAATTCTTTTTTAAAATCTTTTAAAATCCTGTTTATAGTGCATGATCCGCCTCCCTTCTAATGGGGGATTATGCAAGTAACAAAACACATATGATTAGTTTATTGGCATGTGGTATTGGAAAGCCTAGGGTTACAATAAGGCCATTTAAACTGCCACCAGTGGGGTGTAAATAATTAACCTGCCTCTTCTGTCAAATGGCGTGTAGAGGAATGATCTTAGCATTGATTTAAGATTGTTAATTATGTGATTCTTAAAACACCTCTTTGCAGCATCACATTGTTTTTGTGTCAGTCTCTTCTTTCGTTCTGTTTAATAATAGTTTTGCACCTTGTACATTTGTCTTCTGTGGGATTAAGTAGGGGGGATTATTTATGGAGCTTCTTTGGTATAATAGGTAGTAGTACTGGAGAAAGATTATTGAAACACATGTCTTATGTAGTCAATCAGCCAATCATAGGCAAGAAAGTGCTTACATTAAGGTCAATGGGAGTGCGTTCCATTCATGCACAAAAGCAACTGAACAGACCGTGTGCAGGGAAATGTGTTCAGCCAACACAGCTCCTTTACTAAAACTAGCTGGATGGCTAGATGGCTGGCGTATTCCTTCAAATCATCAAGTATATTAATATTAGTATTATTATGATAACTATTCTATAGTCTAATAAGTTGCTTTACCTTCACACAACTCACCCACAACTCACTGTTTAGTGCAGAAACTAGACTTGTGCATTCGTCTTCGGGCGAACATGAAAACGAGCACGAAGAGGCCGTTTTTTTGTTCGTTCCGAAGGAACGTAGAACAGAATACAGTGCCGGCAAACCGTAGGCGAAGACGAAGACTCACAATCACGAAGAATCGAAGATTCTTCGTGATCGTCTTCGTTTTTGCCGCGCAACCGCCAAAATTTCAAACAGGAGTGAGCTGATCCTCGTCTGTCCAATCAGCTCACTCTTGTGACGTAACGCTAAGGGTCTCGTCCAATGCCTGTGCTGCTGTTTTTTGAATTCTGAAGGCGCCTTTATAAGACCAGAGCTTGCCTGAGAGATCCATTCATTTTTCGCTGTGACTGCTTTGGCAACACTGCTGTGCTGCATCCGAGCGTTACAGAGAGAGATTGTTCTGTTCTGTGTGAGACTGGTAAGCCTTTCTCACAGTGTACTTCATCCTCACTTCAGTGCTACTTAATATAATTAATTTAATAATAATAATTTGATTAATTTAATTTTTTTAAAATTAATTTGTCATCAACTTTAGTGTAAGTGCTGTTGAGTTGACAGTGCACCCAGTGCCTCAGTGGCACTGGGGTGCCCTTGCCCTGGGCTGGCACTAGTGCCTATTGCCTGTCCTGCTTAAATAAATTAAATAGAATTTATAAATTACAATTTAATAGAATCTATAATTTAATAGTTCATTATAATATATATATATATATATTTGTCAGTCATATATATATATATACTATAGTATACTAGTGTAGAGTGTACTGTAGACATTCATCTACTAGTGTCTAATTTAAAATCAGTAATATTAATTAATATAATTAATAATTGAATTCATTATAAAATATATATATTTGTCAGTTATAGTTAGTAATAGTATACTAGTGTAGAGTGTACTGTAGACATTCAGAACATCTACTAGTGTCTAATCTAAAATCAGTAATATCAATAATTCTCTAATTCTTTCTTATCTTAATAGTTAATTAAATTAGCTATAAATAAAAGTAATAATATTAATTAATTACTACTAGCGTATAGTTCAGCTAATCTTATTAGTACTGGTGCTGCAGCTCTATAGTTTGTGCTTTGTTTTAGCAACAGTAAGAGACCAAGTCAATTTTTCTTAATTAATCTTTCATTTTATTTCATTTGTTTTGCTCACCTCAGTCCATCAGTGAAGTGAACTTGTTGGGCTAGTGAGTGCAGCCGCATAAGTGCTGTGTTTTTTTTTGATCAGCAAGCAGTGACGTTAACTGTTTTGCAAAGATTTTCTCATTTATTTTACATTTTATTTCAATTTTATTAAAAGTACCCTTAGTGTTTTGCTCACCTCAGTCCATCAGTGAAGTGAACTTGTTGGGCTAGTGAGTGCAGCAAGCAGTGAAGATAACTGTTTTGCTGTGACATTTTATTTTATTTCTAATTCTTTTCAAGAAAAATTGACTGTGACGAGCTGTACTAAGCAAAGCTTCAAGCTACTAGCTGTAGTACTAAAATAATTCTAATCTTCTTTAATCTTAATCTATAATATATTATAAATAATAATATTCTAATTCATAATCTATAATATAAGTAATTCTAATTCTAAATTCTAATTCATAATCTATATTCTTCTATCTATAATACATAATATATAAGTAAATTAGTTCTAATCTATTAATATTATATAACTTAATATTAATTAATAAATCATATACTGAATCTGATTTAACCTCACTTTAGCTTAGTGGGTTTGAGAGCGTCTGCCTAGAGGTAGACTTATAGTAAGGAAATATAGCTTTAGGCTAGCATAGTAGTAGGCTAAGCTCTTAGGCCCGTGTAAATTCAAATTAAAAATAAAATACTGCTAGTTATTAAATAGTTAATCTTGAGTTAATAATTTAAATAACTTTAGGATTTTGGCAGATTGCACACAGCACAGTGCAGTAGTGCATAGTTTTACTTTTTAAGCAGTAGCACTGAAGAGAACTTCCTCTAATTTTTTTGTCTTTAATTCGTTTTTCCTTTTTTTTATTTTTATTTTTTTATTTTTTTTTTATAGTTTTTTAAACACTACACTACACTACACTACACTACACTACACACACAACACAAAATTTGAAATGGATCCTCCTTTTGGGACTAAGGAGGGACAAGCTCCATCTACCACCACCACCACCAGCACCACCACCAGCACCACCACCAGTTCTAAGATGCAGCCTTTGCGTCAGTCTAGTCGGCCAAGTAGGCCAAGCTCTCGCTTATCATTTGGGGAAGCATTGCTTGAAGGATCATCAAGTAAAGGAAAGGCACCAAAAGCAGGCAGTAGTAGTGCGGCTAGGCCCACAAGCTCTATGGTTTTTTACGGAAAGCCTAAAGCACCAGAAGCACGTTCAAAGTTAAAGGGTAGCACAAGTAGTACCAGCCCAGTGACTAAAAAGAAGTGCCTTTTGCCCCAAGCAGCATCTTCCCCATCCACCAGCAGCATGCAAGGTACCAAGCAGAGCCAAATTAGCAGCAAGACTCAGAGGGGTCCCAAACCAAAGCGATCTCATTCCTTTGTAGGGAAAACCACCACCACCACCCCCACCTCTACCGCCTCTACCACCACTAGTGCTGCGCCTACTGTTCCCACTGGTACCGCCACGCCATGTCCTCCTAGTACCTCTAGCAAGCCACCAAGTCCTTACAAAATTTTTGTAAAGACAGTTAGAGAGAGGGCTACACATAGTGGAACTCCACCTAGCGAGGTAGCAGAGGAGCCTGAGACTGAGAGGCCAAGTGCAGAGTCTATTCTTCCTGCTCGCACTACTACTAGTCACGAGTCTCACGACGATATCAGTCTTAGCTCCAGCCTAGCAGGAATTCCATTCGATCTGGCTAATGAAGAGCTAGACTATGAGCCAGAGGAAGTAGAGGAGATGAGTGGTCAGGAATCAGATTCCTCAGGGAGCAGTGTCCAAATGACTAGTGCACAATTTTCCCCTGAGCCTCCACCTTCTCCGCTACGATCATCACCATCACCACCACCAGCAGCAGCAGCAAAACCTAGCAAATCTAAAGCAATTAGCAGTCCCACTATGGCCAGTACTGTTACCACCAGTCCCACCACCACTAGTTCTGCCTCTGTTCATCCACCCCGAGCAGTAAGAGCAGCACCCAAGGCACACTCCAAGGCTATGCGCGCCCCAATTTGGGAGCACTTTGAAAATGTTGAAGAAGGGCGCTATGGAAAGTGCAAACATTGTGGGAAGCTAATAAGCAGAGGGAAAGTGTCTGGCCATTTTACCAGTGCTAGCATGAAGCATCACCTCAGCACTCAACACAACGCTGTGCTATTGGGGAAAGATGCAGAGGTAAAACTTAGTGCAGGCAGCATAGCTGGTGGCCGTGGAAAAACCCCAACAGCTTCTTCTTCTGAGCCAATAGCAGCAGCAGCAGCAGCAGCAACTAGTGCTGGCAGCCAGAGACCAAGGCAGGTTGGAGCACTGCATGCCCAGCCCACCCTGGAAGAATTTGGGGCATTCCACTCCAAGAGAACGATGCCCAAACAGCAGGCCAATAAAGTAACGCGACTTATTGGTCAGTTCATTGCTGTTGGAGGGGCATCCTTCTCCATGATTGAAGGGGAGCCTTTCAAACAATTGATGGCGGCTGTGGCTCCACAATACACAGTTCCGTCACGTTCCACTTTCAGCAGGAACATTGTCCCCTCGCTGTATCGGTCCTGTGTTGCAGCAGTGAAAGAGGAGCTTTCCAAGGCTGCTGGTCAGTGTGTTCATTTCACTACAGATTTGTGGAGTGCACCTAGCGCCCAGCATGCCTTTCTTTCTTTGACAGCACACTGGTGGCAGCCCGGTGTGTCTAAGGAAGTTGCTGCAGCAGGCTACCGATCATTCCTTCTCCATGCAGAAGTGATGGATGAAAAGTAGACTTGTGCATTCGTCTTCGGGCGAACATGAAAACGAGCACGAAGAGGCCGTTTTTTTGTTCGTTCCGAAGGAACGTAGAACAGAATACAGTGCCGGCAAACCGTAGGCGAAGACGAAGACTCACAATCACGAAGAATCGAAGATTCTTCGTGATCGTCTTCGTTTTTGCCGCGCAACCGCCAAAATTTCAAACAGGAGTGAGCTGATCCTCGTCTGTCCAATCAGCTCACTCTTGTGACGTAACGCTAAGGGTCTCGTCCAATGCCTGTGCTGCTGTTTTTTGAATTCTGAAGGCGCCTTTATAAGACCAGAGCTTGCCTGAGAGATCCATTCATTTTTCGCTGTGACTGCTTTGGCAACACTGCTGTGCTGCATCCGAGCGTTACAGAGAGAGATTGTTCTGTTCTGTGTGAGACTGGTAAGCCTTTCTCACAGTGTACTTCATCCTCACTTCAGTGCTACTTAATATAATTAATTTAATAATAATAATTTGATTAATTTAATTTTTTTAAAATTAATTTGTCATCAACTTTAGTGTAAGTGCTGTTGAGTTGACAGTGCACCCAGTGCCTCAGTGGCACTGGGGTGCCCTTGCCCTGGGCTGGCACTAGTGCCTATTGCCTGTCCTGCTTAAATAAATTAAATAGAATTTATAAATTACAATTTAATAGAATCTATAATTTAATAGTTCATTATAATATATATATATATATATTTGTCAGTCATATATATATATATACTATAGTATACTAGTGTAGAGTGTACTGTAGACATTCATCTACTAGTGTCTAATTTAAAATCAGTAATATTAATTAATATAATTAATAATTGAATTCATTATAAAATATATATATTTGTCAGTTATAGTTAGTAATAGTATACTAGTGTAGAGTGTACTGTAGACATTCAGAACATCTACTAGTGTCTAATCTAAAATCAGTAATATCAATAATTCTCTAATTCTTTCTTATCTTAATAGTTAATTAAATTAGCTATAAATAAAAGTAATAATATTAATTAATTACTACTAGCGTATAGTTCAGCTAATCTTATTAGTACTGGTGCTGCAGCTCTATAGTTTGTGCTTTGTTTTAGCAACAGTAAGAGACCAAGTCAATTTTTCTTAATTAATCTTTCATTTTATTTCATTTGTTTTGCTCACCTCAGTCCATCAGTGAAGTGAACTTGTTGGGCTAGTGAGTGCAGCCGCATAAGTGCTGTGTTTTTTTTTGATCAGCAAGCAGTGACGTTAACTGTTTTGCAAAGATTTTCTCATTTATTTTACATTTTATTTCAATTTTATTAAAAGTACCCTTAGTGTTTTGCTCACCTCAGTCCATCAGTGAAGTGAACTTGTTGGGCTAGTGAGTGCAGCAAGCAGTGAAGATAACTGTTTTGCTGTGACATTTTATTTTATTTCTAATTCTTTTCAAGAAAAATTGACTGTGACGAGCTGTACTAAGCAAAGCTTCAAGCTACTAGCTGTAGTACTAAAATAATTCTAATCTTCTTTAATCTTAATCTATAATATATTATAAATAATAATATTCTAATTCATAATCTATAATATAAGTAATTCTAATTCTAAATTCTAATTCATAATCTATATTCTTCTATCTATAATACATAATATATAAGTAAATTAGTTCTAATCTATTAATATTATATAACTTAATATTAATTAATAAATCATATACTGAATCTGATTTAACCTCACTTTAGCTTAGTGGGTTTGAGAGCGTCTGCCTAGAGGTAGACTTATAGTAAGGAAATATAGCTTTAGGCTAGCATAGTAGTAGGCTAAGCTCTTAGGCCCGTGTAAATTCAAATTAAAAATAAAATACTGCTAGTTATTAAATAGTTAATCTTGAGTTAATAATTTAAATAACTTTAGGATTTTGGCAGATTGCACACAGCACAGTGCAGTAGTGCATAGTTTTACTTTTTAAGCAGTAGCACTGAAGAGAACTTCCTCTAATTTTTTT
This sequence comes from Spea bombifrons, assembly GCF_027358695.1. NCBI lineage: Eukaryota > Metazoa > Chordata > Amphibia > Anura > Pelobatidae > Spea > Spea bombifrons. The sequence goes on along the minus strand of NC_071089.1, from coordinate 74,194,009 downwards.
GTCTTTAATTCGTTTTTCCTTTTTTTTATTTTTATTTTTTTATTTTTTTTTTATAGTTTTTTAAACACTACACTACACTACACTACACTACACTACACACACAACACAAAATTTGAAATGGATCCTCCTTTTGGGACTAAGGAGGGACAAGCTCCATCTACCACCACCACCACCAGCACCACCACCAGCACCACCACCAGTTCTAAGATGCAGCCTTTGCGTCAGTCTAGTCGGCCAAGTAGGCCAAGCTCTCGCTTATCATTTGGGGAAGCATTGCTTGAAGGATCATCAAGTAAAGGAAAGGCACCAAAAGCAGGCAGTAGTAGTGCGGCTAGGCCCACAAGCTCTATGGTTTTTTACGGAAAGCCTAAAGCACCAGAAGCACGTTCAAAGTTAAAGGGTAGCACAAGTAGTACCAGCCCAGTGACTAAAAAGAAGTGCCTTTTGCCCCAAGCAGCATCTTCCCCATCCACCAGCAGCATGCAAGGTACCAAGCAGAGCCAAATTAGCAGCAAGACTCAGAGGGGTCCCAAACCAAAGCGATCTCATTCCTTTGTAGGGAAAACCACCACCACCACCCCCACCTCTACCGCCTCTACCACCACTAGTGCTGCGCCTACTGTTCCCACTGGTACCGCCACGCCATGTCCTCCTAGTACCTCTAGCAAGCCACCAAGTCCTTACAAAATTTTTGTAAAGACAGTTAGAGAGAGGGCTACACATAGTGGAACTCCACCTAGCGAGGGAGCAGAGGAGCCTGAGACTGAGAGGCCAAGTGCAGAGTCTATTCTTCCTGCTCGCACTACTACTAGTCACGAGTCTCACGACGATATCAGTCTTAGCTCCAGCCTAGCAGGAATTCCATTCGATCTGGCTAATGAAGAGCTAGACTATGAGCCAGAGGAAGTAGAGGAGATGAGTGGTCAGGAATCAGATTCCTCAGGGAGCAGTGTCCAAATGACTAGTGCACAATTTTCCCCTGAGCCTCCACCTTCTCCGCTACGATCATCACCATCACCACCACCAGCAGCAGCAGCAAAACCTAGCAAATCTAAAGCAATTAGCAGTCCCACTATGGCCAGTACTGTTACCACCAGTCCCACCACCACTAGTTCTGCCTCTGTTCATCCACCCCGAGCAGTAAGAGCAGCACCCAAGGCACACTCCAAGGCTATGCGCGCCCCAATTTGGGAGCACTTTGAAAATGTTGAAGAAGGGCGCTATGGAAAGTGCAAACATTGTGGGAAGCTAATAAGCAGAGGGAAAGTGTCTGGCCATTTTACCAGTGCTAGCATGAAGCATCACCTCAGCACTCAACACAACGCTGTGCTATTGGGGAAAGATGCAGAGGTAAAACTTAGTGCAGGCAGCATAGCTGGTGGCCGTGGAAAAACCCCAACAGCTTCTTCTTCTGAGCCAATAGCAGCAGCAGCAGCAGCAGCAGCAACTAGTGCTGGCAGCCAGAGACCAAGGCAGGTTGGAGCACTGCATGCCCAGCCCACCCTGGAAGAATTTGGGGCATTCCACTCCAAGAGAACGATGCCCAAACAGCAGGCCAATAAAGTAACGCGACTTATTGGTCAGTTCATTGCTGTTGGAGGGGCATCCTTCTCCATGATTGAAGGGGAGCCTTTCAAACAATTGATGGCGGCTGTGGCTCCACAATACACAGTTCCGTCACGTTCCACTTTCAGCAGGAACATTGTCCCCTCGCTGTATCGGTCCTGTGTTGCAGCAGTGAAAGAGGAGCTTTCCAAGGCTGCTGGTCAGTGTGTTCATTTCACTACAGATTTGTGGAGTGCACCTAGCGCCCAGCATGCCTTTCTTTCTTTGACAGCACACTGGTGGCAGCCCGGTGTGTCTAAGGAAGTTGCTGCAGCAGGCTACCGATCATTCCTTCTCCATGCAGAAGTGATGGATGAAAAGCACACTTCCCAAAATATTCTGCATGCGATTAGGAAAATGTTTAGCCTTTGGGTGGGAGCAGAGGCGGGCACCAATGTTGAAGTTGGTTTTGTGGTAACTGACGGAGGTGCCAATATGGTGAAAGCGCTGCGAGATGGTCATATTGTTGGTGTGCGCTGTGCAGCCCACATCATCCATCTTGTAGTGAAGGCAGCAATGTCAGAAGGAACTAATGTGGCAGCAGTAGTTCTGTCCCGCTGCAGAAAGATCGCTGGGCACTTTCACCATAGTGTTAAGGCTAGCCAACTTTTGAGGGAAGAGCAAGAGAGGTCAGGTCTTCCCGTACACTGCCTACGTCAGGATGTCAGTACACGGTGGAACTCCACGTTAGACATGCTAGAGAGGATTTTGGAGCAGCAGAGGGCAATCCATAATCTTGCCTCAGAGCACAATATAGGGATTACCTCTCCATTGAATAGGGAGGATTGGACAGTGATCGCCCAGCTAGTGGCAGTCCTTAAACCATTCAGGGATGCCACAGAAAATTTAAGCTCAAACACTGCCAGTCTGGCCCAGGTAATCCCAGTGTTCTCCCATCTAGGCAGCAAGATGGATGTGTTCCTTGGAAACCGTGAGGCTGTTCAAGGTGGCACTCTACATCCTGACGTAGCAGCCATAGTCAGGAAGCTGAAGGATCTGCTAAAAGTACACCTTCGCAAGCGAATGGAAGAGAGTCCCGAAATGATGCTAGCGTGCCTTTGTGATCCAAGAATTAAGGGAAAGCTAGCTTTGAAATTCAATGTTCTCAGTAGCTACCGGGAGCAATTGGTCAACAAGGTGCGTGACTGGCAGCGTAAAATGGGAATGCTGTCCGAGGAGGGTGAGGTGCAGGAGGAGGAAGAGATGATGTGGTCTGCTACCCCTAGCAGCAGCATCAGCAGCAGTGCCACAAGCAGCACAACACAGCTGAGTGGAGCAGCTGCGTTTTGGGAAGAGGCACTTGGCAGTATAGTTGGACCATCTGACAGAGCTAGCAGCAGAAAGGAGAGTAGTGCTGCTGAAATGGTCAAACTTTACCTCTGTGAAGTTCCTTCTGCTCCTAATGTTGATCCTCTTAGCTACTGGGATGAAAAGAAGAGTGTGTGGCCTGCACTCTCATGGGTTGCGCAGCAGCTTCTATCATGTCCGCCAACCACTGTTCAAAGTGAGCGCGTGTTTTCTATGACTGGAAACATACTGAGTCCACAGCGCTCACGCATGGCACCTCATCTGATGGAGCAGATTGCCTTTCTTAAATTCAATCTGCCCAAATTGGGTTACCCAGCTCTTAGCTTGGAAAGTTAAATTTTTTCTCTCTAATGTTTAAGGTAGTTTCTCCCCCTGGTTGCACTTGCTGCGGTGTGGCAATGCCTGCTACCTCCGCTGGTGTAGCCAATTTACGCTAGGGCCTAGTGTCTGAGCTCTGTAAGTCCGCTCCCAAACGCCTAGGACTGACAGTCTTTGGATGCTTTGCCCTGGGGTGAAACAGGTGAGTGGGTCGTCAATTGCCCACTCATTCACCTTTTTCCGTTTCCAACGCTGCTGCTGGTGGTGGTGCCAGTATCTTTTGCCAGTTCGCTTCCTGGCTGAAATCATGCCTCAGATGTCCCTAATGGAAAGGGTAGTTTCTCCCCCCTGGTTGCACTTGCTGCGGTGTGGCAACGCCTGCTACCTCCGCCGGTGTAGCTAGCTTATGCTAGGGCCTTGTGTCTGAGTTCTGTAGGTCTGCTCCCAAACGCCAAGGACTGACAGTGCTTGGATGCTTTGCCCTGGGGTGAAACAGGTGAGCGGGTCGTCAATTGCCCACTCATTCGCCTTTCCCAATTCTGCTGCTGCTGGTGGTGGTGCCAGTGTCTCTCTTCAATGCCAGTTCGCTTCCTGGCTAGTGTCATGCCTCGAATGTCCCTGATGGTAAGGGTAGTTTCTCCCCCCTGGTTGCACTTGCTGCGGTGTGGCAACGCCTGCTACCTCCGCCGGTGTAGCCAGCTTACGCTAGGGCCTTGTGTCTGAGTTCTGTAGGTCTGCTCCCAAACGCCAAGGACTGACAGTGCTTGGATGCTTTGCCCTGGGGTGAAACAGGTGAGCGGGTCGTCAATTGCCCACTCATTCGCCTTTCCCAATTCTGCTGCTGCTGGTGGTGGTGCCAGTGTCTCTCTTCAATGCCAGTTCGCTTCCTGGCTAGTGTCATGCCTCGAATGTCCCTGATGGTGAGGGTAGTTTCTCCCCCCTGGTTGCACTTGCTGCGGTGTGGCAACGCCTGCTACCTCCGCCGGTGTAGCCAGCTTACGCTAGGGCCTTGTGTCTGAGTTCTGGAAGTCCGCTCCCAAACGCCAAGGACTGACAGTTTTTGGATGCTTTGCCCTGGGGTGAAACAGGTGAGCGGGTCGTCAATTGCCCACTCATTCGCCTTTCCCAATTCTGCTGCTGCTGGTGGTGGTGCCAGTGTCTCTCTTCAATGCCAGTTCGCTTCCTGGCTAGTGTCATGCCTCGAATGTCCCTGATGGTGAGGGTAGTTTCTCCCCCCTGGTTGCACTTGCTGCGGTGTGGCAACGCCTGCTACCTCCGCCGGTGTAGCCAGCTTACGCTAGGGCCTTGTGTCTGAGTTCTGGAAGTCCGCTCCCAAACGCCAAGGACTGACAGTTTTTGGATGCTTTGCCCTGGGGTGAAACAGGTGAGCGGGTCGTCAATTGCCCACTCATTCGCCTTTCCCAATTCTGCTGCTGCTGGTGGTGGTGCCAGTGTCTCTCTTCAATGCCAGTTCGCTTCCTGGCTAGTGTCATGCCTCGAATGTCCCTGATGGTGAGGGCAGTTTCTCCCCCCTGGTTGCACTTGCTGCGGTGTGGCAACGCCTGCTACCTCCGCCAATGTAGCCAGCTTACGCTAGGGCCTTGTGTCTGAGCTCTGGAAGTCCGCTCCCAAACGCCAAGGACTGACAGTGTTTGGATGCTTTGCCCTGGGGTGAAACAGGTGAGCGGGTCGTCAATTGCCCACTCATTTGCCTTTTCCAATGCTGCTGCTGCTGCTGCTGCTGCTGCTGCTGCTGCTGCTGGTGGTGCCAGCATCTCTTCTCTGCCAGTTCGCTTCCTGGCTAGTGTCATGCCTTAATTGTCCCTTATGGTAAGGGCAGTTTCTCCCCCCTGGTTGCACTTGCTGCGGTGTGGCAACGCCTGCTACCTCCGCCAATGTAGCCAGCTTACGCTAGGGCCTTGTGTCTGAGCTCTGGAAGTCCGCTCCCAAACGCCAAGGACTGACAGTGTTTGGATGCTTTGCCCTGGGGTGAAACAGGTGAGCGGGTCGTCAATTGCCCACTCATTTGCCTTTTCCAATGCTGCTGCTGCTGCTGCTGCTGCTGCTGGTGGTGCCAGCATCTCTTCTCTGCCAGTTCGCTTCCTGGCTAGTGTCATGCCTTAATTGTCCCTTATGGTAAGGGCAGTTTCTCCCCCCTGGTTGCACTTGCTGCGGTGTGGCAACGCCTGCTACCTCCGCCAATGTAGCCAGCTTACGCTAGGGCCTTGTGTCTGAGCTCTGGAAGTCCGCTCCCAAACGCCAAGGACTGACAGTGTTTGGATGCTTTGCCCTGGGGTGAAACAGGTGAGCGGGTCGTCAATTGCCCACTCATTTGCCTTTTCCAATGCTGCTGCTGCTGCTGCTGCTGCTGCTGCTGCTGGTGGTGCCAGCATCTCTTCTCTGCCAGTTCGCTTCCTGGCTAGTGTCATGCCTTAATTGTCCCTTATGGTAAGGGCAGTTTCTCCCCCCTGGTTGCACTTGCTGCGGTGTGGCAACGCCTGCTACCTCCGCCAATGTAGCCAGCTTACGCTAGGGCCTTGTGTCTGAGCTCTGGAAGTCCGCTCCCAAACGCCAAGGACTGACAGTGTTTGGATGCTTTGCCCTGGGGTGAAACAGGTGAGCGGGTCGTCAATTGCCCACTCATTTGCCTTTTCCAATGCTGCTGCTGCTGCTGCTGCTGCTGCTGCTGCTGCTGGTGGTGCCAGCATCTCTTCTCTGCCAGTTCGCTTCCTGGCTAGTGTCATGCCTTAATTGTCCCTTATGGTAAGGGCAGTTTCTCCCCCCTGGTTGCACTTGCTGCGGTGTGGCAACGCCTGCTACCTCCGCCAATGTAGCCAGCTTACGCTAGGGCCTTGTGTCTGAGCTCTGGAAGTCCGCTCCCAAACGCCAAGGACTGACAGTGTTTGGATGCTTTGCCCTGGGGTGAAACAGGTGAGCGGGTCGTCAATTGCCCACTCATTTGCCTTTTCCAATGCTGCTGCTGCTGCTGCTGCTGCTGCTGCTGGTGGTGCCAGCATCTCTTCTCTGCCAGTTCGCTTCCTGGCTAGTGTCATGCCTTAATTGTCCCTTATGGTAAGGGCAGTTTCTCCCCCCTGGTTGCACTTGCTGCGGTGTGGCAACGCCTGCTACCTCCGCCAATGTAGCCAGCTTACGCTAGGGCCTTGTGTCTGAGCTCTGGAAGTCCGCTCCCAAACGCCAAGGACCGACAGTGTTTGGATGCTTTGCCCTGGGGTGAAACAGGTGAGCGGGTCGTCAATTGCCCACTCATTTGCCTTTCCCAATTCTGCTGCTGCTGGTGGTGGTGCCAGTGTCTCTCTTCAATGCCAGTTCGCTTCCTGGCTAGTGTCATGCCTCGAATGTCCCTGATGGTGAGGGCAGTTTCTCCCCCCTGGTTGCACTTGCTGCGGTGTGGCAACGCCTGCTACCTCCGCCAATGTAGCCAGCTTACGCTAGGGCCTTGTGTCTGAGCTCTGGAAGTCCGCTCCCAAACGCCAAGGACTGACAGTGTTTGGATGCTTTGCCCTGGGGTGAAACAGGTGAGTGGGTCGCCAATTGCCCACTCATTCGCCTTTTCAATGCTGCTGCTGGTGGTGGTGCCAGCATCTCTTCTCTGCCAGTTCGCTTCCTGGCTAGAGTCATGCCCAAAATGTCCCTAATTGTAAGGGCAGTTTCTCCCCCCTGGCTGCCTCTGTCTGCGGTGTGGCAACGCCTGCTACCTCCGCCGGAGTGGCCAGCTTACGCTAGGGCCTTGTGTCTGAGCTCTGGAAGTCTGCTGCCAAACGTCTAAGACTGACAGTGTTTGGGTGCTTTGCCCTGGGGTGAAACAGGTGAGTGGGTCGCCAATTGCCCACTCATTCGCCTTTCCCATTTTTCAATGCTGCTGCTGGTGGTGGTGGTGGTGCCAGCATCTCTTCTCTGCCAGTTCGCTTCCTGGCTAGAGTCATGCCCAAAATGTCCCTAGTGGTAAGGGCAGTTTCTCCCCTCTGGCTGCGTCTGTTTGCGGTGTGGCAACGCCTGCTACCTCCGCCGGAGTGGCCAGCTTACGCTAGGGCCTTGTGTCTGAGCTCTGGAAGTCTGCTGCCAAACGTCTAAGACTGACAGTGTTTGGGTGCTTTGCCCTGGGGTGAAACAGGTGAGTGGGTCGCCAATTGCCCACTCATTCGCCTTTCCCAATTCTGCTGCTGCTGCTGCTGCTGGTGGTGCCAGTGTCTCTTCGATGCCAGTTCGCTTCCTGGCTAGTGTCATGAATCAAATGTCCCTAATGGTAAGGGCAGTTTCTCCCCCCTGGCTGCCTCTGTCTGCGGTGTGGCAACGCCTGCTACCTCCGCCGGAGTGGCCAGCTTACGCTAGGGCCTAGTGTCTGAGCTCTGGAAGTCTGCTGCCAAACGTCTAAGACTGACAGTGTTTGGGTGCTTTGCCCTGGGGTGAAACAGGTGAGTGGGTCGCCAATTGCCCACTCATTCGCCTTTCCCAATTCTGCTGCTGCTGCTGCTGCTGGTGGTGCCAGTGTCTCTTCGATGCCAGTTCGCTTCCTGGCTAGTGTCATGAATCAAATGTCCCTAATGGTAAGGGCAGTTTCTCCCCCCTGGCTGCCTCTGTCTGCGGTGTGGCAACGCCTGCTACCTCCGCCGGAGTGGCCAGCTTACGCTAGGGCCTTGTGTCTGAGCTCTGGAAGTCTGCTGCCAAACGTCTAAGACTGACAGTGTTTGGGTGCTTTGCCCTGGGGTGAAACAGGTGAGTGGGTCGCCAATTGCCCACTCATTCGCCTTTTCAATGCTGCTGCTGGTGGTGGTGCCAGCATCTCTTCTCTGCCAGTTCGCTTCCTGGCTAGAGTCATGCCCAAAATGTCCCTAATGGTAAGGGCAGTTTCTCCCCCCTGGCTGCCTCTGTTTGCGGTGTGGCAACGCCTGCTACCTCCGCCGGAGTGGCCAGCTTACGCTAGGGCCTTGTGTCTGAGCTCTGGAAGTCTGCTGCCAAACGTCTAAGACTGACAGTGTTTGGGTGCTTTGCCCTGGGGTGAAACAGGTGAGCGGGTCGCCAATTGCCCACTCATTTGCCTTTCCCATTTCCTTTTCCATTTCATTATTTTCCTTCTGATACACAACCAACCAAACATAACACACACAATAACACATATAACACATATAACACACAGTGACATCACACATAACACACATACACACACACTTACAATGCACAAAACACAAGGACGTTTTCCTTGTTATTTGCCCTGGCCTTCACTCACTAATAGCATTACATTAACACTATAACTCACACTTCACCCTATAACATTTTTCCATCCACATACCTGCCAACAGACCCAACTTTTTCAGGGACAGTCCTGCTTTTTTCCAGTCCTGTCCCATCTAATTTAGCTAAACTAGGTATGCAAAATGCAAATACACATAGGTAGTTATAGCTTGGTAGGTAACGCTACTATAAACATTTAATAAATATAATCAAGTACTAAATAATAAATCTAACTTTAAAATACATTTAAATAAACCCCTATTTTTTTTTAAAAAAAAAACATTAAAATTAAATTATTATTATTTAGACATAATCCATCTTTAACCAAACCAGTGCACTGCTACTAATCTTAAACATAACCGTACATTAACCCTAAGCTATTTTTTAGTTCTTGTCCAACATTTTTCCATCAGCATACCTGCCAACACACCCAAGATTTTGGTGGACAGTCCTGCTATTTTCCAGTCCTGTCCAATAAGTAAGTTGGGTTGTTGCAAAGTATGCCATTGTAAATAGGTAGCAAATGTTAGGCATGTAAAGTGGTCCAAAATCAATTTAAAAATGTAAAATATTCCCTATTCTTTTATTAAACATCTATGGACAGTACACCTCGGTATGTGTGTGCAACTCTATTGGTCGTTTCGGCAGGGGGCTCGCCTGCCATCAACGAATGAAGTGCATTCTGCAGTTCTGCAATTCACTCGTTGATGCCAGACCAGCCCCCTGCCGAAACGACCAATAGAGCTGCACACACGTACCTTCACGGCAGCTGCTGCTGCTGTGATGTGTTATTAACCCCGTATTAACCCCTGCTAGGCAACCAGGAGGAAAACGAAGATTAAACGAGCACGAAGAATGTCCGCGAATATTCGCCCGAAGAGAAGACAGGAACGGGCGAATATTCGCGGAATACGAAGATTTTTTTTTCCCCGAAGACGAGCACGAAGACGAACACGAAGAGCCCCCTGGTGCCCAAGTCTAATGAAAAGCACACTTCCCAAAATATTCTGCATGCGATTAGGAAAATGTTTAGCCTTTGGGTGGGAGCAGAGGCGGGCACCAATGTTGAAGTTGGTTTTGTGGTAACTGACGGAGGTGCCAATATGGTGAAAGCGCTGCGAGATGGTCATATTGTTGGTGTGCGCTGTGCAGCCCACATCATCCATCTTGTAGTGAAGGCAGCAATGTCAGAAGGAACTAATGTGGCAGCAGTAGTTCTGTCCCGCTGCAGAAAGATCGCTGGGCACTTTCACCATAGTGTTAAGGCTAGCCAACTTTTGAGGGAAGAGCAAGAGAGGTCAGGTCTTCCCGTACACTGCCTACGTCAGGATGTCAGTACACGGTGGAACTCCACGTTAGACATGCTAGAGAGGATTTTGGAGCAGCAGAGGGCAATCCATAATCTTGCCTCAGAGCACAATATAGGGATTACCTCTCCATTGAATAGGGAGGATTGGACAGTGATCGCCCAGCTAGTGGCAGTCCTTAAACCATTCAGGGATGCCACAGAAAATTTAAGCTCAAACACTGCCAGTCTGGCCCAGGTAATCCCAGTGTTCTCCCATCTAGGCAGCAAGATGGATGTGTTCCTTGGAAACCGTGAGGCTGTTCAAGGTGGCACTCTACATCCTGACGTAGCAGCCATAGTCAGGAAGCTGAAGGATCTGCTAAAAGTACACCTTCGCAAGCGAATGGAAGAGAGTCCCGAAATGATGCTAGCGTGCCTTTGTGATCCAAGAATTAAGGGAAAGCTAGCTTTGAAATTCAATGTTCTCAGTAGCTACCGGGAGCAATTGGTCAACAAGGTGCGTGACTGGCAGCGTAAAATGGGAATGCTGTCCGAGGAGGGTGAGGTGCAGGAGGAGGAAGAGATGATGTGGTCTGCTACCCCTAGCAGCAGCATCAGCAGCAGTGCCACAAGCAGCACAACACAGCTGAGTGGAGCAGCTGCGTTTTGGGAAGAGGCACTTGGCAGTATAGTTGGACCATCTGACAGAGCTAGCAGCAGAAAGGAGAGTAGTGCTGCTGAAATGGTCAAACTTTACCTCTGTGAAGTTCCTTCTGCTCCTAATGTTGATCCTCTTAGCTACTGGGATGAAAAGAAGAGTGTGTGGCCTGCACTCTCATGGGTTGCGCAGCAGCTTCTATCATGTCCGCCAACCACTGTTCAAAGTGAGCGCGTGTTTTCTATGACTGGAAACATACTGAGTCCACAGCGCTCACGCATGGCACCTCATCTGATGGAGCAGATTGCCTTTCTTAAATTCAATCTGCCCAAATTGGGTTACCCAGCTCTTAGCTTGGAAAGTTAAATTTTTTCTCTCTAATGTTTAAGGTAGTTTCTCCCCCTGGTTGCACTTGCTGCGGTGTGGCAATGCCTGCTACCTCCGCTGGTGTAGCCAATTTACGCTAGGGCCTAGTGTCTGAGCTCTGTAAGTCCGCTCCCAAACGCCTAGGACTGACAGTCTTTGGATGCTTTGCCCTGGGGTGAAACAGGTGAGTGGGTCGTCAATTGCCCACTCATTCACCTTTTTCCGTTTCCAACGCTGCTGCTGGTGGTGGTGCCAGTATCTTTTGCCAGTTCGCTTCCTGGCTGAAATCATGCCTCAGATGTCCCTAATGGAAAGGGTAGTTTCTCCCCCCTGGTTGCACTTGCTGCGGTGTGGCAACGCCTGCTACCTCCGCCGGTGTAGCTAGCTTATGCTAGGGCCTTGTGTCTGAGTTCTGTAGGTCTGCTCCCAAACGCCAAGGACTGACAGTGCTTGGATGCTTTGCCCTGGGGTGAAACAGGTGAGCGGGTCGTCAATTGCCCACTCATTCGCCTTTCCCAATTCTGCTGCTGCTGGTGGTGGTGCCAGTGTCTCTCTTCAATGCCAGTTCGCTTCCTGGCTAGTGTCATGCCTCGAATGTCCCTGATGGTAAGGGTAGTTTCTCCCCCCTGGTTGCACTTGCTGCGGTGTGGCAACGCCTGCTACCTCCGCCGGTGTAGCCAGCTTACGCTAGGGCCTTGTGTCTGAGTTCTGTAGGTCTGCTCCCAAACGCCAAGGACTGACAGTGCTTGGATGCTTTGCCCTGGGGTGAAACAGGTGAGCGGGTCGTCAATTGCCCACTCATTCGCCTTTCCCAATTCTGCTGCTGCTGGTGGTGGTGCCAGTGTCTCTCTTCAATGCCAGTTCGCTTCCTGGCTAGTGTCATGCCTCGAATGTCCCTGATGGTGAGGGTAGTTTCTCCCCCCTGGTTGCACTTGCTGCGGTGTGGCAACGCCTGCTACCTCCGCCGGTGTAGCCAGCTTACGCTAGGGCCTTGTGTCTGAGTTCTGGAAGTCCGCTCCCAAACGCCAAGGACTGACAGTTTTTGGATGCTTTGCCCTGGGGTGAAACAGGTGAGCGGGTCGTCAATTGCCCACTCATTCGCCTTTCCCAATTCTGCTGCTGCTGGTGGTGGTGCCAGTGTCTCTCTTCAATGCCAGTTCGCTTCCTGGCTAGTGTCATGCCTCGAATGTCCCTGATGGTGAGGGTAGTTTCTCCCCCCTGGTTGCACTTGCTGCGGTGTGGCAACGCCTGCTACCTCCGCCGGTGTAGCCAGCTTACGCTAGGGCCTTGTGTCTGAGTTCTGGAAGTCCGCTCCCAAACGCCAAGGACTGACAGTTTTTGGATGCTTTGCCCTGGGGTGAAACAGGTGAGCGGGTCGTCAATTGCCCACTCATTCGCCTTTCCCAATTCTGCTGCTGCTGGTGGTGGTGCCAGTGTCTCTCTTCAATGCCAGTTCGCTTCCTGGCTAGTGTCATGCCTCGAATGTCCCTGATGGTGAGGGCAGTTTCTCCCCCCTGGTTGCACTTGCTGCGGTGTGGCAACGCCTGCTACCTCCGCCAATGTAGCCAGCTTACGCTAGGGCCTTGTGTCTGAGCTCTGGAAGTCCGCTCCCAAACGCCAAGGACTGACAGTGTTTGGATGCTTTGCCCTGGGGTGAAACAGGTGAGCGGGTCGTCAATTGCCCACTCATTTGCCTTTTCCAATGCTGCTGCTGCTGCTGCTGCTGCTGCTGCTGCTGGTGGTGCCAGCATCTCTTCTCTGCCAGTTCGCTTCCTGGCTAGTGTCATGCCTTAATTGTCCCTTATGGTAAGGGCAGTTTCTCCCCCCTGGTTGCACTTGCTGCGGTGTGGCAACGCCTGCTACCTCCGCCAATGTAGCCAGCTTACGCTAGGGCCTTGTGTCTGAGCTCTGGAAGTCCGCTCCCAAACGCCAAGGACTGACAGTGTTTGGATGCTTTGCCCTGGGGTGAAACAGGTGAGCGGGTCGTCAATTGCCCACTCATTTGCCTTTTCCAATGCTGCTGCTGCTGCTGCTGCTGCTGCTGCTGCTGGTGGTGCCAGCATCTCTTCTCTGCCAGTTCGCTTCCTGGCTAGTGTCATGCCTTAATTGTCCCTTATGGTAAGGGCAGTTTCTCCCCCCTGGTTGCACTTGCTGCGGTGTGGCAACGCCTGCTACCTCCGCCAATGTAGCCAGCTTACGCTAGGGCCTTGTGTCTGAGCTCTGGAAGTCCGCTCCCAAACGCCAAGGACTGACAGTGTTTGGATGCTTTGCCCTGGGGTGAAACAGGTGAGCGGGTCGTCAATTGCCCACTCATTTGCCTTTTCCAATGCTGCTGCTGCTGCTGCTGCTGCTGCTGGTGGTGCCAGCATCTCTTCTCTGCCAGTTCGCTTCCTGGCTAGTGTCATGCCTTAATTGTCCCTTATGGTAAGGGCAGTTTCTCCCCCCTGGTTGCACTTGCTGCGGTGTGGCAACGCCTGCTACCTCCGCCAATGTAGCCAGCTTACGCTAGGGCCTTGTGTCTGAGCTCTGGAAGTCCGCTCCCAAACGCCAAGGACTGACAGTGTTTGGATGCTTTGCCCTGGGGTGAAACAGGTGAGCGGGTCGTCAATTGCCCACTCATTTGCCTTTTCCAATGCTGCTGCTGCTGCTGCTGCTGCTGCTGCTGCTGGTGGTGCCAGCATCTCTTCTCTGCCAGTTCGCTTCCTGGCTAGTGTCATGCCTTAATTGTCCCTTATGGTAAGGGCAGTTTCTCCCCCCTGGTTGCACTTGCTGCGGTGTGGCAACGCCTGCTACCTCCGCCAATGTAGCCAGCTTACGCTAGGGCCTTGTGTCTGAGCTCTGGAAGTCCGCTCCCAAACGCCAAGGACTGACAGTGTTTGGATGCTTTGCCCTGGGGTGAAACAGGTGAGCGGGTCGTCAATTGCCCACTCATTTGCCTTTTCCAATGCTGCTGCTGCTGCTGCTGCTGCTGCTGCTGGTGGTGCCAGCATCTCTTCTCTGCCAGTTCGCTTCCTGGCTAGTGTCATGCCTTAATTGTCCCTTATGGTAAGGGCAGTTTCTCCCCCCTGGTTGCACTTGCTGCGGTGTGGCAACGCCTGCTACCTCCGCCAATGTAGCCAGCTTACGCTAGGGCCTTGTGTCTGAGCTCTGGAAGTCCGCTCCCAAACGCCAAGGACTGACAGTGTTTGGATGCTTTGCCCTGGGGTGAAACAGGTGAGCGGGTCGTCAATTGCCCACTCATTTGCCTTTCCCAATTCTGCTGCTGCTGGTGGTGGTGCCAGTGTCTCTCTTCAATGCCAGTTCGCTTCCTGGCTAGTGTCATGCCTCGAATGTCCCTGATGGTGAGGGCAGTTTCTCCCCCCTGGTTGCACTTGCTGCGGTGTGGCAACGCCTGCTACCTCCGCCAATGTAGCCAGCTTACGCTAGGGCCTTGTGTCTGAGCTCTGGAAGTCCGCTCCCAAACGCCAAGGACTGACAGTGTTTGGATGCTTTGCCCTGGGGTGAAACAGGTGAGTGGGTCGCCAATTGCCCACTCATTCGCCTTTTCAATGCTGCTGCTGGTGGTGGTGCCAGCATCTCTTCTCTGCCAGTTCGCTTCCTGGCTAGAGTCATGCCCAAAATGTCCCTAATTGTAAGGGCAGTTTCTCCCCCCTGGCTGCCTCTGTCTGCGGTGTGGCAACGCCTGCTACCTCCGCCGGAGTGGCCAGCTTACGCTAGGGCCTTGTGTCTGAGCTCTGGAAGTCTGCTGCCAAACGTCTAAGACTGACAGTGTTTGGGTGCTTTGCCCTGGGGTGAAACAGGTGAGTGGGTCGCCAATTGCCCACTCATTCGCCTTTCCCATTTTTCAATGCTGCTGCTGGTGGTGGTGGTGGTGCCAGCATCTCTTCTCTGCCAGTTCGCTTCCTGGCTAGAGTCATGCCCAAAATGTCCCTAGTGGTAAGGGCAGTTTCTCCCCTCTGGCTGCGTCTGTTTGCGGTGTGGCAACGCCTGCTACCTCCGCCGGAGTGGCCAGCTTACGCTAGGGCCTTGTGTCTGAGCTCTGGAAGTCTGCTGCCAAACGTCTAAGACTGACAGTGTTTGGGTGCTTTGCCCTGGGGTGAAACAGGTGAGTGGGTCGCCAATTGCCCACTCATTCGCCTTTCCCAATTCTGCTGCTGCTGCTGCTGCTGGTGGTGCCAGTGTCTCTTCGATGCCAGTTCGCTTCCTGGCTAGTGTCATGAATCAAATGTCCCTAATGGTAAGGGCAGTTTCTCCCCCCTGGCTGCCTCTGTCTGCGGTGTGGCAACGCCTGCTACCTCCGCCGGAGTGGCCAGCTTACGCTAGGGCCTAGTGTCTGAGCTCTGGAAGTCTGCTGCCAAACGTCTAAGACTGACAGTGTTTGGGTGCTTTGCCCTGGGGTGAAACAGGTGAGTGGGTCGCCAATTGCCCACTCATTCGCCTTTCCCAATTCTGCTGCTGCTGCTGCTGCTGGTGGTGCCAGTGTCTCTTCGATGCCAGTTCGCTTCCTGGCTAGTGTCATGAATCAAATGTCCCTAATGGTAAGGGCAGTTTCTCCCCCCTGGCTGCCTCTGTCTGCGGTGTGGCAACGCCTGCTACCTCCGCCGGAGTGGCCAGCTTACGCTAGGGCCTTGTGTCTGAGCTCTGGAAGTCTGCTGCCAAACGTCTAAGACTGACAGTGTTTGGGTGCTTTGCCCTGGGGTGAAACAGGTGAGTGGGTCGCCAATTGCCCACTCATTCGCCTTTTCAATGCTGCTGCTGGTGGTGGTGCCAGCATCTCTTCTCTGCCAGTTCGCTTCCTGGCTAGAGTCATGCCCAAAATGTCCCTAATGGTAAGGGCAGTTTCTCCCCCCTGGCTGCCTCTGTTTGCGGTGTGGCAACGCCTGCTACCTCCGCCGGAGTGGCCAGCTTACGCTAGGGCCTTGTGTCTGAGCTCTGGAAGTCTGCTGCCAAACGTCTAAGACTGACAGTGTTTGGGTGCTTTGCCCTGGGGTGAAACAGGTGAGCGGGTCGCCAATTGCCCACTCATTTGCCTTTCCCATTTCCTTTTCCATTTCATTATTTTCCTTCTGATACACAACCAACCAAACATAACACACACAATAACACATATAACACATATAACACACAGTGACATCACACATAACACACATACACACACACTTACAATGCACAAAACACAAGGACGTTTTCCTTGTTATTTGCCCTGGCCTTCACTCACTAATAGCATTACATTAACACTATAACTCACACTTCACCCTATAACATTTTTCCATCCACATACCTGCCAACAGACCCAACTTTTTCAGGGACAGTCCTGCTTTTTTCCAGTCCTGTCCCATCTAATTTAGCTAAACTAGGTATGCAAAATGCAAATACACATAGGTAGTTATAGCTTGGTAGGTAACGCTACTATAAACATTTAATAAATATAATCAAGTACTAAATAATAAATCTAACTTTAAAATACATTTAAATAAACCCCTATTTTTTTTTAAAAAAAAAACATTAAAATTAAATTATTATTATTTAGACATAATCCATCTTTAACCAAACCAGTGCACTGCTACTAATCTTAAACATAACCGTACATTAACCCTAAGCTATTTTTTAGTTCTTGTCCAACATTTTTCCATCAGCATACCTGCCAACACACCCAAGATTTTGGTGGACAGTCCTGCTATTTTCCAGTCCTGTCCAATAAGTAAGTTGGGTTGTTGCAAAGTATGCCATTGTAAATAGGTAGCAAATGTTAGGCATGTAAAGTGGTCCAAAATCAATTTAAAAATGTAAAATATTCCCTATTCTTTTATTAAACATCTATGGACAGTACACCTCGGTATGTGTGTGCAACTCTATTGGTCGTTTCGGCAGGGGGCTCGCCTGCCATCAACGAATGAAGTGCATTCTGCAGTTCTGCAATTCACTCGTTGATGCCAGACCAGCCCCCTGCCGAAACGACCAATAGAGCTGCACACACGTACCTTCACGGCAGCTGCTGCTGCTGTGATGTGTTATTAACCCCGTATTAACCCCTGCTAGGCAACCAGGAGGAAAACGAAGATTAAACGAGCACGAAGAATGTCCGCGAATATTCGCCCGAAGAGAAGACAGGAACGGGCGAATATTCGCGGAATACGAAGATTTTTTTTTCCCCGAAGACGAGCACGAAGACGAACACGAAGAGCCCCCTGGTGCCCAAGTCTAGCAGAAACTACTTTTGTGTTTTGCCAGATAGTAGGCTTATAAACCATATGACTGAGACCTCCACAACATATGGGAATGCAGGGTATGCAACCCCTGAGGTCCTTTGCTAATAAAGGCCTCAACACTCGACAGTACTAATACTGTTATTATTCTGCGTATTGGTTTTAAAGCAAGTTCTCCAGTTAAGAGAACTTGCTTTTTCTTAAGCCATATTTCCTCTATTTTCTATATGGTATACATAGCAGGTAACAGCAGGTTATGAAGAATATGAAGACATTGTATTCTCAGAATAAAATTTCTGACTTACTATTATTACTCTTAATAAATACCTAATGATCTTTAATCTTAATTTGTAACAGTAGTAAACGTATATTGTCTGACCAATGTAATATATCATTGATACAGTATCTTTGTTTCCAGGGGAATAGTCCTCTATGGCACTTGCCCCAAAAGTTATCTCTTATCATTAATTACAAGTATGACTTTAGCTTCCGACTCTGGAAAAGCACTAAATCACAAATATTGCAAAGGTCCTTTTTCATTCAATCATGTTCATGCATTTTGCCTTTCTACATTAATGTAAAACAATTCAGTGCCGGCATGATGCATTTTCTCAAACCTGAATCCGAATGCTATATCCATGAGTCAGATAAAGAGCATCTCATACATACACATTTTAACAAATAAATGGATTGTGACACAAACAGCCTGTTTCAGTTAGACGCATGACAAGCCTTCCTTCCAAGGTCAAATGTATACCTGTAAGGGGATTGATTGAACAGATGAAATCCAGGCCCTTACTTGTTCTGGATAACTAGGTTTTAACACCTAAATCCAATTTCTTATTTTTGTCTTTCTTCATCAGCACAACTCCTCGGGTCTCTGTTCTATTAGAGATCAATTGAGTTGTGATAAGACACCAAGCAGACAGAATATCAACTAAGAGACTTTAAAGCACACTGAGTAAAACAGCAAGAGAATTCACTATTTTAACAGAAGTATGACATTTTCACCTTTTTTAATAGCACACTTAATCTATGATAACATACTTTGACTTGCCATCTACCTTTCTGCAAGATCAATCAAATTACAGCAAAAGTGATATAGAGACTCGAGTTTCTTAGAGGACATTTCAAGCATTCTTCTGTTATTTCCCGTTGTGTAACGCAATATTTGTGTGCCTGTGTGTATATGTACGTGTGCATGTATACATGTAGCAAATCCTGCCGGGAGATAACAGCCACAATCCTATTTCAAGGATATTTAAACTTTCCCCGTGCGTGTTCTCTCCTGTGACAGAGATGATTGGCTTTTACCATCTTCATTGCCAAGGAGCCAGCCAAAGATGATGACATCATAAGAACACGCTCGGTAATAGCATTTGCATTATAAGCACAAGGAAATTCAGATAATAAGGTTAGAGTTACGTTTCCAGTACTCCGATTAAAGTTAGAGGACATCAAAAGAGTGTTCAATCTTCCTAATGTAATACATAAAAAATGGAATTTAGGAGAAAGAATTGTTCAGAAATCTGATTTTCGAAACCAAAATAAGATTACTTGCATTGCTCAATAGTCTCCTAAGGTATTATATAGTATAGTTATGCTTGGGGAGGTTCAGTACGACAAAATATTATTCTTGAGTATACAGTAATGTTGGTTAGCATTGACAAAAAGCTGGTTTTGTCTCTATTTGTTCCAATAAACTTTCTTTATCAGCTGACCTGGAGGTTGCCATTGTTGTCAGTCCTGTGATATTCTTTTCCCTGCTCAGACACCACACTGAGCTCATTCTTTACGCAATGCTAATGAAGTATGTTCCATAGACTTTTATTAGAATATTCAGGTGGGTGATTAACAATTATTGTTTCTCGCAGGCAGTATGATTAAGGTGTTTGTCTAGAACATTGGGCCAAGATAACAGATTGGAAACACATGCAAATGGCTAAGATGCAGCTGTTTGAAATCATTAGATTATCCAAAAACTACCACTAGAAAATGTATTATTAATCTGTTACTAGTAATGACAAAACCTTTGGAGGTTCCACATGTTCAACATTGAAGGGTGGAAGTCTAAAGATGTGTATATACTCTGATTGGCCAGAGTGAAAAAACTTACCAGGTTGTTGGACCCATCAGGCACAGCCATAAATATCTATGATACCACTGCTTGTATTTTCTGGCTACTTCTACCTATCAGCCATCAATATGTACTCTCCTATACACAGTCCCCCCCACTGTACCGCACCAACGACCCCCAAAACAGCTTGTAATGCTCCCAAAATGGCTTGTAATGGCGGCTACACGTAAACGCCAATGAATGAATGAAGTTTTGCAATTCGTTTTTTTTGATTTATAACTCACAAAAACAGGCAATTTTCATTAAAAATAAAGTTTGTACGAAAACGAATGCACAAGTCTAATATATATATATGTATGTATATATATATATATATATATATATATATATATATATATATATATATATTTACACACAAATACTATTATGGGAGTTCCCTTTTACGTTTTACGTATGTTAAGAAAAAAACAGATACAAGCATTGACAGACAATCAAGGTTGATCTTAATATAAGTAATTCCATGACAACACACCACCATAAGTGTACAATATTCTTTTTGTACAATATCAATGAATCTGCCTATTTAAGTACCGTTATGCCATTCGTTATCTTCCTGAATTTCTTCACAGACAATAGCTAACCACAGGATCTTGAAAAAATGATGAAAATCTATAGCACGTATTATCACAATACAATTATGTTTAGTTAATGAGATTTTTATAAAGCTCTTATTATGTTTATGTTGGAGGATGCTTAATTAGTTTAACTGATTTGTAGACTTTTACCAATGTGTTACTTTCTCAATTTACGATACATTTTGTACTGCTTATAAATCACACACAAACATATCCAGCAAAAGCCACATTGGAGTCTATATTCCATTAAGAACACGACAATCGAGGAGCATAAATGAGTACATAGAGTACACAAATACCAGTTTATTTTTTTTTTAACAAAATAAGTACTGTGAAGGAAAATGGTTTATGGACAAATGATTATATCACATTGTGGCTCCTAGTGCCCACCATCACAAATGCACACAACCCACTGCTCCAATGACCACATTTGATGACTAACTCAGAAAACCACAACAGCATAAAGCACATGATCCTCATTACCAAGAGCGGCTACTCGCCCAATGTGTAGGCTTGCCCTTGCATGGGACAGTTCATATCTATTTTGCATTAAAGATAGCCAATTCAACTCACTCTCCGAATCACATTCTTATTGACATTTCTCGGCATGAAACTGCTTTCACTTAACTGTTGACATATCAGCGTCTACAAAGCCCATAAATAGACAAAACATTTCAGTTGTGGTTTTGTGTGAAGACAAGCAGCATATGAAGGTCACAACATAAGCCAATAAACAATATAAAAATGAACTGGGCTTTAGTAAATTTTACATTGTTGCTACATACATACAGGCATACTCGGCTATATGGACCTTCATTTTACGGACAAGTAAAGACATAGTTGCAATGAAATCCTTCCCCTGTTTATATACACTCGCTTTGAAAGAACGGATATGTGCTGGCATGATGCCAGCACGTCACTTTGTCTTTTGAGCATTTTGCTCATGTTGTGGTGGATATGGCCTGACGATTGCAGTGCGGTACATGCATTGATATGTGACTTCACTTTAAGTATATTTTCATTTTACATACATACTCTGGATCCCTTGTGTTCGCTAATGTGGGGTATGCCTATATATGCTGTATATATATATATATATATATATATATATATATATATGTGTGTGTGTGTGATTTAGATATGTGACAGCACCCGTGTATTTAATACAGACTTCAAAAAGCAAGGCAGCTGAAATAGATGTAGCTTTTGAGTCAAATATTAAGCAGAGATTCTGTGATCCCACAGACCAGGAATGCCACAGCAAATTCTAGCTCTCCTATTTCAGTAGAAAATATGTCTTTATCCAACAATAACTTGTATAGAATTACAGTCAACCATTAAACAAATAATCTAGCAAAAACAAATCTCCAGGTACTGGTGTTTTAATTAACCATCTTGCTGGTGGGGCAAATGAGTGCTTTATTGTATGAACAGGGGGGAGCAAACAGCCATCAGAAATAATATCATTCACTCAACGCTCCTTTGGTTTGTTACATCCCGTAGCGTTCAAAGGGATGTCATGATTCCCCCAGTTCAAACGTAAAGTAGGTAATAATCAGCTTAAATTTATCTTGGGGAAATGTTATATATTCAAGGTGATTTATTGTCGACCTCACATATTTACATTAACAATAAATACTACACTTGGGGCAAGTATTTAAAATAGGAAAGTAACAGCTTGACCAAATTAAATAATAAAAGTTTGTAATCTAATATGAAGAGGCACAACATGGGTATCTGATGTATGTGTTCTGATTTATTGTCACAAGATTAGTTGTGTTAGTGAAAGACAACCATGGATGATGATCAATCGATGTCATAGACATTCTCTTTCTATGCTTAGGCGGATTCACCCAACATGATGGCTTGGAGTAGCTTGTGTAGAGATATAACTCCTATTCTAGGGAGAGGGTAGCTAGTGAGAAGGGGGTAGGGAGAGGGTAGATAGTGTGAGAAGGGAGGAGGTAGATAGTAAGAAAGTATGAGAGGGGGAGAGGGGGTAGATAGTGTGAGAAGGGGGAGAGGGGGTAGATAGTGTGAGAGATGGGGAGAAAGTGGGGATCTGATGGGGGAAAATGCTGTCCCCCCCCAGATTTTTAGGGGTTCCTAGGCCCATGTTGGAAGGCTTTCCACAAGATTATGGATTGTGCTCATTCAGGCACCGATGTTTGGCTAAAAGACGTGGCTCACAATCAGTGTTCTAATTCATCCTAATAGTGTTTAATGGGGTTAAGGTGAGGGTTCTGTGCAGGCCACTTGAGTTCACCCACACGAAACTTGTCATGCCATAACTTTATGTACGCTTGAAAGCAATGGGTTTGGCAAAAACACCTAAACTCAATAATTAGGAGAGGAGTCCACATACTTTGGGTTTTATAGTGTAGCGCACATGCCACCCCATCATTTACACATCACAATTTAAATAACCCCCTAGTTTTTCGATAATTCTTCTCTATGTGGTCCTTCAGGAAAAAAGCTGTGATGGAGAATTCTCTCAGCTAAAAGACCACAAGCCAAAATAACCTCACGGGAAGGTACCTTAAATCCAACCAGCCAGCTCTGCTGGGTCCCCCAACCCGATCATTATAATGGTGCACAATATAAGAATAGATTTAATTGCCCCAAATATACCAGCAGATAACTTGTAGAAAAACAAAATGTGCATAATCTGTTTTTCTACGAGGTATCTGCTGATACCTTTTGGGCAATTGAATCTCTGCTTATATTATAATACTACAGGTGTCACAGGCAGTGACGAAGACGTTTGCGGCCAAATACAAGCCAAGATCCCTCAAGATTTGCCAATTTGTCAACATATTTTTCATACAGAATCAACATTAATCTTGCTTTTTGATTTTAATTCTTAATCCAACTCGATGGTAATCAGGGACATAATTCTTCTTGTGGTGATTTTTTTTCAGGAACATAGCCTGAAAATAGGTAAGAAACCTGCATGATGTTCAAATCACCCTTACTGCATAGCCATAAAAGTGCTGGTTTATAAAGACAACTCATGATTATGTATACTGTAGATGCATATATGTGATGTATGAGCTATAAACTCTATGCCTCATTAAATACACTACATTTTGGGATTAGTTCCAAATAATTTACACTTACCAAACACGTTATTTTAGCATTTGAAAAAGGAATATGTGCTGCAGCTTGTTCCTTTAGAACATCAACGTTTTGATACAATCTGATATAAAATACAACCACAAATGTGGATACATATCAACAATCCTTTCACTGCCCTATCTTCATCTTAATCTGAAGTCCACAAGAAACCAGGGTGAATAGATAACAAGTATATCACATTTCCTTCTTGTTTCATGACATTCCAGTAGACATTGGGTGAAAGTGACATAAAAAAGTGGTGGCCTGGACGGTCAAGTGAAAAAATATTCTATACGTTAGCCTTCCGAAAAAGAACAAGGCATTGATTAGCTTTTTCATCTTAAATATATAATATAAAAGATGTAGTAGATCCATACAGCAAACCTATGCATATATTTTGCTTGGTAGCTCAAGGGAACTGCTGACCTCTACTGTCTGCAAAGCAATACAGTCCTCTAGTACACTCTACTTGATAGTCTTGATGTAAAATGATTATTATTTTATTGAGGGAGATCAGATATAGTCCAGTAAACCCAGCGAAAACCTAGAACTTGTAGATGTGCGATCCTTTAAAACTGCCTGCATTTTTCCATTGATGCATATACAATATATTACAGCATAGGGGAGGGCTTGTTGTCCAATGGATTTTCCATTTCCATATAGTATTTTATTTTTCTTGTGCCTCTATCACAGAGGTTTACGATTGTTTGTTATCGACAAAAGAGGCAGCACAAAAACCAGATGATGTGCCTTTTAATTCTTTATCTTCACTATCTGTCAAGAACAATCGTTTTAAGAGCCACAGAGGGAGAGCAAGAGCATTATTTATGGGCACCATATTTCAGGCTCTTTTCTACAGACAGAACGATAAGAGTTTCTAGAGAAAGATCAATCCTTTCCATTACCAGATATGTCAAGCTTGAAATGATCCATTTAAATTAGAAAGTTTGCTTTGTTTTGTTGGCTTTTACAGGCAATGCTTTTCGTGACTACAATGGTGGTAAGAAATGGCTGTAATTTATAGACAAGTGAAGATATTGCAATTATTCCCGCAAGCAACCTTAGCTATTTCCCCTCTGATGCTTAGGGCGTACTAGCCGTGTCCAAAAAACAAGACTCAACTAATATCCCAGATGTAAACCCAGATCTCACCATCAAGGCTCCATGTTATTGGATGCTTAGAACATGTGTGTGTTGAAATACATGTGTATGCAATTTGTAGGAATTAATATTACTGTGAATGTCATGCTAAAATAATACTAGGTAATGTCTGATTTTGGGAAAAATTTTCTGGCACATTTGTTTCTCAATAACTCAACATGAGCAGTAACGCATGATGCTCACCCACATCACCATCAATAGGCATTCATACAGTTACACTTATCATGTAGAACTATGCATACAAGTTTGTATACAATGTGATGACCAGCTACACAATGCTTGGTGGGAGAATATTTTCAAATATTGTCTTGAGATTAGCCAGTCCACTTACATCTCAAGTAAAAATGTTGTTAAAATGTCAGCATCAGCTATCCTTAACCCCTTGCAGTGCTGGCCCTTTGTGGATTTGCACAGTCTAAATGAAGTTTCTGCATCTCAGTGATATTAATATGTGGATTATTCAAAATTGTTTTACAGATAATACAGTAAATATAATGAAGCATGTGGTACGAACAAAATACAAAAAAAGTAATTGTAACATTAAATTAAAATAAGTACAAAACAATGAATTAGTTTACCTCTAGAATAAATGGATTGTATAAATTAGTATATAGAATAATTGGAAAAAAGAGAACGTGGTAAGCTATGGGTGATTCATTTGAACCTAGTTGAAGATTTTGAGATTGTACCCAAATGCTTTTTTTGTGTTTCTAGATTTTGCTAAGGCCCATTGGGGTACTGACTGACAAGGACTTTAGTTGGCATGTTCCCATAGTTGGATCATGTCTTCTTGTAAGAGTTCTCTACACAGCTTTTTCGGTGAACGTGTTTGGCGAGATTAAATAGCGCACATTGAGCCTGTTGTCCGACAAATTTGTTTGTGGCCATTGTGTAACTGGGCCACCTGTGGTTTTTTCACCCAGCTGAAAGTTGCCAGCTTGTCTCTGTTGAAGCCCATGAAATACTGAGCTATGGCAATGAATGATCACAAAGTTGTTGCTGCAAAAATGATGTATTTTTCCTTTTGCTTAAATCAGAAATCATGTTTAAGTACTTACTGATGGCACCTTAATCCCCTTAGACCATAAAAATGTAATCAAATGATCTCCAATTCTTGCTCTTTGGTTAAATGGGTACCTATGTGTACTTAACCCCTTGTGTGCAAGCACTGTTTAGCAGTGCTATCATTTGTAAAGCTCAAATAGCCAAACACATCAAGGAAGCAAACAGTAAATATAATGAACCTAGTGAACTTATTTATTACCCCTCATCATTGTCACATGGGACTCCCAACACTCTTGATGTATACAAATCTGCACACCAGAAGATATGCTAAAGCTATAATGAAGAAACAAACATGAAAGAATATGATCTATACACCCAGCATCAAAAAGGTATTGGGGGCTTAAGGACTGTCATTGTTCTACCTTAGATATTATTATTATATTCTGTCATATGGTTCATCCTTTTACTAGTTTGTGAATTTTATTACCAAATAATGTATTTTGGGGTGCCAGCATTCTATTGCAAGTATGGAGTAGCTAAGCACCCCTAATTCTCTATTACCATATTCTTTTCCTATTTGAGTGTTCCCTCTTGCCTTTATATTCCACACACTGTGGCTGTGTACATAAATCCATGAATTAATGTGTGTTTTCTTGAGAATTGTAGCCCTCACTTTTGAGATTTAGGATTCCACTCACAGCACCCTGAAGAAAGTAATGAATAGCTCTTAGAAGAGCAGAGCAGCAGGGTGTTTGAGGCATTAGAAAGTTTGCCAGAGGCAGCAGCAGTTCTAGCAGAGTTCTGGGAGCTGTCTAGCAGCAATGGTGCTGAAACTGGCAAAGATCTAGCCTGTATGCTGGGAAGTCTGGCTCTGCTGTGCTCACCATTAAATCTCGATTGCAATACATTATAATCAATACTGTTTTATACACCACTTGCCTCTGGGGCTTCAGTGGTCTTGGTCTTATCAGGCAACAATACTGTGAATGGTGTTCCTCACAACTATCAAGAGCCATAAGGTCCATTTGCGTCGAAACATATAATGTGGATAACACGGTGTTATGAAAATACCTCTTGGAAAAGCTCCAGACTGTAAGTGTTGTCATCATCTGCGAAAAAGACCACCCCAGCAGGGACCTCCTGTGGCTGGGCTGAGCGGTGCTGGGGGTGCTGGACCTGGGGCTGGTACTGCTGCCTGAGCCAGGTAAGTCCTGCGTTCCTCTGCTCTGTGGCCCTGGGTAGCCCGGCTCTTTTGTACCTCCGTGCCGTGGGCACATGCAGATGAGTGGCTCTAAGACCGGCCCTGGCTAGGAATCGGCTCACCAGCTCGGTGGGTTGTGCGGCATCCTCCACCACTATCCAGTGCAACCGAGGCACCTGACGGAATGTGTTAGCCAGGCGAGTGAGCTCTGCCTTCTGCACGGGCCGGCTGTACGTAGGGGTGATGGCAAATATAATGGGCACAGTGTCATTCTTAATCCTCTGAGCTCCGGAGCTGGCCACTTGCTCCTGGTTGGTGGTCCAAGTGCCCTGGCTGGTGTCACTTGGTTGGGGTCTCATTAGTGCCGCGCGACCGATCCTTCGGTTCCAGTATGGGGAGTAATGCCTGGCGGCCGGTGTTCTGCTGGAACCGGAGGGTTTCCTGGTGTCACTGTCTATAATAATCACTACAATCAGTACCCAAGGTAGAAGAATGAAGAAACGGCTGTACAGCACAGACTTCATCCTGCTGCCTGCTTGATGCCGGTGACAGTCCGAGGAAATCTAATAACTATTCCGTTACAATCTTCACACTTCCTTACTTTCGAAGCTACCGACCCATGTGAATAATGGATCGGGGATCTGAAAGACCGGACAGACACACGCACTACATTCAATCACAATTAAAAGAGAACCATTTTCCCATCCTCCGGTAATCGCGTAGCTCAGTTTCTGCATCCAGAGATCGCTTCTTTCCAAGCAAATCCACTTAAACCTCCTTGGCGTTTACTTGGCAGGACCGCGGGACTGCTAGAGAGCCATGATGCCGAGTCTTCTGGTGTTATGCGATTTCCTTCTCCTAAAACAGACAGAAACGCAGCCTTCATTGTAACAGCTTTGCAGGGAGGGTTAACACATTAGTAGCTTGTGTTGATTGCATTGCTTAGGCTATTAACACACAGCAGGCGGCTACAACGAGGCGACTAGCCTTCAGGCGACTAGCCTTCTCTGGGCAACGCTGAGAGGGTAAACAGAGCTCATTATTGCCCCCCAAACTTCTGCTCTACTTCAGTGTCCATGTGGGAAAGACGGAGGTCTCACTCCTGCATACAAAGTGATAAGAAGGAGCACATTCCTCCGTGTCTCCGCTTTGCCGAACTCCTTGGGGTTTAGTTCGGTCCTTATTTGTTCTTCTTTCTTCTTACTGCTGCATAGGATGCTGGGCAGAGTTGGGCTGTGTCGGTGTTTAAGGCGAGCTGTAGTGATGCTGTGGCTGAGTTTGATTGCTTGTTCTCTCCTTCCCTCTCCTTCTCCACACCCTTTTGCTCTCTCCCCTCTCTCTCTCTCTTCTTTGTTTCCCTTTCTTTGCAATCCGATGAGCTGCCTGGGTGGCAAGGTGGGAGGAGATACAACGGGCACCCCCTGAGGCTGACAGTGAGGGATGGGACCCTAGTAGTAATAGATTTCCTCTTGTAGAGCCTGCTCTGACTTGTTTGGTGGACTCTCAATTACTAAATAAAAATGATATTCTTCCCATCACTCTCAGCTCACCAAGACCTTCCCACCAGTAAGCAGTGCATTGACCAGCAAGTCATTTCCATGTTTGGGCACTGATCCAGAAAATAAATAAATTAATCTATCTATCTATCTATCTATCTATCTATCTATCTATCTATCTATCTATCTATCTATCTATCTATACATACATATATATATACATAAATTGATCTTTTAATTGCTTGGTTAGGGTGCTATGCTGCCGGGGCTCACTGTTTAACCCTTCAGAACCTGCAGAGTTACAGAGCAATTATCACAAACAATAGAGCAGTAAATTGTCCCTTTGGATTGCCTTTCTTCTACCCTAGATAATGAATACAGAAGCATTGATTGCAAAAATGTGTGGATCACCATATTCTAGATGAAAAAAAGAAGAGTTCATATAAAATGAAATTCTTGTGTAATTTGCTGCAGATTGATTTTTATAATTACTTGTATGATCAATATATTGAAATCATTATTTTTGTGCTGAAATATAAGATATAATGTTATTCAAAGTGGTGCTCATGTTTCTCCAGAGATTAATTTGTTCATATTTAATTGCTTATCCAACAGTTATCTGTATATTATGACCTTCCTAGGTGCAACTGCATAATCTTGTCTATTCAGGTCATTATAATGTAGGGTGTATTGTGCATACACAATTTTTATTTTCAAATGAGCTGCAATTGTGTTTATAGGATGACCTAGAACTGAAGCCTAATTCAGTATACATCATGGGTGGAGAACCTTTTTTTTTTTTATTTTTATTTTTTTTAACATAGCCTACTGCATGGTCAAAGAACTTTAATCAGGGATTCTGGTATATAACATACGAGGGATGTTCGAAAAGTTTTTAAATATATATATAAAAGTGCGGAAACCTTTCGAACGTCCCTTGTATATATATATATATTTTTTTTAATATGACATAATAGGCCTTTCTATACAATGTGCCCTAAAGGACATTTTGTTCTAGCTGTCAAACCACATACATAAACCACCTAAACGAATAAATGGGCAAAGGAATGCATTTTTGTGAAAAAAGTATTCACCCCTTTAAATTTCTTCTATTTTTGCTTATTTGGCACATTTAAAAGATTCAGATCATCCAAACAATTTCAATATAAGACAATGTGAGTAAACACAAAATGCAGCTTTTAAATGATCATTTCTTCTATTGAAGGTAAAGAGTTAATAAAAACCTATATAACTTGCGTGAAAAAGTAATTGCCCCACTAAACCTAAGAACTGGTTGTACCACCCTTGGTGGTAATGACTACAATCAAATGTTTGCGATAACTGGCAATGAGTCGCTGTGGAGGAATTTTGGCCCACTCTTTTGGCACAATTCTTTAAATTCAGTCACATTGGAGAGTATTTGAGCATGAACTCCATTTTTAAGGTCATGTCACAGCATCTCAACCGGATTCAAACAGAACTTTGACTAAGCCACTACAAAACCTTTTGTTTCTTTCGAGTCATTCAGAGGTGGACTTGCTTGTGTGGCTTGGATCATTGTTCGGCTACGTAACTGCACTTGAGATTTAGGTCACAAACCGATGGCTGGACTTTTTCCTTTAGGAATTTCTGGTAGAGAACAGAATTCATGGTTTCATCAATTATGGGAAGTTGCCCAGGTCCTGAAGCAGCAAAGCTGCCCCAGACCATCCCACTACCACCACCGCGTCTTGCTGTCGGTGTAATGTTCATATTGTGGCTGTATTAGGTTGCGGCATCGTGCACCTTTTAGCCTACTTAACTTTGCTAGACAGATTTGAAATCGGTCACCTCCTCCTCTTGCTAAATCCACCGCACCTGGTTTCAATAGGGAATAATTCCTGCAAGCTGAATATCGAAATCCACGATATATATACCTCCGAATGCTGAATATCCTCGAGCCTAGATCCAAAAGGCTCTGTGTTTGTGAGGGCATCCTAGAAGCTGGGTGTCTTCTTTTTTATTCGGGTTTTTCATTTTAATAGACTACACTATGAGATTTTCTTTGTATATATATTTTCTTCTTAAGTGTTACATCAACACCAACATTTCCCTGAAAGATAAGTATTTTGTATAATTCTGTATGCAGACACCCACTTTGCATTTTGTTTCTCTAAATAATTGATGTGTAGGCTCATCAGGGCTGGTAGTAATCATGGTTGGTCGTGTCTAGTGAAATTGAACCCAATATCATTTAAATTTGGTTAATTGGTTGATTTAGTAACCAAGGGGACAATTACTTTTTCACATAGGGCCAGGTAGGGTTAGATGCTGTTTTCTTTCTATATAAAAAAAAATCATTTAAAAACTGCATGTTGTTTTTACTCAGGTTATCTTTGTCTAATATTTAAATTAGTTTAATGATCTAAAACATTTAATAGGCATGGGGCAAATACTTTTTCACAGGGCTGTGTTAATTAAAGTTAATAGCTTGTACAAAATTAAGTAAAAACTTAAAAGGGACTCTTATAGACAACACAATGGCAAACGCATTTCTAGCCCGGATAAAATGAGGCTTTATTTTTTCACTTTCCATATTTGAGACATCGGTATGAGGCGCCATATGCAATTAGCTACTTCAGTGGGGAAGTTGATTTGCATGGTAAGGTCATACATGTAGGAGAGATCCATCAGACTTTTTTCCTGGTTTATTAGAGGATACAGACTAAGCTAAAGCATATTTAAGTGTATTTTTAGTCTAAATCAGTTATTTGGTAGAAAAAAACAAAACATTACTACACACCGCCTTTGTTAAAAAATCAGACATGGCAAATACTTGTAGAAATACAAGGACTAATTAAGGCTTGAATCGTTAAAGCAGGAAAGAAATGTGCAGACTTCATGGACAGAATGGCTCTTATCTGCAGTTAAAATTTATACATCTGGCAAAACATACAAGTGGCAAAATACTATGTTTTGTATTTATGTTACCCACTCAAAATATTGTACCATTTTTTCTTTTTTAGAAGAGAAAACATATTTACCCTTAAAATTAAGATTTTTTAAAATCTTTTCTTTTTTTACGGATGATATGCTTTAAGGATGGTGCGTAATTATATTATACACAGCGTTTCATTGCACACGGAATGGGTAGTGCTTCTTGACTGATGAGTGCAAAAATCACAGTGACGGATCTGGAAAATATAAAATGCACTGCTCTCCAACAATCAATTTAAATTAAATTACATTTTATTTTATTTTTTTGCTTAAACCACACTGCAGAGGAAAACCGAATTATGGTGTAAGATTTACAGATTAATTTGTCTCCCAATAGGGCCTCTGGTGTATGCGTCTCATTCACTGCGAAGGGAGAATGTGGAATCGCCATTAGTAACTCTCTACGTGCAGTTTTATGTCTAGTGTAATCCAAGACAATACTACGCACTAGGGTGTAGCTTGGATATCAAATTCTACAATATTAGCTGCATTTATCTTGCAATTAAGTTGTGCTACTGACTTTTAACCAGATTTAGTGGCCCTTATTACTTTAATTGTTCCTTTAATTTGTGACTCCTAACCTATTAAATCTTGGAAATGATTTCCAAATACTTTATGGATATATTGCATAGAATTAACGCTGTATTAAATATTTTACATTATGCTTTAGAAAAGTTAATTAAAGCAAAGAACCATTCTATTTTAGTAAAGTGATATGTCTAGTAATATTGAGGTCTTTTTGTTCATTTTAATAACCAGTTTTAGCCTTAAATGAATAGATTATATTTTCATTATATAGACCTTTCATATATGTCTGTCTGTCTATCTATCTATCTATGTAATAATAATATATCTAATAGAAATTTGCAGATGAAAATGATCAGCTAGAAAAAAAGATTGCTAAGCAAACCTTACAAAATAGAATTGTTCTGATAGCTACAATAGCTGCATAATAATTACAATCAGAAAACTGTAGAAGAATGGTGTTTGTATCTGATGAACTAAATCTGAACTAAATCTGAGACTACGAGCCAGACCTTCTCGTCCAACATCAGTGCCTGACCTCACAAATGCTCTACTGGATGAATTGGCATAAAATCCCACAGAAACGCTCCAAAACCTTGAGAAAAGCCTTCCCAGAAGAGTAAAAGTTGCTAACGCTATATGGACAAAAGTATTGGCCATTACACCAAAATGAATTTTTGTGATATGGCATTCTAAATACAAAGACATTAATATATAGTGTGTGCCCACACACTATATATTAATGTCTCTGTATTTAGAATGCCATATCACAAAATTTCATTTTCACATATCACAAAAATTCATTTTGGTGTAATGGCCAATACTTTTGTCCATATAGCGTTAGCAACTTTTACTCTTCTGGGAAGGCTTTTCTCAAGGTTTTGGAGCGTTTCTGTGGGATATAGGCACACACTATATATTAATGTCTTTGTATTTAGAATGCCATATCACAAAAATTCATTTTGGTGTAATGGCCAATACTTTTGTCCATATAGCGTATGTCATAAAATAGCATGTACCGGCCACCATCAGTAATCATATGACCATTTTTTCCCACAAATTGTTAAAATACATGCATTGTAAGAATCCTCACTTTTATTTCACAGAGACTTGACCATGTGAAATAAAGGTTGGCATCTAACCTAACTGGAAGATATTGTACATAAAAATAACACACAATTTAATGACAAATGACATTTAATAAAAAATCAGACATTTGCTTGTAAAAACATCAAATGTAGCTGCCTATACAGTCATGTGAAAATGCAAGACAAATTTTAATGCGGTATATTAAAAGTGTGTTTGTGTAGATTTTAAATTATTGCTTGATATTTTTCTTTTATTGCTGTTCTACAAAATATTAATCGCACTCTAAAATAGGCAAATAAACTTCACGAGGTCTTTTCTCAGAAGGTTTAATGGTAAAAAAAAAAAAAAAATAATAAAAAAAACCATATGAAACTTTTTTGTTTCTGCTTTCGTTTCACATCACAATTAAAGGGGCAACGTCGGCAATGGTGAATATAAAATAAAGCCAGTAAATGCCTTAAAATGGAAATACCTGTGTAAGAGGCTGTGTCCTAGACCATATTATTGAGCATGTTAAATTATTGCTCACTTATGTACACTAAAGAACAAATAAATCCAATTTTGTTCAAAATATAGCCCAGTGGTATGTAAAGAAGCATCTTATATACTTCCAGTGATTACATATTACAGATGTCATAAAAGTGACATTCCAGCCATAACCTGCACTTTAATGCATAAATAGCTTAGTGTTGCTTTTAAATTAGCATATTTTGTTTTTTGCATATAGATACATACAGCAATTCATTTGAATCTCCTCAATGTATTTGCTGTGATTCCCCACACCTGGCTATTAGCATTCCAGGAAATGTGTTCATCTGAATGCATCTCCTGTTCAGTGGAGCGTCCAGCCAGTTCCAGTGCTGCCTTGCTCAAAAATTCCAGAGGAACAAAATCCACATGCTCAGAAAATGTTTCTATGCATTTCAATATCAGTGTTTTCCTGCCAGAGATTGGCTGCTTCCAGCAGCCAAAACTTGTCCAAGATACCTTTTATCTTTATCCACATGCCTGTTGACGTAACCTGGCGTGAAATGTCTGCGAAACTTCTGCCACAATGACTGCGCTTCCGGTGACCAGCCTCATCCCTACAGACTATTGGCCCTGGACTTGGAAAGGGTTCTCTTTTTAAGGAAGTGGGTATACAGGGTTTGTTGGGACTACTTCTTTCCCTTGGTACAGAGTGCCATGTTTCACCAATTACTAGAGACCTTAAAGACTTTGGAGCTTGGATTTTGGGCTACCTGCATTTTGGAAGGGGGTTTTATGTGTGGTGACTCCATTGGGTCAGGACTTACAGGACAGAAACCTCTGTGACCAGTATTTGCACCACAAACTGATATCCAGCTGTTTTAAACTGGTTTCCTCCCCACAGACTACACAACAACGCCCTACTAGGCTGAGGTGGGACTGAGAGCAAAAATGTGTGTTTTGCTGTGACTATTGTACCTATTGTACCTACATTGCCCCCTTGTACTGGTGCTTTCGGTGAAGTCCTCTCCTCCATCAGGCGGTACAAGCTAGAAGACGAAGAACAAGAAGATGTGGAAGATGTCAGCAGAATTAGAAGTGGACGGCCGAGAAGGTAAGGAAACATTTAAACAGTGTGACAGACACACGAGAATGAGAGTATGAGAGTGTGAGAGAGCGTAATTTGAGATTTAAATTCAGAGCTTTTAGCTTTGTTTTCGTCTGCTTTGTGGGAAGGTCTGGCCTCGTTTTCATGGTTTCGTACAAATCACAGAATTTGCCAAAATTTTGTAAATTTGTAATTTGTACGAATCTGAATGCTCCAGTGTAATATATAATACATTGTATTTAATTGCACGCTAAAAAGGCAAAACTTCTTGAATGATGTATAAGGTAGAAATGCAGTCAACCACATCTATAAAGCATACCTCCCAACATTTCAAAATGTGAAAGAGGGACACTCTCGCTGAACTCATCAATACAATTGCACTTTACAATGCCGCGCTTGCATCACTACTTAAAACACGCTACATTCTTGTCAGAATAGTCATGCATATTAAAAATAAAGAACACATTGAATTCCCATGGTTAGTGCAGTCAATAGTAAAGCTGCAGATGCTAGCTGTGAACTACAATTACTATGATTCTCAGCCAGCCAGGTGTCCACCATTATGCTGACTATCATTAGAAGAGTAGTCAACAACAGCAGAGATTTTTTTTTAATAAAAAAAAGGCTAATGCTAGCCTCCCAGGACCCTTACACACTGCCTTTACACACACCTGACCATAAACACATATACACATACACAGTCCTTACACACACACATATACATACACTGCCCTTACACGCGCATGTGCACATAGACTGCCCTTACACACCTGTCCATACACACATACACTGCCCTTACACACGCCTCTCCATACACACTGCCTTTACACACACACCTGTCCATGAACACGCATATACACATACACCGCCCTTACACACACCTACTAACACACATATACACATACACTGCCCTTACACACGCCTCTCCATACACACTGCCTTAACACACACCTGCCCATAAACATACATATGCATGTGCAGTGTCCTTACACACACACACACATACACATACACTGCCATTACACACACCTGCTCATAAACACACACATACACTGCCCTTACACACACATATAAACATATACTGCCCTTACACACAACTGCCTTGACACACACATATACATGTGCATTGTGCTTACACACACATGTACACATACACTTCCCTTACACACAGCCTACAAATACCTATACTGCTCTCACACACACCTGTCCATACACACACAAGCTTACAAACACATCCATTCATATACACTGCCATTACACCCCTTTCTCCCCATCTCTTACCTCTTCCACCATCCTCCTTCCTCCATCCTCCATCCTGTGGTGGGAGCGCAAGGCCTGTCACTTCAGACCTCACTTTACTGCTCCCTCATCACTACGCGATGGCTATTACTGCAGAGCGCAGGGATGACGTCATATCCCCAGGCTCGGCTCTCGCCTCACCCTATCTCTGCTCCGGCAAAGCGGGACACAGGTAGAGATAGGCGGGGCAGAGACCCAAAATCGGGGCTATTGGGATAGTTGGGGGGCATGAAATTAAAGAACAGTTCCGGGGCAACAATCTTAATGTAGAGAGTGACTGCTCTTCATTTAGCACATTGGGCCAAATGTGTCTATGTAAAGTGTGGCTTTTAGATATTGGTGCTACAAACTCTGATCTTGTATTTTACAATGTATGAATGCAGCAGTGGGTCAGGTGACTTAAACTCATACTGTCTTTTTACGATTACAGCTGCCTCTCCACCAGAATAAATCTTAAGTGTCTCACAGTATAAAACTGTACAGTATTTCTTTGTGGGGTCTCACAGTAAACATAAACAGTATCTGAAATGGTTAAGTTGATTTCATCAGTAATCCAGAGTACATTGTTGTTCAGAACTGCACTGGCCTCCATCACAGATGTGAATATTGGAAACAGCAAATACTACTGTGATATTATCAGATGCGCTGAAATAAATTATACTAATCAGTTACTCTGTATACAATAAACGACACACTGGAGATGTGTTCATTTTAAGGGTTCATTTACAGAAATAGTCTAACACTGGGATAAGAAGAATGAAGAGTGACAAATGATCATATATTGAACATGGAAATGAGGAAACATCTGTGCAGTGGGAAGATAATTAGAGTTAGGATGCTCAGTAGAGAATGATATATCCTGGAATGTGATTAATGGAATAATGGAGACTTGATCTTAGTATAAAATAGTTCAGTCTTTTTTTCACGGGCAGCATCTCAAACATGAACATAATATCTTTTGTTTTGTGATGATGGAGTTCAAAACTAAAATGAAGTCAAAGGCAAAAGATAAATACATAAATATACACATAAGCTGTCACAGCCAAACAGAAGCTCACTGGGGTTGGCTTTTCATAATGTATGGCAACATCAAGGAGTTTAAACTTCTTCTCTTTCTTTAATGAACGGCAGTCAAGGGGTTAGAGGGAAACTCCACCCATTATATGCCATCCTGTGCCCCTCCTTCTCTCTCCATTTATGTCCTGCCCACCTTTGTTTCCTTTTTTTATTTAATGATTTTTTTGTGTTTATGCATGTGGAAGGGAATTTGCAAGCTACAGGTTGTGTGGCGATAAATGTACCAGGACAGGCTGTGACACAGACACCCAGACATACACACACCAGGACAGGCTCTGCTACACTGACACCCGCATCAGTACAGTTTAATCTACACAAAGTATAAAAAATGCTTTTCACACTGGTTTCTTTTTTTGCGTGTTCCGCCCTTTGTGTATTGATGCCCCAGTCAGGCCCCCCTTTGGTTTTAATGTATTCCCCCCACACCCTTGTGCATTTATGCCTCAAAACCCTTGTGTATTGATTTATGTAATTATATATAAACAGTCAGGCCCCCCTCCTTTGTGTATTGATGCCCCCTTTGTACTGGTTAATGTACCTATGTGTATTGCAGCCAGCCACCCACCCCTCTTTGTGTATTGATTTATGCAATGCCCCAACCACCCTGTTGTGTACTTATACCCCCTTTTTGTATTTAATTGTTGTCCCAAGGCACCCCAGCCCTTTGAATATGGGTCCCCTCCCACCTATCACCAACTATATATATAATTTTTAATACTTACTTTTCTGTTGCCTTTCTTCCCTGCAGACGGCTCTGTTCTACAATTGTTTTACCTCATGAACCCATACACACTATTTGTGCAGCATCTGTGTGCAATATCCAACCAAATAACCTCTGTAGGGCTATAGATTTTCACAAGGCAAATGTTAAGACAATAGAAAGGGGTTAATATCAGGTGTCTATTTGAATTCTGGCTTTGTCACTTGTATCATTACATCGACTAAGAAAGAGCCCAAAATTGTCTTGCCGTTACAGATGACCAAGACTTCAGGAAAGGGAGTCTTTGAAAATAACCTTAAGCCCCTCTTTCGCTTTCGCACTCTCATCCACATTCTCGTCCACATTCACTCACTCATGCTCTCTGAATCTCTCTCTGCCTTCTCTTCCACTTCCATATCTTGCATCTTCTTGTTCTTCAGCTTCTTGTTCTTCTTTTTTCCTTTGTCAGCATCTCCACACATCCTCTTCCCCGAGAAAGGTCTGCCATTTTGCCCTAAGATAACCCTGTGTGAACTTCCACCAAAATGGTGGAACTTCCAGTGGCGTTCTCAACCCCCTTTACTGGAGGATCCGAGAAGAGGATCAACAGGGTCGATCTCAAAATTTCATGGATCCGGCCATGTTTTCTATAGCTTCATCAGGCATTATAGGAGAGGACTTAATAAAAGTAACACACCAAAACTGTACAAACAAATTACATATATATAATTGTTAACAGCACACACAAATTCCAAAATTCCAGCATGTACTGGTTGCCTGGGCCTGATAGGAGTGTGATTACTGTTAACAATCATATATAAATTGATATTGTTATTTTATTTTTTGTACAATTTTGGTGTGTTACTTACTTTTAATAAAAGTATGGTGTTATCACACCAAGATTGGACAATAAAATACAATAACAATATTAATATATATATATATAATTGCTAACAGCAATCACACTCCTATCATGCCAAGGCAACCAGTAAATGCTGGAACCTTGGCATGATAGGACTGTGATTGCTGTTAGCAATCACACTCCTATCATTCCAAGTCAGCCAATACATGCTGAAACCTGGCTAGCTGCCCCCTTGTGTATGGGGTCAATTACAGACTCACTGTGCCATGCCCCCCACTTACCATGGTATCACACATACACTCATTCATATACTCATTCATTCACAGATTAATTCCCTCAATCATGCATACAACCCCACCCTCTTACCTGCACTGCAGATCTGTAACTCGCAGACTTACGCAGGGGCTGCTGCTTCTCCCTGTGTAGCTCGCAAGCAACTTCTCTTGTGCCGAAGCAGGAAGGGAGCGGAGTCATGTGATATGACAAATTCACGTGACTCTGCTAGGTTCCGCTTCCTCTGTGCGGTACAGAAGACACTGCAGTGCGAGCAACCCACAGGAAAGCAACAGGGGCCTTGCAATTCTGCAATCCCGGTTGCCCTGCCGGCGGATCTCACGCGGGCTGCATGTCAAGGTCCGGCGGGACGCATTATGCCCGCGGGCCGCATGTTGGACGCCCCTGTTATAGACCAATTCCCTTTCATCACAATGGGTAAAATATAGCTGTGATATGCGGCAGAACGTTATTGAGCTTCAGAAGATGGTAAGTGGCTATGAGGAAATAGCAAACGCATTAAAAATGGCCATGTCCACCATCAGGGCAATAATTATGAAGTTCCAGTCAATAACCTGGAAGAGGATGTGTTTGAGTGGCCAAAAAATCTCCAAGGATCACAGCTATAGAATTGCAGAAGATAAAAATAACACTTTACAGCATTTTTCCATACCTGCCTAAAACTTCCGCACAGTATATACATATATATATCGGTATATATATTCACAAATATATTGCTTCAATTAAATGAAAAATAATGCTGCCATTTACTGCTACAAGTAATATACCAGAAACTTGTAGCTTCAAGCCATGCTTATATTTATGCTGAATATGAAGATGAAGACACGTCATTTATTCAGTACTGGATTAATGTTATGATTCTAGTGTCTTACTTTGTATTCAAACAATTGCATTTCTGTAGAACATTAATAAACCACACACTTCCATTGTTGACATGTTTATGAGTATCAGTAAGGATTTCCA
Organism: Spea bombifrons; assembly: GCF_027358695.1. Taxonomy (NCBI): domain Eukaryota; kingdom Metazoa; phylum Chordata; class Amphibia; order Anura; family Pelobatidae; genus Spea; species Spea bombifrons. Next base: position 74,154,957 of record NC_071089.1, on the reverse strand, counting down.
GTTTTTCCATGCATCTGGTTGCAGACATAATGATATTAGGACATATTGATGCAAGTGAAGTAAAAGGGTCTAAGGGTCTGATTAAGAGGGGCCAAGAGAACATGATCTCTATTTCAAGCCCACTGGAGGCATGTCCAGAGAAGGTCCAGGTCTGAAATCTGGTGATGGGTTCTGTGCAGGGGGACTGCTGTCTACCAGGTTTGGAGTCCCTTGCTTTGAGTGGCCATGTGCTTTACTAGTTTTGGAAGGGGACATGATGCACAATAGGTCAGAAGGCAGACACGAGCAGCACGAGAAATAAGCCGAGGTCAGGGTCACAGGCACAGCAGCAAATGAGACACAAGCTGAGGTCAGGGTCACAGGCACAGCAGCAAATGAGACAAAAGCTGAGGTGAGGGTCACAGGCACAGCATCAAAACGAAAAGCTGAAGTCAGGGTCACAGGCACAGCAGCAAAATAATAAACAAGTCAAGGTCAGGGTCACACACACAGTAGCAAAAAAATAAAGAAGTCAAGGTCAGGGTCTCGAGCATGGCAGCAAAATGAGAAACAAGCCAAAGTCAGGATCACGGACACAACAGCAAAATAAATAGCATGCCAGAAGCATGACACCTGCAGAACAGGCTAAAATAATGTTGCAGCACTGAGGTGTCGCAAAGGCTGGTTAATATGGTGCTGCTAATTAGGATCCAAGACAGGTAATTAGGATCCAAGAGAGAAGCTCAGCGCACAATGGTTAGGTTAGGGGGTTACCCGCCAGGCTCTAAGTCCCATTCCTGGCAGGACCTTGCACCTTATTCTACATACATTGTTTCAGACATCTAATGAATATCAGTCCATATCAGAAGCATCTTATGGTCACTGTAGATCATCTGATATTCACTTTGGAAAGGAGTAATACATTAGGCCTACACTATGTGGTTTGGATTGATTCCCCTATATAAAAAATACTGTAAAAAAACAAAACATCAATAATGCATTCTATATATCACAATAAATCAAACATTGCTTTTCAAGCTATAGATTAATACTATCTTTTGTGTATGCCTTCCCAAGGAAAAAAATAGATAATGTGTTTGTTGGAGTGTAACGTACGGTTGCATGCTTCCTGCTCCACTGATACTGGTTGATTGCTTTTTTAAGTAAAGGGTGATCACATAATAAATATAAATACCCTATTAAACATGTGATTTCATTAAATCTGTGGAATGGAAAACATTTAAAAAATAATAAAATATCTCTTTTCCTTCAATATCCCCAAAGCATTGGTTTTATCTGCAAACCAAGAGAATCTTTATTATTATTATTATTTTTTGTTGGTTTAGTTGACGCATGAAAAACGATCTACAACAGACATTTCATTTATGAATCTCAGTTGAATGTAGCTGTTTCTCTTGTAATATGGCTGTTCCAATCAATATGTCTAAGCACGGTTGGTCTCAAACATAGCTAAATTCTCAGTGGGCTTCTTTGACGTTTTGGTATTGCTTTTCTGTTGCCTTCATAAATAAGGCCAATCTATTTCTATTTAAAAATCAACAAATATTAGACTTTTCATCTGAGTTAGTGACATAATGTTATATGTGTGCCTTTCTTCCCAAGAATATTTATAAGTATGGCATATACTTCGCCAAAGATGACTTAAAAGTCAAATGATTTCAAGCTAGTATAGTTTTCCAGTGTTCCTTCCAGTCTACTTTCTAAAGTGTCATCATTTCTTTTCTGTCATATCCATAAAATGCCGTTAGAATCTAAAGCCTTAAAAAATCCCATTGAAATTTAATAGCTATGCAAGATAACAGAAGATAAGCCATAGGTAATTAAGTTATTTTTCCATAAAACTATATTTTGGTGGCTAATCATATTTAAGTGCAACAATGCTTTAGAGAATACCACACATTATTTTTATAATTTGAATGGTTAATGTGGGGTTTTCTTACTTTACAGTAAAAGAAGTTTCCACATGTTCTTAATAACATTGTCTTGTTTATTGGAGAGCTACAAATCAGTATCAAAGAGGCAGGAAATGAAAGCAGGGTGGTGGGTTGTATAGCTAGAAGAAAGATGTTATGTCACTATACAGATCTTTAGTTAGACCTCGCATAGAGTGTTAGAAACAGTTCTTGAAACCCCATCCACGAAGGCTACATATATTCTAGTTTCTAGAGTAATGGTTTTAAGAGGTTTTTCTCCCACAACCTGGTTCACAACTCTGATATGACCAAAGTCACATTTTGATACCCATCAACGAGGTTACATCCTTCTTCTGTAGGCTGCACATACCTATGCTGCACATACCTACACTGCACATTGTAGAGTTTCCTCACAGAAAGATATTATATTGGCTTTCTTTAGAGGTTCCCTGTCCTTTCATAAAGTTCTTTGCAGATTTGCACACATACCCCAGGCAGGATTAGGTGCACCATCAGACCCTTGAGTCAGGTAGAATGAAGCAGTTGGTGATGCCAAAAAATTGATACAGTGATGATATATAACTCGACAGCGAAGTAAAGTCTGACTAAACGAAAGCTTCCTCAAACTCACTCTACCCATTTCTAATATATATGTGTTCCTTCCATATATTTTTTCCTGTTTTTAGTGTCTGAATTGATTTCTCTCATTATACCAAGTGGCAAAATGATCATAGCTCCACCTTCAGTTCATAACAGTTTTTAACTCATATTCTGAAGATTTTAGGAAATGTGTATATCAGTCTGGACTTTCTCTTTTAATTCTCACACCTTGTTTTATCTGAGCAGTAACAAAAAAATGCCGGTATACAATATTTTTATGAGAGTAGAGATGTTATGGTGATGTTACCCTGAAAAGACCACTCTTTAAACAATGTTTTATCTCGTATTGAATGTATATTACTGATTCCAAATTATCCATGGCATTTTTGAAAAGTCCATCAAATGGCGTGGGCAACAACTGCATATTTTATTTAAGTGATCCGACAACAAAAAAGCAGATTTAACCAACTAATCACAAAATACATAACAGAAGTAACATTCTCATATGGCTATCAATTAGTAGAACCAAAATATCAGTCAGCTTGAGATTTTCATTAAAACCCAGAGGGGACAATGTATAAGATCAACAAATTCATTTATCCTCAGGTTGCATTAACAATCTGTCAACTCTTTGTTCAGGGTGATGAACCATAGCAATAGGCGTAAACCGAAATGGTGCCAACAAAAGTCCCTGGTTGCCAAAATGTCTAGAAACAAGCTGGCATTTAAGTGTTTCGCTGTAGCTGTCCTCTTCGATTACAGTGATGATTAAAGTGCATAGGCTTATCTTTTTAGTAGTATTCCACCTAATCTGTCTATCTATCAGATTATATTCATGTCATACGTAAAAGTAAAAATATCAGAATAATTGCAATGAATGAAACTATTTGTGATGGAAGAAGCATCCACTGCCTTTCTTTATTGCAGGGACTAGAACTAGTGTTATCTCTACCATTTTGCACTCATAAACAATAACCATAGTATTAAATAGGATCTATATTACCCCAAAGGTATTATAAACATTCCATTACTGTTAACAGTTTATAAAACAGTTTATAAAATAAATTAAACAACAGTTGCTCGGTTAGTCCTCAAGACAAAACTGTATCGAGTGTTTTAACAAGTGTTTTAACAAGTCTGCTTGTTATTTTTTGGTATTCGTTGTGACCAAAGGCTGTTTTAACATTTTTGCGGTGCTCGTGTTTAGCTGTAATTTTATTTTCTCTCATTTAGTTATATATTGTTGTTTTTTTTCAGAACAAGAAGTGCTTATTTTCAGACACCATTTTTGCTTTATTACATCATCTAATTTCCTATGGTGGAAAATTGAAAAAAGCACTTTTTCTCACTTTTATTTAAAAAAATAGATTATTTAGACATTTGTCCTGAGTTTGGAAATACCCAATGTTTTTTTGTGTTTCCTTATGCAAGTTATAGGGCAATTAGTACAGTTAGCGTTTTGTTATTTCAGAACAGGTAATGTGGCCATTATGTACTATTTGGGGCATCTTTGAAGCCGGCCAATTCAATTTAGTATATATTTTTGAAAACTAGACATACTGTAGTGTATTGCCAATTCTACTACCAGACTTTGTCAAACTTTGTAGTAGCTATTTATTTGGTGGTTTTTTTCACAGAAATTGTACTTCAGGTATACATTTACACCTCCCGGCATTTGTCACTTCAAACCAACACCTCAATATTTGTTCAGCAACACCTCCTGAGTACAGTGATACCACCCATGCATGGGTTTGTCTGGTTATTTGGGCCACATTCGGGACCTTTGCAATTCAGTTTTTCACCTTGGAATTTTGAAATCTGGTCCTTCTGCCTTCATGTCCTATTTGGGACATCTTTAATGCTGGTCAGTCCAATTTACCCCATCAAACCATTTTTTTTAAAAACTAGACACCCCAGGGTAAGTCAAATGGTGGTATTTGAATTTTTTGTATGCACTAATTCTACCACCAGCCTTTGTCAAAATTTGTGGTAGTAATTTTTTGTACTTTAGGTATGAATTTACAGCCCCTGAGTACAATGATACCACCATGTATAGATGTGTTGGTTATCTGGGGGTTAAAAGGCCACATTTTCAAAGGTGCATATTTTTTTTTTTGTTTTGGTATCTGGTTTCTTATTTGGAACCAGCCAATTCCATTTACCCCATCAAACCATATATGTTTTTTTAAACAAGACACCCCATGGGTATTTGAAATTCTAGTTTTCTTTTCTTTCCATGCCAGAATGTTTGGGAAGAGACAGTGCTAATTTTAGCACATAAAAATAAATATTTATATATTTTTTAAACTGAATGTTTCTCTTGATGATGACATCACTGCATAATTATTTTAAAAGTTCCCAAATGTTTTTTTCCCCAGTTTTTTTTTTCTATTTTACTAATCACAATGTGATTAGAAAGCTGGGTTCCATTGACTTGCATAGCTGAATGCAGTAAAAGTCTAGAGAGACCCTCTTCGAAACTTTATTATTCTTAATGGGCTCTTGCAGTGGAGCTTGTGACCGTTCTCCAGAGAGGTTCACAGTGCATCCATGGGGTGGGTTTTCAGTGTCAGTGACACTATTGAAGCTTAGGAGGTGATCGTTGATCTGGAAAACAATCTTCTTGTTGGTATTATTCCACAGGACTCTGAGGTACCATGAGTATGGTAAAGACCTCAATAATGTTTTCTCTGGCGCCCACTCACTCTAACACCAAACATTAGACATGTGCAAATGGGCCAAAAACCATTCGGGCGAGCTTTTGGCAACACATTTTGCTCCCTGCCTGTTTGGTTTGGAGGAAACTCTGGGGAATTATAAATCCTGGAACAAAATTTGTTGCCCACAGTCATCGTCATTCACTCTCACTCACTCACTCACTCTCTCACATTCTCACTTACTTGCTCGCTATTCTTGTTCACTCTCTCTCACACTCTCTAAATGTCTCCCTACCTTCATTGTAGACCACTTCTGCATCTGCCAACCGCTTTTGCATCTTCTATCTCTTCTGTTTTATCTTCTATCTTTGCTCACATCTCCGTAGACATAACCTGCCACGAACTTCAGCCAAAATGGCGGCTCTTCTGTTGACGTCCTCTCACCCGATCCTTTAATCAGGAGGATGTCATTGAAATCACTGCAATTTTTGTGGAAGTTCATCTTAGGGCAAAATTTTGGCGCTTTCGGTGACATCCCCTCAACAGATTGGAGGATCCAACATAAACAAAATGTCGGCATCCTAACCTGAACATCATCCATACTGGCGGTGCTTTCAGTGAAGTCATCCCATCCGATTGTTTTTTTAAAAAATGCTAAACATAAATTATTAACATGTCTATTTTTGAACGCTTTCTTAATTTACAGCATTTTTGCACACCTGCCTAAAACTTTTACACAATACTGTAAGTTTCACCAAATGCATTCACTAGTTGCAAGTACTGTTAAATGTACGTATGCCTAACTATCATGTCAAAGTAGTTCTACCCAGCTCACAGCTGCCAGTGTTCAAGTTAGTTTTCAAAACCAATGAAGTGTTTTATGGCTGATTACAGTTTTTAATATCCAAAATCCATTATAGAAAGCAAAAGTTATAACAAACAATAAATCCTAGGTATTGAAGAATAATTGTTACCTATAATGATGCTTAATTAATAAGGACATAATTAAAAGCAGTCAACAGCTGCTTTATATTTTTCTAAAATAGTTTAGCAGTTAAAAGTTTAAATAACAATTATTTGACTCTTGTAATTAGAACATAATATTATCCCAGCATGTGGCTCACTATCTGCTATCTGGTCAACTTATATGTAACTTTTTAAATATTCTTAGCCTATTTTCTAACAGAAAAGGGCAAATGTTTGATATAGATTTTAATATAATGATTTTTTCAGTAGCTATTTAAAATATCAATCACATTTTTAGGGATTGAACAGATGGCAATTTGGACAAGCAAGCATGTGCACTTAGTGCCTAGGCAGCTCTACTGGAATTCCCCAAAAACTGGCACCATACAGCTAAGTATTTTTATATGTTCTTATAATAATATTTCCTAGGAATATATACTGTACATATTTATATATAAACTTTTTGGTTACATTTATTTGATGCAATGTCCCATTCAAATACTTAATCTAGGTCACTCATATTTTTCTTAAGTTACATTTCTTTTATCCTACAAAGATAAACATGATATGTAGAAGACACACAGAGGGACTAACTAAAGCTGGAAGATTTACATCTGCTTTTTATTGATGATCTTTCAAGGTTCCCTGGAGTCTTCACTTTACTGATCTTTCAGACTAAACTTAACAAGTCATCAATAACATGTAGATAATTAACTTATCTCAAGTCAGCCAAATAACCTTTGCTATTCACATAGGTATCAATGTAATTGAATTACTTCTCGGATTACCCAAATCACTAAAGAAATCAGAATCATACAAGTATAGAGAAGTAGGATTAAATTATAACGTCTTCTGCAATATTTCAACTATCCTTGGTGTTTATAAAATATATATGAATTTTAGGTAAGCTATTGGTTCTGGTGGTCTGGTCTGTAACAATCAATGCTATCCTTAGCTGTTATGCAGTGGGCCAAGCCATTAAGCGAAGCCATAATTACTTCATAAATATTATATAACCATTTCAAGGATAATTGTAGATAAGTGGAATGGACTTGAGAACATAAATCACATAAAAATACTAATCATCCCAGGGATGAATACAAAATCGGTATCCATCTGTGGAATGAAGCAGAAGTGTGTAATTGGCATTCCAACATGAACAGCATTAATGGTAGTAGTAAAAAATGAGGAATTACATCTAAAAAAACCCCCTCTTCCAATGCAAAATTGCACATGCACACACTACACAAACTGTAAATACTGGATAAAATAACCCAAATGATGTTATGATTGTATAATATAAATCATAGTATATTACTTGTAGCTGTTAGAGAGTCATCCATACTTTTGCCTTGAATGAAAAGTAGCTGGTTGGGATCTATTCACCAGGAGAATTCAGCGGCATTTTCAAAATTGGAACGGATTCTTTTGGGCTCACCTGGTTCCTCTACTTACTCTTTTCCATCAATGTGGAACAATAAAGGAGATTATGGGAAACTCCAGGCCTATACTGTGTTTATGTTTTCTCAGACACATGAGAGTATCTATTAGACATGTGAAAATGGGCCAAAAACCATTTGGACAAATTTTTCGGCTTGTTTTTGGCCCATTCATTTTCCGGCAACAAATTATGTTCCCTGCTAATTTGACTTTTTGCTTCTGCTGACCACGTCTGCATCTTCTTTTTCTTCTATCTTTTATCTTCTCCCATCTTATCTCTCTCCAATCAGGGGAGAGGACATCACCGAAAGCGCCACCATATTGCCCTGAGTTCCAATTAGGGCAAAATGATGTCACTTTCTGTGGCATCTTCTCTCTTGATTGGAGGATCAGGGAGAAGACATCACCAGATGCCCCCCCCCCAAAAAAAAGAAAACAAAAGTGAAGTAATCTATCTTCACTCAAAAGCACTAGATTGAAAAATGGCTGCTGGATATACAGGAGTTTTTATACACCTGTGCACCACCCCCTGTGTTAGGAGCCTCTTTTTGGGTCTATGGAGCCCATTGATTTCAAAAGAGGATTCAACACATAGTTATGGTTATGGTAGCAGGGAGTTGTGGTTTTGCGATTTCAAAAAAGGACATGTTTACTTTAGACTCACATATTTATTTCTTGACTGGGTCTCTGGCATGCCTTTTACACTTTTGATGCCTAGTCAAATCAAATATAGTTCCTATGGTTCCACCTGCTTGCTGCAGTTCTTCTGGTTTCAATTCTGCTCAGAGTCTATTTCATCTCCGGCACTGCCTGAACTACTGCACCAACCACCCAGTGGGTTGGAGAGTGAGCAAATTTAAAGCCCTCAGGGGGCATCATTGGAACACCCACCCATTGCCATTGGGGTGGTGGTTTGGGCTTTTAAAAGTAAATAAAAACACTTTGAAGAACATACCATGCTCCACTCTTCATCCCTGCCCATGGGAATCCTTCTATCACCAAAACAGGATTACCAATAAGGCTTACTAGGTGAAACAAGATAAAAATTGTTAGTAGCAGCAGTAATAGAAGCCTTGGCCTTTTTTTAACCTATAATCATCTGCCCCATTTTGTATTCTGTTTTTTTTTTCTTGAGACGTCTTTGGTGTCTAGGCCTGAATGGCTTGTCAGCATCCCCTTCGTTCATTGGGATAGTAGCTGGCAGGTCGTTTTAATTATGTAGTTTAATGTGCTTTGATTTGGTTCATGTTCCGCTGGTCAAAAGGGGGGGGGCTGTGGCCTATGCCCAACCCACACCAATTGTGTCTTGTCTCTTATTCTGGGTATTGTATGGGATCTTTCTGTTTGGGTTATATGCCTAAGCAGTCATGACCAAACAAGTACAAATATTCATATAATTATTGACACTACCTCCATGGACATCAGAAGAAATACACATAAAGCTATATTTTTCCATTATTAAAGAGCTCCACTGGATGTGAGATGTGATATAGTGAAGTGCGTGAGAATGAGCTGTGAGGTGTTACAGAATGAGTATGTTTTAGTGTGAGTATGTGTGCTAGTGTGTATGTTACTTTATTTCTCCCCTTAGGTGAGAAGGTAATAGCCCTCTCTAACATGTTTGTGACAAAACCTTCCGTCACTGGGGCTTTTGGAGGGGACTGATGGCTAGCCTCCTGCCTGCTGACAATGGGCCCTGACATTAGAAGGGGTTCTGTTCTTGGGGAAGTGGGTACAGGGACCCACTTTTTACTGATTTTACCTATTATGTGTTTTACCTCATTTCCCACACAGAGACTGAGAACTGTAAATGCCAGCTGGACATCCTGGTGTAAGAAGAAGGCTGATTATCTGGGTTGTGAAGAAATGTATTAATGTGTTAGGTACTAGGTATAAGTACTGCCATTCACTGTCTTTGGTGTACCCCCTACTGCTGTGTATATAATAACTAAATACACAGCAAGTAGCTGTTAATCCTGTTAGCCCCATGTTAGCTCTATGTCCTAGCCAGGGGCGTACCTAGAGTATTTGGCACCTGGGGCGGATCCTGTATGTGGCACCCCCCCAACACTTTAAAACTGCATAGTTTCTATGGTTATATACTGGCGCAGACATTGAAGGTGATACAGCATTACTGTTATCATTATATACTGAGGCAGACATTGACGGTGGTACAGCATAACACCTACCACTATATACTGAGGCAGACATTGATGGTGATACAGCATTACAACTATCACTATATACTGAGGCAAAATAGAAAAAGGCTCCAGGCACTCAAGGGTTCCATCAGGCAGATTTATTGAAAGAGACGAACAACAACGTTTCGACCTCACGATGATAAACTTGATAAAGACCTCATCGTGAGGTTGAAACGTTGTTGTTTGTCTCTTTCAATAAATCTGCCTGATGGAACCCTTGAGTGCCTGGAGCCTTTTTCTATTTTGATTTACTGGGGAGATGGCCCTTCCTGGCACAGCTAAGCACCTGAGTTCCTGTGGGGAGTGTGTGCAGATTCCTGATTCTGGTATATACTGAGGCAGACATTGATGGGGGTACAGCATAACACCTATCACTATATACTGAGGCAGACATTGACGGTGGTACAGCGTAATCCCTATCACTATACATTGAGCCAGACACTGATAATAGTGCAGCATAACTCCTATCACTATATACTAACCCAAACATTGATGTGGTGTAGGCTTACCACTTCATTGTCTGGCTTAGGGTTGCACCGAAACAAAAATTTTGGACTGAAACCAAAAATCCAGCATTTACCTGTTAATTGTTAACAGCAATCATACTCCTATCATGCCCAGGCATACCCAGATTCCAGCATGTACTAGCTGACTAGCATGATAGGACTGTGATTGCTGTTAGCAATGATATATATATATATATATATATATATATATATATATATATAGTGTTATTATTATTGTTCACACGTGAACTCAGCACTGGAGGCATAGAATTAGACATACAAATCCTGTATTTGCAGGTATACAATAATAATGTATGGAAACATAGCAAGAGATAAAACTACAGGCATAGACCACAGGTTGCACAACGCAAAGCCAGCTCTGGCGTACATACTGTCCACATAGAACCTGACCAGCACCTAGATTACACACATAGGATTTACCATCTTTGTCCCCAAACAGCTCAGCATGAGTCAACTTCGTCCCCAAACAGCCCGGCCTGTGCCATCTTTGTCCCATAAACACCCTGCCTGTGTCATCTTGGTCCCCAAGGCTCAAACATCCTACTTTGCCTTTCCACAAATCAATTTTACATCTATCATACACACAAACACTTTAACAGTCACTCACTAATTCCCACTTTCATTCACATAATTAATTCACACAATCATTTATTCTCTCTCATTCACACAAATTTACACATTCATTAATGCATTCTCACCACCTCATTATCTCCCTCATTCAGACAATTCATCCACACAGTCATTCATTCTCTCACTCATTCTCACTATCTACCTTTCCCCCTTTTCTACTTTTATACATGTTCGGAGCGTAGTACTAAGCCTTGGCTAAGTCTAGGTGTTAGCACTTGATATCCAAGGCTTAGTACTACGCTCTAAAGCTTTTTTTTGTTCCCCCCACAGCGTAAATATTTGCGCTCCTTATCTTGGGTTTAGCGCCCTTATTGGCATAATTACTTCATAACACGTTATTGTGTCTGGAAACTTACCATGCACCAGACAACATGCTAATTAGATACCTAAGCATTAAAAGGGATAGTATACCCCTCATCACTATTTCCCCCCCTCCCTCCTCAATATCTACCCCCTCCCTCCTCTCTATCTACCCCCATCTCCCCCTCACTATCTACCCCCCTCCCCACTATCTATCCCCCTCCCACCCCACTATCTACCTCCCTCCCTCCCTCCCCACTATCTACCCCCCTCCCTCCCTCCCCACTATCTACCCCCTCCCTCCCCACTATCTTCCCCCCTCTCCCCCCACTATCAACCCCCTCCCTACTATCTCCCCCCCTTGTAGTTAAAGGTTTTTGTACTTACCTTCCTGCTCTGCCGCTGCTTCCTGCTCTGTCGCTGCTTCCTGCTCTGCCGCTGAGCTGCTTCACTGCTGAGCGCCGAAATATTGACATGCCTGCACCGCGATGGAGTTAGAGGCCTTGCAAAGGAGACTGAGGGGCGCCGAGTGGTTGCTAGGCGCCCCTCTTTCTCCTCTGTGTAAAAAAAAAAAAAAAGTGACAAGGCTGCCGGGGACCCGGGACATGTGGTCACCCTAGCCCGTGGCACCCCCTGACGAGCGGCACCCGGGGCGGACCGCCCCCCCCGCTAGGTACACTACTGGTGTTTATTTCAATTCAATTATATGTCTGTCATCGTTCTATGTCTCCCTTCCCAAGTAATGTAATTATTTATGTCTCATGTAATTCTGTCCTTCCCCCGGATATTGTGTTGCAGGATGTGATCTAATTACTTCCTTCCTGACATGGTAATTAGATCCTGTGACATTTGTCTTGCCCCTTTCTTACTTGTATATATAGTTCTTGTGTTTGGTTCAAATAAACTAGATCCTGTTTTACCTCACTACGAGTCCTGCCTTGTTATTCAGGTAAACCTCGGTGCTGCCCTTATCAGGGCGGTAGAGGGCTATATTGCTATACTTCCGTATACTACGGTGCCGCCGAGGTTCCTGAGAGGCTGTATTTCCTGCTGTCGTCGGCAATATTTCAACCTGATGATCCAAGTCTTGTATGTCCGGTGACTATGGGCAGAAGGAAGCAACATCTAGCGGGTGTACCCAGTTGGGGCACGGGTCGTTCCCGTCACAATGTTGAACCACGTTTTGTCTGTTTTAGAGTTGGTGTAATGTTATGACAGTGTTCACTACATGTATCTATGAGAAGGGAAATTATTTTGAGTACAGATTGATAAGTAAAGGTTCTCCCACAGATCAACTGAACCATTAAAGGTAAACAAACAGCTATATAGCATTGGGATAACTCACAAAGTCCCATCAATGCTAGTAATAAGTAAATGGAAATGAGAATAAGGTTTAACTCTGTCTGGCTAGTAACTGCCCAAGCTTCCTTTGCATTAATGTTGCAAGTGCTCGATATCTTCTTATTATTATTCTGTAATACTGTGTTACACAGGACTTGTTTTACAGTGATTTACATCTCATAATGCATTTCTCAATCATTTTTCCAATATTCATTTCTAGCTGCCTAAGGCTGTGAAAGATTCATTTTTTTCTTTCTTCCTTTTTATTTCTAATAAAAACTTGCTATATTTTCATGCAGCTCCATTTATATGGTTCACTACAAGAAAATATTTTTCATGGCATATAACAATCATGCAGCAAAACATTAGAGGAGAAAATTCAAAAAGAATAAAGTAAATAAAATTGGGAGGCTTTGTGAGATGGAAATAAACAACAATATAATTTTGGCTAGATGTATATAAATGTAACAGCTGAAAAGTCATTAAATTTGATTTGTTTTACTCAAACGTAGTGTCTGCAAAGCATTTATATAAAAAAAACATATTAATCAAATCCCATCATCTATTATATATTATCGTTTATCCATTTCCCAAACAGCACATTTCTTAAAACTGGATATATAGATTGGGATAGCAGTGTGAGTCCAGTATTGTAAACTGAAAGAAAATGACTACTGCAAAATAATACATTTTTATTGGACTAGCATTCCATTTTAAGGACCGGCTTCCAAGAGTATTAACCTCCCTTCATCAACTCAAAAGCAATCACAGAAATGTCACATGAAGTTCTGGTAATGTGACAGGAATCTCAATGCATGTTTAATCCGGTGTCCTCAGTGCTGAAATAGTTAACCATCCTTATTTCAATTGATTTTCTGTCTTATGTGTGTGCTCATTTGATGTTGTATGTTTTGTTGTTATGATGGGCAGTATTGTCATTACAAATGTGTTGACAAATAAAAGCATTGACGGGGAACTTCAAAAACAGCAATTCAAATAAAGATGATTAACCATTTCAGCACTAAGGACACCAGATTAAACATGGACATAAGATCCCTGTCACATTTACCAGAACTTCATATGACATTTCCATTATTTTATTCTAATTTAAGCATTCTCCCCATTTAACAAGCCCCACTTTTCTTCTTTGTCTAAATATATATATATATATATATATATATATATATATATATATATATATATATATATATATATAGTATGAAGTTTCTTTGTTTTAATAATGCCATTATCACAATGGCTAAACTAATTTACAAACACCCTAAACTGCTGTGACCTATACCTTCTCAGTCTCTATTATCTCCTTATCTCATATACTGCTGCCCATGTGTTAGATGTTTTGTGGTCAGTATTGCTTTTTGGAGGTTTATACTAGACTTGTGCATTCGTATTTGGGTGAACATAAAAACAAACACGAAGTGTGTGTTTTCATTGTTCAGCATGAATACCGAAGAAACAAACATGGCGGTGGGAAAACGTACACGAAGACACACAACACAAAGAATCTTCGTCTACGTTAATATCTCCTACCTAATCTCCCTGGTCCCTTCCCCCTCTAGCCTACCTTGTCTATGCAGCATTGCAGGAGTTAAAGGTCCGTGCGAGTGACTCTATTGGTTGCCTGCAGGGGCCTAATCTAGCTTTAACCAATTGGTGGATGCTAGAGGAGGCCCCTGCCGGCGACCAATAGAGTCGCTCTTATGGACCTTTAACTCCTTTTCCCTCCCCGGGCCAAGTTTCACTGTCAGAAGATAAAGGTCCATGCGAGTGATGCTATTGGTCGCCGGCAGGGAGCTCCTCTGGCATCAACCAATAAAGGAGCTCTCTGCCGGTGACAAATAGAGTCGCTCGTACGGACTTTTAACTCTGGAGGCCGAAACTAGGCCTGGGGAGACTCTATTGGTCTCCTGCAGGGAGCTCCTTCATTGGTTAATGCCAGAGGAGCTCCCCACCGTCAACCAATAGAGTTGCTCACACGGATCTTTAACTCCTGGAACCTCCCCAGGACAAGTTTTGCCGTCAGGAGTTAAAGGTCCGTACGAGCTACTCTATTGGTTGCTTGTACGGACCTTTAACTCCTGGGGCGGAGAGACACTCACACTAACAAACACATCCAGGCACACACTAGCACCCACACATAGACACCCACACTAACACACACATCCAGACACTAACACAACCAAAGTAACACAGACACTCACACCAGCACAACCAGACATTCAACACTAACACACAGACATCCACTCACACTAGCACAATAGACACATTAACACCCACACACAGACACTGACACACACACTTAGATACTTACACTAATGCACACACTAATGTACCCAGGCACTCACACTAACAGACATCCAGACACACACTTACATACCTAGACACACACTAACATATTCAGACAGCCTTAAACGAACATATCGGGGCACACACACTAACATACCAAGGCACACGTGCAACTCCCTTACCCTATGAAGTCTCAGCATGCCTTCTATGCAGCTTGAGCACAGTGCAAGCAAAAATGACGTGATTCAAATGTTTTTCATTTGCCACATCTAGTTTAATGTAGTCAAATATATATTGACAGGGTTGAACTGAACAGAAATATGTATTTTTCAAACTTACTAACAATGTTAACTGTGTACAATTGTAGAATAACATGATACACAGTTTTGATTGATTTATTGCTTTGTCCCAAATGAAGAGTTAATGATATCATTGTAATGTTTATCATTATTTATAAAGGTGAGCTAGATATTGCCTGCCTTAATACTGCATGTGTACATACTGTACATTGCATACAAAAATTTATGTATTTCATGGAGATTATTGCTTATGTAAATATTATAAACTGATACTTAGGACAATAAAGCCTTATGGCCATATTTAATTACTTATTAAATATGATTAATTAAAAAATGTTGTAAACAAGACTGACAACTGCTGGGTTGCTCAGAAGATGAAATTACATAATTTAATGCACACTTTGCAAATTACAAATAAACACATTGTGTTCCAGAGACCGTCAGTCAATAAAAATCAGATCTGCTCTGACATACATACATTGAACCAATCAGATTTGCCTTTTGCAATAAATACTGCATAATTACCTGGGACCTTTAGAGAACGACACAAATCTTGTGTTTACATGGATCAGATTTCTTGTTTTGTGGTTTATGAACTGTAGTTAATTGACTTCATGCATAAAATCTCAGAGAGTCTTGATGATTTAGTTACTTTCATATTATGCTAACAGTTCTAATTTGAGATCTGGAAGTCTAATGTAACCCAATATTGCTTTTCTATGATATTTAATAGTAGATGATTAACTTTAGTGGCAGGTATTAAATGACTGTGCTCCCAAAGCCCCAACTCTGAAGACAGTTGTGTTACTTTACAAAGATATTATTAAAATCTAATTTGTTGTAAGACATACATGACAACTATTTTGTTTAAAGAATTCCCTTACTGCATATGATCCAAAATTCAGTGTTAAGTGCAATGCTGAACAACCCTCAAAATAGTTTCTTGCTTAATGCATGTATGCCAAATGAAATTGTTGAACTCGTTGTTATGCAGAGCTTCAACATGCTGCATTACCAGAATAGGTACGCATATAATCAACCAAAAGGAAGGTTCAGTAGAGGGGGTCATCAACCAAATCCCTTCTACCATTTGTAAGCCAAAACAAGTGATGCTCCCTCCTGGACCTGCAGCCCATCAGACCATTACAGAAAATTAGATGTATGTCAAATTCCTCAAAATTCCAGTAGCAAATGAAAAACAATTTCTAACAAAAAAAAGTTATTTTAAAAGATAACTGACTCTTCTAGGTAGGGTTCTTCTCTGTATTATGACTGTGTGGTCCTGGTGCCTACCTCCAATTTGTTATATTAAAAATGTAGGCACCATTAGGATAAGTCGCTCCCGCAATGCCGTCCCCTCTGTCTGTGTAGTTATTGGCTGTAAATATCTATGTCCTTTCCTATCCTGCTGATATATATATATATATATATATATATATATATATATATATATATATGTAAGTCAGTTGTTTGAGTTATGTGCATTTTAAGTGAAAAGGTCTTGTGCCTTTTAACATTACAGTGATTCATCTCCCCCACTTTTTATGCCCAGTTTATCCCTCCTCAGTCACCCACCTATACCTCTGTACCTTAGTGTTGTAGTGTTTCCAAGTCATTCACTCAGACATATTTCATTGTTCCTACTCTCTTCTAGTCTTCTGCTGCATAGCTTACTTTCCTTGTCCCTAAATGGATACTTGAATTTTATGGCATTGAAGTGGGAATGTAATTATCCATTCTTTAATGTAGGGAACAAGGCACATGTATCATTTTTTGTCCTCTCGTTGTCCTGCTGGTCCTACACAGTACATGAACTGTTGGAAAACAACAAATGACTTCTACTCTGTATACAGTTGGGAATGTAATGGAATTCAGTGGACTAATAAAATATGTAGCACGTGCCAGTATCTGCTGTGGATGGAAATCTTGTTCACTAGAAATGTTCATAAGAGCCAACACAGAATTTATAAGTCAAGGTTAAGGGATGTATTATTCAAGGAACTTTTTTGACAGGGTTCAACCTTCCTTTCTTTATGTAAGAATTATTTATTTATCCTTACATTTCTTTTGGGATTTTGCTTGTTGTAGCATCTTAGATCTAAATCCATATATTTACACAAAACCAGGACAGTAATACTCCCCTACTAGTTCTCCATTATTTATTCAGCTACATTCCAGCATTCCCTATGATTCTGTGGTAATTCAACATAATATGAAAAGTGTCAGCCCAGACAAGTCTAGGAATCCTTGACTGTGATGTTTTCTCTTAAACGAGTGTATAGAATAGCATCTTCTGGGATAATATTGTTATGCTGTTGGAATGGCAATATATGGCACCCCGGTTAACAATGAGATCCCTCAGATGCTTTGGAAGCTCTCTGTGGACCATGGCTTCTGCTCTGAGATGCAACTGAGCAAACGTCAGGTAACTCCTACTAAATCCTACTAGAACATCTGAACTTTAATTATGGCAGGTGTGTAATGACTCCTATTTAACATGAGTTTGAATGTGATTGGTTAATTCTGAACGCAGCCACAGCCCCTGTTATAAGGGTGTGCACACTTATGTAACCAGGTTATTGTGTTTTTTTTTTATTCCCCCCCCTCAAAGATTTCAGCTTGTTTTGCAATTGAATTGTTCACGTTTTAAGGTCACATTAAAGGTGGAAAACGTTCTGACATGATTTATCTTTGTCTCATTCTTTAAAATCACAAGAACCTGGCATTTTAACAGGGGTGTGTAGACTTTTTATATCTGCCTTTGGTGTTGTCTTAGTGTCTTTGGATACTCATCTTCAACCTGGAAAACTAGAGGGCGTCAAATATATAATTTTTTTCTTTTTTTATTTAGAGAAAAGCTCTAGCTTCTACGCCAATGTGTTAGTCACATACTTATCTTCACTTAAACTGATTAATTGACTGAAAAGAAAGATTCTAGCTGAGTAAATGTGGGTGGAATATATCAGCATATAATTGATTATTACAATCTGTAGTTTTTAAAAGATGCGGGTGGATAATATGTTACTATATTTATTTAGCAGGGCAAAAAGTAGCTCATTAACTGTGGGTTAAATCTTGGCAGTGTACCAAATCGCGACTTGCCATGCACTGTTGCATTGTAATTAACAATAACTTTTATTGTTGTGTAATTGTCCAGATACAAAAAATTCCATAAATATACTGTCTCTTTTGCGATATGAAAAATATTCAGAAAAAGTGGATTCAAAATGGAACCAGCTACAGATTACAGTTATCATAATAATATGTCCATGTTTTCACCTTCAGGTTAATAACATCTAGAGTTCTAGACTTTGGAGAAACTAAAATGATTTTAGTTTCCTGCATCTTTAAGTTCAAATGAAAATGTCACTCAAAACTCATTCACTCTCTCATACTCTCAATCACTCTCTCATTCACATTCTCGTACGCTCACATTGACTCTCTCTCACACTCTCTCTGAAAGCCTTCTGTGTCCCTGTATCCTTGATGCACAGTTCTGCTTCTTCTTTTGCATCTTCTTGTTCTTTTGTCTTCTTTCCTTATCCGCTGCTCCTTGTGTCTCCTTTCTTCATTTGTTTTTCCATGGACATGGCCTTACAGTGAACTCCCGCCATAATAAAGCAAATAGCAAAGGGGCAGAGCCTCTGGGCACAATTGGAGGAACAGTGAGAGGGTGCACGGAAACTCTGCCATTTCGCGGAAGTTCAACAGGAGGCCAGAATAATTTCTTAACATCGTAGAGAATGTAAATACTGGCTTTATTTAGAGCAATAGCACCGTACCCGTACTGCACCTGTACCTGTTAATATATTATCTCATCACTGGAAACCAAGAAAATAAAATTATTTGTATTTAAATTAACCATTTTAATCACAACAATATTTTACTTTTTATGTTTCATATCAAGGTAAATGTGTGCAATACATATCTCATGCAGCTATATTATATATTTAGTCCCTGTACTCAGTAAGTGGTAAGTGGCCTATATGCTCCGCAAGAAGAACTGATTATAGAACATCCTCTGTAGTCTCTGGAGCATTAGCCTCCAAAGCAACTGGACCAACATTCTTTGATTTTACCAGCTGGTTTCTTGTGATCCTTGATTTTTAACTGTTACTGAACTGTTACTAAGGAGGATTGCAAACACAAGAGCAATAAAATCAAAAGGGATGAGGTGCGAAACAGAACAAAATGCTATAGTACACGTATAGTACACGTAAGCAAGATCATAAACAATGCACATTTTCAGTATGTCACGCACTATTTGCCCAAAGCCATTAATCTTAATTACATGCCCAGCATTGTTGATTTTTTTTTACACGGGCAAAGTACTCACTGCTTGATACGCAACATGTGCTCAGTCCTGTAGATATATATACGGGGATTTTGAAAACATAAATGTCAGAACCAACATAACGAATCCAAAAGCTAAGACAAGATCTTACCTTCATGCATATTAGTTGATCCAGGAGACAAAAGAGTGACTTATATACACGATATCTGTATACCGTGCTACACAAAGTATCTTTACTTTTGCTTATTGCTTTCATGCAATTATTAAGGAAGTGGTTCGTTCCACACACCTATGTAGACATATTCTCCTTTGTGATGTATATTGGTCCTGTTATACCAGTCTATAAAGGTTCATATGTTAAGTTTAGCTACAAAAACCCATATATCTACACAAAACTATACAAATTGCTTATAGGTGGAATTCTTGAAACATGTTAGTTCAGGTCCAAAATGTAGAAGTTATAGTTATTTTTTTTAATAAATCCTGGGGCAGTGATTACATATAAGCAGATTATGAAGACATAAATAACCAGAATCCTAGATTCATCACATTATTCACAAATACTAATTGCTGCAGCAAATTATTTACCTAATTAACAAACACCTTTACAAGTCAAAAGCTATTTGAAGCCCAAAGGTGATGGAGAGTTGACGCTACCCTTAGAGCCTAAACCAGTTCCTATTCCTGATTCTGAACAGTTCAGTTTATGGATGCATTCTCAGTGATTCATACTTAGGCAAGCAGCGAGTAGTGATCTGGAAGAAAATTGGTTCACATGATAATGTGTTATCCCTGCTGACAAACTTCTGTATCAATCTCACGCTCACTGGTTTCTCTGTCTTTTTAAGTGCTTACTGATGCCACCTCCATAGAAACACGGTGCAGCACATATTATTACTTTGATTAGACCTGTCTTTTTCTCAAAGGAGTTTCATTTAGGATTTTATTTCATATCAGTATGCATTGAACTTTCAGTTTGTTACAGTGCTGTTACCACACAGAAGAAAAAAATACGTACATCAGTGTAATTGGATACAAAAGACTATTGTGATTTGGAATAAAGGGGGCATTTCAAATCTAACTAAATAATAGAACATATTTCCATTAATCTTTGATATTTTCAATCCCTTTTTATAATTTAGATGTTTTCATGTCTCATAGTTAAAAGGACAAGGACAATAATAATGTAGTAATTTACTGGTGGCCTTTTCATTCTGTATTTTCATTGATTTCAAAAAAATAAGCTTATCCTGGCAAAGTCATAAATAAATTAATAAGGTTAAAGCTAGCTTCAAGACATTGAGGGGAAGCATAGAACATATACGATCCTTATATCGTAGAAATCTCAGGTACTGCATGCCAGTGATGGTTTGGAAGGTATGAAAGAGTGTAACCCCAGCAAAAACCTTTTATCCTTTGCAGTCAGGCTGTTCATGGACTCCAAAAGTGGAATTGATGCTCTAGAGGACTATGCTGGACAAACCTCCACCTCCAACATGCTATACCACCAGGGACTCCAGGTGGGAGTAGCCAATGTGCAAGGTTCGACCGGGCCCCACAATGATTACAGGCAGCCCTCGGAAACCAAAAGGGTTTGTAAGAATGTAAAGGTGCACTCATTATAGAGAGGTATGTCTTACTTATTTATGGAAATGGGCAAAAAAAAGATTTTAATGTTTCTGAAATGGGTCTAAATGTAGATTTAGAGAGGCAACGTTGGGAGCTGGAATCTCTAGCGGGTTTGGCTAGACACCACTACACACAGTAAGATAATATCTTTGAAAGGTCCAGAGAAGGATCAATCTTCAGGACTAAACCCCTTCAAGTCTATCAGGTAGTCAAGAAGACCCGTGCATATTCTGGAGTCCAAACTGCAGTCAAATTCTTTTGAGACATTCACAATAAATCAGAGCAGGGGGTAAATTGGGATGGTCTGTTTAAAGGTCAGGAATGAGGAGATGAGGAGAACTGCATAATGTTCAACCCTGGCTTTGACAATAAAAGGTGAAACTATGAGGCAACTTCTTCAAGGAACAATGTAAATAAGCAGTAGATAACCAGACCTTTTATCCTACTCTATACTGTGGTGCAGAGTGATTTTTATGATCAGTCTTCTTCTCAAAAGTGATTTATGCTGATTGTAAGGTCTTGTAAGGTCTTCTGAGGGGGGCATACTTTGTAGTCTACGTGATACATACAGGACAGCATAAACCTTAGACTGGACTATAGGAAAAAGAAAAATAGAGATATCGTAGTAGCACTATTAAGTTGTTTATTAAACACACATTGAGAACAAGGTATCAATTGTAGCCAGTCGTACTGGGGGTTTGATTTGTTCATTCTGTTTGGCTGTAAGTCTGAGGATGGAAAACAGCAGATAAATTCCATTGTATTACCATAAACTAAAAGATGAGGAGTGAATTGTATGCCCCTGTTTGTCATGAACACTATGTATCAGGAGAATCCTGTATCCTGCATCAGAAGCCCTGCAGCATGCGGTCACTACTTCCTTCTCTGCCTTCAGCTGGTACAGCAGGCCAACTGCTCACATGCACAAGTGCAGAGTAATTGCATGTCCCATGTCCCATGTCTCCCAAACATATACATACCACATATGTGTGGAAAGTTAGCATAACATGTCCATGAGAGACCCCTAAGTCATGAGCATGTAAAGTGGTTTCAAGTCAATCAGAAATGTGCATCATGTGATTGGGGGGCTACCCTTAACCTAAAAATAACCCCCAGAAACTATATATATATATATATACCCAAAAAACACACCCTTGAAGATTTTAGACACCCCAGTTACCTTTCTAAAAGACTTTTTTTAGGTTTAGCTTTTTTCTTTACCTTTCCACATCAGGCATGTGTTGGGCAACCTAGAACAAGAAAACACACAAAAAATATTCCACTAATCTTGAGCACACATCTTCCACATGAGACTCAGAAATCATGGGACTGCAAAGTGGCTTTAACTTTGTTTTTTTACAGTTAAACCAAAATAACCTCCACTAACTGTAGTGAAATCTGAAAACACATAACTTGGTGATTTCAAGGACACCCTTCTAGCTTTTCTACATGGACCACCGCAAACACAAGTCCCTTTTCTCTACCTTTTCACATTTTTGGATGGATGCTGCACACTTGGCTACCTGGAACAAGAAATCAAAAATTAATCTTCCACTTCTCCTGGATTTTTTGTTGTTATTCTCTCTCACTGTTCAAAAAAAAAATACCATTAAAATTATAGACTGATCATGTCTTTGTCAGTGGGCAACGGTACAAAATCAGCAGGGGATCAAATCATTTTTTCCTTCACTGTATATTCCCCAAAAGAAAATGGCCAAGGACCTCAAATACACCCCACTTACTTTTCTAAGCGGACCACCACTTTCACAAATCTACACAGGATATTAAGATATACATCGGAGTCTTTCGTTTTTCTGCAGCGCCCGCAAGGTCCCCCTGCTCAAGAAAGTACATGTACAGGCCTGTCTGAAGTTTGTCAATGAACATCTTAATGATTCAGAAGAGAACTGGGTGAAAGTGTTGTGGTCAGATGAGACCAAAATCAAGCTATTTGGTATCAATTCAACTTGTCATGTTTGGAGGAGAAGGAATGCTGCCTATGTCCCCAAGAACAACAACACCTGATATATTACACTGTGTCATGATTTATTCAACAAAAATAAAGCCAAAATGGAGAAGCCATGTGTGGAAAAAGTAAGGTCAGCTTATGATTCAATAGCTTGTGGAACCACCTTTAGCAGCAATAACTTAAAGAAATCGTTTTCTGTAAACCTTTATCAATCTCTCATATCATTCTGGATTAATTTTGATCCGCTCTTCTTTACAATGTTGCTTCGGTTCATTGAGGTTAGTGGGCATTTGTTTATGCACAGCTCTCTTAAGGTTCCACAACAATCAGGTTGAGGTCTGGACATTCACTGGGCCATTGCAACAACCATGATTCTTTTTTTTCCCACTCATTCTGTTGTAGACTTGCTGGTGTGGTTGGGATCATTGTCGTGTTGCATGACCCAGTTTCGTCAAAGCTTTACCTCACATTTGGCTCTAGAGTACTTTGGTATACAAGGGAATTCATGGTCAACTCAATGAGTGCAAGGTTCCCAGGTCCTGAGGCTGCAAAACAGGCCCAAATCAGCACCCCTCCACCACCGTGCTTGACAGACGGTATGAGGTGTTTGGGTTGAGTTTGGTTTTTGCCAAATGTGGCGCTGTGCACTTTAGCCAAACAACTCCATTTTGGTCTCATCTGTCCAAAGGACATTTTTCCAAAAGTCTTCTGGTTTGTTCAGATGCAACTTTGCAAACCTAAGCCATGCTGTCATGTTCTCTTTATAGAGAGAGGTGGTCTTCTCCATTTTCTCCAGGGTGGGAAAACCCCTGGTCATGAAGAGATTTATGTGTAAGCAAGCCCAGTTAATGTTTTATCTTAGTGGAAAAAAATGTCTTTATACCATCTTGCAGATAAGCAGGCTTATGATGTATATAGCACAACTGAATTTTCGTATTCATTGGTGGGAAAAGACTTGGCATAGCAGACAGCCAGGGAATGTTGAAAGACTGTTCTCTTATACTTAAAATACAATCCAACAGAAAATCTTGACAAGCAAGGCACTTCCAAATTGCCTGAAATTCTTTGAAACTGTAGATGCCTGTCAAAGAAGTGCGTTTCCATCCGGAGAGTCATGGACTGCCTTACTACTGTTTCTGAGCTATCTAATTTGATCCGATAACACTGCCATAATATTTTTTCGGCAATTTCATAGATGGAAATCATTAATGGAAAGATCCCTGGTGAGAATGACATAGCACTGGATTATATTATGTACCGATATAGAAGAATTCACCTTCGATGAAAACACATCACTGAAATCAGTTTGTAGTGGCTCCTGAGAAAGTGTCACTATTCATGGTATAGATGCAGCTAGCATCAATTATTTTTGCCATATCTGAGTTTTAAGGAATATAGATGGTTTTTGTTTGGTTTTACAAAGAAACTCTACCTGTTATGGTTAAAATTGGCCTACAAATCCATGTTTTAAGGCCACCCTTTTAATAAACTGATTAGTGAAAAACCTAGTTTGTTACATATTATTCAGATGGCTCTGGTGGGTAGCAACTCTGAAGAAAAAACAATTTTAAAATATATTATGCTTTTGTCAAATGTAATAACGCAATCGGTTTCACAGAAAGAGAATGAAGTGTAGTAGGTTTGACTGTCTTATGGAGGATGGTTCTAAATTGAACAGAGAAGTGCTTATTGAAATGAGTAAAGCTACATGCGCTATCCCTCTGTGGATTACTCCTAGAATTGTTTCCAGGGATATCTTTGAAAAATGGTCTGTATGGGAATACTAGAGGAAGATTAAATGGTCTCTTAACAAAACTTTGCGGACTCCCAGATTTCATATGTTGATAAGAGCATATGAAAAAAAGACGAATTTTCATCTTTTTTCTACATGTATGAAAATTAGCATCTTCTTAGAGGGCTTGTTCCACTTCTATGCTTCACAAGTTGCCACAAAGCAACCACCACTAAGATAATGTCATGTTATCACTAAAGGTATTGCTGTCAGTATGGGGAATGATTTTCCAGGTCATACACAGCTCAGGATGTGTCTTTTAAGAAACTAAGTCAAGATTCAAAAGGGTTGTTTTATGTATGAATTAGAATCATTCACACTAGAGAATTGGCGTTGGGTTCTTCTCCTGACTAAAAAAAACATGTACACTTAATAAACTTAATGGAATTGTATTTTAAGATTATCTATCGTTGGTACTTAGTACCAAGTAGTCCTGCTTCTGTCGGAACATTGGTGTCTGGTGGGAGTGCCCTCAACTAGATAATTTAAAAACCAATATTTTACAATTCCTCAGTTCGCTTTTCCAATACCAAGGCCAACTTCATGAGCAGATGTTTCTCTTTTTAGAAGGGTCTCAGAGACCCCAGAAGAGCCTAAATGTCTGCATCCTCCTCGCCACAAAGATTTGTATAGCTGTCATGGAAGCCTTCGTGATTTGGGACATGGGGGCGCCTGGAGGCTGTATTTCCCATTATAGATGGTGGACCCATGGATTGCATTACATACTTCCAGCAGGCGACAATGGACACTAATTACAGTGCAATATCTGGTTCACTTGCTTGGATTTATGTTTCAGTCACCCTGTATCTGATACAGGGTGGCAACAGTGAGAGAGCCAGAGCTCTCTAGACCCCAGTTTTCCCCTTCCTCCTGCGTGTCTGACCAATATTATTGGGGATGGAAGGAAGGTGGGCATATGGTAGTGTCTGTGACCCTCCAAAAGGGGCTTTCACATTTTGACACTTCTCACCCCATCGGCCAAGGATGCCCCCAAGAGTATTTCTTTATTTCAACCCCCTTTACCCTTTAGACAACTTGCACTTTCAACTCTCATGCAACTCACAGGTTAATGAATTTACTAGTTGCCCAAATTTTTAAAACTTGCGTAAATTTTCATCTTCTGACCATCTGACCAGAAATGAATGCTTCTATATACTTTGTAGAATACATTTTCTTTAGTTTTTTTGTGTAGTAGGGGGCTTAAAAAAAAAGAAACAGCATAAAAGTAAAGGAAGAGTAATTATACAACCAAGCACGGCATTATGGCTTCCAAAGTTGGGTCTCTAGGGCTACTTAGTTACATATACCAATAATAATACCCCTTAACATTATAATACTATACCAGAATGAATGGAAATTAAAAGGGGATTTTTTGCAACGTTAAAATCCACTGTTTAGAGAGAGAGCACAGATGGCTGCACAGATGGCCAGATATAAAGAAAAGCCTTTGTTGTCTTGAAAACTCCTGTAGACCAACACCTATGCAGAATTTTTATGCTAGTCTCCTGAAAGGTATCATAATTATTTTTAAATTAAAGCGAGAAACATTTATTTCGATACATTTACTGCTGTACCTGGGTTTAATTTACAGTATAATGCTTCATAATCTAATTTTTCAATATAATTAGAGTTAGTACGAATGTTTTTCTATTTTTTGCATTTTACAGTTACTATAGTAAATATACCTTAATGGTCAAATACTCTCTCTTTTGAAAGCAATTCACATGAAACATAATTATGTGTTCTTGTGATATGCAGAACATGTGATAATGGAGTAATAGTTTGATTTTTTTTTTATTATTATGGGCTATTGACTTAAATTAGAGCTTCTTAACTCTTATCGTCTACTAATCCCATCGTTTTCCAGTTTTTTTGCTTGTTTCTTCTTACATCAGTACATGCTTTTTAAATTTTAAACTTGACCTACTGTCAACAGACATCGTTTGGCCCACCTACGCTCATCCGAGGAGATCCTAAAAACCAAGGTAGATGTTTTTATAAAACACAACCAATATTGTTAAAATCTTGATGATTCACCTAGCTGTCAGGTGGGTAGCCTCTCCAGTACAGGGAGGAATGACAATGCTAGGAAGTCTATAGACAGGTTGTGATTACAGGGGTCTCAATTTTAAGGTAAAGTACCGTATTTGCTTGATTATAAGACGACCCCCCAAAATCTGAATATTAACTTAGGAAAAAAAGAAAAAGCCTGAATATAAGACGACCCCAAAGGAAAAAAGTTTTACCAGTAAATGTTAATTCATGTAAACTATTTTTTTTAATAAAAGCTATGATTGAGAAAAATATTTTTTTTGTTTTTATTTCTTGTATTTTCCAACCTGTCCCCCAGTTACGCACATCTGCCCCCAGGCTTGCCACACCAATATGGCACTGTGGCCCATGATATGCCTTTTAACCCTCTATATGCCACTGTGCCCCATGGTATGCCTTTTGACCCCCTATGTGCCACTCTGCCTCCAGAAATGCCTTCTACCCCTATATCCCATTCTGGCATTTAGGGGGTTAAAATGCATATTATGGGGCAGAGTGGCATATAGGGAGGTATAAGGCATTTCAGGAGGCAGAGTGGCATTAAGGGAGTTAAAAGGCATTGTATAGAGCACTCTGCCTCCAGAAATGCCTTATACCCCTATATGCCACTCTGGCATTTAGGGGGTTAAAAGGCATATTATGGGGCAGAGTGGCATATAGGGAGGTATAAGGCATTTCAGGAGGCAGAGTGCTCTATTAAATGCCCCCTTAACGCCCCCATTTAACACACACACACACCCTATACCCCCATTTAACTAACACACACACACACTCTCTCTCTCCCCCCCTCTCTCACCCCCCTTCCCCCTCTCTCACCCCTCTCTCCCCTCTCTTACCCCTCTCTCCCCTCTCTTACCGGTGCTTCCAGCCGGGGCAGCGGGTTGACGTCGCCTTCCTCTGCAGCCGGAAGGAGGTGGAGTTGGCAGCGGGGGTTTGTATGCGTCCGTCGCGTATACTTTCCCTGGCTGTCAGAGATCAGAGTTCTACCCCCGCTGCTAGCCACACTTCCTTCCAGCTGCAGCGGACGTTGTCTACGCGGATCGCGTAGACGTCAACCCGCTGCCCCGGCAATACAGCAGAAAGCACCGGTAAGTGTGTGTATGATGGGGGGGGGGTGAGACAGGAGGATCCAGGTCTCCTGCAGCGGTGCGGGGGATCTGGATCTTAGTCTCCTAATCAGACCTCTATTTGAGGTCTGATTAGAAGACGACCCCGATTAGAAGACAAGGGGTATTTTTCAGAGCATTTGCTCTGAAAAAAACCTCATCTTATAATCGAGCAAATACGGTAGATATTACCTGTTCCACACTCTACACTATGGAAGTGATGGGAGGGATTTGGGTTTTTTAGAGAACTGGGCAGACTTTGCTGTATGGTACAAGCTCTATAACAGAGATGGGCCACACCTTGATGATGAAGATGCTGCTGTATTGGGGGAGAAGATAGTTAGTGGACTGGAAGTTGGAATGTCGGGAGGGTGAAAATAGCATTTAATTGAAAACTAGTGTTGCTTCAGGGCAGAGCTTAGTTTAAGGAGGTTGTGAAAGTATAGTAGGATAAGCATAGACAAAGAAATAGCTAGCTTAACCACATTTGACACATTAGAGGGAGTTTGGAGAAGGGCTACAAAACTTATAAATGGTTTGCAGGATAAAAATTATCCGGAAAGACAAGAGATCGTAATAGCTTGGCGGAATAATTAAAGGGATTTAACAAAGTACAGGGGGAAGCCTATTTAAAAAGAGAAGAAATGTTAGAACAATAAATCATAGTGTAAAACTAAAGGGTGCTCATATGTAATGTAAATAAATTCTGCTTTACAGAGAGAGGGTGGTAAATAAATGGCACAGTCTCCCAGCAGAAATGGAGGAGGCTAATACAGTGGTGGTAAGGGATGATGAGACTAGATTGGAAGAATGCTTCTTATTGAACGTCAAATTTTATGTCAAATATACATACACGAAAACACACACTCTCTCCCCCTCTCTTATTATCACTGCAGCTCACAGAACTCTCCCTCTCCACTCTCTCTTTCTAAACGTGGAGATCTGTCTTCTCTGTTTAGTCTTTATGTGCGAGCAGCCACCCTGCTACCATGGAGTCATGTAAACTGTGTTACATGACCCCGATGGAAGCCTTGGTTACCTTACAGCAACCCTGAACCATTGTTAACACTTACTGAGGTGTGGACAATCATTGTGCCCCTGCATTGTATTGTGGGCAGTCAGTGAAAAACTCCCTCCTAAATGATCAGCAGTGGTGGCATTAAGATGACATTTAACACATTGCTCTTTTATGCCCAACATTATGACCCTCACAGACACAGCTGGACATTCCTAAATCTTACCCTTCTCAAGAAAATGTTCTGCTATGCCACATTGCTGAATTAGGTTTAGCAGAAGCGCACCATGCCTTGTAGAAGAAAAAAAATATTTCTTTTGAATCCAGAAGCTAGAAGTAACAGTCTTCCAGCTTAATCTTCTCATATATCACGGTCTTAGATGGATGAGAATGTCTTCTTCAATATTACTTCATCATGACTGTCTAGATGTGCTGTACTAAGCTGGGGAACAGTAGGACACAAACCTTTGGCTCTGAAGCTGTTTTTGTGCTCCTATCACATGGAATGAGTCCACTGATGGTATAGGATTTGGGCTGACAAGAGTTAAAAAAACACACCTATATATATCTATATATAGACTTTCAAAGGTTTGAAATCAAGACATCAATATACTGCACACGTTCAACAGACACAAAATCCATATAGATAATCACGTTTTGTATGGTTTCTTAAGCATAAGATTATCATAACCATTTTCTATGTACTAGACAGTCTGTAAACACAACTAAAATGATTGGCCTGTGCATTTTCTTCCTTTCAATTTTGCTTTTGTGCAGAAACACAAAAATAAGAAATATGGAACCTACAACAATGATGATGTAATAAATCTGAAAGTATTCATAGATTTCTCAGGTGTACAACAGTAACTACTATGGGAGAACTTATAGAGCAATTAAAATATGCAATATACTACAAAGTAGACATGTACACTTGGACTCATTTTTTGTTTAATTTTTGGTCCAGTTGTTTTCAGACAGCCAATTTAATTTCCTGCCTTGTCAGTTCAGATGAAACAAAGGGCTTTTAATATTTAGAAACAAAATATGTTGTTTTTTTCTCACTCCCTCTCATTCTCTAACTTCTCTGTCAACTGTTTCTGTGTCTTCTGTTCTCTGTCTGCATTCTCCTTTCCTCTTCAGTGTGCTTCAGAGTATTTCTGTAACAGGGTGGCGCACACATCACAGAGACAACCACATCTCCATTGTTACCCCTAGGCAGCTCTGATTGAAACATTATGGGCAACTACCTGAAGCTTTTTTGTGTTCTTCTTGCAATTTCACATGTAACCACCAGGAACCCTTAGACTAACAAAGAAAATAAGACATTCTGTGCTCCTCCTATAGGCATTCCATGCAGTCCCTCTCTACAAATGTGTATTTGGAACAGGATAGGATAGTGGATATAAAATGTGTTTTGGGCTGCTTTATTCTTAGTCCTTTTGCCTGACAGTTGGCTGACAACCCTCCCCTGACGACAATGAAATATTGCCAACCAAAATTGAAAAGGCGGCAAATTTGTTGATTTGAATACTTACATAATGATTAGTAGACTCTACAAATAATGAACTCCAATATTAGCAAAACTCAATCACAAAATTGTATATGTAGTTAGAGATCACTGGTGAGGAACAGTATCTTAACTAAAATACAAAGATACAAATCCTCTAACAATGATACAGTGGTACTGTAGTACTAAGAATTTTTAGTATTATTATTATTTTTTATTGTTTTATATAGCACCATCAAATTCCGTAGTACTGTACAATGGGTAGACAGGGCATAATAAGTAGTATGTAACACAACAAATTGCCTAACAGAGACAACAGGTGAGGAGGGCCCTGCAAGAATAAGTTAAAAAAGTGAGTCATGTTGTGTATGCTGAACGCTGCATCAATCAATTTCCATACAGTGCCGAATGCTTTCAGCCCCTCAAGTATGTCACGTTTTATTGGGGAATATACCAGTATTAATTGTAACAATGCTCCCTGTCATCTGGTGTATTTATGAAAACAGAGCATGTGGGAAAGCAGGAGAGAAAACCAGCCTCACCAAAATCCACAGAAAACTGAACTAATACATAAAATGTTGGTCCTTACTGAGCAACATGACACATTGGGCTGCTTTGGCTTTGGGGTGCTACGCCAGACCTACCTTAAACAGGTACTCTTCTTCTTTGCATCCTCTGTGCTAAGCAATGAGGCACTCTGCTGTGTTGGAAGAAGATATAGTTGGAAAAAGATATACTATGGAGGCTGTGCTGGCTGTGTGCAGACATCAGTAGTGTAAATGGGCAATAACAGAGAGATCCCAATGTGGTGATCTACCTCTTGTAATGTAGTGTAGAGGCTGATACGACCTCTGCCACCATAAACACGATGAGCCTAAGACAGAATATGCTGCTGTGTACTACTATTCCGCAGCTTAAATTCATCAGTGCTAAAATTGTTACCCTTGTAACTTTATGACCGAGCAAGATCACCATTTATGAGAGAGGTAAGAAACCATATTTAAATTAATTATTTTTGTTACTATGTGGGTAATCCAGTCTGTTGTATCAAAATGTCCCGCAGAGGACAAAGTTTCCCAGCACTTGTCATCTAAATGAAATCTCTGTTTCTCACCTATTTGTTGATAGATACAATCAAGCGTACAATAAGTCCTGGTAGCAGAGTACATGTTTTATCTTGTATAACCCTGGAGATACAATTCCTGTACAATAAAAAAACAACACATCATATGAAATCTTAAGCTGATGGGAGCTCTTGTACAGTTGTAGTGTTTTCGCAAAGTGGTCGGTGTGGAGGTTATGGAAAAAAACAAGTGAATGATTAATCCATCTTTGATGGGTTTCAGCTCTCCTGAATAGAAACGGCTGTAAATATTTTAGTTGTCACGTAGTGTAGTCAGACATTCGGTTAATGATGGTCACATCCACCGTATTCACTTGGAGATGCAGATCTGAATTCCCATCGAAGAAATGGAAAAAAGAGGCTTAATTGCCTGAAGGTGGAATAATTTGCTTATTTTAAGTACACTCAATTTAGAATGACTGAATTATTCAGAGGTGTTTCTGTACCTTCTGAACTGTGATGTCATGTATGAACTCCTGGTTACAGCACAGCTAAAATATTTAATCAGTGCAATGCCAAAAGGTTACAAAGGATAAAGCAATTTATGATAAACCCTAAAACTTACCATATTAGCCAACCTCCTCTTTTATACGTATGGAAATCACTGAAATTATTTCAGATGAGGTGTTGGTCCGCCATCTAGTGGAAAGGAAGCAGGTGAAAAGTAACCAACAAATTATTATTGGTTTTATTTTTTTTATTATGCACACAATTATTCCACATTGCCTAAATGAGAAACAGAGCATACAAAATCTAAGACAATCTGGAACACTGGATGTGGAGGTCCTTGTACTCTACTATTTAATATATATGTATAGCTGTGTATCAGTGGTAGGCAATTTAGATATTTAACTTAATTACCTCCACAGGCTTTCTCATGGTTTCCTGTATTCAGGTATGGATACTTTGCCCATTTCTGCTTTGTATGAAAAAAAAACATTTAGGAGGGACGGTAGAGGCTAATATCTTAATGACATTTAACACTACCTAGAAGAGTCATTGGGTTATACTTAGTGTCAGAATTTATGCAAACAATTGTTTCTAAATTTTAGATGGGGGTTACAAAGACTAGGGTAATGAATCGGAGCCCATCAGATTCTATAGCTCTTATGTACCAAAAGAAATGATGGTGTCAAGTGGTACAAAATAGTCACCATAGCAACTGGTTGTTCCAGCTTTACCATATTTCACCACTTTGTTCTTTGTGTATAACCCCTTCTATGGAACTTCTTGACTTTCTGAGAATGTATTATGTAAATAGAAATATACAACAGATGCCATGCTAGCAATTGTATTTAGGCTGATGGAAATGTAAATTGATTTTTTTCTTTCAATCTATACTATGTACTAGCTGCAGGGGTAGAATAACTTTAATGGGGCAACTGCTGCATTTTGATCTGTGGAAAATCAGTTAATACCAGCAAAGAACTATTGATTTTCTCACCCGTCCCATTTGCAAAGAAGAATCATCCAGTGTGAAGGAAAGTCTACGACCATCAGTATGCCTGCAAACAAAAACAGGTTGTTAAATGACCATGGAAATCAATGTTTAAATATAGTGGATTGCAATCAGTAATTAGGAATGAAAAGGCTTTAATACAATGTTTGCATATTTGCATTTAAATTTAACTAGGTCCAAATCCAGATTAGAGTAAATTAGGTTGAGTTAAATGACCTATGTATAGTCAAGGCCTTTCCCGTGTCCAATCTCCTTTTGAACAAGCAATTAATACCTGCAGTAGCTTTCCCACATTGACTGGTAATACCTACCATTACCAATACCTACCAACTGTGCAGGATTCAAGGGACTGGTCATTTTGGAATACCTGGTTCACTGTTTCATCTCATTTTTAACCTGCGCAAATTCACACAATTGTAGTCAACCTGGATGGTAATAAGTTGACTACTAATGATCAAAATCTAGGGCTTCTTGTTTTATCCAGTGAATCACCCCAAACCATATCACATGTCCTTCAGCCACCATGTTGAAATTACCATCTCAGAGTAATTTTTCTTGAGAAAAAAAAAAGTTTAGCTCTGTTCTAATTTACACCCCAGTCTCAGTTGTGAATTGCAATATTTTCTATGTAGTGATTATTTTTGATGTATTTTGCAACATTCACATAACTTTTAAAAGTGTCGTTGATATATTTTCCATCTGTGACAAATTACTGTATTATGTTGGGCTAAGTTATAGAAATGCTAGCTAAAGAAAAACAAACTGTCGTTAAGTGCTGCTTGGTGCCAAATGTACAGTGGATAGATTACATTTCAATGTATGATTCCCAATAACACACTTAAAAAATGCATTTTCTTTAGTGTCTCGTTCAATAAAAATGATAAACTGCATGATGCAGTGTTGTCTCTTTTCTAGTACAGGAATCACAAAATAAAAGTATATAATTGGTACATTCTTGGAACAGAACAAGATGGTATCATTCCTTCTCTTGAAAATGGTTATTTTTCTGTAATCCATCACAGTTGTGTAGTATAATAGAACAGAGGCACGGAAACACATCTTTCCATTCTAATGCCCTTTTCAGAAACTTTTTTATTGTACAGAAACATTTAGATACTAATGTTACTTATCAGAAAGAAGCTGAAATCTTTCACAGTGAGATATTCAGCAAACAAAGAATATGATGACATGATAATGATCAGATTTGGGTACATTATATTCACTGTAAGTGATGTCATTTTGATATAAATTTACACCTTGGGTATCTGTAATCATGGTTTGTGTTTCCTAAGATATAAGTCATTGTGATGTTCAAAAACTCCGTCTTTTTTATACTCTGGCTGATCACTGAACGGTTGATTCATGCGGGAAGAATAGATAAAACCACACATTTCCATTTTTTGCACTGTTTGAATTACCGTTCCCATAATTCCTATCAACATGTCAGTGGCTACATATGCATTTCTTTCAATATTTTTTTTTCTTCTCGCCTTGAGCACTTCAGGATATATTTTAACATTTGGAGCTGGATTTATCATCTATAACAATTATTATATCAATGATTTACAAGTTATACCAAGGCCATAACAAAAAAGCATATTTTATACTTTCATTTTAACATTGCTGGTGGAATTTGAGCCATCCATTGACCCATATTGTAATTTGGTTACTTATACACACCAAGTGCAAGCCAATGAGCATAAGAAGCAAGGGCATTGGACAAGCCTGTTGTCCAATTAAATAATTGAGGAAGATATGGTCCCCCTAATGTAAAGATATGTTTCTAGTGAAATATTTCCTATTTAATAACAGTGAATGCTGGCTGGGTGCATGAAATCATTTTCCACTATTCAGGACAAAATAGCCTGTTAACATTTCTAAGGTTATGGTAC
Source organism: Spea bombifrons (assembly GCF_027358695.1). Classification (NCBI taxonomy): domain Eukaryota; kingdom Metazoa; phylum Chordata; class Amphibia; order Anura; family Pelobatidae; genus Spea; species Spea bombifrons. The sequence goes on along the minus strand of NC_071089.1, from coordinate 74,119,941 downwards.
AGTCTATTTATCAATGTCTAAAATATTCATATACATAAGGGCTTGCCTAGACTCTATTTAGGCTCTAAGCCAAAATAGATTTTAAGGCTCCATCTTTAACATCAATAATTATAGATAAGCTATGGAATGTTTATGATTACATATCTGTTTAAAGAAAAATCTGCTACAGTGATACAAAAGTATGAGGAATTTATGACTCATTTGAAAACGTAGCTACCCTTTTAACCCCTTAATGACAATTGCCGGTCCAGGCACGTCATGCACTAACATCCAGTAAGTGAGCATTGACGTGCCAGGACCGTCATGGCTTTAAGCGGGTGCACCCAAACGGTGTTGCTGTAATGCCTCGATGCCGAGGAATTCAGCAACACTGTGAACGCCCCCTCTGGCCCTCCCCGGGGCGTCAATGTCCGTGATACAGGGTATGGCGATGGAGGCCCATTTTAAAAAAGTTTAAGAGGCAATCAACGATCACCTCCTAAACTTTAATGGTGTCGCTGAAAAGCCTCGATAGCTAGGCATTCAGCAACACCAAACTCCTACCCCAGAAAAGAACTAAAATACTGGCATGTTAAATGCACATGGTATGTCTACTTTTAAAAAATCGATGATTTGATGGGGTACATTGCATTGGCCGGGTTCAGCAATGTCCCAATTAACACACGGGGAAGAATGACCATATGTCTAATTTCCAATTTGAAAAATGCACACGTCCCATATGTGGCCCTTTTGCCCCCAGTCAGAAAAACCCATGCATGCGTGGTATCACTGTACTCGAGAGATGTTGTTAAACACATATTGGGGCGTTGTGTGACGGTGGCATATACCAGGAGGTATAAATTTATACCTAAAGTACAACGTGTGTGGGAAAAATACACACAAAAAATATTACTGCTAATTTTGACAAAGGCTGGTGGTAGAGTTTGTGCATGGAAAGAATTAAACTCCCAGCATTTGAAATACCCTGGGGTGTCTAGTTTTCAAAAATATATGGTTTTATAAAGATGTACCAAATAGGGCATGGGCAGTGGGTCACCAAATAAAGTTCAACATTGAAAAATGCGCATTCCCCAAATGTAGCCCTTTTTCCCCCAAACAGCCAGGCAAACCCATGCATGGGAGTATCACTCTACTCAAGGGATGTTGCTAAACACATATATATAGGATGTTGTGTGACAGCGACGTATACCAGGAACTATAAATTCATATATGAAGCAAAATGTGTGTGGAAAAAAAAATGCCAAAAAATGACTACCACAAAGTTTGACAAAGACTGGCGGTAGAATTAATGCATGAAAGAGTTGAAATACCAACATTTGAAATACCCTGGGGTGTCTAGTCTTCAAATATATATGGTTTGATGGAGTAAATTGCATTCGACGGCTTCAAAAATACCCAAAATAGCACATGGGGGAAGAATTACCAGATTTGGAAAAATGGTTTTGAAATAGCAAAACGCTACTTGTACTTATTGCTCCATAACGTGTAGAAAAATAAATTCTAAACTCAGGACAAATAGTAGAATCTATTTAGCAGGTTTTTTTCATTAGCTTTTATAGATTAGTAAAAAGGTCAGAAAAAGTCATTTTTTCTAATCTACAGAAAACCCTTCTTGTCCTGAAAAAAACAATATATAACTTGTGTGGGTTCAGTAAACGGGAAAGAAGAAAATTACAGCTAAAGACGAGCAGCGCAGAAATGTTAAAACAGCCTTTGTCACGAAGGGTACAAAAATTAAATCAGCTATTGTCACAAAGGGGTTAAGCTGACTAATCTTTTTATACCTCCACCATTACATATACTTTATATACTATCTGTGATTATACTCATGCTAATCTCATCAGTTAATTCGATTACAAACATATTTATCAAAGTGTAACTCAGAGCCATGACAATTTACTGTTAGAAGTCTTGCATGTATGAACACTTCTTTCCACCCAACAACATACAGAATCATTTTCTATACCAGCATAATAAAAGCCTCAATTACATGGTTGGATTGTGAAGGACTGCATTGTACTCTTTAATTTGCACCTTCTGTCATGATCTCAGCAGAGAAATGTGTATAAATATCTTCTGAGATTGTTCACTGAATGAGTCAGAGTACTGGACTCACTGGCTGTTCACAATAAAATAGATAGCGTAATTAACATTGTGAATACACGGGATAGAGTATGTTTCTTTTTGTGTCCTGGCAGATTGGCAATTAAAATTAAAAATTAGACAGGCCTTCAACTGAATGAATGGAGAATTAATAGGAAAGTGTGAACATTCTGTCACAAAAAGATAACCCTGTCTGCATTAACAATATCAGGAACAAAAAGGCAGAATATCACTATAACTGGAATCCACATTCACTTCAACTTTATATTTAATCTAATGTAAAAAATATATAGGTGTTATTTATATATAACAAAGTATACATTTAGGTGAATAAAAAGACTGAGGTGTGTGATTCTGGCTAATTATATGCAATATATATATATATATATATATATATATATATATATATATATTTACATACTATATAGACAAAAGTATTGGAACACTTGACCATTACACCAACAGGGACTTTTATGACATGGCATTCTAAATACATAGACATTAATATGTAGTTTGTTCCCCCTTTGCACAGATTTTGGAGTGTTTCTGTGCAAAGTTTTGCCCATTCATTCAGTGGAGCATTTGTGAGGGCCGACACTAATGTTGGACAAGAAGGCCTGGCTCACAATCTCCATTCCAGCTCATCCCAAAGGTGTTTGATTGGGTTGAGGTCAGTGCTCTGTGCGGGTAAGTCAAGTTTTTCCACACCAGACTCATCCAACCATGTCTTTATGGACCTCATTTGTGTACCACTATATGGACAAATATTGGGTCACACCTTAATTATTGGAATCGGGGTTTGGGTTAGGCCCCTTACTTCCAGTGAAGAAAAATCTTAATACTTCAGCATACCAAGACATTTTGGACCATGCTATGCTTCTAACTTTGTAGGAACAGTTTGGGGAAGGCCTTTTTCTATTCCAGCATGACTGTGCCCCAAGGAACAAAGCAAGGTCCATAAAGACATGGTTGGAGACTTGAATGCCATAAGACCACATCAGGGAGTTGGAGCTAGCCATGGACATGGGCAGGGCAAGCCCCAATACACTAGAAATAACACAGCTGTCTCTAGGGTAAAGATTGGGAACCACATAAACAAAAGACAGGTAAAATGATGGTATCCTAGTTACAATTTTCTGTATTTTATAATTTCAGTATAGAAGTGTAATTAATACATGGCCACCTATAAAATCCTGTGAAACAAATTCTCCCATTATACTACAGAAGGAAATGTTTAAACATGGATGAGACTATTGACAAGACTTTGTCCAAAGCAACTTGGACCAATAATAAAGGTAAACAGGCAATGCAAGGCAAGTGGCCGAAAGAACAAATAGGGTGCAGAGGTATATGGCTGGAGACTTTAGTAGAAAGAAGAGGGAGAAGTTTCAAAGACTTTACAGATCTCTGGTCAGACCTCACCAAGAGCATTTTTTACATTTCTGGAAACCCCATCTCCAGAAGAATATTGACATTTTGGAGAGAGTTCAGAGGATCCGAGGGCTACTAAAATGGTAACTGGTTTGCAGGATAGAAATTATGATGAAAGTATAATATGTATAGCTTGGGGGAGAGAAATATGTGATTCAAACATTTAGTATATGACTCTCCTGAATGTAAGACAAGACCAAGGACTGGTTCATGTTTAACCAAAGGAAATAATGGTCAGACTAGATGGGCTGAATGGTTATCTCCCATTAAAGTTTGTGTTTCTATTTTTACAGAAGTAAATAGCATTTGTTAAAGTAAGTCTAAAAATGCCATGCCAAAGTTCTCCTTATTAATAGGCATACAAATACAGTATTTACCATCATGACATATGGTCAATGCATTTATTTTTCAAATGAAGTTTCAGCAGGTTATAATAATATGGGACATAACTTACGCTTCCATTTTTAATTCCATTTCATTTGCTCTAATATTTAAGATTGAGATACTTTTGTACTTGTACTTTTGCTCATTTTATTAACATTTCTAAACAATCCTTGAAATCAGTATGGGTGGCAGGAACACAGACATAGCCTTCTAGGGTGGCTGTCAAACACTGACATACACTCATATCCAGCAAACATTATGTAAAAAAAAGGAATGTCTCCGCTAATGATTTTTTTCTTTTTTTTTCTTTGAAGAATATGGGAGTATTGCTATTCAATTTCTTTTGATGGATTTATCTCTGGCACACGAGCTGTTTCACTTGTAATGCAGGGTTAGATAACATGACCCCGCTGAACATCTTCCTCCTGGCTACAGTAGTCTGCACAGTTCTATTAATGCTATGTGTCTGGTGGCGGTGCACTGGCAGATTCTCTATTTGCATAATGGGGCCCTCCCAGAGCTTGGGGGCCACGCGACATGCTTCGAGTATGCCTAATGGAAAATCCACCACTGATTGCTGGGATTCAGTGACAGATGACACTAAACTAGTATATGCAGAAAAAACATGCATTATTCTATTTCTGAATTTGTGATAATTTTTCGTATTTGTATTAAATATTGTAAATTTTGCTTATACAGTAATAATTGTTAATCCTTAGCTCCACCATGTCTCTGCTAGGGTGGTATTGGTAGCAGAACCAAAAAAGAAAGAGGATGTGCCAGAGTTAATAGTTACAAGTGAAAACTTGATTTCAGTGTTTGGGCTGGAGTGATCATCAGTCAGTGTGGTTTAATATAACAGAGGTTTCATAGCATCCCACTAAGGTTTTGGATTTTAGAAAGGCTTATTTTTCTTAAATAGAAAGATACACATGTTAGTCTTTGATTAATTAAATGACTTTAGATGAGTCCAGGATAAATTTCATTATTTTAGAGATAAACAGGTAAAAGAGAAAATGTAAAAAGGAATAATTGGATTAAAGACAAATGAAAGGCATTATATACATGAGAATTAAATATATTGCGGTATTTCAGTTTGGATGTTAAAATTGTTTAATAGATAAGACAATGGTTGAGTGACAGGAGACCGAATACTGTAGTTAATGGTGTATATTGAGAGGAAGGTCTTGTTACTAGTGAGGAGACCTCAGGGATCAGTCCTGGGACCCATAATAATAATATTTTTTTTTAGCAAAATTAAAGTCAAATGGTAAAGTGGTTCAACACCTTCAGGACCAGGGTTTTTTTTACAGTTTAAGAAGGAAGGTGCACCTCATGCTTTTGTGTTTAGGTTTTGTCTTGCCCGAAGCCTGATTAAACTCATGAGCCCCCTTATCTTAATTTGCCCATGCCCCTCCTGCCCATGCCGCATGGGTTTATGATCCAGTCCTTTCTCTGTAAACTCCTCAACCTTTCTCTTTTGGTCCCATCTACTTTCTTAATCCACCTTTTCTTAAAAAAATTCAGGCCGTAGTCACAGATCATGATCAGTCCGCAGACGTGGAGCCAAAAAAGGCTTCAGCGGTTAAGCCTTGTCCCACAAAAGATGGTACTGGTGAGCTGTTTGTCTATAAACAGCTTGCCAGGTTACTTGGCTGAAGACTTTACAAGACTGTCTTTGCTTCGAGCTCTTCATGAAGCGGCAACTTCCTGACTTCACAGCGCTTGGCAGTGCCCATGAAGATTATTGAGTGGTACGTACCACAACAATTATTAAGAGGACGGGTGGGTGCAGGGCTGTTGGAGGGAATTTTGCCACCTTAGGTCAAACCTTGTTTTTGACGCCACTTGGTTCCACCCCTGGCTCTTGCCCCCTTGTGTGCTGCCCTAGGAGCACATCATACACATGACCCGTCCCCCGTGTTGATGGCACCCTGTGTTTTTTCCACACATATCAGGATGAATGGAAATTACCTTTTCCCTTACATATAGGGAAAGGTTTTTGCAGAAAGAGCTTCCCTGGGTTTTTGGGAAATTTGTAAAAAATGTTTTTGGTGTCTTTCCTTCCCTGGATTTGGGGATACTTTTACTAATGTGTTTAGTGTCTCCAAACCAACTAGCACGCAAATAACAACCTAACAGCTTAGTGAATATAGGGGTTATGGTATAACGTTAGGGGTAGTGCTGGATATCAACCACTCGACACTGCACTGACCAAAACTGACACAAACACTGCCAAGATAACAGAGTTGGAACAGTGCCAGAGTGATCATGAGGAAACAGGTTACCAAAACTAAGAGAAGTTGGTAGGTCAGACAGCAACTATCCAACTATTGTGCAAACAAGTCGATGACCTCGAAAATAGAAGCAGAAGGAATAACTTCAATAGTGCCAAGACTCACCAACTACTCAGCACTATACAGAGTTGGCTTCCAGAGGCTCTGGGATTGGAACACTCAAAAGACCATCTGCTGCAGGCAAGAAGTCAAGGCCAAGACCGGTGATCTGTAAAGTCCTGAAATATCAGGATAAAACTAAAACCTTAACAGCCTACAGATCCCAAAGCGCAATCTTGACCTTCTTCTTTTCCAGGATTACTCTGCAGAAGTGACAAGTAGATAACGGGAACAGGATGGGTATCCACTGTAGGGGATCTACAGTCATAATCCTGGCTAACATGTTGCTATGTGTTGTTAAAAAATGGCTTGTACAATGTGGAATGCGGAACACTTGATGCCAAGTCTCAATAAAAAACGTTTTTTTTTTTTTTTTAATGAAGATTCTCCCTTCATTGTGCTATGGGAGAAGATAATAGAAATAATAATAATAATAATAATACTTCTGTCTGAATGACAATCATAATATCAGGGTAATATTTTACTAAGCTGTATCTGAGCAAAATAGAAAATGTCTCTTAAAAATAGATTTAACTATTCATATTAATATTAATATTGCATGCTTTAGCTTTGCTCTGCTTGTGACCTATCAAAAACTTGATTCATTGAAATAGAAGTGACGACTGCATGCTGCACAAGTAGCTTCATAGAAATCAATAAAGTGATGACTGTTACTTGGAACCTTCTTGGCAATAATATATGCAATCTATCAAATTTGTCAGGCCAGAAATAATAGGAACATTATGCATATGAAATACTGTTATTGTAGCTAAAATAAGGCAGCTAAACTCCAACCGGGGTAACAGTGCAATAATGTGTACCAAATATCTATTATTTCAGACTGTCTTATGCTTTTAATTATTCACAGTTATTGCCTACACACCATCAATCATTTGTTGCATATGTGTGAAGATCAAACAAAATAAAACATGATGAAAAATGTAATGAAAAATACAGTACTTTCACTTCAAGTTGTTATTGCAAGAATAGTGACAAGTAAGCAATATGCTGGAATTAAAGATAGAGAGCACAGGCACACATCAGCTGAATTTACAGAGTATATAAGCCAAAATTAAACATATCTAAATGCATATATTGTGAAAATTGCAGGTAGTACCCAGGAGCCCATGTCCATTGAAGTGGCCAAACATTTACATTGCCCAAAATATGTTATGCAAAAGAATACACTAAATAAACATTATCCAGTCATGTCTAAAATGCATTTACTGAAAAGGAATGAATGAAAAGCCAATAAAAGAAAAAAAATGATTAGCTCATCGCATAAATGTTCTTCAAAGTCCTTGGGCTCTGTTTAATGACCTGTTTAAAATTTTTTTTTTGGAAAACGACATTCAAATCAATAAAAAAACTATTCCTCATATGCAATTCGATAGACTATTACCGTTACTTACATTTATACATATTTACAGGTACATTGTATACCAGCAAAACCTTTATGTTGAATCCTCTAGGATTGCAATGCACTGTAGAAAACTTGTTTAATGCCTACATTTCAAAGCTTTCTCATGAAATAGAATCCATGTGTACTTCCTAAACATCACCATTCATTATCCAAACTAACTTACATATCCCATGTCAACTATTATAAACCCTTACTGTCTACTACACCTGTATTTGACAGTGTATTTGTTCCCTGCCTAGTGTGGTGTCACCCCCTGGTTGTGACGCCACTGATTTGCAGGTATACATAAATAATGTACGGAAGCATATGGATCAACAGAATAACACACAAACCCAGTTTGCAGGTATAGATCAATTGGAATTCACATAAAAACTCAGCATTAAAGGTATAGATAAAACCCCTTAAATTACAGACATAGATCACAGGTCACACACCCCAAAGCCAGCCCTGGCATCCACAATGCCCACATAGAACCTGACCAGCACCCAAATTACACACATAGGATGTACCATCTTTGTCCCCAACAGCCCAGCATGAGTCAACTGTCCCCAAACAGCCTGTCCTATGCCATCTTTGTCCCATAAACATCCTGACTGTGCCATCTTGGTCCCCAAGGCTCAAACATCCTGCTTGTGCCATCTTTGCCTTCCCACAAATCAATTATACATCTATCATACAAACACTTTTACAGTCACTTACTAATTCACACTTTCATTCACATAATTAATTCACACAATCATTTATTCTCTCACTCATCCACACAAATTTACACATTCATTAATGCATTCTCACAAACTCATTAATTATCTCCCTCATTCACACAATTCCTCCACACATTCATTCATTCTCTCACTCATTCACACAATGCATCACCCCACATTCATTTATTCTCTCACTCATTCTCACTGTTTATTTATTCCAATATACTTACTATCCTCTTTCTCACTATCTACCTCCCTCTCCCTCGCTTCTCACTATGTATCCCACTCTCCCTCGCTTCCCACTATCTACTCCCTCTCCCTTGCTTCTCACTATCTACCCCCCTCTCCCTCCCTTCTCACTATCTACCCATATCCCTCCCTTTCTCACTATCTACCCCATCTCACTATCTACCCCTCTCCCTCTCTTCTCACTATCTACCCCCTCCCTTCTCACTATCTACCCCTACACCTCCCTTCTCCCCTTTTGTAGTTAAAGTTTTTGGACTTACCATCCAGTCCTGCGGTGGGAGCGCGACGCCCCATCTTCCTGTTCTCCCGCTGCTTCCTGCTCTGCCGCTGCTTCCTGCTCTGCCGCTGTGCTGCTTAACTGCTGAGCGCCGGAATATGACGTCATATTCCAGCGCTCAGCATGACATGCCGGCGCCGCAACGGAGTTAGAGGCCTCGTGAAGGAGACTGAGGGGTGCCGAGCGGCCTCCAGAAATGCCTTTTAACCCCTATATGCCACTCTGCCTCCTGAAATGCCTTATACCCCCTATATGCCACTCTGCCCCATGATATGCCTTTTAACCTCCTATATGGTATAAGGTATTTTTAGAGGCAGAGTGGCATATAGGGGGTTAAAAGGCAAAAAAAATGTTTCAATCACAGCTTTTATTAAATAGGAAAAATAATTTACATCAATTAATATTTACTAGTAAAACTAGTTTCCTATAGGGTAGTCTTATATTCAGGCTTTTTCTTTTTTTCCTAAATTAATATTCAGATTTTGGGGGATCCTCGTACTGTGAGAAGCATGTATATAACTGTTGAATTTTAGGTATATATCTATAATATTGCCTCTACTGGTTGTACTTATTTATAGTTTTACTGTATTTAATATGAAATCTTTTAAAACTAATGTATCTTCAACAATCTAATCAATACAAGATTTATTTCCGAAGCTGAATGTGGGATAATTTTATTATCATGTTACAAAGCTTGTAACTTCCAAGGTGCAAGAGGTGCAACTTCCAACAGCTGCCCCAGGTACCGCAAGGTGAGGGGCTTACTTTAGCCCCTGCCCCAGGCTCCAAAAGCTGCTCTGCCACATTATAATCATAACATCTAAGTAAATTAGTCAAGTAATGTGCTTCTTAACACTGTTGTTTTTAGCTTGTGTACTACATTAAATATATACTACTTACTTCAAATTATCACCATATTTGCAAGAGAGTTAATTAAATATCCTCTCATTCCAAACACAACAGTCAGAGAAGTAATGAACAAGTAATGATGCATTACAATAATAAAGTAATTGGACCATGGGCATATTTTGCAAACGTGTTAGTGTTTCATTGGTTAGTTTCAACAAGCCACCTATTTATTTCAATAAAATAATGATGGTAAATGAGCAATTAAAAATACATTATTTGTGCATTGAAGGTTACAATAAATCGAATAAATTCAGGCACATAGAATTGAAGTCATGAGGTTGATATCTAAATACTGAAATAGATTAGGCGTTGAGCTCATACTGTATCTCCAATTTGAAATACTGATTTATTTGACTGGCTTCAGATATGTAGTCCTTGCCCATGATTAGGTACAGGCTCCTGAATATACATCACTCTTAACTGGGGCATCTGTCACGTGAAAGAGGCTGAGGGCCAGGAAACTACATTCCCAGAGACAACTAGAGGGATTTATACTAAAATAGTATTTTAGGGGGGTATGAATATATAAAGTGATTCTAGTACTAAGTCTGAAACCAACGACATGGAGCTGCGGGTTGGACTATTCCAGTAGGAGATATGGAGATAAGAGAATTTCCATTATTCTGCCAGAATCACTTTTTACCAATAACCAATGAACTGTTCGTGACAGTTTTAATCATTTGCATGCATTGCTCACCTGTGATTGAATTGCAGATCCTGGTCATACAGTATTGCAGGAAAAGGGAAATAATAAATTAGTCTGAAAGTAATATCAGCTGGAATGAAAAATAGACCCATTGGTTGCTGGGGTGACTGTACTACTTTTAAGAAATTAGCACCAAAATTCATGTTCTGCCCACATAATGCATACAGTTGACACAGGATTACATAAAATCACAGTGCAAGTTTGAAAAACATGTACTTCAGAAGTTTTCATCTCAAATTCATTAAAACACGTAATTTATAGTAATACACAAAGAACTTGAAAATAAAGTAAGGAACTGAAAGTTAAAGTTAACTATAAAAATCAGCACGATAAACAGAGTTCCTGCAAGGTAACAAAATATCATTTTGCTAAACTTTGAGTACTTTAAAACAAATTTCAAAGCATTTTCAAGATACTGTAGCACAAATATTCTCTGAGTAGAAGAGATGTTCTCATTACTGCGGTGAAGCTACCGAAATTGGTTTATATTTTCAAAGTTAGCAAGCAGGGTACTCTTGCAGATCAATACTTTTTAGTATAAATGTAATTTTACCATCTATCTACAATAAAACAGCTGCCTCATATTTTTTTCAGATTCTTCCCACAGGGGTTATGTACTAAGCACAGTCACAGTACATTGGCATATATTTATTCATATGCTCCTTCCATGTTGTGCAACTGTGGATGAGAGTTGCTTATCTCTGCTAATAAACTGCAAGATTGGAATGCCCAATAAAACCATTACACACGATTTGTACTGCCACAAGGGATTCTTAGTGATACCTGGGTTCTGATTTGTTAGCAACACCTTTTATTGCTTGCAATTGTTTATTGATGTCCCCAAATTCTTATGTCGAGTAATTTACCAAGTTGATCAGTCTAAATATAAATCTATATTTTGTCTGGTTCTATGAGCTTGGCAGATTATAGTTAGAGGCAGTGAGCTGGAAAGAGCCAACAACTTTTTATCACAATGAAAACTCTAGATGCATGTAAAGTGGTATTTTTGGTCATTGTGTACTGGGATATAGGGTATTGATGATATCATGACTGAGGCTGCTTTACAACACTGGTTGTCTTCCATTATTAACCGCATTAACTGACTGTAAGGGCTCCACGACTAGGCCCAGATCAAATTGAGACCTATAATATAATCTAAAGGTGGATTGGGGGCTGTTCTGATGGGTAAGGGATGTACTACCTTGACTGGCAGTTCAAATATGCTTCCCCCACATGGCTTGCTATCATTGCCATTTTATCTTACCCTGCTGATTCCCTTCCTTCCCTATTTTAGGATATGGTACCTCCTGGGCATGGTGTAGGGTCCCATACGAATTTGGCACTAGAGCAGGAGATAGTCCTCACAGGGAGGGCTAAGGCAACACTAGCCAAGGGGTTTCAGTGCACAGTCTCGTCATGGGGTGGAGCTCCTGAGTAGTTATGTGGTGCTAGGACGATTGTGATCGGTGGTTGATCGAGCATCGTAATATACTGTTACACTTGTGCCCAGGCAAATTCTTGCAGGATGTAGTTAAATTATTTAGCATAAAGGATTTATGTATTTTTCTGAAAGTAAGTGTGTTTTTTAAGATTACTTAAGATAATGACGTGATAATGTTATAGTGTGCTTAGAATTAAGAGCTATGGCCTCTTTGAACTCCAACCTGCGTTGTGTCCTTTTTTGGGTTGGGGGTCGCTAGGAGGCCTGAGGTCCACCAACTACATGGTGCCTGAGTCATGATGGCTGATGGTAAGAGGATTGTTGGGGAACCACTGGTGCTTGACAGGTGAAACAGCAATGAGGCACCAAGGTAGATATGATGAGATAAAGGCCTACTATTTACTGCATCCCAAGACTGAGTTCTTCATGAATGTGGAACTCAGGGGAAGTACATTCCATTGAGGATGATGTCATTGCAGGTATACCTAGTGGAGACGGGTGGAAGCTGCATAGACGCACACAACATAGAGACTGTCTGGAGGGATGCTCTTATGGTGAAGCTATAACTGAAACAGCCACAAAGACGCCTCATTTTAAAACATTTTATGTAAGTATCGAGTTTTTAAATTTTTTTTAGTCATGATTAAAATTTATCTATTTCTATGTATCCCGGTCTTCTCCTGTTGTTCTCCGCTTCAGATCTCGAGTTGCAAGAGTTGCTACGAATTGAGTGGGAGATGCTTGTTGCCAATACAGAGGGATCTCTCATCACACTATATATGGGGATATTATTGCCCTTCATATTGTAAGGGGCTCTCCTACTATATTGTTTTTTCTATATTTTTCTATTTACATATTACCCTATGTTTGTTCTTCCTTTTTGTTTTTATATATATATATATATATATATATATATATATATATATATATATATATATATATATATATATATATATATATATATATGATATTGGGACTCCCTACATCTGCATTTACTGGAGCATCCATATAAGGTCATATTACCTTGGTTTATTCTAATTCACTTATAGCAGGTGCTATTTTGGTCTTTTTTAACATTTGATCTACCCCCCAAATGCTTTCTTGACACAAGTATGTGGAACAGGGGCGTACCTAGAGTATTTGGCACCCGGGGCGGATCCTGTAAGTGGCACCCCCCCCCAAATGTAAAGACATCTACAAAATTATGTTGGCAAGAATATTTATTGCACCAATTTGTAAACTGTATGTCAACTGTAAACAACAAGAAATCTGAAAAAATAAAATAACTTATAAGTAAAATAAATAGGTTTAAATAACATTTACTGAACATATAATAGTGCTTTCTTTAATAACCCCCCCAAAAAAAACAACAAACACAACAAGTTTCTAAGAAGACCTAACAAATGAGTGACAAACATTACAAATTAAGTACTGGCTAAGCAGCTAAAGACACTATAAACTAAAAAAAAATCTGATATTATAATCAGGAGTCACCATAACATTGTTCTCTTTTCATTTAAGCATTTGCATATATAGTGGTGTTGCCATGTCGACTCATGATTATATATACCATATGAACCAGACACTGACTGTGGTATAGCATGACACCTATCACTATATACTGAGCCAGGCAGTGACGGTGGTACAGCATAATGCCTATCACTCTATACTGAGACAGACATTGACGGTGGTGCAGCTTAAGTAATTTCATTATATATTGAGGCAAACATTACAGTGAAACAGCATAACTCCTATCACTATACACTGAGCCAGATACTACAGTGGAACAGCATAACACCTATCACTATAACTGAGCCAGATATTGATGGTGGTACAGCATAACCGCTATCTTTATATACTGAGCTAGACACTTATAGTAGTACAACATAACTATCATTATACACTGAGGCAGACATTGACAGTTGTGCAGCACAACTGCTATCATTATATACTGAAACACGCGCTGACAGTAGTACAACATAACTGTTTCCATTATATACTGAGGCACGCGCTGACGGTGGTACAACATAACTGTTATTATATACTGAGGCCCACATATGCCGGTGATACAGGATAACACCTATCACTTTATACTGAGCACACATTGACGGTGGGGCAGCGTAATCCATATCACTATACATTGAGCCTGACATTTACAATAATGCAGCATAACCCATATCACTATATACAAAGCCATTGATGTGGTGTAGGCCTACCACTTCAGTGTCTGGCTTAGTATATAGTGGTAGGGGTTATGCTGCATTATTGTAAATGTCTAGATCGATGTATAGTGATAGGGATTATGCTGTACTGCCCTCAACTGCAGATCAGGGGAAGACTGAGAGTCAGTACAGCCTTCCCTTCTTCTGACTGCACCGTGACATTGGGAGGTCCTCTCCCCGTAATCATCCCCAAAGTCCATTTGTCCCCTACGTCACTAAACCACAACTCTCTTTTAATTACTCCCTGTAGTTCAGGTGTAGATCAAATAAACAACACATGGAAACAGCACGTGTAACTGAATAAGACATAAATATCCTGTATTTACAGGTATACATAAATAATGTATGGAAACATAGCATTGCAGGTATAAATCAACAGAACACACAAACCCAGCATTGCAGGTATAGATCAACTGGAAATCACTCAGCACTGAAGGTATAGATCAAATAAACAACACATGGAAACAGCACCCCAGGTATTGATCAACTGAATAAGACATACAAATCCTGTATTTGCTGGTAAACATAAATAATGTATAGAAACATAGCATAGCAGATACAGACCAACACATTAACACACAAACCCAGCTTTGCAGGTATTGATCAATTGGAATTCACATAAAAACTCAGCATTAAAGTTATAGATAAAACACCTTAAATTACAGGCATAGATCACAGATTGCACACCCCAAAACCAGCGTCCACATTGCCCACATAGAACCTGACCAGCACCCTGTGGTGGGGGTGCAAGGCCTCTGTCTCCCAGCTCTGCCACTGTACGGAACAGTATAGAGTGATGGGAGTTATGATGTACTTTAGAGCATAATTATAATGAAAAAGACATTGGAAATGGTACAGCATAACACCCATCACTCTCACACACTTACCAATCGACAGATTCCACACATACCAATCCACAGATTCCACACATACCACACATACCAATCCACAGATTCCACACATACCAATCCACAGATTCCACACATACCACACATACCACATATACCAATCCACAGATTCCACACATACCAATCCACACATACCAATCCACAGATTCCACACATACCAATCCACAGGTTCCACACATACCACACATACCAATCCACACATACCAATCCACAGATTCCACACATACCAATCCACACATTCCACACACACCAATCCACACATACCAATCCACACATACCAATCCACAGGTTCCACACATACCAATCCACAGGTTCCACACATACCAATCCACTCTCACTGTCACTCAGTCTTAATGAATGATTTCCTACCTTCTTTTCTACCTCTTTTCTTCTTACAGCAGTCTTCCTCTTCGCTCCTCTTCTTCTGTCTTCTTCCGGGTCAGAGGGCACTGTGGGCGCGGCTTCAGTGCCGCCGGGGTTTGTTGTCAGATCCCGGCGGCACTGAAGCCGCGCCCGCAGTGCCCTCTGCACAGCAGCAGTTGCCGTGCGGATCGCAAGGGAGCAGTATCGGAGGTCTTTAACAGACCTCCGGCTCCCTTGAGTGATTTTAAGCCGGTTCAGGGGAACCGGCTTAAAATCACTCAAGGGAGCCGGAGGTCTGTTAAAGACCTCCGATACCGCTCCCTTGCGAGCCTGCTCCTCCAGCGGCGGACATTACTGTCCGTCTCTGGAGGGGTGCCGGCAAGTTGGCACCCCCCTGATGAGCGGCACCCGGTGCGGACCGCCCCCCCCGCCCCCCGCTAGGTACGCTACTGATGTGGAATCCCAATTTAATGATACTGTAACATTGTTAATAATTCTTTCGACATGCATTTTTACTGTTATCACAGTAGTCTGAACATTTAACACAAACTCATTTACACAATGAATTAAAAAGTGCAGAAGCTTTCCATTGTTTCAGAACTTTAGTTAAAGCACTGACCCCAAATTCCAATTTACCTTGGGCCAAGCACCTTCCTAGGGATTACACTGTTCATAGAACATAGCACACAAGAGCTGAATTGTATTAAAGATTTTCTTGCATTATTTCCAATACAAAAATGTTATATACTTATTCGCTTTTTCTGTTAGTAGCAAACTGCATATAAAATACTTTTGAATAAACTTTACAAATTCACATTTATTAGCCAAATGTTGTTGATATGGTCTAGCATTTGAAAAAATGAAGTTAATTGCATATAGGTTTCAGATAGTTTAAAATACATCTAAATACAGCCTGTCTCTGTTTTCACATCACCATCTCCGTTCTAATCTTACATTAGGAAGTAATGACGCTGTTATTAGACCACTGCATATCTTGTAAGAGGCATACACAAATGCCTTTGATATTTGATATTCTATTACTGCAGGTGTCAAGAGGGAATAATTCACATTTATCTTGTTCAAAAAAGCCACTGCAATATTATTCTTTCATAATTTAAAAAACGCAATAGAGGCACACAATTACGCTTG
This sequence comes from Spea bombifrons, assembly GCF_027358695.1. Taxonomy (NCBI): domain Eukaryota; kingdom Metazoa; phylum Chordata; class Amphibia; order Anura; family Pelobatidae; genus Spea; species Spea bombifrons. The sequence goes on along the minus strand of NC_071089.1, from coordinate 74,103,279 downwards.
TACTTTTAACACTCCTCACCCTCACCAATTTAACCAATGATATATAAAAAATTTTATATAAATCTGCAATCTTGATTTCTTTAAAATATATTCAGGACTTTTGCACCAAATTACAGTTTCATGACAATCATGGCTGTACTGGGGCAACCCTGGTAGCCAGGGGCGTACCTAGAGTATTTGGCACCCGGGGCGGATCCTGTAAGTGGCACCCCCCCCATGTAAGGACATCTACAAAATTATGTTGGCAAGAATATTTATTGCACCAATTTGTAAACTGTATGTCAACTGTAAACAACAAGAAATCTGAAAAAATAAATGAATAACTTATAAGTAAAATAAACACGTTTAAATAACATTTACTGAACATATAATAGTGCTTTCTTTAATAACCCTCCAAAAAAAACAGCGTCCACATTGTCCACATAGAACCTGACCAGCACACAAATTACACACACATAGGACGTGCCATCTTTGCCCCCAAACAGCCCAGCATGAGTCAGCATTGTTTCCAAACAGCCGAGTGTACGCCATCTTTGTCCCATAAACACGCTACCTGTGCCATCTTTTGTCCCATAAACAGGCTACCTGTGCCATCTTTTGTCCCATAAACACGCTACCTGTGCCATCTTTGTCCCATAAACACGCTACCTGTGCCATCTTTGTCCCATAAACACCCTGCCTGTGCCATTTTTGTCCCATAAACACCCTGCTTATACCATCTTTGCCTTTTTGACAAATCAACTATACACCTATGATTAACACAAACACTTTTACAGTCACTCACTAATTCACTTTCATTCACACAATCATTTATTCTTTTACACAAATTATTTACACATATTCATTGATGCATTCTCACAAATTCATTAATTCTCTCTCTCATTCACACAATTCATCCACACATTAATCCATTCATTTTTGCTCTCTCATTCTGACTCTTTATTTCAATATTCTTGCTACCCTCCTTTCTCCCTATCTAACCATTCTCACCCCCTTTTGACTCCCTTCTCCCTATCTACCCCTATCCCCCCGTCTCACTCCCTTCTCCCTATCTACCCCCTCCTAACTATCTACCCTCTCCCCCCCCTTTGAAATTCACTTACCTTTCAGGAGTCCTGCGGTGGGGGTGCAAGGCCTCTGTCTCCCAGCTCTGCCACTGTATGGAACAGTATAGAGTGATAGGAGTTATGATGTACTTTAGAGCATAATGAAAAAGACATTGGAAATGGTACAGCATAACACCCATCACTCTCACACACTTACCAATCCACACTTACCAATCCACAGATTCCACACATACCAATCCACACATACCAATCCACAGATTCCACACATACCAATCCACAGATTCCACACATACCAATCCACACTTACCAATCCACACATTCCACACTTACCAACCCACACTTACCAATCCACAGATTCCACACATACCAATCCACACATACCAATCCACACTTACCAATCCACAGATTCCACACATACCAATCCACAGATTCCACACATACCAATCCAGATTCCACACATACCAATCCACATTTACCAATCCACAGATTCCACACATACCAATCCACATTTACCAATCCACAGATTCCACACATACCAATCCACATTTACCAATCCACAGATTCCACACATACCAATCCACACATACCAATCCACAGATTCCACACATACCAATCCACACTTACCAATCCACACTTACCAATCCACAGATTCCACACATACCAATCCACAGATTCCACACATACCAATCCACAGATTCCACACATACCAATCCACAGATTCCACACATACCAATCCACACACCCCACACTTACCAATCCACATTTACCAATCCACAGATTCCACACATACCAATCCACATTTACCAATCCACATTTACCAATCCACAGTTACCAATCCACACATACCAATCCACATTTACCAATCCACACTTACCAATCCACAGATTCCACACATACCAATCCACAGATTCCACACATACCAATCCACACATACCAATCCACATTTACCAATCCACAGATTCCACACATACCAATCCACATTTACCAATCCACAGATTTCACACATACCAATCCACACTTACCAATCCACAGATTCCACACTTACCAATCCACAGATTCCACACATACCAATCCACACATACCACACATACCAATCCACACATACCAATCCACAGATTCCACACATACCAATCCACTCTCACTGAATGATTTCCTACCTTTCCTCTTTTCTTCTTACAGCAGTCAGCTCCTTTTCTTTCTCTTCGCTCCTCTTCTTCTGTCTTCTTCCGGTTCAGAGGGCACGTACGGCGGTGGGCGCGGCTTCAGTGCTGTGCGCCGGGATCTGGCAACAAACCCCGGCTCACAGCAGCAGCTGCTGCGCAGATCGCGAGGGAGCGGTATCGGAGGTCTTTAACAGACCTCCGGCTCCCTTGAGTGATCTTAAGCCGATTCCCGGCTTAAAATCACTCAAGGGAGCCGGAGGTCTGTTAAAGACCTCCGATACCGCTCCCTTGCGAGCCTTCTCCTCCAGCGGCGGACATTACTGTCCGTCTCTGGAGGGGTGCCGGGTGCCGGCAAGTTGGCACCCCCTGATGAGCGGCACCCGGTGCGGACCGCCCCCCCGCCCCCCGCTAGGTACGCTACTGCTGGTAGCTGAGTTTCCCAGTGGGGTCACGTAAAATGCTTTACATGACCAAACAGTAGATGTGCACAGCATGCACCGACATTATGTCCAGCATGAAGAAAGGGCTCCACGCAACATTAGAGGAAGATAGAGGGATGGAGTTTTATGAGAGTGGGAGAGAGGGAGAATGAGGGCTGCAAAAGGGAGAAAGCTGAGGGAGAATGAGGGCTCAAATAGAGGTCTGATTACAGGACTAAGATCACATATCCCCTGCAGCGCTGCAGGGGACCAGGATTCTCCTCTCCGGCAGCCGTTGGAGGTCTGTGCGATGCGTGCAGAAAACCTCCACTGCTGCTGGTGCTACTATGACGGAGCGCCGGCATCACATGACCTTCTGGTGCTCCACCATAGAAGCCCCGGTGGAAGTGCGGCAGTAGCGGAGGTTGTCTGTGCGCATCCCGCAGCCAGTGAACGTTTGCGGCTGCCCCACTAGACAGCAGGGAGTCTGAAGCATGGGGGACAAGTAAAGGGATGCAGTGCTAAATCAGGGGGGTTAAGAGTGGCATGGGGAGGGTTAAGTGGCATGGGGTTCAATGGTTTTCTGGAAGCGTGGCATATAGGGGGTTAAAAAGCATACCAGGGAGGCAGGGTGGCATATAGGGGGTATAAGGCATTTCTGGGGGGCAGAGTGGCATATAATGCATATCTGGGGGCAGATGTGCATAACTGGGGCAGAGTGGCAATTAAAAGGAAATAAAAACCAAAAAAATTATTGTTTCAATCATAGTTTTTATTAAATATAAAAAAATAGTTTACATGTGAATTAATATTTACTACTAAAACTTTTTTTTTCCCCTATAGGGTAGTCTTGTATTCAGGCTTTTTCTTTTTTTCCTAAATTAATATTCAAATTTTGGGGGGTCGTCTTACAATTGAGCAAGTACGGTATATACAGTTTATATTATATATATATATATATATATATATATATATATATATATATATATATATAATATATATATATATATATATATATATATGTATATGTATATATATATATATATATATATATATATATATAAACAAAACCAGACACCCTACGAATTAGACAAAAATTAAGCAAGAAGCTCAGAATTTGTAGGACTTTCACTCACACTTTCTCAAACTCTAATTCACTCCCTCTGTTTATCTTCAACCGCAACCAACAAAACAAATTAAAAGATATGCTTTTAAATTATAAAAGGCAGTCCCTTGAACCACTGTTCACTAAGGCAAGGATGGCAGTTACCCCCTTTTTCCTACCTCGTGAGTCCACTAGATTTCAAGGAAAATAGGCTCCAACATGTTTTAAAAATACATGAGAAATACCCTTGAGAAAGGCCTGTGGGCTGAAACCTTGGGGGTTCAGACGGTCTTCGCTGTCACTCAGATTTTTTATCAAGTAAGTGTATTAGATATTTTTATTTGCATGCTGTAATAAAGGCTTCACTTTTTTATATCATTTTTTTTGCTTGTTGTTCATTTGAGTGAATTTAAAAATATATAGATACAGAGAACTAGATTATATGACCTAGAAATATCAATCATCAACAAAGCCGTTGGTCTGCATCTTTGGCCTTATTAAAAAAAAAAGCTCAATACTTAAAAAAGCATACCCTGTCAGAAAAGCTTAATACAATCTCAGCTCAATGGTAGTGGAGTCTAAGATGGGATCTAGTTGCACATGAGCGTGTTAATATACTTCTAAGTGCTAGCAACGCCAAGTGGTGAGAAGATGCATTACATCATCTAATTAATGTTCAATCTCCAATAGCTACTGCAAAAACAAACAAGTCATAATTCTACATTAAAAGAAGGGTTATGTCCTATTTTAACAGTAGAATATTATTACAGGATGAAAATAATATCTCTATGACATTTCAAATACCAGATCTTGAAAATGCAGTAACATTTGGGCACCAGTTCATAAAAAGGTACCATGGGAATGGAAAAGACAAAGCAACAGGTAACATAAGCAATTAAACACACAAAACACTGCAAAAACAACTAATAACAGATACATACATAAATGAAGGAAGCAAAATTGCATTAAACCCCCACACAAAAACGAGAGAGAGAAAGAGAGAGGGGGAGAGACAGAATGTACTTGATGTTGTGATAATTACTTTCTTAGATGCAAAACCTGCCAAGGTAAGGTGATTTCACAGCACACACACACTATGAATTTGTTTGATATAAACTGTACAGACTGCTAGATAGCAAATGAGATGTGTCAATATGAAGACAAAAACATTCATAAATTTGTTGCAGGTTTATCTGTCTTTCTCTATATTAATAGAATCCAGGTATTCAAAGGCTTCACACTGCCATCTAGTGCATGTTTATTGACATTCATTCAACTTGAAAACAATTGGGAATGTTCACAGTCCATCTGTTTTGTCATTTTAAATGAATTGTGAATTGATTCTCTACATTTCTTCAGTGTATTTTAGCCAATGGCACGTATAAAACTGTTGGCTTCACAAATTGTTTCTAAGACTGAGGTACATTCAAGTTGCATTTTTTGGTCTTTTCAGTTGTAAACCACACAAATCCCGTTTGCACAATTATATACATGGGCATCTGGGGCATCCGGACTTAAAAAAAGACAAGGGATAAATCTATTTCAAGCTCTCCTGCCACCAACTTTATTTTGTAAACCATGTCCAGAATCTCGCAATTCGGCTGAATATCATAGAGGAGCCGTAGCATGCGTCTAGATGTCACTGAGTCACCACGCATGGAGATCACCATGGAGCGGTGCTGGATTCCCACACAAAGTTAGGAAAAATAAATATAATAATAATAATAATAATAATAACAGACAATTATGTGTTTATCTACTGAACATGTGAGGCTATTAAATTGTCAACCGTGATGATCAGTGTTTTAATCCGGTATTTTTTTGCAACAACCAGCATACATACTGAATAAATGTAGCACCTCTCACTTTCTTTTTTCCATTATACTATAACTTTTATTAATACTTATAATACTGTTAATACTGTCAAGTAGCCTGGTAGCTGTGTGTATAAGAATCTGAGGGGAATAAAGTAGAAATGTATGGTGCAGCTACCTCTATGCAACTTTTCAAATCTAAATTCACTTTTTACTTTATACAATGCAGAAAGGAGTCAAGACTTAAGCTCCTTGCTGATAATGGAGTAGAGGCCCCTTATAAATTAAATAAAATGGAAAAATAGGACTTAGAAATTTGAAACAACATTACAAGATTGTAATTTGAAATTCAAATAAAGGAAGTTGTACGAAATAGACAAGATTATTTGAATGAGCCTTGGAGACAATTGGGAGATGTAGAAACCTCTCAACAATTTACTAGTAATCACTTTATGAGATTTAAAAATGAACTTTTAAGGATTAAATAGATGATGGATTAGAAATAGGAGTCTGATACAAAAGTGGCAGAATTTTTAATGATACAACATCCAATGTCTGCCATTTTGTACCATTTACCTAAGGTTCATAAACCCACAAATAATCCATCAAAAAGCCTGATTGTGTCGGGGATAGGATCCATGGAAGAAAATTTATCACAATGGGTCGACTATTTTCTACAACCACTGGTAACTTGTTTACCTAGCCATCTGTTGGATACAGGCTATCTTTTGCTGTTGACGCAAGATGTAAAATGACAGAATATGCTGATTGTTTGATGGGGGCTAAATCTTTTATGATGACAAATAATTATGTGTGGTTTCAGGGAGTGCACTAAAAGTGTAGGGTGGGGATGGGTGCAAAATTTGTACCCATTTGTACTATAATGTTGGTGGGGCTGCATGGGACACTAGACGGCCCCTTTAACAACTCCAGTATGGTAAGAACCTTAAAGCCATTTATTAACTCAAACTTTTGCAGATAATTCTAAATTGTTCAGTGCTTTTTTAACATATTCAGTCAGGACATTTTCATAGTAAAGCATTAGTTTTTTGCTTTGCATGTTGAAAGTTCTGAATAATACATACGAGAATATTAAAACTTAATTTTTAGTGTTTTATTTAATGGATTCAGTTGTCTTCCTTCCAACTCTTGCCTCCGTAATGTTCCGAGCCATCTGCTTAGCAAAATTAGGGCAGACCATTCATTTGGAAAATAGTAAAAAGGTCAATGGTTTTATTTGAACTAACCATACGTTAATGATTTATTAAGATATAAAACCTAATTATACTGCCTTTCGTATGCATTTGCCTGAACTAATTTGCTTCTGAAATGTAGAACTTCATGAAACAAAATGCCTTTAATTCCCAAAGACCCTTAAGTACAGTATATATTTATCGAAATGCTACATAGCATGGGAGGATGGGGCTACAGACCTCAACGCAACGTATAAAAGAAAGGGTGCAGCGCTATTTGTAGGTTGTCGACCTATACTTCAATAGCTGAAAAATGTTAACCGTTCGATGTAAATAATTCATTTTATGTTCAGTCCAAGAAATAACCATTTATGTGGAAGTACAAAGCTATACAAGTTGTGGTCTCATTAAATGCAGAGCAAACCGTCATAACAATGTTATGGGCTGGACCTTGAAATCATAGCAGGAACTTAAGGGAACTTTTTTTTAATTTGACTTAGTTTACGTTAGTTGAGTTTGATAAAAAAGAAAAGAAAAATGAAGTCCCAAACTTGTATTTTCAACTTCCAATCAACTTGTGGTATAATAAACTCGCCAATCGCTAGCTTTTTTCAAGTTTTATACACTCAACTCTCCTGCAGTAGATTTTGTTATAGTGGGCTTGGGAGTTTGACTTTTGTTAAACTTGTGTAGTTTGCAATACTCTCTGTTCTGTGAATAAACCTGGATATCAGTTAAACTGAGAAAAAAGCTAGACAAAGATGAAACAAACCACAGACAAAATGGCCAGTCATAATACATCATAAGAGAGTGTTACAAATAAACCCTAAGGTATTGCTTTATCTTCTCACCTGCAGTTCAATATTGTTTCTGCCAAAGACGGCATGATGTGTCAAACCCATCATCTTTATGTGGTCAATGTATCTACAATTATTTTGACAGACTGTGGCAGTTGAGCAGTATAACCTTTCACAGATACTGGTTAAATGTATCATAAATTGCACTTTTGCTCAGTTTCACTTGTATTATCTTCTGGAAAAGAAAACAGTATTTTTGGAATGCTAACTCTTTACCATGCATACATGGGCTATGGACGTTATTATTATTCCAAAAGTATATTGATGATAATACTGCCTAGAAAACCAGTTGTAGAAACACAACTCATTAGACACTGATCCGTGTTACAGTTCTTTTAGCGAACCGTCTATTTTTCTTAAATCATATATTTTACATCTATGCACTAGAATACGGCTATTTAATTTACCCACTTTAGGTGTATACCATTGGAGCACCCACCTTAACTTGATCTCACATCCTGCATGTTTATTCCTCTAGAGTCATTAATATTTTCCCTATTAATATTTGTTGTCCTTTTTTAAAATATTCTTCAGATGACATTCAAGAACATATTTTTAATAAAATCCTCATGCTATTTATTGTACCATTAGTCTATACATAAACTCTATAATTAGAATACCTAGTGCAGTGATGGCGAATGTTTTTGGGCCTGAGTGCCCATTTTTGTGCATCAAAACAAGTTGCAGACCTCAAAGTGCCAACACTGCATATTAAACATGGAGAGGATGTTTTTTTGGTACAAAATGACTATACACAACAGTATGCATCAATATAACATATTAATAGAAAGAGATTATTTTAGGAAAGGCAGTGGGACCCAGGGGACATTTCAGAGGACTGTGGGAAACAAGAGATGCAAACTATTGAGCTTAAATAATAACAACAGAGAATTAAGTATTAGCTCTTTCCAATATCTGCGGTGGGAGCGGGAGGCGTCCGTCTTCCCGTGGTGTCCGCTTCACAGCTGAGCGCCGGAACAGCAATCACATTCCTATCATGCCCAGGCATATCCAGATTCCAGGATGTACTCGCAGACTTGGCATGATAGGAGTATGATTGCCCTATCTACCCCTTCTCACTCCCTTCTGCCCTATCTACCCCTTCTCCCTCCCTTCTCCCCTATCTACCCCTTCTCACTCCCTTCTCCCTATCTACCCCCTTTCCCCTGTCTCACTCCCTTCTCCCTATCTACCCCCTCCTAACTATCTACCCTCTTTGAAGTTCACTTACCTTTCAGGAGTCCTGCGGTGGGGGTGCAAGGCCTCTGCCTCCCAGATCTGCCACTGTTTGGAACAGTATAGAGTGATGGGAGTTATGATGTACTTTTAGAGCATAATTAGATCATGAAAAAGACATTGGAAATGGTACAGCATAACACCCATCACTCTCACACACTTACCAATCCACACATATACCAATCCACACACATACTCATCCACAAACATACTCATCCACACACATACACCAAACCACACATATATACTAATCCACACATATACACCAATCCACACATATATACCAATCCACACATATATACCAATTCACAAATATATACCAAACCACACATATATACCAAACCACACATATATACCAAACCACACATATACACCAATCCACACATATACTAATCCACACATATACACCAAACCACACATATACACCAAACCACACATATACACCAAACCACACATATACACCAAACCACAAATATACACCAATCCACACATATACACCAATCCACACATATACACCAAACCACACATATATATACTAATCCACACATATACCAATCCACACATATACCCATCCACACATATATACTAATCCACACACATACCAATCCACTCTCACTTAATGCTTTCCTACCTTTCCTTTCTTCTTTCAGCTTGTTTTCCTCCTCTTCGATCCTCTTCTTCAGTTCTTCTGTCTTCTCTGTCTTCTTCCGGGTCAGAGGGCACGGACAGCAAATGCTCTGAAAAATACCCCTCGTCTTCTAATCGGGGTCGTCTTATAATCAGACCTCAAATAGAGGTCTGACTATGAGACTAAGATCCAGATCCCCCGCACCGCTGCAGGGGACCTGGATCCTTCTGCCCCCCCCCATTTAACCCCCCCCCCCACACACACACACTTACCGGTGCTTCCAATTTCCTGCTGTATACCGGGGCAGCGGGTTGACGTCCACGTGATCCGCGTACACAACTTACGCTGCAGCCGGAAGGAGGTGTGGCTAGCAGCGGGGGTTGTCTGCGTCCATCGGGCAGACCTTCCCGACTGTCAGAGATCAGAGTTCCCGCGTGGACGTCAACCCGCTGCCCCGGTATACAGCAGGAAATTGGAAGAACCGGTAAGTGTGTGTGGGGTGGGGGAGTGTTAAATGGGGGGGACACAGAAGGAAGACTGCTGCCCCGGTATACAGCAGGAAATTGGAAGCACCGGTAAGTGTGGGTGGGGTGGGGGGGAGTGTTAAATGGGGGAGACAGAAGGAAGACTGCTGCCCCGGTATACAGCAGGAAATTGGAAGCACCAGTAAGTGTGTGTGTGTGGGGGGAGTGTTAAATGGGGGCATAGGGCATTTCTGGAGGCAGAGTGCTCTATGAAATGCCTTTTAACCCATTGAACGCCACTCTGCCTCCTGAAATGCCTTATACCTCCCTATATGCCACTCCGCCCCATAATATGCCTTTTAACCCCCTAAATGCCAGAGTGGCATATAGGGGTATAAGGCATTTCTGGAGGCAGAGTGGCACATAGGGGGTTAAAAGGCATATCATGGGGCACAGTGGCATATAGAGGGATAAAAGGCATATCATGGCCACAGTGCCATATTGGAGTGGCAAGCCTGGGGGGCAGATGTGCGTAACTGGGGGGCAGGTTGGAAAATACAACCTCTATAAAAAATATTTTTCTCAATCATAGCTTTTATTTAAAAATGTAATAGTTTACATGAATTAACATTTACTGGTAAAACTTTTTTCCTATAGGGTCGTCTTATATTCAGGCTTTTTCTTTTTTTCCTAAATTAATATTCAGATTTTGGGGGGTCGTCTTATAATCAGGGTCATCTTATAATCGAGCAAATACGGTAATACTTGCTTGTCTGTAGAGGTAAATTAATGCACAGCTTTCCTTACAGACACTGAACTGGTTAATTGTCATTTGCATATTAATCTTGAGATTTGTACTTTTATTTAATGTTCCACAGAACCCTTGAGATATTTATTTTTCTTTTCCTCATCTTTGCACCTCTCTAATATAATTTGGTGTTTTGGTTGAGATTTTTTAATATATTATTAAAAGTTTAATTTTAGAGTGATCTTGGATAGGTGGTGCAATGGTTAATTATAGTCTTTTTTCTTTTGCTGTAGTTAACCATTTGCACTGTCCTTGATTATTTCTTGGGAAGTTTGCATTAGCTATTAATTAATGAGCAGCACATGTTAGATTTATTGGGCAGTGAATGCGTAACACATGTACCCACTTTGAAACTTAACCACATTTTCTGGGAATGCTGCCAAAATGCTAATCATAGATTGTTTAAACCTATATGACTCCAGAGAAAGCAACATCTTGTAATTAAGGACAAGTTCCCAGAAAATGTGCGAGAGGGTGAGATAACTCATCTATAGCAGGCAAACAAATGAAGGAACTTAATAACATTTTGGCGGTTTTGCAACTTGTTTGCATTAGTTTCATTGGGGATCACCTCATTTTTGGAGACACATACAAACAAACAGTTTTCATTAAATATCAAGTTCATGCAAATCCAAATGCACAAGTCTAATAATTACCAATAACACTAAAATTTACATTATACAATATTTGGCAATAACATGAACACATGTTATGACATTTTGGTATAGAAGGAAAATATGGCCCTATTGAGGAGAGACACAAGTGGTGGACATAGCAAAGAGGGCGATTAGAAGAATATCTGAAGAGATAACAAAGAAGGAAGGAGGGTGCAGTGTGATAAGAACCTGGTAGATAAGGCTTGATATATAGGTGGTAGTAGTTTAAATACAATTCTGTTGGTTGTATGGAGATAATATAAGGATTGACATAAATGGGCAGTAGATAAAGAGCCATTAAGTGAGATTGTTTTTGCAGAGGCAGTGGTGCATATTGGCTAGGCATACCTCTAGACCTAGAGCAGCATACCCCCCTCACCACTTACCTCCATGGGCACCATGGTTTTTGTTTAGTGTCGTTGTCTATGCATTTTAAGAATGCATGGAACCTTGTACATTTATTGTGGAGGCTGTGCCATAGTCTCCAGTTACAACAGAGATCAATGATTTCCCCAAACCATCCATGGAACGGTGGTGCACCAAGGAGCCTGATCATCCAGTAGGGTAATCTGCCCTGGTTTTGCGACAGAGGGGCTGCAGCCCTGGTAACACCAACGCAGTGAACTTGTGTTCTTGGATAGATTATAGAAATCTGTGATACAAATATCAGGAGTTAAAGATAGAGATAAAGGAATGACCAATAGATCAACGATGCAATATCAGAGAGGGTTTAATGGAGGTTAGAAGAGACAGAGATATATTATAGATATTTACATAGATATTAATTATTGAAATAATTGTATCTATGGAAACATATTATGTTGTATATAGTGCTGTTACATGATCTGTTGAACCACACTATACTGTCTGAGCATCCAAAAATGTATGATGACCATCAAAATTGCTAATTCCATCTCTAGATCTAAGTCTTTCAGTTTACAACTCTTTATGACATATATTTTTTTCCAGTTCACATATTTCTAATTTTAGACCATCCAAAACAGGAGCATTATTCATGTGCAGAGTGTATGTGACAGTTTGTAAAAGGCAAGCAGGAGTAAACACTTGTCAGATAAAACTGACAAGTAAAATAATGTTCCCAGAGGCTGTAGTCACTTGTCTTGTGCTGTCATGTAATATTAATAACTCTGGTTCAGTATTATGACCTAGCAAGTCTGACAATGAAAAATATTTTGTTTCCTTCAGTCTGACTTTCAATTCGACAGGTGTTATTTATTCTGTTTGACAAGAGGTTGATGTTTTTACACAGTGTTTGCTGAAATGTCACGCATTTGTGTCCTGACATATACCTACCAACAGGAACTATTTTTATGCCATAAACATGTGATGTTTACATAAAAATGGAACAATGAAACATGTACCTATAATTTGTTAGACCAGAGCAGAAAACAATTAAAAAAATCTATATGATATGAACTTAGCTATCCATCCATATATTAGATATCATTAATTGTTACATATAATTGTATTTTTAAACAAAACAGCTACAAAGATTAACATAAAAATATAACAATACTTTTCCTGAAACACTGCTTCATCATAGGGATGGCTTAATTGTGCACTTGAGGAAATCAGAATATGTAAGGGTTTAATCTTGGATGATGTAGCAACTGAAAGAAGCTGGCTCCTTCCATGCTCAGGACCACTTAAAGCTCAATAGAATGTCCTCTGGCAACATCTGTACGGATCTTATCTTGGGAAGAATGTGGGGGAATGCTGGTTTGTGTGAGCTCCTTCTGCCTATACCTTTAAAGCTAATTTCAGCTTCTATAGGCCAAAGATGGCTTTTTAAAGTCAGTTACAGATCTTTTAATATTATGCTCTGAGTTACATGAAATAATTGACATTGGCGTGTAAATATTTTACATTTAAACATCTTTCTGTTTTATGGTCTAATTATACTTTTTATTTCTCTTTCCTGCTCTTTGTATCCCATACATGCTTCATTTTCCTGTATGTACCATTTTGGTTTAATGTGCCATATCAAAAAAGGCAATTGGAAAGTTGGATTGGTCCAGCTGTAGTCCTGTCCTTTGGGCTTGCTCTAGTTTTGCCTATGGAAATATGACTCAGTGTAGACCATTCAGGACCTGTTATACCTCAACTCATCAAAACTAGAGATTCTCACTATTCTGACTATGGGATTGTCCACTATACCATTGCACATTGCTTCACTTTTATAACAACTGTTCCTCACTGAACCCACGGTATCTAAACATAGCCATTTGGTGAAGAAGTAAGAATAAATCACAGTGCAATTCAGCCTAGGATTGGAAAACTGCAGTCAATTGCAACCCCAGAATGATATAAGGGCAAAAGCTTGGGAGCAGCCAAATGTTAGGGTTGCCATTAGGTAAAGCAACTGAATGTCCAAAGAAAACCAAGCATCCAAGCAAAACAGTTTGAAAAGGAATCTTTACATGCATAGTCATGCTATTCCTTATGCTGCTATGTTGACACACAGAGGGGTGTAGACTCCAAACATAGTTTAGTACCTCTCTGATGTCACTATGCATTGTCAAGACAAATCCCAGTGAGCTTCTCCTGCAAGAAGGGTGTGTTCTATAATGTATAATTAAATCAGTGATGAGAGCTTTTGGGCAGCTTATGCATGCATGTACATGCACATACATGAACACACATATAATACACTAAGAAACATATTCATACAAAGACATCCCCACATAAATATACACTTAAATATCACTTCTGTACAGATTCATCTAGGATCCTTATCTTTTACATGTACAGACTAAATGTTTCTGTAAATGCTTCTGTGACTGTGTGTTGCCGGCTAGGAAATCCTGACATAGTAACTCTGAGTCTCACGCTTTCCTTACAAGCAAATAGCTGTGCAACTTTCACCTTTATACCTCTGACTGTAACATGTTACTCCAAAAAGAGATTCTAACTGGCTATTCCTGTCACAAGAAGGTGAGACACCCCTGCTATTTTCAAAGATTATATGACAGAAAGTCTGTAGTACCAATCTGGCCCACATCTGGCCCCCTACATCCCCCATGACAAACATGCACTGTGTTCCTGCTGTGAAGTGCAAGCAAATCTATAAATGACACAGCAGCAAGCAGGAGTGTTTGCTACGACGAGGCAAGATACAGGGTTGCTGTCCTTTTAACGTTAACCAAGATGACTATGTTCTAGCCATCCTATTCTAAAATGCGCAGTCACGTAATTTTAAGTTTTGTGAAGATTTACGTTCAACTTCTGTATTGACTTCATTATGTTTCCATGGTGAAAGAGTGATTATGCTGTCAGTTATGGTTTGTGCACAAAGCCAAACAGCATTACTAGCGTGTTCTTACTTGCAAAATGTAATATGGGAATAAGAGCATTGTGTTAGCCTTAGAAATAATTTTTATACTGTCATTCTCTGTCTCGATGATGAACTCATGATTGCATTATATCGTCTGATTTCTTTTTCTTAAGTCTGTCATTTTCCTTGTCAGGCAATTACTAGACATTGCTGAGTGATGTACGGAAGTTGTGCTCTTGGTCTAAAAGGGATAGCACTAATTCTCAAAAAGAAATAATTCTCATACTAAATATTAATCGCTATTATTTAAATTGCATGAGATTATTGATTTTTATTATGATGCAATGGTATGACCAGGGCTTTTTGGAAACCGATCTTTAACACAAGTAACACACTGTATAATTATAAAAGAACAAGAGGAATGTAAGCCTCGTTTTTATAGGTCTGTCCGCATTCTCTAAAGGGTTCCTAAAATCCACAGGGCCCCTAAGAAGCTGCTTAATCTGAAACAATCTTATATTAATCTTATCTGCTCATATAGTACCGTCACCTCTGGGCACAAACAATTTTAAATTTGTTCTGATGAAATTGTCAGATCTGTTGAAGAACATGGTAATTTTTAAGCGCACAAATAACATAAATTATTATATTAATACAAAAGTAAATAAGCAACAGATAAGCAGGAGATACTCTCAGGTTGCCCTTGAATGTGAGTGGAAGGTTGAGTTAGCGCTTGCTTAACTCTTCTTTGGCATTAATCCAGGACACGGGCTAATTAACTTGTATATATGCAGTTAACTAATGAGTAAACTAATTAAAAAGACGAGAAAACAGAAACACATAGCAAATAAGTCTGGCCAGAAGCAAATAATCTTTGTCTGTAGATCACAGCTGGAATATATGCTTGTCTGTGCTTTTGTAACCGCTGCAAACTTTGCCAGAAATGATAATTAACAGAAAATGTGATTCTAAAAACTTTTTTAAAGATATTGCAAAAGTATCACAAGAAGAAAAGTTGGCGCTTGGGATCAATACTAAAATATATTAAAATATGTAAATTGTTTATGCTAGACAGAACTACCTGCAAATGAGTGCAATGGATGCATGTGCTAGTTATTTACACACAAATATGCCTAATGTGGCTAAAAAACCCGAATACTAAATAGTAATAAGTAAATAGAAAAATGTGTGTAATTTGCATTTGTGCATTACTCAATGATTTAATTTTTTTAAAGAATTTTTGTATTGGGTCTAAACTGGCACTATGGAGGTGGTCAGTCTGACATGCTATGTTGATGAGAGTATGTTGTCTGCATTAATAGCCCAAAAGTTAGCAAAAGGGAAAACTCCCAATATGGTACGTGTGAGATGATAAGCTATTAAGCTTTGTTTGAGTCAGTCTCTGACTTGTATTTGTATTTTTTTTTTCTATGTTGTACGAATAAAAAAATCACCTTTGACTTAAGACTACATCTTCTCTTGAATAGAAGAAGGCTCCAGGCACGCAGGGGTTCCATCAGACAGATTTATTGTAGGAAACAGACAACAACGTTTCGACCTCACAATGAGGTCTTTATCAAGTTAACCACACAAGTAAAAAGTAAAGGTTTAAATAGCACATATCAATCAATGAATAACCAATCAAAAAACCAATCTAATCTGGCACCATGTGTAGTATAATTAATAATCATGTATTAACATAAGTAAATATTCAAAAGTATACATCACATAATAAATGATACTTATAGATGTTAAAAGAGACCAGTGACAAATAAAGAAATATATTAAGATCCATATATATTAAATAACCAAAAAAGATATATTAAGAAAATACCCATAAAGTGTGTGCAATCAGTGTTAGTAATGGACACTTACAGAGATTTAACTAGTGCAGTTCCATGTAAACACAATCAGTGTTCATACTCCAAAAAAAATGTGGATTAAATCAAACCAAAACATCAAATCAACAAAAGCAAAAATGTTGATTAAAATAAGAAAAAAGGGCAAGCATTTGTCAGCACTAAAGCGTGGTGACGCTCTGCGCATGCGCAAGCTTACTCCATGCATGCGTTAGAGCATTCTCTTTGATAAAATAGTGCAGGTGTATTCATAAAGTGCAATAGCATTATCAAGTGCATATATCATCAGATCGCCATCTGTTCTCATAAAGATAAGACAAATGTTAAAAACGATCTATTATGAAAAAATAATTAGTTATGTGACACATATTGTGAATAAAACAATAAAAATATAAAAATCACTGGTTCTTATAATATAGATAAACAAACTTGAATATTTACAAAGACCAAGAAATGGCCAAATCACCATAAATTAGATTGATATACAATGGTATATTATAATGTGACACGATCAAATAAAGTGCAAAGTAGATATAAATATAACCAATTCTAAAAAAGTTAATAAAGTGCATTGTTAATAGAGGTCAGCAAAAAAGTGTAACACATTCAGTGATGTATTTTAAAAAAAGGAGAACATTTTTATTTTGCACAGAATCCCTTAAAGTGACACAGTGCTATTAAATTATCAATGAGATCATGTGAATTATGAGGGTCTGAAACTAATATAAAACGACGTCAGCACATGTAGAGCAGAGAGTAGAGAAGTTGAATCTAAAAAAGAAAAGAAAATAGAAATTAATCATAAAAAATGAAGACTAAAAGAAAAAACATAAATTTTAAATAAAATCAAATAAGAGGCATCAAGTCAAATTCATAATTAAGACCCCTAGGAAAGATGGTATCCAATTCTTTAATCCAAGAATTTCAGACCCTCATAATTCACATGATCTCATTGATAATTTAATAGCACTGTGTCACTTTAAGGGATTCTGTGCAAAATAAAAATGTTCTCCTTTTTTTAAAATACATCACTGAATGTGTTACACTTTTTTGCTGACCTCTATTAACAATGCACTTTATTAACTTTTTTAGAATTGGTTATATTTATATCTACTTTGCACTTTATTTGATCGTGTCACATTATAATATACCATTGTATATCAATCTAATTTATGGTGATTTGGCCATTTCTTGGTCTTTGTAAATATTCAAGTTTGTTTATCTATATTATAAGAACCAGTGATTTTTATATTTTTATTGTTTTATTCACAATATGTGTCACATAACTAATTATTTTTTCATAATAGATCGTTTTTAACATTTGTCTTATCTTTATGAGAACAGATGGCGATCTGATGATATATGCACTTGATAATGCTATTGCACTTTATGAATACACCTGCACTATTTTATCAAAGAGAATGCTCTAACGCATGCATGGAGTAAGCTTGCGCATGCGCAGAGCGTCACCACGCTTTAGTGCTGACAAATGCTTGCCCTTTTTTCTTATTTTAATCAACATTTTTGCTTTTGTTGATTTGATGTTTTGGTTTGATTTAATCCACATTTTTTTTGGAGTATGAACACTGATTGTGTTTACATGGAACTGCACTAGTTAAATCTCTGTAAGTGTCCATTACTAACACTGATTGCACACACTTTATGGGTATTTTCTTAATATATCTTTTTTGGTTATTTAATATATATGGATCTTAATATATTTCTTTATTTGTCACTGGTCTCTTTTAACATCTATAAGTATCATTTATTATGTGATGTATACTTTTGAATATTTACTTATGTTAATACATGATTATTAATTATACTACACATGGTGCCAGATTAGATTGGTTTTTTGATTGGTTATTCATTGATTGATATGTGCTATTTAAACCTTTACTTTTTACTTGTGTGGTTAACTTGATAAAGACCTCATTGTGAGGTCGAAACGTTGTTGTCTGTTTCCTACAATAAATCTGTCTGATGGAACCCCTGCGTGCCTGGAGCCTTCTTCTATTTTTGATTTACTGGGGAGCTGGCCCTTCCTGGCACAGCTAAGCACCTGAGTTCCTGTGGGGAGTGAGTGCAGATTCCTAATTCTGGTGACTTACATCTTCTCTTGGACATAAAGGCTATATGCATTTTCATCCTAAGAGTTGGAAGAATAGTCCAGACACCACTTTTCTCTTAAGGGGAAGCTTTAGGTTTTTGGGACTCTAAGCAGAGATATTTAGAGGCTCTCTACTATATTGTCTCTATTAGAAATAGCAAAACGCATAACCATAGGTACATTAAGCGCCATGGTATGATCAGGAGTTTGTTACAGAAAAAGATGCATTATAGTTATGTAAATTGTTTATGCTTCTCTCCATGCCCTTAGACATTTGTGTGCCGTCCTCAGCTGTTTTATCTGCTTATATGGCAGCACTACCTCTGACTTCCCTGTTTGTCCTCACATGCAATGAATAATTTCCTAACCCTACTGGCTACAGTGCGTTTATTAAGCAAACATTAACTCTATACAGCTTTTCATTAGAAATATTTTGGCAGAAAAGCAAATGTATTTCACATTGTTAGGGCAAAACAAAGCTCAGAGGCAAACACTGAAAATGAATGTAGTAACACCATTAGAAACTCAGCATGTAGTAATTAGCAAGAACACTAAAAGTTAAATTGTAATTTTTTACAGCTCTTGCTATGTCTTTACACATATTTGAACTCATTAGAAGTGAAATAACTACTTAAAAGATGATAGGGCAAAATATAACAAATAAAAGTGTCATGTTTACAGTAATAACAATACCTAGAGGGAATATTATTTAATAATGCACCAATAAACCTAATAATATTTAATGCCATCAAATGAGGTAATCTGCAGGTCCAACTTCCACAGCACACGTAGTAAAAAAACCCCATAAATAAATATTTATTCCATAAAGGAAATATAAGGAACAAACAGAGTTATTGAGCTAAAAGAGCGGGGAAAAGAAGAAGTGGCAACTTGGCCTTATATAGCAAACTTCTTGTTTGGTTTCGTTTTGTGGCAAACCAATAGATATGATATGTATGAGGATGCTGAAAGAACACGTTTCTAGGAAAATATGCGGCTGTTATAATGAAGACTTTCAAATGTTTGTTTATCAAATATGATATTTTGTTTGTTCTGTCATGGAGGGGAACATATTAAAATATTAATGTGGCATATTAAGTGTGCATACCACATTGTTCTTCTGAGCTTTCTAATATATACTAGCTTCCCATATTTCTTATGCATATGCTAAATTGAAACCATAAAGAAGCTGTTCTAATCTCTATGGAAATATAAATAGAAATTATTAAGATTGTTTGTTGGGAAAACCAGCATTTCTTGGTTTTAGTGCAAATTCAATTATAGAATGGCCAAGGTCAGGTGACCTCCATCGCAAAGGGCCCCCCTGGAATATAAGAAAAGGGAGAATATGACTGCTGGCCCTCTTTGGACAATAGGGTGCAACATTGATGCTTGCTAGGGTTTAAAAGGTGATGACAAAGGTACTTCTACCTATTTTTCCTCCTGGGACCTAAGGTCAGACGCTTCCCTCCCCTTGAAATTTATTGTGATGTTTAATCATGGATGGGTTTGGTTGTTTTTTGTTCTATGGTTCTTGTTTTATAGTCAGTGTAGAATCTGGAAGGTATATACATACCTGGGAACTTCTGGGCTCCGCCTCCTGGGAGCCTTCCCTTGCGGGACACGGGAGTTCCCGCTGACGATAATGGGAGTTCCCGCTGACGTTGGGTCGTTTCCGATGACGGCAGCGGAAAAACCCCCATTTAAATGGAAATGGGCGGGGAGTGGGGCATGTCAAGACCGCGCTCCTGCGACATGGAGGATTCGGGTCTTGACCCGGAGAAGCAGAGAGTTCCCAGGTATGCTTATATAGTATGCAGTGTATGTAGGAGTATAATGCAGCAAAGTATAATGCAGCAAAGTTAAATATCTTGTTATCAGTTTCCTGAATTACATTCCTTATGGCGACCCAAAATATTTGAAGCCTGGGCTAAAAACAAAGTTTTGTCAATGTTAAACTAGTATCAGTAGTAATGTGTATCTATCAATTTGGCTTAGATTACATCTCCAATTAATGTGCTTTTTTGCCAATGCAAAACGCTCTGTTGAATCTATAATTATAGCCAAGATGGCTTTGTTCTTTGATATTTATTGATGCCTTAGAATGTTATGGGTACTAGTAGCTCTAGAGACTGGTCATGGTTTGCTTTTGAACATTTAGAGAGAATAAACAGAAGAAAATACCAATACAGCCACATTTTCATGGCAACTCGGGATATCATTCAGTTTGGGAACCAGTTAAATGTCAGCACAAATTTACACAGTACACCAGGAAAGGGCAAAAACAGTTATATAAAGGTAACGTCTACTTCTAACACAAATACCAGACAGTGTACTAACCTAGTATGCCCTTAAGGGAAGATATATAAAAGTGCACTGGCTATATAAAGGTTTACATTAGAAAATAACAATATTTTTAATGGCTCACATTAAGAAGGTTTTTAATAATTAATGTCCCTTCCCTGCCATAAATGTCATTATTCTATGGCCCTGGTTAACACGGCACTTTAAACATCTCCTTTCTATCATTTTCGAAAGTACTTATTTATCATTCATTGCTCATAAAACATTTATACCTTCTTCTCCACTCTCCGTACTCCGTACCACATAATATTTAAAATAATGTACCCATTTTTCCTGATAGGTTGAACATTTTACAAATCCTTTTCACATGTATTAAAACTAAAGCAGTGTAAACAGTGACATATTCTAGCCTAGGCCTAGAACCACAGGTCCAGGGAGCAGCAATCCCAATGCCACAGAACCAAGGCAGATTGGCATATTGATGATCAGGCTGTATGGGGTGCCATGGCGGATCTCCCCATCCGGCACATTTACAGTACAGAAAAAAGTAACCTAACCTGTACTGTGTGCGCTTACTAGATGGCGTGAAAGAGTATGATGTTATATAGAAAAGACCGTAGCTAAATTAGGGTAAGGAACAAACACCTCTGGGGAAACCACTTAATATGGCTTTAGATAATTCTGTTTTTAATACACTGCTCAGGGGCCCATTAGTATGTATATATTCAGAGTAAACTCCTTTTTATCTAATAAAATCCCTTTCTCCATAGACGTTTATTAGTCAAAGTGCCAGGCTGGGTGATTGAGACTGAGACATTCTATTGTTTACCAGAACTAGATTGTGCTAGGATAATATAGCTATAACACATATAAATGACAGAAATACAAAAATATTATATTTTTGAAGCACACACAACGTAAGTTGTGGTGGGGTAAAGGTGATGGAAAACCCCTCCACTTAAAATTAAAGGGGTAGCAGAGGCTTTATTAGAACCTAATCTAAAACCACCAGGCAACCCAGAGAGTGGTGCCACCACTGCAGGGGATTCTGGGCATGTGTGTGCATATCAGGTTAGCAATGATCACCTTTTTGCTTCCATATCCATTTTATACATGGAGGTGGTTGTAGATTAGTGTCTAATAATGCCTCTGCTACCCCTCAATATTTTTCACACTAAAGCACAAAAGCAATTTTAGTGTTTTTGCAATATCTTTCTTTCTTTTTTCTTTCTCAGGTAGGCCACAAATATTTTTTTTTTTAAATGGATTTAAAAAACCTGCATTTATATACAGTTTTACAGGTATATAAACATAATTAAACCCTTAGGGTCAGGTAAAAATTAAAAAAAAAAGTAATTATTGATCACTATTCTCTGTCTCATTCCAGCTGACGATCATAATGAGAAGGAGGGAGGCAGAGAACAGAGACAAAGTAAGTGCTTACAAACATAGCTTTTGTCATCTGACTGCATCTGTGCATGTGATTGGTTGTAGAAGTGATTACATGCACGAAAATGCAGGAGATCTGCTGTAGACTAAGTGCTCCAGTCACGGAGCAGTCAGCAACAGTGATGACCACGCGCTCACTGCCTTTTTACCATTGATGTACCGGGTACATCACTGGTCCCCTAGGGACAACTTTTCATGATGAACCTGGTACAAAGAATTTAATGTGATACTGGTAATAAAAATATATATAGTGAGAAGGAAAATAATACATGATTAATATGTTGCATATAGGTAGCAGAGTTATGTTTGCTTTTGATCTAGGAAGTGACAGTCCTCCTTTACCATTATGAAATATAGAATCCTTGCATAAACAGTTTTTCTGTTTTATTATAATATGTTATTACATATTTACAGTGAGTACATTTTGATCTAAGGCCTGCCAGGTTTGCTGTTCACCATCTGCCATAGGTGCCAACACACAGGAGTTGTTTTAGTGATGAATAATAGTCGCTAAAAGTTCAGTTCCAGTATTTGTTAGTTTATGTTCTACCGAGGGTGTAGAAATGGGCAGAATCTGCTTGTTAAGTAAATTAGCCGAGTGTTCAAAACGGCACTCGATTAATTGAAAGAATAAAAGATATGATGTGTACCATGAACCTATGCAAAGAATTGGAAGATGGACATCATAAAGATCTGAACCCACTGGGTAACTCCTCGTACCGGTTCAAAATAGTTTAGAAAAGGCCCTTCCAACTTGGACCGCACTGCTCCAGGTCAAAAGGACCCTTCCTAAACTATTTTGAACCAGCATGGGGAGACAGGAATACGAGAATAGAGTATTGAGAAAAGAAATACATTTAAGTTACTAGCTCTTGATCTTCACAGGTCTCTGTGCTATTGACTAATTCAACATCATTGCTTGTACTGGTTATGTTGTATACTGAATGAGAGGCCGGGAATATGTCTGCTTCCCACATTGCAGAGATTGATGGAGTGGCTGAAAATAAAGGGTGGTGCATTTTCCTCTCCAAAGGTTTTTTAGGCAATTTAACTGCCTCACCCAATAAATGGAGTGGGGCAGGGGGCCATAAATACCCAAAGGGTATATTATTAATTTTAACCCCCACTGGTAACAGGTTGTGGTTAAGGGGCCATGAGGTAGGAACCCTATAGGTGAAGGGGATGAGGGGATTTATTTGGGGCCTGTAACCAACCAAGGCTTATTTTGTTTCCCCTCTCCCTACCATGCATAAGGTGGTGGGAGGGGGGGGGCAATGGTTTAGTTTAGCTTTTCACAGTTTATTTATATTGCTGGGGTTGATGGTGTTTTGCTATATTTTTCATGTGTAAGGCAAGAACATGCACTAATACACATTTGCAAAAAATACATATGCTCTATACGGTAATGTTCTTTACATTGTCTCTATATTAATAATAAAAAATATTAAGGTAAAAATCAGCATATGACCACAGTACTCGAAAGAGACATTATATAAAGCTTATAGCTTTAAGTATGCTGTTCTGAAACACGTTAGGATGAATTCCTGTCTTGTTAGTACTCCATTGGGTAAAAATGTTTTGATTGGTTGATGTTACTTATTAGCATTTTAAGTGGTATTGTAAATCAATGCTTTGCCATTTCTTGTCTGTTTTACAAGAAAAGACCCACTAGAAAGATGTGGATCTATATCATATATCTGCATGAAATTTTATTTTTTAAACTCACAAAGAAAAAAAGGTTAATACCACATGCATACGTTCTTGTATGTTATGCTGTGACGTAAATGTAATTTATTTGAAATTAGGTGTTGTCGCACTCAGACTTGTTACTAAAAGTGTATATTTTCTCACCATTTTCATTTCTAATAAGTCTGTACATCCTCTTCATTAACGAATAGTGAAAAGAAATGATTCTATTTCCACTCTTCACTAATCAGCAAGAAACACCTAGCGGATGGTGTTCCTATTAAAGCAATTCACAGCTTTAAATAAGGATTGTATACGCTAACAAAGTAAAATGCATTTTGATTATTTTAATCAAGTGGTTACTTAGGTTAAAAGTTAAAAGACTACACTCAACTGAAGTTGCATGTCTTCACTAATATGAAAGTTGCTTGTGAATGCCTGTGAGCTTTTGGTGAGGACATGCAAGTTCATTGAACACTTGAATGTCATTCCCTGAAAGTGCATAATTTACTTAAAACATCACCCCCACAACACAATTTTGTACACATTCCATTTTGGATATTCCCTTTCACTAAATGATTTCTTTGGGAAAAACTTTTTAGGTTTGTAAGTTAGTGTTTGGCAATTTTTCTTTATTCCTTAATGTTAAGTGGAAAGGTTTTTCATCATCTTTCTTGTACCTAAAATAACATATTTGGAGGATATTCCCTTTAAAAGACATGACAATTTTTTCAGTAAAGTATCTCTCTACTATCAAAGCAATATTTGAGTGAGAAACTATGTATGTCATGGTTGCTTCCTAAAAAACCATCTCAACTTCCCTGTTGCCTGCAGAGTGTTTTCTGAGAAATAATCTGCTAAGGATACCACATTCATTTTTCAGTAACAACCCATTTGCATGGTGGTAGGGCACTGGAAGAGTGATTCAGTTTGGAATTTTTGCATGTTATGCATCAAAGACACAATCATTACATACTGTGAGATGTATGTGTTGTCTCCACAAATAGTAAGAAATAGTAGGAAATTGCAATTTTAATGATTTAATAATCCATATGGAACATCCTACGAGTGTTGCCCTGCAGTTGAGCCTTTGTTTCACATAAGCTATCTTTAAAATCACGGAAGGAATTTATGTAGAAGCCCCAAAGGGCATTATTAACACTTATCCTGGAAGAGGCTATAAAAAGCTTTTTATATCAATGTTTTAACAACACCTTCCTGCACCTACATCTGGCACAGTGCACAAGATAATTATTTTCTTTAATAACCTAGAGGCTGCATTATGCAAGAGCACCAAACTATTAGTTTAACTTAAAACAGATTCCATTTATAAAACAAGAGTGTACAAAAATGACTGTATACTACTCTACTGGTAAACACTTGAAATATTAAGACGGCAGATTTAAACAAAACAGCTTGTAAGTACTTATGGGTCCTATTCAACTGGGAATTTCAACTCTCTAATATCCCTGTGCGGTATCATGAGCAAATGCCAGTTGGCATCTCCTCCGAGAAGGCCTTACTGTTGTTGGCCCTGCATAATCTATAGGTAATGTGGGAGATCTCTTTAAAAAAATACCTTGACTGACTTAACTATCAATTATACAGGCATGACAGACCTTCATGCAGGAGAAGGTCTCCTGGATAAGGATAATGTATAGTGATATCAGCATGAAGCCCTGGTTACTTGGGTTTGCTTCTTGATTCTTGGTTGAGCCTTTTCCGTGCACACTGCCCAACCACTAAAGGCTAAAGGCTGTCTGAGAGTAGCCCCACCCCTATGCGCTTCTAGCCTGTCTTACATTTGCCTAGCACCACCCCTTCAGAAAACCACACCCTACAAACACTCTTTTTAATATGGTCTGTTATAAGTTTTATTATGAAAAAAATCCCCTGCAAATGCAATGCCTTTTACCCACCATCTATATTACTGTATCATGTAGTTGTATTTTACACATTTTACACATCATTTTATTGTTCATGCCACCTGATGATACTTAGAAATTATGAAGAAAACTTTTACACAATCCAAAAAAAAGACCTTACATTTTTTACATCTCGTTGGTTGGTAATGTTTAACAAATATTTTGACTTGCCTATTAATAGTAGTCATCACAAACATTTGGAAGCACACAAGGACCAAACATCCAAAATATGAGATGTCACTTTTTAGCATGGCTCACACTCATGACAAGGTGGTCCTTTGCACTTTAATGCCAGTTGCTGCCTGATGACAGCAAGTGTGACCGTCGACTGGATACGCATGGCTGCACATTACGTTTTTATGCTTATGTAGCATGGGGAAAGGCATATCCAACCACTGGCTGCACATTGAAGCAAACAATCTGCCTCTGTTGGGGCAGATCAGGTGAGTGTGTGTGTGTGTGTGCCACTGCCGGCCTTCGGTCCACTGGGCTAGTCAGGGCCTTCTTGCACTCTTAATGTTGACTACTATTGTCAGGACACTCATTGTATCTATGCCATGTATATGCCCATGCATTTAGACCGGTGTGCTTAGCATTGCTAAGAAACTAGCCAGATTTGCCACTAAGACTTCAGATATTACAGTTATCTGCTGAGCCTGGACCTACTCGGGTCCATCCCCTCCTTTATCTGCTTCTCTCCTAATGGAAAGCCATAACTGCCCAAAGAAATATACTGCAAATATATTGCAAGATTTCAGTTATAACTCTTCAATTACATTAATCAGATAAACACCAGCTTTCATTGCAATGTGGACACACAGATATTTTACATTAGAGTCACGATTTTGGAATCTGCTTTTTTATTATCTCAGAAAACAATGCCATTTGTTTATAACACAGGGTTATCAGCATTTAGGAATCCCTTTTATAAAACAATTGTTACATTGCTGGTATGTTTTTTTGCATACTGCATTTTCACATTTTAGAGGAAAACCGTTGACAATACCTATTACAGAGAAGAATTGTTTGCAATAATATTTGCTTATCAAAGAGTGCACCATTTAAACCAAATCATTCCTGTCATACTTAATGAAAAACACCATGTTTAGCTAAGCCTTTGTTTCCTATGAATACAATGCATCAATAACAACATGGTTAATTATATGCCATAAACAAGAGGATTTTAAGCCAATAGCATGCTGCTCTGCACTTTACAACAACCATTTGACGCCGTCTTTAATAGAGTTCTCTATTGATTTTGCATCAGAGCCATAAAAAAGTTCCTATTTTTCATGCAAAATGAAACCATTTAGAAAATAAATATTAACAAGATGTTTCTCGTATTCAGTAACGTTCTTATGTAATCCAAAAGCCTTCAAACTTTTGAGTTAAACTGCGAGTGCTTGCAAGTTGAGGAAGAAATGTGAATTTGCAGCAGCGTACACTTATGAGTTGGGAAAAATTCCAACTCAGAAATTCACTAAAGCTAACTTGCATTAGAACTGGAGGAAGAGGCAGGGCAACTTTTGACTCCACTTAACATGGGATCTTGGACACCCTTTTTTTTTTTACTTAATTCTTTACTTGTATTTTACTCGTATTTTACTTGTTTCAGGAAAGGACATGCAAATTCCCATTGAACGCATATCCAAACTTTAAATTGTCGGGTCTTCCTATCAGTTATTAGTGAATTTGTCAGTTGTTTTGCCAGCATCAGCATGCAAAGGACGCAACCTCTTTAACTCAACTAAAACCTTTAATGTTTTCGTGAATAGATCCATCTGAGATTGTTAGTATAACAAAGTGTCTTTTGTATGCGTTAAGGGGTGCGTGTTGTAAAGGGTTAAAAAACTATGATATCACATTGAATGTTATTTGCATGTTTATACAAGTTTACATCAATGTCTGACATGCTTGATCATTGGTGCTGTGCTGCGTCACAGTACATTACTTACAAATAATGTATATTTGTTTTTTGTGTTTTAAGTGTACAGTTTCTGTTACTAACTGTACATATACGCTATGCCTATATTATATGTACTTGGACACGTTATTGATGTGTTTGTTCTGGAGAATATCGCAGCATGCCTCGTATATCCCTTACAAAAAAAGGGATATACTTTTACTGCAGTATTATTGCACTTTTACTGCAGTATTACTGCACATTTACTGCAATACAACTAAAGCACTAGTAAAATACAACTGCAGTACAGCTGAAGTTTTACTAAAAAAAGAACTGCAGTATTACTGCAATACAGCTGAAATAGTGCTATATTGATACTATATTACAGATGTAGTAGTACTGCAATACATACCACAATTACAATACTACTGACATGCAATACTAATACAAAGCTGTAAAATACCATCGAAATACAACCAGGATGTTAAAAAAAGTTTTATTTAAAAGCGTATTGACAGTACAAAACAGACAGTAGCATTGTAATATAATTTCATTTTTTTTATTGAACAAAATATAGAAACAAACTTTTTTAAGACCTTAAGATGTGTTCGTGTGGTGAGCTGTAAAAGTATGTCTGTGAAACAGTACAAATTACAGTATGTTATGTATGAAAGGTGTTTCCTCAAAAATGTTCCCAAGAGAGGCACCTACAGGAAAGTATAACAGATATCGAAGGCATAGGAAGAGGATATTCAGAACGCAAGCTAAGTTGTAGTTGTCTATTAGTCCTGTATCAAGATATCGGAACAATAAATGTGATTTAACTTTTCTTGAACTTAAAATACTGCAAATACATTTAGTCTCTCAGCCTGTTATTTATTTACAAATAATACAATATTTCTTCCCACATTGTTCATGAAGGTTTCATCTTCTGAAGAGCTTGTCTCAAAAAAAGAGAATTTTTCTTTCCAGTTACCACTCCTTCACAGGCATACAGTATGTTTAAATCAAGAGAGATGAATCAAATTCTACCTGATGTGATGTATTTCTTTGGTATTTAAGGTATTTATCGGCGTATAACATGCACTTATTTACCTAAAATTTGGGGCTGAAATCATAACTGCCTGCTATATGCCGATACACACTGCACTTAGTGTCCACTCCAGAGTTTTCTTATTTGCATAAGTCATTTAATTAAATAATTTGATTGAAAAACATCACATGTTATTTAGATGAGAGTTAAATCTTGTTTTAACAACTACCTTGTTCTTAAAGCAATTAATATATCAATAAGAATTTTTTTTATTTTAAACTTAGATATTGGTTGGGCCTAATTGAGTCCCTTCTAATCACACAAACTATAAAACAATTGGTAATACATGGATTGAAACAAACTAAATTGTTTTAAAAAAAAAATAAGGCAACAGATGAAAATCCAAATACTTTTTCACAGCATAGCTAGTCTCTAGAAACACATCAGAAGTTACCCATTAAGATGGACACTTTGTGAGCTGGAAGTGCCTCCTTGTTGATCTCTACATTGGGTGCCTTGCTTCCATTTAGAGAGTGCGTTGCAAGAGTTTCCAAATGTGACAAGAAAAAGGTCATTTGCAAACTTTTTAAAATCTTGGGTGTTGATCTTTTCAAACTGACTCTTCTTTATTCTCACTCCCTCTCCCAAACTGATGTAATCGATGACCTAACAGGGATTAAAAAACAGTAATTTTTATGAAATTTTGACTACCACAGTGGCAGATTGTAGGCTGTTACAAAATGTATAACAAAATGGCTCAGAAGTGCTTTTTAGTAGGGATGCACCGATAACAGTGTCAGTACCAATACTGAGATTTTGTACAAATTCTCCAATACTTATGACCAATTCCACGGCGGAGGAGGTATCCATAGCAGCATTCAGTAAGTGTCTGTATATGCCTCTACGGAGCTTCCAATAACTGTACGAAAGCTCCATGCAGAATCAAGTATTCAGACAGAAATAGAATAACTGTACAATTGGTACCCACTTGCCTGCCTACTTCCTTGAGCAGTGCATGGTTCTTGACTTTGTGAAGCGATGTCCTCAGAATTTTATGAGTTCCGCAGTGTGTCAGGGTTCTGCTTTGAACTGCACATTTTCTTTATTTTTCCTACTATACATTTAAGCTCCCGTACAACAGCATGCATTTCTGGAAAAACAGAGCAGAGAGACACATAATCACGTCTAAATACTGTACAGTGCCCTCCACAGATATTGGCATGCTTTATCCTTTTGGTGTTATATTCAAAATATTTTCAAAAATCTAACCTTTAATTAAAATTGAAAAAAAAAATTTCCACTGAAATTATATGTATTGCATAATTGTCACCCCTTCATTTAATACTTTGTGTAACCTCCATTTGTACCATCTGAGTCTTCACCTATAAATATGGGATAATCCACATTTAAAAGCCCCTAACTTCCTGATTTCCACAGTGAATAACAAAGATCACACAGGAAAACAAATATAATGCAACAAAATCTTTATTGGAAAAGGAAGGGAGGGAACAAACGTGTCACCAGGGATTGGCAGGGAAAAAAAGCTCACGGTAAGTAGAACTTTCTGTTTGCCTGCCATCCCAGGTGACACTACGGATAGATATACCAAAGAAGAAGGGTGGGAAAACTCAAGAGAAAAAAAACTGCCTCTTTTATGTCTGAAAAGCGAGTCCTCCTGCGCCATCTTATCGAGTCTGTAAAGTTGGACAAAAGTATAGAGAGTCCACCAAGTAGCCTTCTTGCAGATCTGTTCAGGAGAAACAAGGCATTGCTCAGCCCAGGAGGTGGAGACTGCTCGAGTAGAGCAGGTGAAGTATGCCAAGCTGATGGCCAAAACAATTCACCTAGCAATGGAGCGCTTGGAAATGTTGAAATGTTGAAACCTCTGTTGGGGCCGGAAGAGGCCACAAATAAACGTGAGGACTTACACAGGGGCAGAGTTCATTTAAAATAAATGATGAGGCACCTCTTAAGGTCTAGAGTATGTAGAGCTTCTTCTTCTGCTTAACTGGGAGATGGAAAAAAGGTAGGCAACACTATCTCCTTGTTCTTGTGAAAGGCTGACTGTACCTTGGGCGTAAATTCCGGAGGCAGAGAGAGCACAACTTTATCCGGGAAGAAACGTAGGAACAGAGCCTGAAGTTCACTAATTAATACGTCTAGTGGAAGTAATAGTCACCAAAAAGTCCGTCTTCAGAGACAACACGTGTAGAGAAACCCACTGAAGAGGCTCAAAAGTCAGCAACGCGAGTCTACAAAGGACAACATTTAGGTCCCAGGGAACCCCTTGTTGGACGACGCCGGGATGCCGAACAGCGGCGAACAAGCTGCCCTGCGGCAAAGAAGCAGTCCAGGACTCCTACCACACACACAAGGAGGAGCGGGAGCCGAGAGGACATCTCGCCGGCGGAAGTTAAGTGTGGCTGGGCGGCGCTATGGTTCAAAGGCATCCCCCGCCAAGGGGCTTAGCCTGGGGAATCGGCTCAAAATTGCACTGAACAGTAAATTCAGTGCAATTTTGTTCATTCCAGTATTATAAATTATGAGTTTTCACTTCATATTTTAATCGTTGAGCTTCAATGACAGCATACATTTATCTACCCACAGAGTTGCTAACCGGCTGGAGTGAGATTTTGATGATGTATTGTGAATCAGTCACACTTTTCCACATTTAAAATTACTACTATCTTTTCAATGCAAAAACTGATCAGACTAAATTTTAAGTTTATTACTCAAAACATGCAGATAACAGTAAATGTATCACCTCTGATAAACAAAATTAAATCAGTTATTTTGTCTGTCAGGCTGAAGTTCCCTGTCGTCGTGCAGCATCAGCACCACGAGCACTGACCTGCGTGTGCTACAAATCAGTAGGAAAGCGGTGTTACCTCTTATTTACTATACTGGGTTTGAATAAAATATCCGTAATTACACCCTACCCCCCAAGGTTCTGAGCCACAGACAATCTCAAAACCTACCATACCAACCAACAACACCAACCAGTTAACCATACCCAACCGAAAAATACCAATTCTATCCCTCACCTTACCAATCCAGCATCTCCACTGCGACAAAGCGAAGCCAAAAACAAACAAACCCCAAAATTTAGGGAGGGAGGGCCAAAAACAGGTAAGAACCTCAGATTAAATGTGGAAATGTGTTAAATGTCCACCTATATATAATGGCTAAAAAAGCCCCACTTACTAAGCAATGCAACCAATGCCAGACCTGATAGAAAATAAAGCCATCATCCTAGCTCTGTCAAGGCCCCCTTCACTAAGCTGCGCTG
The DNA here is from genome assembly GCF_027358695.1 of Spea bombifrons. Classification (NCBI taxonomy): domain Eukaryota; kingdom Metazoa; phylum Chordata; class Amphibia; order Anura; family Pelobatidae; genus Spea; species Spea bombifrons. The sequence goes on along the minus strand of NC_071089.1, from coordinate 74,071,016 downwards.
CTCTGTGGGCTACAAGATTGCTAATTAGTCTGACGATCCTTCTTTACTGGTTATAATCATGTTTATATCATATTTTTAAAGCAGGGAATGACTGTCAGTAAGGTTTTAACCTTTATTTATGACTATAAAGAGAGGTATCTCTGCATGACTTTAAACAGCAAGGAAGGCTCATCAGACTCTCTGACCATCAGATAGTAGCACCGCAGGAAGAGTCTAACAGCAGCTGTAGCTTTACCAGAATGTATGTATTGTTTGTAAAATGTGTCTAAAATCAGTACGCTGCTGGACAGGGCTGGATTATGAGGATCATTGGCCTGGTGCTTAGGATTTTGATGGGCCTATATAAATTAAATGCAAGACTTATGATTCACATACATCCCCCATATATATTTGTGTGTCGCTGTAGAAACCAAACAAAATCTGGGGGGTAATGAGTGGGTCAATATACACATTCACATCCATTATCCAGATACACACACCATCATCAAAACCCTTCAAAAACAAAATCAGACCTCACCATAGTCCCCTCACCACTACCTGATTTCCAATATGCCCAAAGGCCCTATACTATTCCCCTATAGTTCCATCATATCAAACCACCAAAACACACTGTTCCTGTATACCCCCCCAAAAAGTAAAGAAACAAATGAATACCTAATAGTAATGGTGCACACACAACAGGAACATGTCATTGCTCTTCAAGGAGGAGGTAAGAAATTCTACAATAACTGAAACACAGACAGGCATGCTGAGGGCAGCCCATTGGGGTCCTTCCAATGCTTTCCACAGTATGCCTGACTGTGCATCGGCTGCAGCAAATTTCTCCCTCTTAACCCCTGAGGCATATATCTGCTGAGCCACTGCACATATTTTGTGTAACAGGGGGTGATTTATCCCCTTCACCCCCCCACACACACACACACAATATCCTGGTCCATAAGTCCCTTTGTTTATACCGCAGGAGGGGGAATAGAAGGAGAAAGGTTTATTGGCTACGGGCTGGATTTTTGTGTTTTGTAAGGATATTCGTCCTTAATGCTGCATGTATGTATGTATGTATGTATGTGTTAAGGCATTACACAAAGTGAAAAATTGCACTTCTATATTTTGTATGTATAATTATTTCCAAATACTATATTATATATATTATATCTTGAATTTATCTTTAGAGAAGAAACAAGTGTTATTCCAAGTAAAACATTCCCCTTAACTATAATTTATATATTATAGTTCAGATTTTAGGGCTCATTTTTCAAGTTTGTTAAAATATCAGTGCATAAAACATTAGTATGTATTATCATTAAAAAAAACATTTTTGTTTAGGCATGTTTTCCATATTTTTCAAGTTACTAGTGACTCCAAATAAGTAAATTATTGGTATGGTATAGATCATTTTTACCGTATTTGCTTGATTATAAGATGACCCTGATTATAAGACGACCCCCGAAAATCTGAATATTAATTTATGAAAAAAAGAAAAGCCTGAATATAAGACGACCCTATAGGAAAAAGTTTTACCAGTAAATGTTAATTCATGTAAACTATGTGAACTATTTTTTTTTTTTAAAATAAAAGCTATGATTGAGAAAAATATTTTGTTTTTATTTCCTTTTTTCCCCAACCTGCCCCCCCTAGTTATGCACATCTGCCCCCAGGCTTGCCACTCTGCCCCTATATGCCACTGTGCTCCATGATATGCCTTTTGACCCCCTATGTGTCACTCTGCCTTCAGAATTGCCTTATACCCCTATATGCCACTCTGGCATTTAGAGGGTTAAAAGGCATATTATGGGGAAGAGTGGCATATAGGGAGGTATAAGGCATTTCAGGAGGCAGAGTGGTGTATAGATGGTTAAAAGGCATTTCTGGAGGCAGAGTGGCATTAAGGGGGTTAAAAGGCATTTCATAGAGCACTCTGCCTACAGAAATGCCTTATGCCCCCCATTTAACACCCCCCCTTCCCAAACTTATCGCGCAGACAACCCCCGCTGCTAACCGCACCTCCTTCCGGCTGCAGCGGAAATTGTCTACGCGAATCGCGTAGACGTGTACACGCTGCCCCGGCCTCACACTGGGGAATCAGAAGCACCAGTAAGTTTGGGGGGGCATAAGACAGGAGGATCCAGGTCCCCTGTAGCGCTGCGGGGGATCTGGATCTTAGTCTAATAATCAGACGTATTTGAGGTCTGATTATAAGACAACCCCGATTATAGGACGAGGGGTATTTTTCAGAGCATTTGCTCTGAAAAAAACCTTGTCTTATAATCGAGCAAATACGGTATATGAAAGAAATATACTGAAAGTATGAAAGCACTATATACTGTTGCTACTTCATTATATTGCAAATCTACAGTTGTACTTCAATGTACTGCAGTTGTACTTCAATGTACTGAAGTTTTACCTCAGTTGTACTGTGTTTGTACTTCAATGTACTGCAGTTTTACTTCATTATATTGCAAACCTACAGTTGTACTTTCGTTTAACACTGCAAAAAAGCTTTGATGCAAAAATTGCAATGTTTCTAATACACCGTTGTGTCTTTGGAAGAATTATGAACTGTTTGTGCAAGAATTCAAGCAAAGGGTTTCCCAATAAAAAAAAAGGCAAGCGCAAACCACAAAAGCGTCACTAACTGTGAGAGTGTAAAAGCAGAGTAAGGGCTAGAACTGTAAATCTATCAAGCTGTATTAAAGTTCACTGACCATGTGATTGTCTCCAAATGGAGTCACTGACCATGTGCCTAGGAGTGAAAGCACTCACCACAAACATATGCAAACAGCATTACTTGCACTAACAACCTTAGGCAAAAGACACAAGTGGAGTTACTAGAACCAAATGCACTTGCAATCACCCAAAAGAAACTGGTTGGTTTAGCATGACTGTGAATGAGCTCTATGGTCTGGATTGGGAATTAGGGAGAAAACTTGCAAGGTAGGTGACTGTAATACAATCATGTACCTTTAATATTGGCTCATTTAGGGACAGTGGAAGCATGTGCAGCCACCCACAGATACCGTATATATTTTAAAAAATATTTATCTAATAGAAATTTTTCAGAGCATCATAAAGTGCATTGTATCTATTATATCACATGTGATGTTATGCATATATAATTACTTATGCAAATTAGTATGGCATAAGTAATTATTTTTTACAATAAAGGTGGAAACCCTGCTATCACCACATAAGAATTGTTACATCTTAGATAATCTCATATTATAAACTTCCATAGTTGCAGAGGGGCGACAACCTTAGAGTTCCTGACAACCATAGCAAAGAGATGGCTGAAAAGGAATACTCCACCAAAGTAAATAATGTTACACATAAGTGTGTATACATAGGAGCTGTTTAAATGTTTACATTTGGTGAAGTTGTCAGATGTATTTGTATTTAGTGTTCCCTTTAATTTATTCGTTTGTGTTCAATAAATGTTGATAATTATGTGATTTTATTCTTTGAATGTTTTTGTTTGTGTGATTTAGGAAAATGTCCTGCGCATATGTATTGTATCTCTTATATCACTTCCTGTGATGTCACGCATATATAATTAATTATGCAAATTAGCATGGCCCGTATTTTTTTGCAAGAATGGTGCCAACCCTAAAGCACACGTGAATGGAAAGAGATGTAGCCTAACAAGCAATACACAAATTGACAATCTACACCCAAATACTAGCAGAGAAACTAAAACACCAAATATTCTAGCTAGAGGCTTATCAGTACAGTGTCAAAAATAACACAGTATACAATAATTATATGAGAAACACTATAAGATGGTTACTCGGGTGTATTCCTAAAAATATTGTATAAAAATGCGATACAGCATTCTTATCAATTCCGGGCCACTCTTTTGGCCACAACGTAGCAGGAAAAGATGCAGGCGTGGATACACACAGCTGCGTCAACTTGGCTAAAGTCAGACTTTCCTAAACTCTACCTGGCTTTATCTTTTATGTTACTTTTTTCTGCCCATAACCAGCCTACATTCCCTACCTAAATCAGCCACTTATGGGTTGTCCTAGCCTGTAGCCTGTAGCCTAGGAGACTCTGTTTTCTCCTACCATGTCCTGGAAAAACCTTTTCTCCTCTGCTACTGTGCCTGGAAGACCTTGTTGCCCATGCTTCTGGCTGGGAAAATCTTCATTTTACTGGGGGACATCTGCTAAATGGTTATACTGTATTGTTGTGTGAGTTTTTTTCTGGTTGTAGGAACACAAAAATAGACAGAAAATGTTTCACATTTATCAGGAATGTAGGTGGAAATATGCAATAACATAGCCACTTTAAGATATGGCACTTCTAAATTTCTAAATCTCTGTTATTTCATTTACTTTAACCATAGTACACTTTAGACTTACAAAGACAGGTCCACCCACAATACATCCTTACTGCTCTGTAAGGTAGAACACCAGCAAGGTGATGTCCCCACCTAGCCCAATATATATGTGCTGCTACCTCTCCAAAGCTTTTTACAATGCTATAAACAGACCTATGCACTAGAACCCTCACTTGTATGTATACACTATGGGAGCAGTCATATTAATGTAATGTTCAAGAAATTTGTGTTATTGCTTCTCCATTATTATTACTGCTCTCTTGTTGCAGAAAATAATTGGTACCCTTTATAAGGATGAGATACAGATAAGAGACACAGGACTTTAGATGGCAGGTAGTTAATTATTAATCACATGTTAATTGTATGTTTTAGAATCAGTGGCGTCTCCAGCTTTCATATTTAGGGGGGGGCACATGGGGGGCCAGGGACCAAAGTAGGGGGGCCAATTATAAAACGGTACATATACAGTATATATATATATATATATATATATATATATATATATATATACACACGTTAGACGTGCATTTTTAACTACATAATATGTATTTATCTCTTTGAAGTAAAGACTGTGATTAAAATATGATTTCAAAATAACAGCTAAAGTGACAGTTATTTTTCATTCTTTAATATTAGCCCCTGCTGACAATATATATTAATATTAGCCCCTGCTGCGGATACATACTAATATTATACCCTGCTGCCGATATACATAGAAATTATACCCTGCTGCCAACATATATTAATATTAGCCCCTTCTGCCGATATATATTATTAGTCCCTGCAGCCAATATATATAAATATTAGCCCCTGCAGCCAATATTTATTGATAATAGGCCCTGCCGCCAATATATATTAATATTAGCCCCTGCTGCCGATATATATAAATATTAGTCCCAGCTTCCGATATATATTAATATTAAACCCTGCTGCCAATATATTTGCCACACTGACTGCAGATCAGGGGAAGACAGTGAGAGTCAGTGCAGTGTTCCCTCCTTCTGACTGCACCGTGACATTGAGAGGTCCTCTCCCCTGTAATCATCCCCAGAGTCCCTTTGTCCCCTCATTCACTAAACCATACCGCTCTTTTACTTACACCCTGTAGTTCAGGTATAGATCAAATAAACAACACATGGAAACAGCACACGCAACTGAATGAGAAAAAAAACCCTGTATTTGCAGGTATACATAAATAATGTATGGAAACTTAGCCGATAGAGATCAACAGAATTTGACACACTATTTGACATCCAAACAACTATAAATCATTCTTTTTTATCACATTATTAAAATCCCAGAAATCAAAAAAGTTAAAAGGCCCAAATAAATTAAGGAGATTAGACATAATGGAAACTTCAACAAAACTTTTAGCCATTAATGCATCACAACCATCTTAGCGCTGCGTCACCAAATGAACACCTCATCACAGATAACACAATGCATACAGCTGCATATAACTAAGCTGAGTACCACTTGGTCTGTGAAGGCCTCTGAAACCAAAGGGGAATAGCGTCCTGTATAATGAAATCAAGAATTGCGTTTCACAAACTCTGAACCAACATCTGACTTTTAATAATATATTCAGATTGAAATAAGAGTAAATAACACAAAACCTTTACTTTTCCTCTGATTTCTAGGCCTAGAAAGTTTTGTCCTCTGAAGTGACAACAAAATCTGGATAAATAAAAATTACAAAGTTTTATTTAACCCTCTACAGCAAGTAAAGTGCCAGGAAACAGATGACCAAACTCATATCAGGACAGGCTCTGCCACACTGACACCCAAACACATACACCAGGACAGGCTCTGCTGCCACATGGACCCCACATCAGGATGGGATAACCATATAAAATGCCTTCCACATTGCTTTGCTGTTTGTGTGTATTGACCCTTGTGTATTTGTGCCCCCCCAGCCACCCCCCTTTGTGCATTTTTGCAATACACCCTTGTGTATTGATTTATTTGATGCCCCCAGCCAGCCCCCCTCCCTTGTGTATTGATTTAATTGATGCCCCCAGCCAGCCCCCCCTTGTGTATTGATTTATTTGATGCCCCCAGCCAGCCCCCTCCCTTGTGTATTGATTTATTTGATGCCCCCAGCCAGCCCCCCTCCCTTGTGTATTGATTTATTTGATGCCCCCAGCCAGCCCCCCCCCTTGTGTATTGATGCACCAACCCCTTGTACTGGTTAATATAATGGCCCCCATACCCATGTGTATTAACCCCCCCCCCGTTTGTGTATTGATATATGTGACATCCTTCTCACCACCCTGATGTGTAATTATGTCCCCAACCACCATCTTTTTGTATTATTTAATTTTCCCAATGCAGCCCCCCTTGTTAATGTCCCTCCTTCTGTCACCTCCACTATTTATTTAAAATAAAATACTTTTTTTGCTGGCCTTCATTCTTCCACTGTAACACAGCTGCTCTTCTCCCTCGTGCTCTTCTCCCTGTCAGGCAGTGACAAGCAACTGTTCCGTAAGAGCCCGCCCCCTTCAAAGGGGCGGGACGAAGAGCCTCAGTCAGTGATTGGCATGCCGGCAATCCATTAAGCAGCCAGCGGAGGCGGTTTTACAGCTGCTTTGAAACTGTCAGCCGCATCAGCTGCAATTAGAGCTTAGTGTTCCGGCACACCGGGTCAATGGTATAGCGTTTCAATTGGGGGGGCACACTGGGGGGCACAGCATAATGTAGGGGGGGCCATGGCCCCCTCTGGCCCCCCCCTGGTGACGCCACTGTTTAGAATTTTCTGCCACAGATCTCCCTGAGGTAAAATTTCCCCATTCTTTTAAACCACATATACACTATATGACCAAAAGTATGTGGACACCTGGTCTTCACACATAATATGAGTTCGTTAGACATCTCATTCCAAAACCATGGACATTAATATGGGGTTGCATTTATGACCACCTCTTGTAAGAAGGCTTTCCATAAGATTTTGGAGCATGTCTGTGAGAATTTGTGCCCATTCAACCAAAAGGGCATTTGTGAGGTCAAACACTGGATGAGTTGTCCTGGCTTGCAATCAACCTTCCAATTTATCCCAAAGGTGTTCAATGAGGTTAGGATATGGATTCTGTGCAGGCTACTTGAGTTCCTCCACACCAAATTCGTCAAGCAATGTCTTTATGGACTTTTCTTTGTGCTCAGGGGCACAGTCAACCTAGAAGTGGAAAGAACCTTCTCCAAACTGTGCCACAAAGTTGGAAGAATACAATTGCTAAAATGTCCTTGTTACCGTTCACAAGGGGTCATTATCTCTCCTCCACCGAACTTTACATCAGGTTATATGACTCCTTGTAGGCAGAGTTCTCCTGACATCAGCCAAACTCAGTTTCGTCCGTCAGACTACCAGACAGTGAATCATGATTCATCACTCCAGGGAATGTGTTTCCACTGCTCCAGAGTCCAGTGGCAGTGTGCTCTTCTACACTCCAGTTGAATACTTGAGCTGATGGTGCTTCTAGAGGCAGTTTGGTTGATCTAAAAGTTTGGTTGAGCTAAAATCAAACATTACTTTAATAACTTTTCTCACCTATCATGTCTGACACTAAAATAACACCAACCAAAATTCTTTAGTCCTCCTTTCAGATATCAGATATGGTATGCCTGATTAAGTAAAGTCTCAGAACCTTTATTAAAACCAATACATGCCCTGGGATATTTTAATTAATATATTTTATTAGGATAAATGCCAGCAAAGACTTATTATAATAATGAAAAGCACAGAAGAGACCCAGAATCTGCATTGCTGTGATTTAATTTCACCACTAGATGGTGCAAAGTATTTAAATATTTATGGCAATATAGCGTTCACACCAAAATGGGTTTGTGTAATGAACTCCTCAGCTGATCATATGGAAAATCTAGCAACAAATACGCAACAACAAAAGAATATGCAATCGCAAAATAAGAACATTAATTAAAACACAAATAGACAGAAAGAAGATATTTTGTAACATTCATTAATTCCTGATACACCGAACTAAGAGGCCCCAGGTGAAATGCTATTGTACGGAGCAAATGTTGGAGGAAGTTGGGTGGCCAGTCCTGGCAAGTTCCTGATTAAATTTAAAAGTGAACAGAATACAATAGAAACCAATTTTAAAGAACAAGGTATTTAACACCAAACTGAATCACACACCATGGCTTGTTGGGAGTATTTCAACCATCAAAGTGCAAAGTCCTAAGTAAAAGCTGATAATGAATTGCCAGTAAGAAGTTGAAAGACAAGGAGAAGGGAAAAGTATATCTGGTACTTTTTAACTTTTGTTTTAACTTTATAACTTTTATAACTTTATAACAGCCATGGTAGGATGGTGGGAAATGCCCATCATGGTGGGATGAGCACATCAGTTGCCACATGTATACATTGCTGGGGTGCAGGCATTGCTGTGACTAGGCATTTAAGATACTGGATATAACAGGGTAACTGGCATTACTGAGGGGCGCTGATAACAGAGAAAGAAGCCTACTCCTTACTGAGCAGACACTGGCTGGAGTAAGTGCTGGTGTGGGTGGAGTAGAGAAGGTCTCTTTGCCACCTGCGCAAAACCTAATTTTGCCGTCCACTTGCAGTCTGCCCTTGGGGGGGAAGTCATGTGAGAGCATCAAACACATGACCCAACCCCTTTCATTGATGGTGCCTAAGTCTCCACTCCTTCTCTCCTCTGTTTCTAGTTACACCCCTGAGTGTACCTGTTCTTGAAAATTACATTATGGAACTTGAAAAGGTATAGAGACGGGCTACAAAATTTAATATGAGGAATAAATGAAGAAATGCTAGAAAAGTTGAATTGGTTTACACTAAAAAAAGTCATCTTAGAGAGCATATGATGTCAATAGACTATGAAATGAGATGCTTTTAATTATGGACTGGCTTTCTTTTTTTAACTAAGGTGCAATGACCTAATTGGTTATAAGGTGATTAGTTATAGCTTGTTGATCTGATGAGATACACAACAGCAATCGGGGCGCATGTCTATATAGGGAAAAAAATATATATGATAGTGTGATACCATTTTTTGAAATTAAAAATGTGAAAATATTTAGATGCACTCACAAACAGTGCCAGTACAAGAGGCTCTTCAGAAGTAAAGTCTGTTCTTTATTCTTTAAAATTAAGATGGTTGAGTTCAAATAAATGATATATTTAAACTTAAAAGTCCGGGGTCCGGTAAAGTTGATCAGGAAATGCAGATTGATTTCTTCTGTCACGCTACGATTGCTGATTTTAAGTTTAAATATATCATTTATTTGAACTCAACCATCTTAATTTTAAAGAATAAAGAACAGACTTTACTTCTGAAGAGCCTCTTGTACTGGCACTGTTAGTGAGTGCATCTAAATATTTTCACATTTTCCATTTCAAAAAACGGTATCACACTATCATATATATTTTTTTCCCTATATACACATGCGCCCCGATTGCTGTTGTGTACGTATTTGAACGCTGAGAAGAGTGTTTTGTTGGGCAGCGGCAGTGTTATAGTAGGGAAGTATTTTCCTTTTATTTTTTCACTTCTACTTTGACACGTGATTGGGTGTTAAAGGCTTTGTATTTTGATCTGATGAGATATCAGATTATTGTGCAGTTCCCTTTTTGAGGCACAATTATATATATATCTATATATCACCATAACAAGTGACTTGTGGACACTTAAGTTGCTGCATCCTACCAGCATGATTGAAATGTTATACAATGAGTAATGTAATATAAAGAGAAAAATACTATAAAAAAAACCTGAAATCTAAATTAACCAAACCGAGAGTACTGCTCTAGAAAATATGTCTGCCTATGCACTCATTAAACTCATGCTGAAAGAAGATCATTGGGACTTACGAAACAAGATAAATGTTCTGCTACTATGCACATGCCCAAATTGTGCCTTGTCACATCCAGCTCTCCCATCACATTCATAAAGGTTTGTAGTTTCAACAGCATATCTTTGTCTTTTCTTATCAGGATTTTAAACTACAGATTTATAAGTTTAGGAAAGGAGATGTTATCAGGAATGCAACATCAACAGTAGAAATGGAACATACTTTTAATGCTTGCTTTCACAATTTGTATATTCTATACCTTTCTTTTGTGTGTGACAGACTTTTAAAATAAAAAAAATCCATGAAATAATAGTATTTAAGGGTAGTAAACTATATATTTGAAACTAAATTTTGATCATTTTGTCTAGCGGATTGGGGATTTTCTCATTTTTGTCATAACTGTTGTAAATGATTTAACACTGAGCCTGTGGCAAAAACTTGGATCATTTTTTTATGATTTCAGTCTAGAAGGACTAACCAAGACACTCAAAGGTCACATTTTAATTTATATAGACATTCTCTGAAGCAGATAAACTTGGATGAAATCTCAAATGGTAAAACACAGATGAAAAATGGATAACATTTAAAATGTTGTTAGAGAAATAGACCATAAAATGTGTATTTTTGGAGAACAAACAAACATCCTGGGAAAAATCCTGGATCATAGCATTGCCATTATACAGTCTATAGTCTACCGGTTTTGTAAAACCTTTTCACAGGGGCCAGAAGGCTCCCAATCCTCCTCCAGCAAAGTCCAGACTTCACTGCCTCTAAAAAGAAAAACAGTGTCCAAAAACGTGGTTACAAAAACGTGTGCCAAAGAATCGTGGGGGCCAAGCCGTGAATTTCGAATAAAAAAACGGAGAAATTAATAGGCACTCGTGTAAAAACGCACCGAAAACAGCCGAAGGGAATAGAAGCGTCCCCGTCGCCTAGAGACGCCGACGTCGTACGGAAGAACACCTCCCACACGCACCGACACCAGCACACATCCAAAGCGTCTCCGTTACCTGGAGGCGCTAAAGCCGAAGGGAGGAGATGCGTCCTCGTCACATCCGTAAAAACAGACGCCGGCACATACGTAAAAACGTGATGACGCCTCCCACACGCACCGGCAACTGCATAGATCCAGATGGTATTTAAAGTGAACTCCCCGTAACTGCTTCACACACGCTAATATTGCGGATTATTTTGAATTGTTCTCCTGAGGAAGCCCACTAAGAGGCGAAACGCGTTGAGACAGTGACCACACAGAGGAGGATTGGTATTTCCTGACCAGAGATACATACCTACGTGAGGACTATCTTTCCTTTTTCTGAACCTTGGACTTTTTTATAAGTTGAACATACCATTTGAATTCAACCATCCTGTAAGTGCATTCACATTTGTTTATTGCATCACAGGAAGTTACTGCACTATGTGGTTGTTTTCATTTCTATATTTATAGATTTTAAAGAATAAAGAATTGTTTTTTACCTTCGAAGAGCCTCTTTCACCGGCACTGCTTGTGAGTGCATATACTCATTACACATAATGATTTTTACAAACGTTATCAGATATTTTTTTCTTTTTTCCTATATACACATGCGCCCCGATTGCTGTTTCTGTTAGTTTCTATTTGACATGGGCTTATTATTATTTATTGGTATCTCTCTTATTTGTGTTTTTGGAATGCTGAAGAAAAATGCTTTATTTTTGCTCTACATGGGTCACCATGGCACTTTATGTGAGTAACTATAATGTTTTACAGTTGATATTTTGAAATGTGTTGGTTAATAAAAAGCCAAAACAGAAGCAAGTTCTGTCTGCTTCTGTGGTCTTTGGAAATATATAAGCTGAATACAAAAATACCTGTACAGCTTCAGTTGAGTAATGAACCCAATTTATGGGCGCAGAAGCTTGTTATACAGACTAGGCAGGGTTCTGTAATGCCTGGATGAGCCATAGAAATTCTACAAAGGTTGGCTCTTTTCTGATATAAATTAGTACACATTGACATCACCTTTCTACAGTCCAAATTACTACAGTCCCATGTCTCATTACCCAGTTGTTTCTCTCCTGTTTTTTTCTGCACAGACTTACTGTTTCTGTGTGCTGACTTGATATACTGTTACCATTTTCTTTTATTGCTTGTGAGATACATCTGAAGTTGTGGTCTCCTTAATTTCATCCAACAGTTTTGCTGTAGCTGAAACACTGCACTTATTAGAAAGCCTCTGTTTTTGTTTGGATTTTTGGGGAAGGGTCTTTAACCCCCTTTATGACAGAGGGGTTTACCCTCTTAAATAATCTGTTTTTTTTTTTGTTTTTTTTTTAGCATTTTTAGGTTTACCTTTGTTCAACCATGATTCATCTTTTCCATGTTTAGTGTACCCACACAAATTATATGTTGTGTTTTCAAGGACAGCTATGGTTTTCTCTTTATACCATCATTTTTTTCAATTTAGGATTTATTCTACAAATTAGGTAGGTGCTGCTGATAAAAAAAAATACATGTTCAGCAACATCCCCTGAAAAGAATAACATTCCATACCTATGATTTCAATTATATTAGGAAGCAACATTCTCCCTTACATACTACATTATTTTTATTTAATTTTGAACTTTGTGTTGGGACAAAGAAGGGGTTGTTTTCAAAGTATATTTCTAGTGGGAGGAGTAAGAGGTGTTTGGGTACCTATTTTTTAATAATAATAATTTTTTTTAGGTTTTTACATTTTTAAGTTATTTTTATGATTATTTTTTTGACCTTTTTTGACTGGAGATCATTTTGTGGACTAATGGATCTCTCTTGGGCCTGGACAGTACGACTCATGATGTCACGATGACATCACTGTAGCCAGTTTAATGTTTTATGTTCTTTCATTTTTTATTTTTTTAACTATTTTTTTTAAAAAAGCAGGAGACACACAGTTTCTCTCTATTGCTACTACTGATCATAGAGTAATCAGTAAGCAGGGCTCCATTGCCCTGCATTGCTGATCGCAGTACCTGGGTAGACCCCCTGGGAACCTTTTCATTTTCAATGTTATTTCTTGGTGACAAAGGAGACCCCAGGATGTCAAAAAACACCCTGATCCCCTGGCGCGAAAACCATAGGATACACTATTACATCATTGGTCATCTAGATCCTGTTTTTTAGCACGTAATAGTACGTCCTAAGGTTGCAAAGCGGTTAAAATTGGCACTTACAGATGTTGTAAACCAAAAAATCAATAGCATGAATTTTCAAAATAAGCTGTGAATAATAAAAGAGCCAACTAAACTATCAACCAAAAATAAGCGAACCCCATAGATTAACACTTTTTTAAATTATCTTTTACATTAGACTTTAATTTATCAAAAATGCTCCACTTCAGACCTCCCTAACATACACTGATCGGGGGCACAGTGGGAGTTTTAAAATTAATAGGAATGAAAGGGTGTGAAAGGTATAGCTCTGATTTATTATTTTTATAAATAAGGTACCTTATACAATGCACTTCCTCCCTCCTCCAGATCACAAAGATTTCCCTTTTTAAGATGTGTTATTATTCTCTCAATATAGCTTCCCTAGTTTCACTGAAACTGAACAATTTCCCCTATTAATGTAATACTTCCTCTTTTGCTGTTAAAATATATGTCGTTTGTGTTCAGCACTACTATTCAAAATTACCAGGCACACATGTCGCATTAGGTACTATGTATACTTTGGACATGGCTGAACTATAAGGCCTACCCAGTTATAAAAGTAGTCATGTTTCATGCATGGTAATGCACCTCCTCTAAGGGGGTATACTAATCATGCACAGTAGTATGCCAAAATTTGTTAGGCATTTCACACACCTCTATGCTTTCCTCTCGTTACCTCTCACCTAAAAAATTCTCTCTCTGAAATAGCATATTGTATGACCACCCGCGGTCTCCAAGATAGACCTTCCGGTTTACCCCAGCTCTTATCAATTCTTGATATATCTATCTATGTTGAGAATATCACAAATATACCCAACAACCCTAGTTCACTGCACTGGCATTATACTCTACACCACTCTGCCTTTCACCCATTCGCATCAAGTCACTCACCAAATCCTGCACTGTCAACTGTAAAATATCTTTTGGATTTGTCCTTTCCAATGTATTTCAATGTATTCCATTTTGAATGGATTATTGCAACTAACTGGCTTCACCTACTTCCACTTTTTACAACTTAATCCATTCTGAAGACCTCTGCCAGTCTACTGTTCATATTCCACCACTCTCCATCTGCTGTAGCACTATGCACTATGCTAGTCCCTATGCTAGTACCTTCTATTTATAAAGTCTTGACCCTTACCTGCTGAGCCCTTAACAATACTGTTACCATATATCTCTGCTCTTATTTAACTATTCACTGAAATGACTTACCTTGTTCTGCCAAACTTTCTCCTTTTAAGTTTAAATTCTCACTAAAAACATTTAGAGCATACAATCCATTCTCATAGTAACCACAACCGGCAATCTTAAAGAAATAATCTGCTCTCCCCACCTAACATGCAAACTCGCTCTAACACCATACACTTACACACACATCCTTTCTCCTGCTCCTCCTCTCACAGATGCAAAAAAACCTGAGCTCACCCAAATACACTCAAGACAAACATATACACTGACTCATATACACACTCATGCTAACACCATGCACTAACATACTCTAACACCAGTAACAGGCACATGCATGCTAATATCATAGACTCACAAACACTAACATCTAACACACATGCTAACACCATACACCAATACACACACTGTAACACAACATAGTGATATATACACTCACAATGCAAAAACACACACAACACCATACACTCACTCCAAACTCTTATATACAAGCGCGCATTATCCAACAACACACACTGACTCTAACACTACATATGTAGTGTTATTTTATTTATATATATATATATATATATATATATATACACACAATGATTGACACTAATTAACCATAAATATGTATGTGAGTGTAAATCAGTGTGTGTATATATGTATATTATTATTACTTTTTACTTATTAAGTCCCAATAAATTACACCGACCTGTGCAATTTAATTGGGGAAGTTAACACATACCGTATTGGTTCGGATATAGGCCGCCCCCGTATATAGGCCGCACCCTAAAAGTTTGGTGCTTTTTTAAAGAAAAAGTTTTTTTCTTTAAAAAAGCACCAAAAACATGCTGCTGGTCCTCTCCCCCTCCCCGAGATATGCTGCCACTCTGTCCTCTCCCCCTCCCCGAGATATGCTGCCACTCTGTCCTCCCCCCCTCGAGATACGCTGCCACTCTGTCCTCCCCCCCTCGAGATACGCTGCCACTCTGTCCTCCCCGCGATATGCTGCCACTCTGTCCTCCCCCCTCGATTTACCAGAGCAGACTCCCGGGTGTCTTACGGGGCCGGAGGGGGACATCTATGCACATCGTGTATACAACTCCCGGTGCCGGCACTCAGCTGAAGTGCCGGCACCGGAAGTTGTATACGCGTATTGCGTAGATGTCTTCCGCCGGCCCTGCAAGACACCCGGGAGTCTGCCCTGGTAAGTCGGGGGGGTTAGAATGCATCGTGCGCACGTTCACCGGCAACGGTGCATCGCCGCTACCGGTGAACGTCCGTGCGATGCGCTTAGACAACCTCCCGTGCCGGTACTCCCCCCCGTGGGAAGTGCTGGCAGGGGAGGCTGTCTGAGCGTATCAGACAGTAGGATACAGGTCCCCTGCACCGCTGCGGGGGATCTGTATCCTAACCCCGCTGCCTGCCCGGCGCCCGGGACTGCATGTCCCGGGCGTCGGGCGCTAGACCCCGAATATAGGCCGCACCCCCACTTTAAAGACTTAAAGTGGGGGAAAAAGTGCGGCCTATATTCGGGCCAATACGGTACATAACAAATACACGTTCATGACACATCAGGAGTTGAGCCGTGAGCTTGCCATCTAGCCTTATAGTACTTTATACAAAGTTCCGGGCAGGAATAGTGTGCTTATTACACACTGACTCTAACACTTTACATATGGACTCTACTCTAACACAGCAGTACATTTAACACACACACACATACACATATACACACTCACACGTCCTGCCCTAACCACTGTCTCCCATGCAGCTCCCAGTCTACTTTACGCCAGTGTCTCTAATGACGCTTCAGTTAACAGGCGCCTGGGCACCCTGCAGCCGCGGTGCCTGTTTCAGAGCAGCCCTGTGGCCACGCAGGGGGGCCTGTCATCCATGCTTTCTCACTTGAGGAAGCAAAAAGGCTGGGCCCAATACCTATCCAAACACAGTACACTAGTACCAGGCGTACCCTACTGATGGTGGCCCTGACCACATGCTACCAGTAGCATCCACTGGCACATTCAGGTATCATTATCTGTTCACTTACATTTTCTGTAGTCTCAGATTGGTTTAAAGACCCTCTGAGGAGACCACTGAGGTTCTGCCAGCTAATGTAACTTTAGATCTTTTTTTTTTTTTTTTTTCGAAATCAAAGTTTATTGAATTTTGAAGTAATTTTATGGGGGTAGGTTGGGGGAGAGGATACAGAAGGAAAAAGAAGGGTGGGGGACAGGAAGGGGACAGGTATACACGTCCATACACAGCAGCAGAACATCAAAACAAAAAGGGCATAAGAACCCGCGCAGGGGTTACAGCAGAAACGACAATCCCAGAAATGTGAGGGGGCACGCAGGTCCCATGATAAACCATGAAAAGAAGAGTCCCATACACAGTGTCAGCGAGAACACAGAGCGTAAAAGGTGTACGGAGGAGAGGCCCAACTATATGTCATGAGGGTGCACAAAAGAGAGCCAGTGAAACCAAGTGGCCGTGTACCTCTCCCTCTGCTTCAAAGAAACAGCGGAGAGATCCTCGACCCTACGGACGTCCTCAACCCTGGACATCCATTCCCGGATTGGCGGGGAGCACGCTTGCTTCCAATACAAAGGAATGAGGCCCTTGGCCGCGTCAAGGAGATGACGCACAACCGAGCGTTTATAGTGGGAGAGAGAATGAGGAGTGTGGTGCAACAGCATCGACAATGCATGGAAAGGGGGAGGGGAGTCTGAGAGCTCCGAGATCACACGGTGGACCTCCCTCCAAAACGGCCGGATCCGGGGGCAATCCCACCACAGGTGCAGCATCGTGCCCACATCCCCATCACATCGCCAGCATCTATCCGAGCAACCGGGGAACATAAGATGTAGCCTCTGAGGCGTGCGATACCAGTGGGTCAAGATTTTATAATTAGTTTCCTGCACCCTAGTTGCCCTCGAGCTTTTGTGAGTGAGAATGAATATCTTCTCCCAGTCCTCATCCGTAAGAGCCTCAGCGCTCAAGGACTCCCAACTCGTGCAGAAGGAAGGCTTCGAAGTGTGCAAAGCGGTCAGGAGCAGGGAGTAGAGCAGAGAGATGCCACCCTTAGGGGAGTGCTCACCTGAGCACCAAGTCTCAAAACAGGTTAGGTCCCTGTGTAAATGTTGGCGGTTGGGAAGGGTGTTGAGGTAGTGCGTAACCTGATGGTGTGCAAATCGGTCAGACCAGGAAAATTCAGCGGCAGGGCGCAGGTCCCCAAGTGACATGACCGACCCACCCGCCAGCAGGTCCCGAGCCCGGACGGGAAGGGGAAGTCCCGCGTACCCCTCAGGCCCCCAGAGCCGACCCGGAGCAAAGTCCGGGTTGTCCCAGAGAGGCAGCATGGGCGACGGTGACGAAGAGAGACCAGCCCTGCGCCCCGTAGCCCTCCACACCGACAAGGTCGCCGAGACAAGAGGATGCGACGTCACGTGAGCCCCTGCGGCAGGGCCCCAGAGGGCATGTAGGACCCGGCCCCGGAGGTCGCCCAGTTCCAGCGCGACCCAGGTCTTCCGCCCCGGACCCGCCACATTCCACTCTACCACGCGCAACAGGTGAGTAGCCTGGTAATATCTGTGAAAGTCCGGCAGCGCGAGTCCGCCCGCGGACTTTGGCCGCGTAAGTTGTGAGAACCTCTGCCTCGGGCTCCTGTTACCCCAAACGAACCTAATGACCGCAGAGCGAAGAGAGGCAAAAAAGTCCCGGGGAAGCCTGATCGGCAAGGTCTGAAACAGGTATAAGACCCGTGGGAGCAGGTTCATTTTGATCACATTCACCCGACCCATCCAGGAGAGATACAGGGGCATCCACTCCCGGAGGTCGGACGCTAAAGTAGACAGTAAAGGGGCAAAATTCGCATCATACAGCTGAGAAAGGTCAGTCGTCAACCAAACCCCCAGGTATTTCATCTTCCCGGGACACCAGCGAAAGGGAAAGCTAGAGGCAAGGGCCGGGACCCGTTGCGGAGGCACCGAGACATTCAAGATCTCGGATTTCGAAAAATTTATTTTGAGGTTGGATAACTCCCCGTAGGAGCGGAACAGCGCGAGAATGCTTGGCAAGGAGATCTCAGGGCGGTCCACCACAAAAAGTAGGTCGTCCGCGTAGGCGGCAACCTTATGATGTCTCCCTCCCTCCTGAAACCCCAGGATATCGGGGCACGCACGGACAGCTTCCAAAAAGGGCTCTAGGGACAGCACGAACAAGAGGGGGGACAGAGGGCAACCCTGCCTGGTGCCGTTGCTAATCGACACAGGTGGTGACAGAGCACCATTAACTCGTATACGGGCCGTAGGTGTGGTGTAAAGTGCAGCAATCCATGCAAGCATGGAAGGGCCGAGACCCTGATGCTCCAAGGCGGCACGCAGAAACGTCCAGTCCACCCTGTCGAAAGCTTTTTCGGCATCGGTGGAAAGGAACAAAATACGGCGACCCCCCGCCCCCGCCCCGTGAGCAATATTAAGGAGCCGGATAGTATTGTCGCGCGCTTCACGGCGAGGGACGAACCCCGCCTGATCGGGGTGCACGAGATGGGGGAGAAACTCCGAAAGCCGCATTGCCAGGACCTTTGCAAAAAGCTTCAAGTCTGTGTTCAACAGAGATATAGGTCTGTAGCTCTGGCATAAGCAGGGGTCCTTATCCTCCTTATGGATAACAGTTATTGTGGCCGCCAAAGTCTGAGAGGGCAAGCTATGGCCCTCCAAGAGGGAATTCAAAGCTCTGTGCAAGAAGGGAAGTAGTCTGTCGGAAAACGCCTTATAGTAACCCAAGGGCAACCCGTCCGGGCCCGGGCATTTGCCCGTCTGCGAAGCCCTCAGAGCAAGGGCAAGCTCCTCAACAGAAATCGGCTTGTCAATCGCGGCAGCCTGCTCGTTCGTAAGTTTGCGTCGTACGTGTTGGGTAAGGTAGCGGTGTATAAGCGCGCGTCTGTCAGACTCTGTCAGCCGGTGGTCCCCCCGGGGCAAGTTATAAAGATCTGTGTAATAGGAGTGGAAGGCGTCAACAATTTTAGAAGGAAAGGAGGACACAGTATTCGCGGCCGTCCTTATCTTATGAACATGGGTAGCCTTTCTGTGGGGAGTTATCATTTTCGCCAAGAGTTTACCACATTTGTTGCCGTGTTCATGGAAGAACCGGCGGCTATACAGGGAGGCCCGCCGGAAGCGAGAGTTCAGGATGTCGGATAGTTGGCCCCTCAGAGACAACAGCTCCCCATGTATGTCGTCAGTTTGGGATCGTTTATGTGTGGCCTCTAGGTGCGCGATGCAAGACGTCAACCTGTCTATCTCCTGTGTGCGTAATTTCTTCCGCTGCGCACCCTCCCGGATAAAGAAACCGCGTATGACACTCTTATGGGCCTCCCAGACAACCGGGGGGGGCACCCCCTGCGAGTCATTTTCCGAGAAGTACCGTTCCAACTCCAAGCGTACGCGAGCCACAAGCCCCTCGTCCAACAAAAAGGAGTCATTTAACCGCCACGTCCATTCCCTAGCCCTATACAAAGGGGATGTCAGGGTCAGCGTCACAGGGGAGTGGTCCGACCAGGTCATCGGCAGTATCGAGCACGTAAGTAGGAGGTCGAGATGGGACTGGGAGAGGAACAAGTAATCGAGGCGGGAGTAGTTGTTATGAGGCGAGGAATAAAACGTGTAATCACGATCCACGGGGTGCATGGACCGCCAACAATCAATCATATGTGCGTCGGCCAACAATTTGCGCATGGAGCGCAAATGACCGTGTGGGACGCAGCAGGACCCGGCCGAGGTATCCAGTTCGGGGCACAGCGGGACGTTCATGTCACCGCCCAAAACGAGAAGTCCCTCTGCAAAGACAGAGAGGGAAGCCATAATGGAGCGCAGAGCAGTGTGTTGACCCCTATTGGGCAGATAGATGCTGGCGAATGTGTACAGAACCTCGGCGATAGTGCCCTTCACAAAGACAAATCTACCGGACCCATCGGACAAAGTGTCCGTAACCAAAAACGGGAGCGACTTGGCCAGTAGAATGGCAGTCCCCTTAGTCTTAGCGTCAGGGTTATTGCTAAAATAACCAGTGGGGTAGTGAGAATCACGGAAACTGGGAGCCAGGCCCTCCTTGAAATGTGTTTCCTGGAGAAAGACAACGGATGCTTTATGTAAACGGAATTCCCTAAGGGCCCTAGAGCGCTTTTCAGGGATGTTAAGGCCCTTGGCATTCACAGAGAAGAACGTCAGGGGGGCCGGTTGGAAGGCCATCTAGAGCAGTGGTGGACCGATACCCAGGAAAAGAAATGGGAGGGGGAAAACCAGGGAAGTATGGAACAGGAGGGCAGAGGAGAGAAGGTAGGGCAAGGAGGGGAGGGGAATCTCAGGGCAGGTGTGTCGTCTACCGGCGGGAAACCCAAACCTCAGCAGAGGCGGAAAGGGCCACCAATAGAGCACTGCAAGGACACTAGAACCCACGTGGGGCAGAGAAGTTAGTAGTCAAGGAATGTAAGATAACGAAGGCAACAGTATAACCGTTTATAGTAGTAACGTAACAATGACAGAACAATAACAGAGTGTCCCGCCACCCGCTCTGCCAAAACAACAATAAAAAGAGCACCCTAGTAAATCACAGAAAGGGTACAAGGTAACGCGAGCAACAGCATAATGGAAGCGCGTCTCACAATTGGTAGCACCCATGGCATCGATAGCCCAAACATGTCAACGCGGCCCTGGTAGATAATCATAATCGGACCCTTCGCAACAGAAAAAAGGCAAGATGTCAAAACCGAAAAAAAAAAAAAAAAAAAAAATCCAAGAACCGCGGTGTTACACCTCCACGGTATTGGAAGTGAGAGCGTAGGGGACGGCGTGTGTGTGAATGATGTACTGTCTGTATGCTAGAGAGTAGATGCTAGAGAGGACACGTGAGTGGGAGCATGTGTACATGTGTAAGGTAGCCTGAGCAGGCATATGCAAGTGTGAGGGAGTACGTGTGGCAGCATGAGAGTAGAAGCGGCAAGGCAGATAAGGGTATACATGAGGGCAAATAGGACTGTGTGTGAAAATGCGTACTAGAGCCCTAAAAAAAAAAAAAAAAAAAAAAAAAATTCTAAGAACCGCGGTGTTACACATCCACGGTATTGGAAGTGAGAGCGTAGGGGACGGCGTGTGTGTGAATGATGTACTGTCTGTATGCTAGAGAGTAGATGCTAGAGAGGACACGTGAGTGGGAGCATGTGTACATGTGGAAGATAGCCTGAACAGGCATATGCAAGTGTGAGGGAGTACGTGTGGCAGCATGAGAGTAGAAACGGCAAGGCAGATAAGTGTATACATGAGGGCAAATATGACTGTGTGTGAAAATGCGTGCTAGAGCCCAAAAAAAAAAACAAAAAAAAAAAAAAAAACCCTGGTAAGCGCACAAGAGGCTCACCTGGTGCGGCAACCAACAAGGGACGTGTGCAGGAGCGTAACGCCACCAAAGGGGAAGCGGACCATAATAACGCAAAGTGTATGAGTGTATGACCGCACAGTAACACCCCAACGGCAGGAAGCCTGGTTAGGGCCCAAACGGGGCTCAGAAGGGGGGGCGCCACAGTAGCCGCCACCATAAAGGCTGGTATGAAACAATAAACAACAAACAATAAAAAAAAAAAAAAAAAAAAAATAAATAAATAGATAAATTAAAAAAAAAAAAATAAAAAATAAAAATTAAAAACCAGAAAAACAATAAAGAGAAATAAATAAAAGAAAACAAAAACAGAAAGCAAAAAAAAAAAAACAGAATAGCTCACGTGAGCCATGAGTCCGACATGGCAAAAGCAGCAAAGTCAGTACAGGGTCGAGAGGCGGAAGGCACTGTCTCGTCGACTGCAGACGTCGGAGAGATGCAGGCGTATAGCCGCACAAGCCCGCCTGCACAACCGAGGCAAAGGGGGACGGAGCGAGGCAGTCAATCCTCTCGGGGTAAGTCCCGGACATTCTCAGCCACATCCCGACGAACAGGTCGCGGTCGGCGATCACCTCGGTTCACCATCCCAGGGCCCGGATCTGTCAGAAGCCAATCCTCCACTTCCACGGTCGGTAGGTCCAAGGCGCGGAGGAAGGGGCCAACATCCGCGGGAGTACGGAGCGTGGCAGAAGCGGTGCCCCTGCGCGCCATCAGGGAAAACGGGTATCCCCACCTGTAGGTGATGTGGTGGTCTTGCAGTACTGCCGTAACCGGGCGGAGCGCACGCCGAGCCTGGAGGGTAAAGCGGGAAAGGTCCTGGAAAAGGGAGACCCTGTGTCCCTCAAAGGACCAGAACCGTTGAGCACGAGCCGCCCGCATGATCTCCTCCTTGAGAGCGAAACTGTGCAGGCAACAAATAATGTCCCGGGGAGGGTCCCCTGATCCACCACCGAAACGCAAGGCCCTGTGGGCCCGATCAAACTTGATGGGTTTCCTCCCGGCTTCGGGCGGCCAGCCCAGGATCGAGGAAAACAGGCGGTCCAGAAGGCCCTGGAGGTCTTCAGGGCGCTCGCCCTCAGGCATACCTCTCACGCGTATGTTGGAGCGTCGGCCCCTATTATCCAAATCCTCAAGGTGGTAAAACAGGGTGGCGAGTTGGGAGGAACAGGTGCGCTGAAAAGCAGAGAGCTGTCGGTCCACGTCCCGCGTCCTGGTTTCGGCAGACGAAACCCTCACGTCCAATCGCGAGATGTCCGCCCGCAAGGCCGTAACCTCGGCCCGGACTGTTTGCTTCACCTCCGTAACAAGGAGGCTAAAGTCCTCTTTAGTAGGCAGCGAGGAGAAAATGCGACGCCAGTCCCTGGCGGAGGGTTCTGGAGGGCTCTCAGGGCCGCGCTGAGGGGAGTCCTCCCCTGAGGCCTGCGAGCACGCGGGGGTCGGCGCCATTTCTGGTTCCTCCGGCTGCGAGTGAAGTAAGGCCGGCGTGTGAAAGTATTCACGCAGAGATGTCCCAGGAGCCTTGCTACTGGTCCCTGGGGTACCAGGGTCCGAGGGAGCCCGTTTGGTTCTACCCATATCGGGTTTAGCTGGTGCAATACGCGAAAATTAGGAGCGGGTGGCGAGGAGCTCTCAGACTATGCGGCCATCTTCCTTGCCAGGCTAACCACGCCCCCTAGATCTTTTTTTTATGGCAGCACAATAAAAGCAATCTCCATCGGCTAAAGACTCCGTTTAACTCATTGGCAAACCCCGTGAGTCCCCAGGTATGAATAATATATTTTAGGACATTAGGTATGAATGATATATTTTAGACATTCTTCTTTTTTGCCAGTATGTCTTATGTGTGTTCATGTAAGTAATTTATATTGCAATGACACTGGGCAGCACTGTGCTATGGGATGTTATACATAAGCGTGCATCACATATAAAATAAACACATAAAAATGTGGAAAGCACCTGTTCGCTAGCACTTACAATTTGTGATAGCTTTTCAAAAAACATTCCAGTTGTTTTCTTTAATTACTGCTAGTGCCCTGTGATTATTTGATTGCCACTACCCAGTAATCTGAATTGTACTGCAAAAATCCTCTAAAAGTAGCAGTATTAAGTAAAAAAAAAAAAAAAAAAAAACCCAGGAGAAATAGGACAGAAGCAATTTCCTCTACTAGATATATGTGACTGCTGCCCCCAGCATGAAATCCCCACTCATGAGCTTTACTGTGGAACTGGAGAATAGAGAGAATAGAGACATTTCCTTCTATGAGGGTACAGATAAGTGTTACAGTGACAAAGACATGGTGTAAGCTATAGAGAAGCACTTAGGAGATCTGTAAGGAGGAGGAGGCATGGTTCTTCCTGATTACTAGCTTCAGTGTAAAAACCCCCAGTCAAAGCTTAATGCTCCTCCTCCCATCAGTGTGTCATTCATATAGGAAGGGGTTACCTCTCTGTGCCACTCTCGCCCAGGCAGTTGAGTTGTGTGGCTAGCAGCAGGCTAGTGTGCGGCCTGGAGCTCAGCTGCCCCTGCAGTGTGACATGACAGTCCCCATCCCCGTGCACAGGAGGCTGCCGTGCTAGCGGCACACAACTGCCTGCTTGGCAGCCCCCACCCGTCCCCAAGCTGCAGATAGCCACAGCCGTGTCAATGGGCAACCTTCTCAACGGGGTCAGCTTCAAGGAACCCACCACAGTGGAGGAGTGTGACTCCACATGGGAGACTGACTCTGGAGGAGAAGACGAGCAGGAGGGCGAAGAGGAGGAGGTCGACAGAGGGGAGAAAGAGGAAGAAGCCAAGGGAGAGCAGAAGACTGAGGATGGTGGCAGCGAGGATTGTGCAGCTGAGGAGATCCTACAAGGAGGTCTGTCTGGGGAAGCGGAGGAGAAGACAGAAGGGGCACGTAGCCCACCGACCGAGCAGGTACTGTGCAGGATTCACAGAAAGGCAGCTAGATACTTTTAGAGACAGGGGTGTAAGGTGTTTAGCCTGACCTGTCTGGGATGCTGTCACTGATGCTTATTGAACAGGTATTAAATGAAGCTTTATAGAAGACACCCTATGACTGTAGGAAAGAACATTGAGGAGCACCAATGGAATCCTATAGGCTGTACTTAAGTCATACAATGTCAACTGTTGAGATGTCAACTGTATAGCTGTGTTCTTTTTATCCACTCCAATCTTTACTGTTTTCATGATTAGATTTTATGGATTTGGCAGGAATATAAGCAATGTTCTTCAGGTTGATTTGGGGGTTTAGGGATGGATTTGCACCTTTGTAGGTGATGCAGAACTTAGGGAAGGATATTTGAAAACAAATTAAAAAGACATATATTACTGATAATGAATAGCTAAATATGTATATGAAAATATATTACACTTGTGGGTCTGGATTGACCAGTTGTATGGCTTTTAATGCTTAATCTATATTTTTCGTCACAGATTTTAAAATCACCTGTGCATTTATTTCTAAACCTAAGTCCCTTGTCGTAAAATGGCGAAACGGTGGCCCAATAATTATTTGCCTTTAGTCTAAAATTTTTACCGATAATTTAAGAATATTGTGTATTCTGGTATCTGCATTTTTACAGATAATTCCCACCAACATTTTTTTAAATGATTTACTCCAAAATATAAATTGTACCTCTAAAGATAACCTGTAAAATAAATAAGGGAGCAATATGCCTGTTTCTTTTTTTTTAATATTAGTGGTCAGTTCAGTTTTGTTACTTAGGTTAAATTTGCAATTGATTTCATATTTGTAATTATATTGGATATTCATCCACTGAAATGACCATGTATAAGGGAATTGCAACAAAATCTTCTATGTTGAAGAGTTGATTTCTTTGTGGCAGGGATTCTATAAATTGGAAGAGACTGTAAAATGATATAATTTATATGTAGATCTGTGTCTAAACATGTGTTTAATGCACCATTACTGTAAGTGAACTTAAACTTCTATTAAGGTGCCTTATAGCCTCTTAAAACTCCAATATAGTTAAAGATCTATACATGTGTAGCACTTCAGATTCACTTTGGTCCATCAAGCAAATTGAATGACCTGGATTAGAAGTCACAGTTGAGACACATTTTGCTGGTCATTTTTTGCAGAATCTCCCAACTGAAACTATAACTCAAGTTCTGCACGCAGAAAATTATTCCTAAATGAAAAAAATGCATGTACAGTATATACTTTGTGGTCAGGTGTTTCAATTCTCACAGTGCATGTTCTGTTCAAGGTAGGGATCAGGTTTGAACTTTGCCACAATCAGTCCGTACCAGTGGCACACTAGCCTACTTGCCGGACTAATGTGACGTCTCAGTAAGAGAGGCTGTAGTGTGAAACACTCTTTAAGGCATGTTAGGGCTTGGGGGGTATAGTGATGTAATAAGATATCTTCTTACAATACGACAGACAAAAAATAGTATGTTATTATAATTACACTAATTAAAATACAAAAAAGTTAAAGCTATGGGCAGTTTTATAGATCACATTATTTAGGATGGATGGCCTCCCTTTGGGTCACTCTTTCCTCCTGTTGCCCCCTATTCTATGAAAATATTTGCAGGTATGAGTGTTTCGCAATCTTCTGCGGCTCTGAATTTCACAATAATGTATATATATATATATATATATATATATATATATAAATAGCAGGAAATGGGTTCATAGATTCAATTGAGCAAATCAAGTTGCATAGACTAGAAAGTTAGAAACAGATAATTCGGAAACCTTTTTGCCTTTATCATCTCATACGGTATCGCACTAATGTGGCGGTTTCTCTTGTGATTTAGCAAAGTTCCATCCCAACCTCCACCATCACCAGCTATGCTTCTCAGTGCATCCCCTAAAAACAAAAATCTCTCTCTTTGGCCATTTGAGACATTAGAAGGTATGTTTTAACTAATTTCTTTGATGGTGCTTAAAGCTTTGCAGGTACTTTTTTGAATACTGTATAATGAACTGTAACATTTTGTATTTGATAAAGTGTCAGATCGTATTTAAACAAAACACACAGCAACACAAATAGTACATTTAAGTGCTGTATAAATATTTCATGGCACTTTATATATTTTAGTTGCCTCTCATATGTACTGGGTTACATTACTGCTTCTAAGTGTCTATATAAAATAAATGTATACACTGCAAAAATTGCATTAATGGAGGGCAAATGATATCTGGGAACAGTAAAAAACACACTTCAGATAAATGGAAAAATGAAAGTGTCAAGTTGGGCTATAGTTCTGGTTGTTGTTACTGTGGCATGTATAATATATATCAAAAATTGTATCATATGCCCATCTCAGAATCATTCATGAATATTTGAAACAGCTGTCTTGGAGATGACACATGAAGATGTCATCAATAATGCCATATGGACTGAAAAGATTCTTTGTTTTCTCACGAAGGACCCGAAATATAAGACCCTTGAAACGACAATTGGTGGTTCGTGTCTATGTGAATTTCATGTCAGCCAAATTTATAGCTGGCACTATAAAAATAAATGTAATATATGGGTTTCATTCACGAAGTATTGAGCTGTGATGAGATTAGATGAGAAATTTCAGTTTAACTTGCCTGGGAAACTCTGCTGTAGCGGTCCTTCCTAATGCTTTTTTTATCTCACCCTTTTCGCAAACTTTTTAAAATGTATTTTCTCTTAGTTTATTTTTTATTGCCTTTTATTACATTTGTTTTTTTATACACCTTAAAAACATGTCATTTAAATATAAATATATAGTGGGGAACTTGAGGGAGCCATAGATGTTTGATGGGAACGCCACTGAGAGAATAGGTCAAGGGGTTTATTGACAAATGGGGGAGTAAGAGAGTTGTAATTTCATTAAAATTTAATTACTAATTTGATTACCAATTTAAAATGTGGCAAGTCTGTCATGCAAGTAGGGTAGAGCTACATAGTTAAGTTGGCTAGATACAATTGCACTGATTCAACTATGCATTATAGAAGGCCAGCTCTTCTCGATTTCCAGAAGAATGGAGCTTAGTTGGCTCTTTATAATGCAACTCTTCCCCAGACTCGCTTGCCAATTATATTCCTCTTAGGTAACCTCCACCGACCCAGGGTTGAGGGTAGCCATGTAAATCTGCATCTGTATTCTAGGGGAGGGGAAAATTCTACATGGACAAATCAAAATTATTCAAGCAGGGCTGGTCCAACGTGGGCTGGCCCGGAATCAAAGGTGGAAGCATAGTGGACTGGTAAGTGTGTGTGTGTGAGAGTGTGCGATTCCACTACATATCTCAACAGCATGCAGACTGTGACCACTAAATAATACTTCATAGAAATCAACAGAATCAATAGGGTACACAGAGATCAAGAGTGTGTGGCGCTATCGACCAGCAGCCCACCCAGCATTAGCCCAATGCAAAATGGCTAGTCCGGGCCTGAAGAGTATACTTGCATTGGGCTAATGCTGGGTGGGCTGCCGGTCGATCTCGATCTCTGTGTACCCTATTGAATCTGTTGATTTCTATGAAGTAACATAATGGATGCATTTTACACATACATTTCCGGTGATAGAACAAATGTAAACAAACCATAGGTGTGTAGAGCTTGTCGTATTATTAAGGATGTTATTACTGCATAGTCTTATATTGTTCTTCTAGTATATGAGCTTCATGCCAGGAAAATAACTTTTTTCAAATGGTTTTACCATATCAAAGGAACTTGTGAATTGTGCCAAGAGACTTAAAATTGATTCATTTGTTGGAAGCAGTTCTATTTAAAACACACACACAAAAATGTTTTCCTGCATAAAACGTTCTACACCTGTAATACCCAAACATCACTATGAATTATAATGATACGTAAATGTATTATTCGACAATTTTGTATTTCTTCTGTTTGGGAATGTAAGGCTAATTTCAAACAATCTCGACCAGTAGAATACAATATTGTAGTAACAACACATCTATTGATGATTAACAGTTACAGTTAATGATGTATAATTTAAACTACTTTGAAATTTTTCTCTGATCTCAATCGGAGACGAAGATCTCTGAACTTATTATATAGGCAGCTTTGTGAATCAATGAATGCTTTGCGCTTTGATTATGACATGTGCTCACTAAATGTGTACATGCATTTGGATTTGTGCCTTGGGAATTGCGTGAGTACAGATTTAGCATACAAACGGCTTTTTCATGAAAAGTCTGCATTTTGGATGGCTCATTGAAATTGATTACATACTGTTAAGTTGTGCAAATCCGAGACGCAAATCTCAGTTTCCGTGTGCTTAACTTAAATATCTCTAAAATAATTACACTGATTGGCAAACAAGAAGCACGCGCCATTGTACATGGATTTAGTTTAAGGTCTGTGACAATAACAGTTCCCCTTTTTAATCCGTGGCCGGTATTGATTCAGGAATCAATCATATTTGTCCTGCTTGTTTTTGTGGTCGTCTCTTCTACTACTTGCTTTGTATCATTTTGTGTGCTTAGTATGCCGTTATCATTTATAGGTATAACCTGAGTACTCTATTGTATAAATAGTTTCTGCTTTTTGATAAACAAAATTGACCTCATGTTGAGGCAGAGTAAATGGTGGTAATTTGACTTTATGGTGGTGTTTATTGATCATTGGGTATTAAGGTAGTTTATAGATTATGTATGTAAGCCTTCTGGATAGTTTAGTTGGGAGTTGGGCATTGCCAATGTACTCTAACATCATGTGTTTGAGCAGTAAATACTAGACTTGTGCATTCGTCTTCGGGCAAACATGAAAACGAACACGATAACCCCTTCGATGTTGCATTAGATAACGGGAGCGGAAATCCATAGGTTAAAGGGCCGTGCAAGCGACCAATAGGCTCACTCGCACGGCCCCTTAACCCCTTAAGGTGCAACAAGTGCACCAGGAGCCTAAAAGTCTGTACGAGCGACCAACAGAGTCGCTCGTACAGACTTTAAAAAGTTAACCCCTAATGAAGCAACTTGTCCGGCAGATCCCACTGGTCTCCCTGTTCTATCAGTTAAATGTCCGTGCAAGCGACTTTATCGGTAGTTCGTACGGACATTTAACTGATAGAACAGGGACACCAATGGGATCTGCAGGGTAAGTTACAGCACCAGGAGCCTAAAAGTCTGTACGAGCGACCAACAGAGTCGCTCGTACAGACTTTTAAAACCCTAATGCAGCAACTTACCCGGCAGATCCCACTAGTCTCCCTGTTCTATCAGTTAAATGATAGAACAGGGAGACCAATGGTATCTGCCGGACAAGTTACGGCACCAGGAGTTTAACAGTCTGTACGAGCGACCCTATTGGTCGCCAGCAGGGGGCTCGTCTGCCATCAACCATCGACCAATAGAGTTGCGGACATTTAAACTCCTGGTGCCAGAGCTGCTGCGGTACGCGTTAACCCCGTATTAACCCCTTAACCGGAAAAAAACGAAGAATGTCCACGAATATTCGCCCGAAGAGAAGACAGGAACAGGCGAATATTCGCGGAATACGAAGATTTTTTTTTACGAAGACGAGCTCGAAGACGAGCACGAAGACGAACACGAAGAGCCCCTTGGTGCCCAAGTCTAGTAAATACCCAATTACATGTTACTCTAAAACCCATTGTGATCAAATATGGAATTTAACAAAGTAAAGAGTTTTTATTCTGGTGGGCCACAGTTTTCTAAATCAGAAGAACACAGGGGATACCTTCTTACCTTGCCAGATCTGCTGTAAATGGATAAAGAAATATGTTGTGACTATTAAGACGTTTCTTTACAGTAGAAATATATCATCCTAAATTAATTGTAAGAAAAAAGTCTAAAAACACTACTTTTCAAAACAGAAAAGTCTTTTCTTCGTTATACATGGCATTCTCTAGAATGATCTTCACACATTTTTTTCCTGTATCTATTTTCAGCCATTGTTTCGCTTTCTCATTTAAAAAACCCACACAAATTATATCTATTTTTTTTTCCGAGACAAGTAGGTTTTTTAAAACCATATTCATGCATGCAAGCAATATTTTTTTAAATGTAAAAAATGTGAATAAATTCCTTAAATTGACAACTAGAAAATTAGATTACCTAGATTTTTAGATAACACCTGAAAATGGGGAAAGTACCATGTACCACATGTACCACTGAGCCGAACCCAGCGGGGTGCTAACAAGCTGCTTGAGCACAAAGATGGCACTGTCAAGCTGGTCACAAAGATGACACTATCAAGATGGCACTGACAACCTGTTTGGAAACAAATATGGAACTACTAAGTTCTTTGTGGGACAAATATGCCACTGACATGCTGTTTGGGACAAAGATGGCACTGTGGGAAGTGGGTAGCATGTTAATTGGGGAAGTTGGGGCACAAAGAGGTGGAGTGGTTATCATAAAAATTGGGATTGATAGAAGTGTTATGTTTATACAGAGGAGGAGTTAGCAATATAGCCATACTAACCTGGGGCATCCAAAAATTCTTGCGTCAGTGACCCTAGGCGCAGCACTGATGTGCCATACAGATTTTAGAGTGTTAAAGATTAAGTTAAGCCTTCAGTGACAACAAATAGTTTCACTTACTCAGCAATTTATCTAACTTGTTGGATAAGTAAATACATTATATTACTTATTGCTGGATAAGTAACCTGCATTAACAGCATTTAACCATATACCGCATTTGCTCGATTATAAGACAACCCCCCCAAAATTTGAATATTAATTTAGGAAAAAAAGAAAAATCCTGAATATAAGACTACCCTATATAAAAAAAAATTACCATATTTGCTCGATTATAAGACGAGCAGCAGAGGTAATCTGTGCGCATCCCACAGCTGGTGAATGTGCCGCCACTTCTGCCGAGGCTTCTATGCTGCAGCACCGAAAGGTCATGTGATGCAGGCGCTCCAGAGGAAGTGCCGGCAGCAGCGGAGGTTGTCTGAGCGCATTGCACTGACATCCACCGGCTGCCGCAGAGGAGGATCCGGGTCCCCTGCAGCTCTGCGGGGGATCTGGATCTTAGTCTTGTAGTCAGACCTCTATTTGAGGTCTGATTAGAAGACGACCTCTGAAAAATACATTGTCTTGTAATTGAGCAAATACGGTATTTACCTTTTAAAACTAACCTTTAGAAAATAGAAATATGAATGACTATTCTACATTGTGTATTTTAGCATAGATATAATCTAAGATGACTATTAATAAACCTATATGGCACAAGAAGGTTATCATAAGGGTATTTTTTTGTGGATTCCTTCTCTGTGTCATCGCAAAGACATTTTCTATTATTTCTGAGAAACAAAAGTATTGAAAAAAAATAAGCAAGGCGTTTTTCAATAAAAGCTATACCGTTTGTGTCTGTATTAGATTAGATGAGATTTTGTTCTCAATTAGAATTCCTATTCTCCTGCAACATCTAGAGATTTTATTTTACACTCTGTTATTATGCTAAAGCCCTCGTGTGTACTGGAGCATGACATATATAAACTTAACAGTGTAAATATTGTTAGTACTGAAATGTGCACTCATAAATAGGTATTCCTTTGGTTTTGTTTATTTGCCGTTTGTGACCAGATATAAAAGCAGCTAACATTACACACTGTAATTTATTCATACAATTTAAACATCAAACAGGCACCTAGAAATTCCTACAAATCCTAATTTCTATATATGAACCGCTGGTTTAAACAGTCCTATCTTAGACTAACAACTGGACGCTGATTGATATTTCTAGTTTAATGTTCATACAGGGCTGGCCCTACAATAAACAGTCCTGCGGCGAGTCTCCCTGCTCTGCCACGGTGCCGGTTTGTAATGCTGAGCGCCGGAAGTGACGTTTCCGGTGCTCAGCATTACAAGCAGGCACCGTGGCAGAGCAGGGAGATTCGCCGCAGGACTGTTTATAGGTAAGTACAAAGGGGGGGGTGATACGGTAGATAATGGCGTCGGCGAAGTTTAAAATGCCGCCCCCCCTCCCCCGGCGTCGGCAGGGGAGGGGCGGCATTTTAAACTTCGCCCCAGGCGGCATTAAGTCTTGGCCCGGCCCTGTGTTCATATATATAATGTACTGGTGTGTGAATGTGGAGTCCAGCCCCTTCCGACACCAATTCCTCTGTAAACCTTGGATGAACTCCTGACTGTTCCATCACTCTACAGTTTTTCCTCCCAAGACATCTCATAACATGCGTGTGCCCTATTTCTACATTAAAGGGACAATCTAGCATCTTAGACAAAGAATGCATATTTAACTATTTTGTAAATACTTTTATATGCATTCATTAAAGATGTAAGAAAAATAAAATACCTTTAGGAGACACTGCAGCTCCAGAGCTTACTTAGTTTAGCCACACAAGTTAAATATTTTTTAGGACAAGCAGGGATTTTCTTAGAAACCTTATAGAAAGAGATAATCCATTATTCAGTACATTTTTTTAAAAAAAAGGGAAAAATGTAGAAAAAATGCTAGTGCAGAAGAATAGATAAATAGATAGATAATTTAAAAAATAAAATGAAAATGTGTAAAAAAAAATGGCCAGCTGTACAAAGACTCTGTACTAGTCATCAAGCGCCTAAAAAAGGGAATTTTTTTTTTCAAAAATGCACTATTCTATGCCTCTCTCTCTCTCTCTCTCTCTCTCAAGAGAACAGTGAGGAAAGGGGCAGCGATCTCTGCCATGAGAACTGTTAACTGACCATGCTGTTAGCAGCAAGCATGTGATTGGCTACTCAAACAATCATATGCACGGAAGTGGCTCCTGTTGGCTGATGCTGGTCTGGCTGGGTCTCTGGACAGCCATCAACATCAGTCCTGCTACAGTTAGCCATATAGGTGTCAGAGGCGAAGAATGTAATATTATGTCCTCAGCTCTAAGCGTAGGTTTTACAGGGATGTGATATTACATATTCCAGCCTTAAGGGGTTGAGGTGCAAATGATGGTGTTGGTTTTATTACATTCTGTAGTACAGCTCTAGATTTCGGTAGAGTACAGGTAGAGATGTACAACAAGCTAGCACATCTCTTCGCAAACCACCCTCCAAGTTGCACACCGCAGAACTGCTAAACTTTAATAGTTTAATTGGTATACCTTATACAATGCAAGAAGTGCTCAATATAAAATATGCGGGTGAAAGCCAGCAAACCCTGCACAAAAGACTTGAGCACCATAAACATTCTTTATCCAATCCTGAAAAGGCAACATTTCTCAATACTATATTATACATCAAGGTATTAATATTACTGGCCATCTTTATTAACACACATAACTATAAAACTTGGGTACGAAAATATTTTAACATCTTCAAAGAGCAGTAGATTAAACCAAGACTGTAATTATACGGCACACAACTCTTTATCTGTTTCCATTTTTTTTTTCCGGCTCTGCTAATCCGTGTCCCCATCTGGGTTTATACTTCCTATGGATTATCACTTTATGTTAATCCCCTCCACGCTTTAGTCCATTTCTCCTGAAGACGAGATCTTTCAGGTCACAAAAGGTTATGTGAATTTACATGTTTGAAATATGTTGGTCCAAATGAAACTCAACTCAGTTCTCTTGGGCTAGTATGGCTAATTCCAGTTTTCTTATCAGGCATTGTCACGGCATTAGTTTATTAAAATTCATAGAATTTGCTGGCATGATGCAAACCTATAATTATGAAATCCATTTTTTTTATATATATATATATATATATATATATAGATAGATATACTGTATATTTTGAATTTTATGTCTTTAATCTACACTTCAAATCTTAAAGACTCGATTTTTTCTCAAAAATGTTGATACAAACAACAGTTTATATGAGTTTGCTTTGTGTCTGGAGCCTTGTTAGCATAGTTCATTAGTCTTTGTATTTTAGGCATGGGAATATTTAGCTCTTTTCCTATTAAGAATACAGTAGACACATGTTCCTGGATAAAATATGTAGGTCATCAAAGGAGACTCAGATTTGCGTTTTTGTCTTATTTATAGTAATTATATGTTGCATTTACTTGAGCTTGTAGTATTTGTATACATTTAAGTTTATTTGTGTCTATAGAGTATCTGCTAATATGGTTTAGATGATACCCCACTGCTGCTATGATTTTTAGAACAATTATTTTCACTGATTCAGGGTCTTTCAGTATCCTGATAAAAGAGTCAGATAAACTTAGGCTTCTTGTCTTTCCCCAGAATCATTTCACACTGTAGGTCAACATGCATAAAAATCTTTTAGAATCCCCACATGCCTGTTTGTTTTGGCAGTGTATTCCATGCTGAACTCCATTCTAGGGAGATTATCTACCTTAGATTCCATCGGCACCAACAAATAACCATCTCACGCAGTGATGTAAGTGTCTATTCTTTAGATAACTGGGTATTCTAAAAATAAAAAAACAGAGAAATCTCATCATTGGCACAAATGTTACCTGTTCAATTGCATATATTTTATGTGTGTGCTCTTCATCCTCCTTATCCATGTACAGTGCTTAAACTGCACACATGGAATGCAAAGTATATCACACAGCTAGTGTCACTTTGCAACCAGGTTATTATGGGGATTCATTTCAAATCTTGACTCTTACTTTCAAAGCTCTTCATAGCGGTTCCCCTACTTACATCTTCTCACTCATCTCTAAATACACTCCTAACCGGTCTCTCTGCTCATCCAATGATCTCCATCTGTCCTCTCCTATGATTTCTAGTTCTCATGCGCGCTCACAACACTTCTCAACATCTGCCCCTTCCCTATAGAATGCCCTTCTCCACTTATCTGACTTTCCCCCTGCCTTCGGTCCCTCAAAAAATCCCTCTAGACCCACTTCTTTAAGGGCACCTACAACCTTTTATCCTCCACTATTCCTTTAGCTCTCTTTTCCTAGTCCCTCTCCTGCAATACTTATACCAATGTGTCTCATCCGCCCCTAGCAGGGTCACTTTTACCTATTCTGTAATACACTCTAACCCCTTCTAGATTGTAAACTCATTTGAGCAGAATCCTCCTCACCTGTTATTCTGTAAGTCAAATTGTTATGTTATATACTACTTGTTAGGTCCTGCCTACATTGTACCTCGGAATATGATGGTGCATTATAGAACAAGAAATAATAAAAATACTAATGTTAAACTACATTTATACATTGAATGCTGATTTAAGAGAGGTGTGGAATCAGTAGATTGATCTAGGGATGTCTCCAGCCTTACTGTATATTTCTACAATGACTCTCCCACCTTGGAAGAGACAAAATTGTAAGGGCATGCTAACAATAACATTATTATGAATAAATACAAGACTGTATCAACTGGTCCATAATTTTAATTTCCAAAAAGTTTTTGCTTAACTCCCAGTTTGCTTAGATTCTAGTGAGAACTGAACCCTGCCAAAATAGGGTTCTCTTTTCAAACTGAATTATAATAATTCACATTTGGGCAGGAATTATTTGATGCTTCCAGAGCGTGCAGTTCTTTGTGTAATAATAACTTGTTTGGTTCTAGTCAATTTACACTGTTTTGCCTCAAATGTTTTTCTTTACAGATGCAAGAAAATATTGCCGAGCTGGCAGAACACTAAAGTAAAGTAAAAGGGATCTTAATATGTATAGCATGGAGGAGAGAGGGGGGATATTACAGAGACATCTAAACACTTAAAGGGATTTAACAAAGTACAAGAGCGAAAATTATTTGAAAAGAGGAGAAATGTTCGAAAATTATGTCATAATCTAGAACTTTCTTATTGTTGGTGTAACACACCCTTCTTGCTGCACGACTGCTGATAATTGCTAATATTTGCTTATATCCATATTCTGATTTCAAACACTTTAACATCTAGTTGGAAAAATTGGACAAATATTACCTCTGCTATAGCCTACACATCATTTAACCCTTTATTTGCCTACTGCTCCGCTAGCTTTCTTTTGTGTATCACACATATCCATATTCTAATTACTTCTGCAGTCTGGGTGTATTATGCCATCTTATCTGTTTAACCATTCATTCTACATAGAATCCGGCACATGCTTTTGCCTGTAACTTTATGCACTGGTATATTCTGATCTGTGAGAGATTTCACAATATCACCATCTATTTTGTGAGTCAGTTGGCCAAAATCTTCACCAAACTGTTTACCGTATTTATCGGCGTATAACACGCACTTTTTTAACTAAAATATGAAGCTGAAACCCTACCTGCGTGTTATACGCCGATAAATCCTAGAGCCAGTGGCAGAACTACCGGGGTCGCAACTGCGACCGGGCCCTGGAGTTCTGCCAGTCAGGGGGGGCCCAAGGGGTGCCGAGCGGTTGCTGAAGACGACCGCTCGGCAACTCTCGGGCCCTCCTGACTGACAGAAATCCAGGACTCCTCTGCTGGCGGCCGCCGCCGCCTGCCTCAGCCGCCTGCCGTCGCCGCCTGCCGCCTGCCTCAGCCGCCGCCGCCTGCCTCCGCCGCCTGCCGCCTGCCTCAGCCGCCGCCGCGTGAGCCGCCGCGTGAGGCGTTTGTCTCGGGTGCCGGCGCTCAGCAGTGAAGCGCCGGCACCCGAGACAAACGCCTCACGCTTCCAACACAGGAGTTGAAGGTAAGAGAGAAAGGGGAGATCCTGAGAAGGGGGGTTAGGGTGTGTGTGTCTGAGTGTGTGTGTCTGAGTGTGTCTTACTGTGTGTGTGTCTTACTGTGTGTGTGTGTGTGTGTGTGGTTTCCCAGATAGCAGTGATTCTGATGAAGTTTTTTTTGTTCAGTTTTTTTGTTCAAAAATGGGGGTGCGTGTTATACACCAGTGCGTGTTATACGCCGATAAATACGGTATTTAAAATATCAATTTCTCTAAGTTTTATATCTACCATAATAAATATGTTTGTTGTCTTCTTACCATTTTTCTAGTATTTAGCCCTCCCTGGCATCGTAGACCTTTGGCAGAATCATACTCTTATGTTTGTTTTGGCATTATTTTGCATTAATAAGGGCTTTGCGTCCCCATGTTATTACCAATAAAGGTTTTCTACATTAGCTCCTAATGCACTCCATTGGAACTTGGTTGCAATGAGTATTTACTTGCCATGTCTTATTTGTATATGTTAATGTTACTAAGCAAATACTTGATTATTAATTTTACTGTTATGTTTTTTAAAAAAAACATGTATGTTAGTAAAAAAGTGCAAAACTTCCCCTCTACCCTTGCAAAACCAGATCAGTCTTGAAATGTGAAGCCATTTTATTTTTAAGGTATTGTGCGATCAAAAATAAAATTATGTAATATGTTATTATTGCTTCTATATTCACTTTACTCACTAAGATACTTTTATTGGATGCACGTATCTCTGGGATGTCATTTTGAGATATTGATTGGTTTTTACGGCTTCCTCCAAACATGACAGCGCAGGTCGTCCACCTCACTTTGTGTCTCTGGATAGCTAAGACCGAATAATGGAGCACAATAGGTCATTTTTCAGAGCTTCAGACCCGTTTAGCTTGCCGTGTGAGTCAGGGATTTGGCAACTGTTGGCAAGACACGGCTACGGACAAAGCAAAAAAAGACATCAGTTATTTTAGATATTGGAGATAAGCAATGGAGAATCGGCAAAGTCAATAAAATTGTTGTAAGATGTCTTATTTTTTTGCTGGTTGTATTCCGTTTAAGGAATATTATTTAAGACTTACTCTAAATAGCTTAAAACACAGCACATATGTTGCTCATTGTGAAGCACTTTATGTTAGAAGTTTTTAATTACCTGTGAAGTTTGCAGATGCCCTGGAAATGGTGATTTCAGGGAAAAGCTCTGCTGTAAAATCCCTGGAGCTACATCCTGAAATGTAGCCTAAGCAGAAATTAAGCCAACTCTCGCTAAATGTTGATGTCAGGGAGAAACGTGGAATACTGTGATTCTAAGAGACTTGTGCTTTTTGGTGGGGTTTACAGGTTTTACCTCCGATGTTTATAATGTTTATTCCCTATGTGATTATGTCTTACTAGTTCACTGACTAATCTGTTAATGAATGGGACCCAAGGAAACAAACAGGAGTTAAATAAAAACACTGAATAATCTCAAATTATTATTTTTTTTTTTTGCAGAATAACAGCAACGTAGTTGAGCAAAACATCAAACCAAAGAGAAGTTTTTATGCAGCACGAGATCTGTACAAGTATCGACACCAGTACCCTGTAAGAGAATTTTGGTATACCTATTATTTATCAGACAGTGGTAGTTTTTCTACCGATATGAAAATATTGTCCTTTTGTGTCTCTCTTAGTTATATATATATATATATATATACAGTATATATATATATATATATATATATATATATATATTATTTTTAATTTTCCAAAGAATGTTTGCATGTAGCTTGAGGAACAGATGTACACCAGTAATAATGTGAAGACTGTATGCAGAAGAGGACTCCTATGTTAAGACCACTGTTACTGTGCTTTTGTGAATGTAATTACATGTGTGCTCTCAGGCCTGTGGTTTCAGATGCCAATGTCAATTACCATAGTACTAGCAAACAAAGTGATAGCTTGTAGGCACTTCTACAGTGGCTTTAACTCATGGCAGCATTGCTTTACTCTGTCCAAAAATGTTTGACATTTTCATGCACATCTTTTGTGTTGCAGAGATTTAGCTGTCACAGTGTATTAGTAAAAGGGACCAAGAGGTGCTGCAAGGCCATCAGTATCTTTTGTTTACCTGTAATGACCTCAAAATAAAACACACGCTATTTGATTTTAGCCAGGGGTATTAATAGTAGTGTCAGGTCCAACCTTCTGGCATTCATGGGGTCACAGGCATAAGGATAGGGTTGCAGCTGAGACCCAGTATAATGATGCCCAGTTATCTGCATACCATCTGCCCAGTGATCTTTCAGGATCTGTGCATCCAATGGCTCAGATCTCTTTTCTTCTCTTTTTTTTCCCACCAAGTGAATTTTTATCCTGATCCCCAGGTCCATAGTATTGCATATAAGGGCCAGAACCCGAAGAGTGATATTTGGTGGGACTCATCTTTCTTCTCTTACAAATGACTTCAAGAGTTAAGCTGTGCAGCAGAAAATTATTTATTTCTACATCCAGGGGCGTAACTAGAAACTTCAGGGCCCCGGTGCGAGAATCTGTTAAGGGCCCCCCCCAACCCATCTATCCCTTTCTCACTATCTACCCACTCCCTCCCTCCCCCCTCTTCTCACTCTCTCCACTCTCCCTCCCTACCCCCCCCTTCTCACAAGCTACCCTCTCCCTCCCTACCCCCCCTTCTCACAATCTACCCTCTCCCTCCCTACCCCCCCTTCTCACGATCTACCCTCTCCCTCCCTACCCCCCTTCTCACGATCTACCCACTCCCTCCCTACCCCCCTTTGTAGGTCACTTACCGTCAACTCCTGTGTTGGGAACGTGAGGCGTTTGTCTCGGTTGCCAGCGCTTCACTGCTGAGTGCCGGCATATGATGTCATATGCCGGCGCTCAGCGTGAAGCACCGGCACCCGAGACAAACGCCTCACGCTCCCAACACTGCACTCTGGGCAGCGCTGAGGCAGGCGGCAGCGGCGGGGAGCAGAGGAGTCCTGGATTTCTGTCAGTCAGGGTGGCCCAAGAGGTGCCGAGCGGTCATTTTCAGCAACCGCTCGGCACCCCTTGGGCCCCCCTGACTGGCAGAACTCCAGGGCCCGGTCGCAGTCGCGACCCCTGCAACCCCGGTAGTTCCGCCACTGTCTACATCCCCTTTTCTTACAGTTAATGACATCTGTGTTCTAGTTTAACCACATACTTTAATACTCATTCTTAAAAAAACACATACCAGAATATATGTCTGTAGAACAATAACCTAAGGTAGAAGCTTTAATTCTCCATAATCTGAATGATAAGTATGTTACGTTCAAGGAGATTTGTTTGGCCAAACACATCTCCTGCATGGAAAATTGCTAGAGGATGGGGAAAGGGAAAAATGCATATGGGGGATTCTACAAATATCCTCATGCGTTTAAAGTGCATATGATGACCTTGGCGTCCCTGTAAAGATTGTGATTTCACATTGATTGTTTCTCAACAGCAAACCTTTGTAAGGAATGTCCAAAATCTGAATTCCAATAAAAATATTCAGCTTCATGTGAAATGTTCTTCAAATTTATTTTCTTTTTTTTTTTATTTCCAGCAGAATTTAAAAGATCTTCGCTGTCAAAATGATTTGTGCAATCTCAGATTTTACATGAACAAGATCCCTTTTAAGCCTGATGGTATGCTTAGGTTAATAATCTGCACTTTATATCTTAGTCCATTATTCATTGCATTATCCATAATTCAGTATCTTCAAATGTTACCGGTACTATATATATATATATATATATATATATATATATATATATATATATTCATAAACACAAAACCATAGGATAATAGGGCTTAGTGTACATAGACACTTGGGTTATTACATAAAATTTTGGAAAATGCTTAGCTTTACAGTATGTTGACTACTATTTGAGCCTTTATAAAGGGACTATAGTGATTTTATTGTAATTAGTTATTTAATACATGTTTTAAACCAAGGAAACTCTTTAGGATTGTTTTAAAAAATGATAGTATCCTCCACTAATCCAGTTGGTTTTGAAAATGTCCACCTGGAAACATGTCTGAGCCTATCCCTGTTTTCAACTATTCAATCAGGTAGTTGTGTTGTGTTTTTTTTATATTGCTATGTTTGAAATTATGAAAATTACTTATTATTATTTAGATTTATTTGTATTAGATATTTTTTTTATTTTTTGCCCTTCCTTTAATATTTTTTCATTTGGTGCTCTTGATTTCTTGCCATAAAAATCAAGAGATTTTGAACTCTATTTCTAAATTATTTGTATTTTATTTTTAACAGGCGTTTACATTGAAGAAATATTAAATAAATGGAAAGGCGACTATGACAAACTGGAACATAATCACACCTATATACAGTGGTAAGCACAAAAAAATACCTGTCCCCATCAAGTCAAAACACACGCAACAAATATCTGAAATCCCTGTAGATATATTAGATCAATAATATGACATCTATATTTGCCTTTAATTGATTGTGTTCACATTTTCAAAGGGAAGTAACATATACAATGACTTTATCACAAATCTAATTGTTTTGCACTTTAACTTTTTACAGGCTTTTCCCTCTGAGAGAGCAAGGATTAAATTTTTACGCTAAAGAACTGACCTCGTATGAAATTGAGGTAAAAAAAAAAATCAATCCTATGGAAAGCCAATTGTCATGATTTCCTGCAGTTTATTACCAAATAAAAAAAAGTTGACCCTTCCTCTTTTCCGCGGTAAAGCCTGCTTCTTTTCGGTTTCTTCATAAATGCTTTTATGTTCTTGGCAAACTGAACTGTGTTATTTCTTTCTGCGCTCCTCTTCGAGAGCTGCTAATGGATTCTCTCCAATCGGAGCAGGAAGACATCTTTGATGTTGCTAATGGCTTCAGAAGCTCCCGTGTGACATCTAGTAATACATCAGCTGGAAGAGAAAAAAAAAATGATTTGATGAACAAATGACATAGGACGACTCACATTTAATTTCACCCTTGTGCAGGTTTTAATAAGTGATCTTTTCTTCCGAGAATCCAATTAAATCCCTGCTACCCTCACTATGGAAATGTTTAAAAGTATTAACCTAAATGTTTGATAGCTCAATTCCAAAACATCATAAGATAAATCTTTCCACTTTCTCGTTATATGATAATATAATTACATTTTATCCAGCTTCACATTTAATCAAGGCACGTTTATGCTTTATTTACCTGCCAACCCATGTATATTTATATACGGTATATATATATATATATAAGCGATGCAATAAAACTAGTGAATTCATCGTATGGAATGCGTTTGAGTATGGCACAGGGATGTAATGGCACTTATCACATCTCTGCTCAAACCCAGGATATCAATATAATTGAATGTGTCAGAGGCTCAGAGCCGATACCTCCATTAGTATGTGGAGTGATGGCCCATTGTTGTTAAATGTGCCTTCTATTATACTACAGTACTCGGCAACACTGCCAAATTATATATTGCAGTGACAGGGCAAATACAAGCCATGAGATGTATTATTTACAAATGGGAAAGGCATCCGCTGTATTGCTCAGTAAGGAAAGTTCAAATTACCCTAGACCCCTAAATTTATCAGAATATTGTACAATGCAATATACTAACAAAATTTGAATCGAAATAATTGAAACTGAAAATTATTTTAAGAAAGCATTTCACACTGTCCCACACAGTTAAGATAATAAACGAAATATGTTGGGTACGCTCATGAAAAGGAATGGTTACTAGTTCCTCTGCGGTCAGTCTTAGGACCTGTTCTATTTAATTGCTGACAACATGGAAGTTATCATTTTAGATGATTTAAAGGCAAGCAGGTGGTGCAGTAAAGCAGTAGGGAAATAAACTGTGGATTACTAGGTTGTATAAAAGAGGTATCATTAGTTTGAAGTACAAATGCCACTGTATTGTGTGCTGTCCTGGAGACCTTGGTTTCACAAGGACACAAGTAATTCAAAGAAGGTCCACTAAAATAGTACATGGGCATACTAATAAAACATACCAGAAAAGATTTACAAACCTTAATATGTAGGCTTTGGAAACGAGAAGGGAGAGGGAAGATATGAGTACAAGCGGGTGTCATTTTTTTTTTAAAGGAAGAACTAGAGAAAGCTCAGGAATCTATATTAAGGAATACTAGATGGGCCAGTAGGCTTTTTTATGCTGTCAAAATCTATTTCTCCACCAGCTGGATACACATGGCCACACGCTGTGTGACCCTTAATATGTAAAGTGTGCCCCGCACATATTCAGGTCACCTCCAGTCTGGCTGTAACTGTAATGGAGAAACTAAAGCAAATGCAAATACTTTCAGTGTGATATATATAGAATGATTCTAGGGCAAAGTTTAAAATGAGTTCTCAACATGAAAGCAGCCATCTAATATGAGACCAAGGCATGATTATGCTTGGAGTCTTTACAGCAGCAAAAAAAGTAAATGGGCCGAATGCGTCTTAGCTGCTATCAAATTGTATGTTCCTATTTTGTGTATCAGCACCAGCATTAAGAATATACACCGCTTGTCTGAAATGTTATTTATCTACCCCCATTCCATTCACTATTGCTTTTTTTTTCATCATTTTCCAATCTTCTGTTTTGCTTCCTAGGAATTCAAAAAGACCAAGGAAGCCAGTAAAAGATTTGTTTTGGCATACAAGATGATGCTGGATTTCTTTGGTCTAAAATTAATGGACAAAAATGGAAATGTTTCACGTGCGTCAGTCTGGCAGGATAGGTTTCAGCATTTAAATGAGTATGTGAAAATTATTTTTATTGCTATTATAATCTCATGATTGTATGTTTCTTTAGACATTGTTATCTAAAGTGTGCTAAAGAAAAAGACCGATTTTTTGGCATACCCACTTTGGATGTTTAATTTGTTTGCCAACACCAGTTTTTGCGATTTATCATACTGTACTTTTTTAGTTAACATACAGTACATAATGTATATTGCAATGTGTTTTGCATCATTCAAGTTTAAATGTCAAGGAAATCTAACAAGACCTCAATATATTAATTGTATCATGATAGTAGACTCGTAATAAATTTCATGGACATACACTTGAGGCCAAAACTTTACATACACCTACGCTAAAGACATTCAAACTCAAGTTTAATGTTGCAATACATTTCTTTTGGAAAGTCAATTAAAGAATCTTCTCTTCAGAGGTAATTTTGAAGTAACCGATTACAGACAGAATTCTTTCAGCTTTTATTCTCTATCTTCAGTGGGTCAAATGTTTACATACAATTTGTTAGTATTTGGTAGCATTTTTATATGCTTCCATTGAGTCAAATGCTTGGGGTAGACTTCTACAAGTTTCTCATAATACCGTATTTGCTTGAATAAAAAGAAATGGTTTTTTTCAGAGAAAATGCTCTGAAAAATACCCCTCGTCTTATATTCGAGGTTGTCTTATAATTGGACATCAAATAGAGGCCTGACTATAAGACTAAGATCCAGATCCCCTGCAGCGCTGCAGGGGACCTGGATCCTA
This sequence comes from Spea bombifrons, assembly GCF_027358695.1. Classification (NCBI taxonomy): domain Eukaryota; kingdom Metazoa; phylum Chordata; class Amphibia; order Anura; family Pelobatidae; genus Spea; species Spea bombifrons. The sequence continues at coordinate 74,026,072 of NC_071089.1, read as the reverse complement.
CTCTCTGGCAGCCCATTGTCCTGTGGCTTTAATATTTATGGTACTTAAATACTATGTTAAAGCTTATGGATTCGATCTGATTTTATGTTTGTTAGCTTCAAAATCAAGATCTCTGCTCCACAAAATAATATGATGGTGTCTACTAACTTCTGGATTTATTATATTCACCTTTTTAACTAGTTGCAATTTAAGTGGACGAAACACCAACATTGTTGTAAGACATACTTGAATTCTATGGTCTGTCCCATTATAGGCTATTAGCTTTTGTACCTAGACAATTCTTGCAGTGCTTTATCTTTCACAGTCTGATAGTTTACTATAAATAGCAAATGCCAGTACTGTAAGCTTCCAGTCATTACTTTTTATTACTTTTTTATTACTACTTGATCTCTAATGCAGTTTATTTCTAGAGCCAAAAACAACTGAAAACAATAAAAGAAAACAAGGATCAGTTGAAACTTTAATGTTTAAGAACTATAATTTTGGTTTCATGGCTCTATTCCAAAAGGTTTGTAATAACCTGCAATTTTGTTATACAGTAGGATTTTTGAGAAACAAAATTGCACATCAATCATTAGAGGTCTTCTTGAAATTGAAATAACTGTATTCAGCTTTGTAGTTTTTTTTAATAAATAATTACACTAGAGTTGCTAAAGATTTGTGGAGTTCATAGTCTAATAAGAGCTATAATGATACACAATGTCATGATGGCGATATGGTGTTAATAAAATTCAACCGTTTTTAATGCCTTTATGCCAAAATGTATAAAATGATGTATAGTTTTCTCATGTAAATGCATGTTCTAGGTGTAATACTAAATTAACATTTCTGTATTGTAGAACACACAAGACTGGCATTTAATTAGCAGAGATCCCCCCCAAAATATGGTCCTCGTCTTGGGGCTGGATCAGTGCATGGAGCTAATGACGTAATAAAACTAGATTTTGTTTTTTAAGCATAATTATGGAATTGAAACCCTTGCTATGTAATCCTACCCTGAAATATGTTGTGCACTGCTACCTACAAGAGCTTCTTGAGCAATGTACATGTATGTACAACCACATATATTGGATACGTTTACTTTGGGTGGTAATTTTGCATAATGTGGAATGTTCTCCCAACATTAGAGGAGCATACCTAGGGACCACCTTGTTTGACTTTGTAGGGTCACAGGCCTAAATATTCTATTGGATCTGTTATATTACACCTATAGAATTTAGCAGCATAAAAAAGAGAGATTGGACAATAAATTGGTAGTGGCAATGGTACTTCATATTACTAAATACTCTTCTTTCATTTCTTTTAGATCTCAGCACAATTATTTAAGAATAACTCGTATTTTGAAAAGTCTTGGGGAGCTTGGCTATGAAAACTTTAAATTTCCACTTGTAAAAATCTTTCTTCAAGAGTCCATTGTGGAAAACACAATACCAAACATGAAACAAAGCACACTGGAATATTTTGTGTACACAATCAAAGACAGGAAGGAGAGAAGGAGACTTTTACGTTTTGCATGTCACCATTACCAGCCTCCCGAGCACTTTATTTGGGGTCCACCAAAAAAACAACAGGTTGAAGAAAACAAAGCCACGAAAAAGACAATACCTCCAACAAGATCACTAAAAAAACATTCCTTAAAATCCAAGGATGCTAAGAGCATGTGTACACCTGATAGTCCAGAGTGCATGTCTTCTAAAAAAACAGAAGGACTGACTAAGCAACCAACACCCGAAGTGAATACAATCAAAGAAATATTGATACAAAGTGAAGACACAACTAAATGTGATAATGACTTAAAAGTTTATCTTGATACAAATGAAACAACTTCCTTGGATTCAACAAAACATTTAGAAGGACAGGAACCTGAAAATCTGCAGAAGATGTGTGATGTACACAATGTTGTAATAGTTGAGGCTCTTGATGAGGGTACCAAAGATTGCCTATGCAGTCTATCACCTGCAACAATTAATACTGCGGAGCTGGCTGCCTCTCCAAAACAGGATCTGGAACCCGACCTTGAAACAAAAGATGGGATCTAGTAGAAATCCCAGATGTAACATTATTATTCTATATAAAATCAAATTACACCACTAAGTATTTTATTTCACGGTTACATTGTAACTGAACAATGTGCAGATATTCCATAAACGTCTGGAATTGGTGAATCAAGGATCACATGTTAAAAACTGTATCTTTTTTAATATATTGGCCCGCTGCATACGAACTACGTAAATGGAAATAATTCCTACCAGTTAAAAGCCTGACCCATGGCTGTGGTGCTGTTTCACAGGTGTACAAAGTACTACGGAAATGCACATCTATGGAATAATAATCATAAGAGACGTCACCATAAATAGTAATTATTTATTTCACCTCTGGTGTTGTTCAGTATGTAGCAATTTAACTTGTGTAGACTTTTTTTGTAAAGTACTGCAATGTCGGAATCAGGGATATATTCCACAAAGCCATATATATAGTAGTTTTGAGTGGCTGGATCATTCTTTACCCTGGGTCATAATTTAGATCATCTAATTTCTAATGCAAATATTTCTTTAGCATACGTTCTATAGCATTGGCATCCATCACCATTATTGTTCTAATGTATATTTATTAAGTTCCGCCACATATATATGTACATCAGTAGATGTCAAATTCTCGGTGCCCATTCGGCATGGCCTCTAGGATTTGCTTTGCACCTAGGGTTTGACCTACTTAGCACTAACTGTACAGAGCCGGTTCTGTATCACTTAGACTGCCTTAAACAGAGCCAGCTTTTCCTTTCTACGAGATACCGGAAGGGAGGTGCTCAGCAGGGTCACATAATCCCATGTCATGTAACCTAAAGAAGTGGTGGAGCAGCTCCTGCATGTTGCAACCGCTTCTCAGATGTATATTCACTAATGCTCAATTAAATATGTATTTTTCAGAACTATATTAAATATTGATAATATATTAAGCTGTTAAGATATTTAAATATATTCAAAAATATATTAATTATATTTTAAAAAAATTAAATACATTATTTTTTTTGCTTACCGTAGTATTCCCAATGGGTGAACTATAATATTTAATTGAATTTATATTTCAGCCTTTAATTAAGGAATTATGAAGATAGGTGTTAAATGAGAATATATATATATATATTATATATATACAATATTGTATGTATGCTCATAAATTCATTTATATTTATAAGCTCATTTACATACATTTGACTTTCCGAGGTTTGTTCCCAAGGTCATCCCGAGCTTTTGCGCATAAATGAACTGTGATTGAAGCGGTGGTTGGCAGAACTGGTCCTGCCCAAACAGCAGCGTCATCAAGAGGCTCCGTAATTAGCTGGGAAACCTGCAGCCCCAGAGGCAAATCCTAAGTGTTTCCAGCAATGCTAATTTGAAAGTTAAATCAACATTCTTCATTCATTATTGTAATGTAGAATATTACAAATATAGCTCTATGTGTTGCCAACAGGTAAACGCCCCAATAAGCATCTAAACTCCAAACACTTGTTTGTTTTTTTATTTCACACAATAAATGTATTAGGTTCTTATAAAAAATGTACTGTTCTACCTTTGACATGTAAAATTAACTTATATCTGGCAGTTTTTTTATTTCTTGTTTGGAACCACAAACGTACCCTTGGATAACAGGTGAATGGCTCCTTTCGACAAGTGCTATGAAGTGCTATATTCCCTTATTTTCTTTTGTTCTTTACATAACTATAAAGAAACAGCAGTAATAATCAGAAAATATGTAAACTTATTTTTTTATATGCACTGTTAATGTTCAAAATGTAGTCATATCATGTGCGCATTATTTGTCATTGTTAGTTTCATATTCATATCAATACAAATTGTTTGTGGTAGAAGTTGCAGCCACCTTCTGGATCTGTATTATAAGAATTTTATATTTCTGTAAATATCTAAAAAAAAACCCTGCTAAATGTAAAAAAAAAGCAATAGGTCATGTTGCTTATCCTGTATATTCAATTTCCGTTTCAATTTATAGAATTTAAATATCTTTTCAGTAAAAATTTTTATAGCTGTATTCAGTATATAAAAATGTCCATTCTAAGTAAAACCTATAGTAATGAATGAATGCTGGTGAAAAAAAAATCCAATAGTAAAAATGTTCCAGATATTTGAAGGGTGTGTTCTGTGCCACATTAAAATCATATGCATTTAGGATGTCTGTATTTCAGTAATTAATGTTTTCAAATAAAATATTTTTACACTGAATAGAATGCAGCAAGTGTTTTTATTAATGAATTATAAATATAGAAAACAGGTCATGTAGTAGACATTTCAATCACAATGTTCTATAACTCGGCTTGAGGGAAAAACATGATATAGTGACTTCCTATAAATACATACATACATAAATTACAAATAAACAGATGTATGGCTATAAAATCATCTTGTATCAAGTTTCGTTTCTGTACTGTGGTATATTTATAAAGAGCATCTCACATGGAACGTTTTAAAGCATTTTACCTTCTCTATTTTCTCATAATTTCTCAATACATATTATAGGTGATTACTTAAAGGTACACTCCAGAACTTTAATACATATGTATGGCCACTTTAAATGTGTATGGTGTCCCCCTTGCATATGCATTTGTTCCTTTGTCCATGCTCCTTTGCAAGTTACCATCAGTGAGCTCTAAAAGAGGGCAATATTTTTAAGATGTAGACACAGTTTTCTAAAACAGACCTGATGTTAGGGGTGCATGAGAAGTTGGAGTCAAGGAGACACCAGGTAAGAGATTGTGTTGGGACAGTGAGAACAGAAGGGATCCTAAAACTGGCTCTTGGGGTACACCACCTGAGAGGGAATGTGGAGAGGAAGAGTTAACAAAGGCAAACTCAAAAGTTGCAATCAGAACAATGAATGTGAACAATGAATGAGCTGTGTAACCACAAAGTAGCAGAAGGGCCAGGATGATAAGGAAACGTGTAATGGCTCCTGGATTTAGCCATGGCAAAATAATCGGCCGCTTTAGTAAGAGTGGTCTCAGTGGAATGTTGAAAGCAGAATCTAGGTTGAAGAGGGTCAAGTAAATACTTGGAGTCAATAAACTTGGTTAGTTGTGCAAAAACTAGATGCTGCATTTTGTACACTTAGACAAATACCTTCTGTTTAACAACTGGAATAGTCCAACCTATATATACATTATATGGCTGTTAAATAAATTGTAGGGCCAGCCCAGGGTAAGTGGCCCATGGTTGCAGTATTTAGGCGCCCCCATTACTAAAACACACTAACATAATAACATGCATGACCCACTGTATCACCATCCACTTACACATACATTAACACAGTATAACACTCTCATCACTAACACTGACAATAACACCATCCACTGACCCACACAGTCGCACTAACACCATACAACCCCCCGTCAGCCAGGAATCTATATAAAATTCTAGATGTCAGACCCGCGGCAGCCACTAGTGGCCACCCTTCCCTCTCTGCAGCACCCAGATCTAATCACTAAGAGCAGCTGAGCCTTGTTACCTAGTAGAGACCTGCCTTTATATACCTGCTCTGACTTTCACTCAAGGCCTTTCCATTGCAGTGTGAACAGCCTATTGCTGTGGCTCTGTACCTGGTCCTGAATTGTTCCTGACATCCTGCCGTGCGCCCTGCCAGAGGGTTTCCTGCTGTGTGCCTTGCCAGTTACCTGGTCCTGACATCCTGCTGTGTGCTTCCAAGTCGTGTGCCCTGCCAGAAGGGCTTCCAAGTCATGTGCCCTGCCAATGGACTTCTTGCTGTCCGCCCTGCCACTGGACTTCCTGCCATCCGCCCTGCCACTGGACTTCCTGCCGTCCGCCCTGCCACTGGACTTCCTGCCGTCCGCCCTGCCAGTGGGCTTCCAAGCCACGTGTCCTGCCTGAGGGCTTCCAACCCGTGGGCCAGTCCTTGCTACAGTTTCCTGCCCTTGCTTCAGCTCCCCTGTCTCGCTACCATCCAGTCCTGCCTTTCCATCTGTTGTGTGCCTGTCTGTACCTACCAAGATGCATCAGGGGGTACAGACGGACTCTCTAGTATCCCCTGCAACTGAGCTCCTACCCGACCTGCTTACCCAAGTCCTGACACCCCCACACACTAGTACCACATACTAACACGCATACTTATGCTAAAGTAAGTTGGTCCTTCAGTGGGTATGGTCAGATACAAGTGGTTGGTGTTAGTACTGTCTGTCTAGCTTGTGCTCCTGAAGTGGTCTGATATTAGTAAAATCATAAAAACATCACTTCAAAGCTTCTGCTTACTGATCTGTGTCAGCTTTCTGAGTCTGAATCAAAAATAAAGATTCACTGACATGTCTTTCACATACCTCTGATTGAAGCCACAAAGTGAAACACATTAGGTCATCCTCTATCAGAATATACAGTACATACTTAAATTGAAGAATCCCTGTGGATTTCATTTTTTAATTACAACCGTATTTTAGATTTATTGTACTATCTGTATTTTAAATAAACTGCACCATTTTCCCTTCTTTTCCTTTTCCTCCTCTTTTTATTACTACACTTACTCCATGCGTAGGTCTATATACTTTTTTTTTTTATAAACATCATATGGTGAAACACTCAAGCTAACACTCTACATTAAGGTATAGCGTTGTACCATGATAGCCATAGAAAGCTAATTTGGTAAAGATTATACACACATAAATCTTCCATCAATTAAGAAATAGAGAGAGCGTACCCATTGCTAATTTATAGCAGGAACGTGTTTCAAATTCAAATATATACAATTCAGATTCAAGACAAGTTTATAAATAAATGAATACACTACCAGTTTAACTCCTTAATGAGGTCAGCAGGGATATTTTCACGTCAGTCTCTGTACTCTGCTTTCAAGCAACAGAAGCATGATGTGGCTGGAGAACCATGACCAGCATTGTGATAATGAATTGCCATAGCGCCCAACTGTTCTTTCTTTCCATATCTATAATTTTGTCAACATTGCAAACAGCTAAGTGCAATGCGGGTGATTTGTTTGGCAGAACACATCTCCATGCACATGTGTATGATGGGCATACCTGGGAACTCTCGGTTTGACCCAGAGATCTCCGGGTGAAGCACAGCTTCTCCGGTTCTCCGGGTCAACGCTCGAACCCTCCGGGTCGCGGGGTCTTGACACGCCCTGCTCCACGCAAATTTTCCCTGTAAAAATGTAGATGACGTCCCACTAACTGTCAGTGGGCAGTCCTGGCCACGTCCCGCAAGGGAAGGTTCCGGGTAGCCGGAGCTAAGTAGTTCCCAGGTATGATGATGGGTCAGACCCCTGTGGTTATACGTGGAAAGTGCTGCCAATTTGAGCACTTTCCGGCCACTGATTGACTGCTTCAAGCATGTGGCAAGAAAAAAAATAAAACTATTTTGTGTCAGGTATATACTCATTATTAATTTTGAACAATCCATATTAAATCACTTCCAGAGCACATTAACATTCATTAGTCTATAGTGGGGGTATCAGAGACATTGAACTGCCCCTTTAAAATTGTCTGTAGAGTCTTTATTCCTAACAAGAAGAAAAAAGCAAAATGTGTTTTGGTTTGAGTAAAAAAAGGGAACAAGTCATAAAATTCAATTTAAAGGTCTCTAAATTGCTAAAGTGTACCTTTTAAAATGTGGAAATCAATTACATTGGAGGATGCATCAGCATTTCCAACTGCAGCACAATTGTAAACACTGTATGTGGAGGTAATAGATCCCATAGATCACCAAAATAGAACTAAAACAGTTTCTGATGAAAAATAGAAGATTTTGGGTCAGCCAAAGCATTTTTACTTAGATTTATTTTGACTTTAAACTTTAGCTACTTTGTTTAGTTACACAAAATAAATAATATGTTTCTCGTTATTTTTGAGCAGGGCCCTCCTAACCTTTTGTTTCCGTAATTCAAAATTGCTATGTGATGAACTACTTGGTAAATCATCGCCACAGAGTATGGTGGCACCTAAATTGTAATAATATTGACCTCTATAGAAAGTTTTGCATGTATAATCACCAGGTTTTTGATTGATATGTATGTATGTATGTATGTATGATTTCTTGGTGTAGTATATTTATTTCTCTATAATACTTTAGTCATCATTATTTACTTGTTATCAAATTTTCGTATGTCCTGCTATGTGCTTACTTAGGTGGGTCATGTTGGTATTGGGAGTAGGGTTGTCACCCATCCTGGTTTCACTGGGACAGTACCAGAATAAAGAGGTAAATCCCAAATCCAGGACATACCTCTTTATGACCTCTTTATGGCTGGTAGCGGTAGTAGTCATTGTAGTAGCTGCGTAGACTGACTGAGGCTTCATGGAGGGTAAGTGAATTGCATAGTGTCTGTATGTGTCTGCTTATGTTAGTGTGTGTGGGTATTTTAGTATGAGTATCAGAGTACGTTAGCGTGAGTGTCTGGGTATGTTAGTGTGAATGTCTGTGTCTGTATGTGTTAGTGTTGAGAATCTGGTTGTGCTGGTGAGAGTGTCTGTGTGTATTTGTGTGAGTGTTTGGGTGTATAAGCATGTGTGTTTAGGTTTTTGTTAATGTATCTGTTAGCGTGATGATATTGGCATGTATTTTAGTATGTGTGTCTGTGTGTTAGAGCACTTCTGGGTTCTGTACAGTCCTTCAAAAAGGGACATACATCCTGTTGCATTTCATGCCTCTTTTCCATTCCAGAGACAGGGGTTGAAATTAGAGCGCTATTTAAATGATCAGAAGATGGCTTTGTTGCTGACCATTCTGACCTGCCTCCAGCCCTGACCTTGACAATCATCTTGACTACTGATATATCAGCTCTTCTGTTTTTTTGACCTCAGCTTGTTCCTGACCATCGTCTCCATTCCTGACCCTGGTTAGCCAGCTATTCTTCCTGGTAGCTCAGACGTCTGACTTCTCAATCACCAGTCTATGGTTCACGTCCATCCCTCAAAACACCAGCTGCAACAACCCCAGGTGCTAGTTGTCTAATGCTTATGAACCGCCTGGTCAGTCATTTCACTGTGACCTGTGTGTTAAACCAGAAGACCCAAGTAGCTTACAGTTTCCCGCTATCTAAGAGACTAATTTTTCTCACCGCCTCTATGTTTCTCCAGCAGTGGAAGGCCAGTACTCTTCTGACCAGTTTCTACTTGCATTTCTCCACCCATTTGTGCCACTGCAGGTCTTGTAAACTCACAGGCCTCAGGTTCCATCTGACTTGTATTCTCCGTTTTACCCAAGGCCCCAGGAGATGGACTGAGCTTATAACTCTGGCGTCTAGCAGTCCTGGTATTCCTGTCTGAGACTGTGCTATATATATCAGATTCCATCACTGAGGGTCCCTCTCCGCTTACAAGGGACCTAGAACAATAAAAGTCTGAGAGTCTTATTTGAAATCTAGGTCATGGTCTATACGTGTTTTATTGAAAGTATGTTGTTTGGAAAGGATGTTCAATTAGATATGAATCCCTTGAAACTTCAGGAGAAAAAAAATATTAGCTATAATAATGTAAACCAAGTAGAATGTTGTTTGTTGTCTGTAAAATAAGTGCAGTTAATAAGAGGAAATATAATATTGTGATTTTAAGCTGGGCTTTAAATATACAATAATTTGTATTTAAAAACACACAAACAGAAAATTGGCTAAGGGTTAATGTTGCTGTTTTTGGGATCTCACAAACGGGAGCTGCATGAGTTGCATGACAAGCTGGGTAAACACCTTTTATACCTTCAGGGACACGAGAAAAGGAAAAGTAAGGATTTTAAAACCAGCTGTCGTAGGGAAAAATTGTCTCATGTATAAGCAGTTTTCAGAGCTTGTTAAAAATAATGCAACTTGTTTTTGGTGACAGCTTCACATTTGAAAGGGCCATTATTACCTCCTACATTTGACCATTTTAATCCTATTCACTTTATTTCTTACAGCTGTTAGGTATCACATGAATTATAGTTAAATCTGTGGCTTTTATTTTGGAGTTTTTAAGTTTCAACTGTTATTTTATGGAACATTTCAAGTTTCTTTATTTCATCAGTTTCTAGGTGTTCAACGTGCAGTGTTTCAAAATCAATAATAGTGAGCGAACATTCTGAAACATGAATATATGGAACCTTAAATTACAATGTCATTACAAAAGAATTGTTTGGGACAGTGGTAGTTTATACTTTTTTGCCTTCACAGATTACAAAGGCCCAACCTCAGTTAGTTCTCTCTGCATAATGTATAGTTAAATCAGTGAGATTTTTTTTCTCACCCTTTGAATTAAACATTATGAAGGGTCAGCTGAGCTCTTCTTGTTGGAGAAACATACCAGTGTTGGTCCTTCATAAAGAATAGCGAATGAAGAAAGCGGAAACCCCAACTCTCCTTCAAACTCTCCTACCAAATCTTCCCTTAGTAAATAAACCTTGTGTGCTGACTATTAAAGGGTTAATCGCAGTGCTGCTTGCTAGGAAGTGGGCAACCACTGATGGGAATGTAAGATCTACTCATCTGGCTGAATGAAGGACATCAATAAATCAAATGTGATTTGATTCACTGATCTCTAAGAACAGAAATACGGCATTTACTGTACCTCTAAGTTGATAAGTTATAGCTCACCTCAACTAACCTGCAACAAGAGGCCATTCAATTCAACAGCTGAAGAGTGGGGAGACATCCAGGTTTTCAAGAAACTATACTTTCTAATGTAATCATTTAAGGATCATTGTTCAGAGCGATTGTGTTTGAGTGTCAATGTCTTCTCATCCTATTGCAGGATAACACAAAATCACTCTAATAGTGTTTCTCTCAGTCTCATTAACATTCCCTGTATCTTATTAGCATTCTGGTTGCTGACTGAAGTCTATCCCATTTTAAAAAAGCTATGTATACTCCAAATAGTTCTCCTCAGGTTCCAGAGGCACATCATATAACAGGAACCCCGTGTAGCTACATCTGGAGCTAGTGATGTATAATATGGGCGAATAAATGCAACAAAAATGATGGTAAATAAAAAGGAAATTGGATTCCTGCTTTTACACTGTAAGTGGACCAGTGGGAGAGATTGTTGCACAGCAGGAAGAAAAGTTTACATGCTTTTGGCTTTTCAGCAAAAGTGTATCTTTTTTTCAATCTTTTAATTGAAAACAATGTTTCCATACATTAGTGCTGTCCAAATATCCAATTTAGAGGGATGTTTCTTTTTACAGTTGAAGAGGTGTAGTCAACAAAAAATCTATGATGTAGTGCAAACAATCAATCAGGTATTTTTGGCAAGCAGGTAAAAATTCAAAGTTTGATGGGATCTCTATTGTTCTCTTGGAGTCCACAAAACACAGTGTGTAAACGACATACGCTATCTTTTTTTCTCTTTAGGTATGTTATATTTGTACACAGATAACTAAAAATGTAGCTGATATCATGTTAGCCTAGCTTGGCACTCAGCATAACATGAGTTGTTCATAGTAGAACACCAACACACTCATTTATTAAAAGTCAAGTGCTGTCAAGTTGAACATTGCAAGCATCAGTCAAGTTCCATGGTTGAGTTGCATTCAACAGAGCTCAAGTGCACTGCAGTATTGGTCATTGCATTGTCATGCAGTTATGTCAGTCGAGTTATGTGTCAATATTTCTCCATCTGAATCGTCTAATTAATTTTGCCAAGCAAGAGCCCTAATTTCAACTCAACAGAGTTTCTGTGACTAGATGAATTGCTGCTGGAATCTTAGTCACTGTAGAAAGAAGTTTGAAGAAATGGCATTGGGTCATGCATATTTAAACAAGCACTTAGAACTTCTGGAGTTAATCCTGTATAACGCAGAGGGAGATAGGTGAATTGGGATTTTTAGCTTACCTTTAAACTCTCAGTTTTGTACAGTAACCTTCAAGAATATACGGTATCAGCAAGATATTACACAATGTATAGAGCAGAAGACAGTTATGACCAAGAAATGCTACTGGTCAGCAGATCCCTCAACATGGAACAAGATGTTGATGTTGCATGGCCTTTTTGGAAATTCAGTTCAGTTATTTTTCTTTTGTTGAGCTGATTTATCTGGCTCTGTAAGGACTTCATCTTTACATTTTTGCTACATACAGTATCTCTCTTATTTTTGCAGTTTAAACCCATAAAACAATAAATAATAAAAAACACTACTTGCAATATTCCACTATACCTAAGGCTCTTACAAATGTATGTCTTCATTAAGCAATGTACTATTTGCAATCACAAACCATGGGTTTTTAACCTACTTTCATTTTACGTTTGCTGGTGATGCCCAAGTTGCCAGCATTTAGATATAGACTTGATTTACTGGTCATTGTCAATTAGTATTGAAAAAGTAATAGAATTGCATATTAATTATTATAATTCATTAATAATATTAATTATTAAAATATACTTGATACAAATGTCATGAAATTGATTTTCTAAGTACAGTACATCTTATGAGATCATCCAACAAGCAAGATTGGAAGGTTTGTGTGGGCAACGTTCCTTTATTGAGTTCTGTGCACTGCCTGTTCACAGCAGAGTGTGACTTTTTAAGTAGACCATAAGAAGATTTGCATTGTAGGAAAAGTAGGAAGAATTAATTTAAAGCTGTCCTTGTAAGAACATCTTATTTGCAGTTTCTGCAGCAGAAAAAATAAGTTTAAACCAAGCATGTTGTTATTCAACTTTTTTGGAATTCTGCCAAATGGCAAATTCTTAAGTTTATCTTTAAAAAAAGTTTACAAAGTAAGAAGTAGTGATTGAAAGTTATATAGTTTAAGTACATGGGACAATTATTTTGATCAAACTCTATTATCTAAAAGGAAAGCCAGTAGTCCAGTTGTGAAATCCATACAAAGAATGGCGCCAGCTGCCATATACTATGCACCACAATTCATAAGCAGGTGAGATATCACTTTACACCATTGATATAGTTCATGAAGGGCCAACTTAATTTCACGAGAAAAACTCTCTATAAATGATCAAATATGGGCCTTCATAATACAAAAGTAATACATTGAGATGATGCCCATATGTTACTACATAGTGAAAAAACCCTAGGAATTGTCATGCCTTGATGTTTAATGGACAGGAAAGGGGCCCAGTATGGCTCCCACCATTGCCTTAAAGCAGTTGTACTTTAGATAAATATGTAGGTAAACATGTTTGCGTCAAGAATAAGGATTTTTACCAGAATCAAATTCATCCTAACTTTTGATAGAAACATAATTCTACTTGCTTAATAGCTGGAGTTGGAAATAAGCCTGAAATGTAGAATCGGCCAAATGTCTATTCATATTACTAAAAACTGGACAGTTTTGTCCAGATAAAGAAAGCATGCGGTAACACTAAATAATTACTAATGTGATCGTTCAAACTAGTTATTCTAATGGGTTTTCGGCCGGTGACATCAATAGTGATGTATTTATATTTTGGGCATTGCCCGGCTGCCATTCTTACTGCTGAGCACCAGGATTTGAGTCAGAAAAAGAGAAAATATCCAGTGAGTGGCAGTTGTGTGGACAAAAATACCTTGTTGATGTCAGAGTTCAGAGGAGAATGGGCAGACTGGTCAAACCTTGAAGCAGATGAGCTACAGCAGCTGAAGACCACACCGGGTGCCACTCCTGTCAGCTAAGAACAGGAAACTGAGGCTACAATTCACAAAGGCTCACCAAAACTGGACAATGGAAGACTGGAAGAACGTTGCCTGGTCTGCTGAGTCTCGATTCCACCTGCGACATTCAGATGGCAGGGTCAGACTTTGGTGTAAACAACATGAAAGCATGGATCCATCCTGCCTTGTATCAACAGTTCAGGTTGGTGGTGTAATGGTGTGGGGGACATTTTCCTGGCACACTTTGGGCCCCTTAGTACCAATTGAGCATCGTTTAAACGTGACAGCCTACCTAAGTATTATTGCTGACCATGTCCATCCCTTTATGACCACAGTGTACCCATCTTCTGATGACTACTTCCAGCAGGATAATGCACCATGTCACAAAGCTCACATCATCTCAAACTGGTTTCTTGAACATGAGTTCACTCAACTCCAATGGCCTCCACAGTCACCAGCTCTCAATCCAATAGCGCACCTTTGGGATGTGGTGGAATGGGAAATTTTCATCATGGATGTGCAGCCAACAAATCTGCAGCAACTGCGTGATGTCATCATGTCCATATGGACCAAAATCTCTGAGGAATGTTTCCAGGACCTTGTAGAAAGTATGCCACCAAGAATGAAGGCTGTTCTGAAGACAAAAGAGGGTCCAACCCGGTACTAGCAAGGTGTACCTAATAAAGTGGCCAGTGAGTGTATAATTAAAAAAAAATGCTGTATCCTACCCCCATAATAGAGTACCAACACAAATTAGTAATAATGATGGACAGCATCATATGCAGTTAACTCCATAATGTTGACTGCACTGTCACTCTGAACTATGTAATTATTTGTATAACAGAATATTAAAGCAGAAAGGTGCAGTATAATGTCACTGACACTTCCAAAACAAAATAAAAAATAAATCACTTATCTGACACAGGAGAGGCTGCCCTCCTCCGTGGTCTGACTTTTATTGTCACTGATTGGCTGCTCGAAGCAGTGAATCAGTGGCAAGAATGTGCTCCCATTGAAATCAATGGCCCCACTTTCCACACATGCACACAGGGGTCTTAACAGTTATAAACTCACGTAAACTTTTCTGACATAATGAAGCACCGTTGTCACATAATTACACATCCCATGCCATTTAACGACAGGACTTTAACCTGCACAAGGTGATTAGGAGAACATAATCCAAATCAGGACATATGGAAAGAACATAAGATCCTGTTTGCCAAATTATTGTTGGCACTCCATCTGCACCGTTGACACACACGGAAAACCAAGTACTTTAGATATAAAAAGTTAATAAACAAGCATAACACCATATAGCTCATAAGTTGTGTGGGGTGATTTAAAACTCTCATACCACTGCCACTTTCCCATTATTAGAAGTCATGATCTTTTGTTTAGAGCAGGAAATGATTAATTGTATTATTACCGAGTGCATACATGTGTTTGACTTGACTGGTACCAAACATTGTTTTCCTTCTGGAAAACCTATAACTGCAAAGTAAAGAAATTAAAGTCATTTTTCAACCGTACACTTTGGATTAGCCTTCTCAACATACCCAACCTTGTGTTCTCCATATTACTTTTGGCCATATATTGTACACTGTGTTTGGAAGGAAACCAGGTAATATCGAGGGTAATTCATTGTCAATCAAATTATATTTGGGGAGTACTTGGAAGAATCTATTATTATAAGCAATTGATAGGGAAAACGTTGAGAAACACTGCTTTAACCTGTTTCCATCCTATTGTTTTCTGCCATACCTTTTTTGAGATAAAAATTTGCTAGCAACACTGAATTGAATAATACTATATACCAAATGCACAATTTGTCACCCCGATTGCCCCTTCGTTTTTGCTGGCCTAGCATGTTCATCATTATTTTACTGAACATAACTGCAATTAGGGAAAAGTTGGTGATGACACATGTTAATGGTCTTTGATCATAGTCAGTTCATATGAGCAATACATTGGCTTTGAAGGTCTAAGACTTGAGCCTAAATAATGAATACTGAGTTATGCAAAAGGCGTTTTTTTTATTTGTGTTCAGCAGCCCTACAAAAATAATATAAGGCATTATATGTGCCTACCATGACTTAGGGGGAAAAGTGACACCAAATGTGGTGGATTTCATCATCCAAACTACTTTATTTTGACTTATGTGTTCAAATAAAATATATTGATTCCATTTTTTTTGCTTTAAAGTGCATAATACCTTAACAACATTCACATGAAGCATCAGTATTTAGAGAGCATTAGAGAACAAGGAGTCCAAACAGAAATAATAAAGCATGGGGTAACGGCGGGTATTGTCAATCTATGTAAAATACCATTAACAGCATGGAATTAATTTACTATCATTATCACAAAAAAACAACCCATCTCTGCCCAGTAATTTTACTATATAAGCTGGTCCCGTGAATAGAATGAGGACTAAAACCACCTGTTGAGCTTCAGATGATTTTGTCCTCTTGCCTTCATTGTTTTCTCAAACTGCCTTTACCCATGTCCTCTAGAAGAGTTATCAGCAGTGATGAGCCAGGACGACTGTGCTTGGAGATAATAGTTCTATCCTGGTAAATTATTATAAGGGAGCCGTTCAGAATTAGCGCAGGTAGAAACATAAAACAGCCTGTACTGAACGTTCTGCGGTATAATTTATTTCTTTGTTTCCTCTGAACTTTGACATCTATTATAGTGATGCAAATATGCTTTTACATTACCTACTGCTGTTCTCGGCAGTAACCATCTCTTCTGTTACATTTCAGACTAGTAATCATTAGATTTGTGACCTAGAGGTATAATAACCAGACTGTTACTTAGCCGTATCAGTGATGGAACTGTGCGTTCATCTTAATAATATGCAATTTGCCACCTGTATGCGCTTGGATAACAAGACAGGAAAGAACGGAATTGTGTTTATTTCTAATGATATGTAATGAATCTTTGTTCCTGTCTTTTGCCTTTTGTTAACACGCTGACATTTAAGTACCGGCAAATCCCACTATGCAAATACATATAAAGATGGCTTAGCTTGTAAACCTACTGCAACGTACCATAACACAACAGACACAACAAACTTGAAAAAAATAACTTTTATGTGTCCTAGTTAACAAATCAACACAAAATTAAAGTTTTTAATTACATCCAAGGAGGACCTCCTACCCTAACCAGGACTACCTCCTGTCTTCATTCTAGGTCATTAAATTAATGCAACCAAGGGACCTCACTAGCACTCAAAATACATACAGCCCTACATATAAAAGCAGAAATATTTGCAGTGTTACATTAACTCGTCATTCGTGGCTATGTTGGCTCTTATGGATGCTATGGAACAAATGACCATTCTCATGGCAAGAATTGAAATATGACCTTTATTAACCTCGTTTGAGCAGGGCCCTCCTCACCTGTTGTCTCTGTTAGTCAATTTGTTATGTTACATACTACTTGTTAAGTCCTGTCTACCCATTGTACAGCGCTACGGAATTTGATGGCGCTATATAAAACAATAAATAATAATAATAAAATTAAATATTGTCATAAGCCATAATCTTGCTGTAAACTGGTTACTAGAGACTGCTCTGGTCTTGTAGATGGTTCGTCTACATTCAAAGGTATTTATTATGAGGTAAAAACACAGCAAACACATTTATCTCATATACACACGGATAGCCAAACCCCACAGGACAACAACCCCCTTTTATCTCTCTCTCTATACATATAACAATTCCCTTCAACACAATTTGATCTCACCCAATGTTAAGCCTCCAGATCCGATAATAGCTCACTGCTGGGAGCTGACTCTTACCACATCCACCATGGAGGAAAAGGAAAAAAAAAGAACTGAAAGAGTTCATGTGTGGCATTATATTATATACCCTTCATTTGACATCACATCCTGTTTCATCACTTCCTTTAGTGAACTGTGGGAGGGAAGGATTCTAAGAACGCCCACCTTAATGTTTATGGGGACAAGACAGGTTACCACAGGTATGACCAACAAATTCTTTCGGCAATTTACCTTTATTCTTTGGGAGTCCTAAATGTGTACTTTACCTAGAATCTGGTGAATATTGAATTCCCCAAGTGTTCTCCCTCACAAGTTCTCGCTACTTGTCACTGGTCTATAGTGAATGTCTTGAGACGCAAATATTTATTTATCCTCCATGACTTTGATGCTGATAAAAAGATTGGCAGATGCATCCTGTGGTCATCGTAATGATAGAATAAGCCTAGACTTAATAAATAATAATAATAATCTGTACCTGATAGATTATTGCAGTCCTTGACATCTTTCTAATAGATGATTTAGTGTGGTCTCTGTCCATATAACCTACAATCTAACCCACGAGAGTTAGATCACTAGGTTTTTATGTGCTGCTGATCTCTATTTTCCAGCCCTTTGCAAAGTTAGTCTGTTTATTACATCCTTTTTCATTATACATATATAGTGATTTCAGTGTAATTGTTGGACGTCCATTTGGCCCGGTCCAGTTGCACGGAAGGTATGCTACTTTCTTAGTATAGAAACAGAGGACCTAATTTGTGTCTGTGTACAGATATAAGCCTCTGATACGAATATCGGCCCAGTTCACACTTATTTTATCCCTTATTTGTTTCGTTATAATGCACTTTGTATGATATTATAACATATGCTGACAGGAACACATTTCCGAGGACTGCTGATGCCGGTATTTACAGAATACAATCTGTAAGATCTGCTGACATCAGCCCTCATATAAGCAGCTGCTGGTGTTACTGGATAATTACGTATATTACTGCAGAATAAATGCTTGCATTGTATGAAGCAAGCTGACCCCTTGGGTGCAGTCACGCACGGCAATAGAAAACATGCTTTTTCTCTGATGTATACATTCCAATAACTGAAACATGGCAGAATCAGAAAGATTTAGTACCAAAAAACCATTTCATAATAGTGTGTTACCTGAAAATGCTGCGTTGTGATAAAGGAAAATCAGAATTAGTCGTTAATAAGTGCCCAGTATCATAAAAAACATCATATTACATATGTAACATTTTGTATTAATAGATATATATATATTAAATACATAATAGCATTTTGTATCAATTAATATTCTAACAGATAAAATATGTAAAGACATTTTTGACTATTAGTTAACCCTCACAAACTGTGTGTCTATTTACCACAGCTCACGTGCAGTGAAGCAGATACAATTTCATACGTAACCGAGCAAGAGGGTTTTTCATGCTCCACTAACAACACTTTTGATGATTTTTTTTTCCGTTGAGAAGCTTTTTGAGTATAAATTAAATATAGTCCAATGTTTGTTATTGCCCGCACAAATGCCCAGTTAAAAATGTAAACTTTTGACCAGCAAGCTGCTCAACAAATCAACTGCTGGTATCTAATTGTCTTATTAATAGCTTGTCACATTAGTATTGAAAAGACAAGGTTGCGAACAGGGGGTATAATGCTTTCGGTCTCCCCTCTGTATCCACATTTTTCCCTTTTTTTGGTGCCACACTGATGGTGCATTCATTTAAGATGGGTCTAATTAATCTAGGATTTAGTTCTAAATTGGTAGGCTCAAGATTAATTTATACACACACAGCCGGTATTCTCAGCTCCTGTCTTTTAATTTTTATATTCTTATATGTATTGATCCTTATCTGTATAGATGCAATAGTAAGATCCCCGGAGAGGGAACAAAGGAGGAAGAAAAAAGGGGCATAGGAATTAGGGTCACATAGTGCTAATGTCCCAACCAAAAAGGGATGCTTGGAGGGCATGCATTCCATAGAATCAAACGTATTGTGCATATAATCGAATACACTACATTCAGATATAGTTATTTATTTTATATATATATATATATATATATAACATTTTATTATACTAACTTTGAAAATAGAGTTCTTCATAAAGCAGGCATTTAGGGTAATCGCAATTAGTGCAACGAGTCATGGGAAAGTCCGATGGCCATTAATGTTTATTCACATTTGTGGAACCAGAAACTGTGGTAAGGATGTCATGATATCATTTTACCATCACCCTACTTTGTGCTGCAGCGCACAGGGTGGTATAGATGAGAAAGGTCATCTAGGGCCCTACAGAGCCTCAATCCGTCAAATGGTTGAAAATAATATGCATTCAAATCTATGCAACCTTGTACTATGTATTTTTTTTATCTTTGGTTATCGTTAGGTGATAACCACAAATTAGGAATACCTTGTTTTTTCCCCACATAGGGTAACTGGTCTAATTAGTCTTTGTGTACAGCAGATGTTCCAGTTGATCTGCTCAGCAGGTTCAGCAGTAGAGTGATAAAATCCTGGCTTTTGTGCTGAGCACTTAAGACTGAAATAGGGCTCAGCACTTAGCAAACTGCGCTCTGCATACCTGCACTTTTCAAACAAGCAAAAAAAACTGAAAAACATACATTGTCTCTTATACATTCACACCAGTCAAAACTGGATCATTGCCATAGTACTTTATTTCAATAATGAAACCATTATTATTCTGTAATTGTATTAAATCCATCATTATTTTCTGCGTTTATTGTTATTTATGATGTCATATTGTCCTGCACCCACACAAAGGAGCCATCCACAGAGATTTATGGAGAAGGAGAACAGATAGCTGAATATTTCTGTATTGTGTCATAGAAGACAATCAATTTCTTTTGTTGGCTTTCCAACCACTTGTTAACAAAGCTCTGTCAATAAAGCACTTCTGAATTCTAATTTCGTTCTGCAGAAAAGTTAATAAAGAACAAAACAACAATTGTCATTTTTTCAAAATCCTTTTGTTTTGTAAAACTTGTATCAAGCCACACTAAGATTTAGAGGGTTATAGGTAACTTCTATAAAAACATCTATACATCTAGCACAGATGAAGGGCTGATGTTTTTCCCAGGATTATTTGCCAGTAACTTATTAAAATGCAAAATAAGCAAGTGTCGCAAAATACCTTCCGAAAAGTCTAATCCACTATAAAGGGAAATTAAACTGACATGAAAAAACAGCAGCCTGTGTACCATGGGAGACTATTTATTATTCAGAAGCTTAAGGTAACAGCTGTGCTAATGGCGACACATATTTCAAATGTATTAGGTAACAGGTGGATACGGTGATCATTTCAAAATTAGAATACAAGCCAAAGGCAGCTAGACTAGGCCTGGGAACAATACCATATGAAACCTTTAGCATAGTTGTGCAAGATAAATAAAGTTTTATACTTTGTATGTGACCTGTTTAGGGTGGTCTGTTGCCTGATTGGTGGTCTGGTTCTTTTCTGTATGTTTATACATTTCACATGGGGCAGCAGTTTGTATACTCATACCTGGTAACTTGTGAACTTGTGGCTACCTGGAGCCTACCCTTGCATGACACGGCCAAGACTGCCCGCTGAAGTCAGTGGGCTTTCCCGCAGACATCGCAGGAAACATCGCCACTTAAAGGGGAAATTAGCTTGTAATTGTGTTGCTTTTGTTTTTCATTTTTTGTGTAGTAAGTACTAGAAAAAACGCCAGGGAGGAGAATGAGAGGATAATTGGTAGGGGAGAGAAAATGTTCTGGAGGTGGAGAAAGTGGAAAAGAGGTTAGGTTGATAGAGACTTATATTTGTGACCGAGAAAGCGAGAATGTAGTGTAGGGGACAAGGGAGACCTGAAAAAAGATTTTGGTGAAGGCAAAAATAACATATGGGAAGTTGTTTGAAGATAGCTGAGGGCTCTTTCTATATTCACAGACTTGTATATGCCACAGTATTCTTCTACCATTGTTGCATTCTGGAGAATGGCTGGCATAGAGGGAAAATGCACAATGACACTTGGCTGTCTTTGATCTAAATAGTTTGACCTACCACCCAAAAAAAAGTGGTGTTTTACTTACAATTCAATATAAAGCCAAAATGGGGCCTTGAATAACACTGATTTTAATGCAGCTATAAATGTTTCCTTAGAAACAAATTCCTTCTCTGCTAAATGTCTTTATTTAGCAGGACTTGCCATCCAAAATGAATGTGCCAGGAACCATGGAGATTTGATTCAACAACCCTACATATAGAAGGTTGTCCATGTGACTTTAGGGTTCCTGGACTCTTGGCTTCTCCATAGACATGAGATCCTTACCTGCTCCTGACACACCTGCTGCTTCTTCTGTAATCAAGGGCCATTGCTCCCAGCTACCCTTGTTAAAGCATTATTTCCTGGACCTGCATTGTTGTGGATCCTGTTAGTTTGCAGAAAAGAGTTTTGACTCCTGGCCTTAGGCTCAGACTATGACCTTGTTTAGTTATTTTGTTCCCCATTTGATGATTGTAATTATTTAGACTTTGACCATTGTCATGGACTTGGATTATTGGGTTTTCCTTCAGTATCGTGCACATGTACCCTTGTATATGACCTTGAGTTGCCTGACTCCTTGCCGTCTCTCAGTTCCTTGCTGTCTGTGCTGTTTTTGCCTGTAGAAAGTGCCTAAAAACATGTTTAAGGCTGCACAAGGCAGCTATTAGCAACCAGGTACGCCTGAACCAGCCTGCTCCATGCAGGGTCTTTGGCAAGAACCTGTCCCAGCACAGAGATTCTTGCCTAACCCTGTATCCGCAGTCTTGACAGAACATTGACAGAACGTTGACAGCCCTCCCTTCATTTTTTAGGGGGTCTCTACCTATTCATATATAATTATTTGATACTTGAGGAAAGGTGACTTAAGTAGATTACCTTACCTGAGCTACCTATCTAGCACATATAATTTGATGTCAGATGAGAAGCATTTAGCCCATCTAGTCAGCCTGTTTTGTTGGGTTTTTTAACTTTTTTATTTCTCTATAGAATTTCACATGAACTTCTGTGTAGTCCATCCACAAAACAGGATCTTTCAAAATGTTAATGTTATTTATAACAGCAATATAGTAACCAACACCACAAGACATGGCTCTAAACAATAGTAGGCTTTCAGTGAATGAACTTTTTTTCCTGTGACGATCGCAGCACAGCATGAGGAAGGACGCCAGCTCAAGGAAGGCTTGCTGTTGCTTTGTACCTTTTGTTATTATTATTTCTAATAAATATATGAACTGACAGAGCATGCAATGCTTGATTTAGCTAAATAATTATTAATTGAATACCACATTTTTCAAAGCAAAGTAAAAGTGAACTAAAAGTAAAGATGGAACAATGATTAAAAATAAAGGAAAAATGGAGAGCCATCAAATGTAAACACATTTTCTGACACAATAAAAAAATGACTGGATATCCTTCCAAACAAAATCATTTTTGGTTACCATTGTCGTAAAAAATCATAGTTGCCAAAAAGGAGGGGGATTTTGTACTTGCATATTTTGCATACCATACAAATGTGCTACCCTGCACAATGACTTTGAGCAAGCTGTCAGAACCACGAATCTCTTCCTCGCTACACTGCAAAACCACTCAGGATTGCCTGACATAATGGGAAATAGAAATGCTGAGCTTTGTTAATCAAAATGGAAGTTTCCAGGAAAGATCAACATTTCAACTCCATGACTTTATTATGCATTATGAAGGGCCAACTCCAGGGGGTGCCTGTTCCGCAAGATTAGCTTGACTGGCTCAATATAATGCATCTCACTGACTAACCTGCGTTTTACAAGGCTGACCAAGCCCTGTATGATAGGGAAACTTTTCAGGATTGATACTGGAACAATCAGGGCCGGCCGAAGACTTAACGCCGCCTGGGGCGAAGTTTAAAACGCCGCCCCCGCCCGCCGACGCCGGGGGGGGGCGGCATTTTAAACTTCGCCGACCCCGGTACTTACCTTTAAACAGTCCTGCGGCGAGTCTCCCTGCTCTGCCACGGTGCCGGCTTGTAATGCTGAGCGCCGGAAATTGACGTCACTTCCGGCGCTCTGCATTACAAGCCGGCACCGGGACCGAACAGGGAGACTCGCCGCAGAGGAGAGAGAGAGAGGGGCGCCGAGCGGGTAAGCGAAAACCACTCGGTGCCCCTCTCTCTCTCCTCCGCTTCAAAAAAAAAAACAAAAAAAAAGCGCTTGGGGCGGCAAAGTGCCGCCCCTTCTAAAGTGCCGCCTGGGGCAATTGCCCCAGTCTGCCCCATTATAGGGCCGGCCCTGGGAACAATGCATAATGAAGTTAAGTTGAAATTGTATCTCTCTTGTGAACTCTCTCTTAGTGAATAAAACCTCAACAAGGAGTAAAACACAGCTTATAGAGAGATGGGAAAGATTGGTTGAGACAAAGAGGGTAAAAGGTTGGGGAGATAGACCAAGGAGGAAACTAAAAGGATAAGGGACAACAGGTAGGGGAGAAAAACTTGGACGAATACTGTGTCAGAGAGGGTTAGGGTGCTAAAGGGAAAACCATCACTGGTATTGGGAAAAATGACCCTGTCACCAGACAACTATAAAAGCCCTGTATTGATCCAACACCTACCATTTAATGTATGGTCTAATTTTAATGCAGCATCAATCTGGGTAGCGGGTAGACCTCTGTGAACGCCTCCTTATTTAAAACGGAATTGAACCTGGTGAGGGATGAACACAGTTTTGAATTAAATCCAGCTGCACTATACTGAACCCAGCCATACTACCGTATTTGCTTGATTATAAGACGACCCCCCAAATCTCAATATTAATTTAGGAAAAAAGAAAAAGCCTGAATATAAGACGACCCTATAGGAAAAACGTTTTACCAGTAAATGTTAATTCATATAAACTATTTTTTTAATAAAAGCTATGATTGAGAAAAATATTTTGGTTTTATTTCCTTCTATTTTCCAACCTGCCCCCCCCCAGTTATGCACATCTGCTCCAGAAATGCCTTATACCCCCTATATGCCACTGTGCCCCATGATATGCCTTTTAACCCTCTAAATGCAACGGTGCCCCATGATATGCCTTTTAACCCTATATGACACTGTGCCCCATGATATGCCTTTTGACCCCCTATGTGCCACTCTGCCTCCAGAAATGCCTTATACCCCTATATGCCACTCTGGCATTTAGAGGGTTAAAAGGCATATTATGGGGTAGAGTGGCATATAGGGAGGTTTAAGGCATTTCAGGAGGCAGAGTGGTGTATAGAGGGTTAAAAGGCATTTCTGGAGGCAGAGCGGCATTAAGGGGGTTAGAAGGCATTTCACAGAGCACTCTGCCTACAGAAATGCCTTATGCCCCCCCATTTAACACTCCCTTCCCCTGCCCCCCCCCAAACTTACCGGAGCTTCTGAGTCCCCTGTCATGTAGCCGGGGCAGCGTGTACAGCTCTACGCGATTCACGTAGACAACTTACGCTGCAGCCGGAAGGAGGTGCAGCTAGCAGCGGGGGTTGCCTGCGTCCATTGCGCAGACATTCCCCGACTGTCAGAGAGAATTCACCGCGCCGGTGCGGGGAACTCTGATCTCTGACAGGCGGGGAAGGTCTGCGCGATGGATGCAGACAACCCCCGCTGCTAGGCGCACCTCCTCCTGGCTGCAGCGGAAGTTGTGTACGCAAATCGCGTACAGCTCTACACGCTGCCCGGTGCCGTGTAGAGCTCTACGTGAATCGCGTAGACATCTACACGCTACCCCGGCTACACACTGGGGACTCAGAAGCACCGGTAAGTGGGGGGGGGAGACAGGAGGATCCAGGTGTCTATGTCTTTTTGCCTAGAGGGTTACAGTCACATGAGTAGGGCAGGTATGAAAAACAACTCACCACATCCATGTCAAAGTCAACTCATCGCTTTTATTAACAAGCTGCTGTGTCTGGCCTCTCACAATGCCAGTTTTATGCACTGAGATGCAACTTACAGCCAAGTACATAAAGTCCAATATATAGATTTAATTTTGTAAACCCAGTAAATCTTTTTTAATGAAACCTAAATAACAAATTGTGTACACATTTGCAGCTCTCATTATTTGTGTAAATAGGTAGGATTAGTCCGTTGGGGTTACAAATTTAGTATTATGATCTTAGTTGAGCATTTTAAGAGTATTCAATATACAGGATTCTGGGATAATTGTGCCACCTAGTGTCCAGAAACAAATATACAGCTTGTCTTGTCATCAGCTACTCTATAGTATTGTCCAGCCAACAGACCAGAGAAATTGATATTAGCTGGAACAGCAGGGCCCTCCGGCTGCATATTTATTACAGACAGGGCATCTCAGCATTTAGTCACTTTGCAAGTAGGAAATATATTGGAAGCATGTGAGTATACACTGTGCATGTACTCAGCAGTGTTGTATGTCAGCACGGTGCTGCAGAGTGATTGAACAAGCATTTGTTCTCAGAGACACCTTATTTTTCGGGGGGGGGGGATGTCCGTAAATAGTTTCTTCACCAATCCCTGAACAATTTAATACTACTACTCCTTGAAGCCAGATGTAATTGAGTCTTTCACACCAACACTTTGCTTTCTTTTGTTGAGCAACAAATGTAATACCTACTGAGCACCTTTATTCAGCCTCAATTACCCAGAGACAGAAAGTAAGGTGGAAGTGATGTGCCTTCATTTTGGAGGATAGGCAATGCCTTTATGTATGACAAAATGTCAGCACAAAGGCATATTCATCAAATAAAAGAAGTTAGTAAATAACTCAATATATTGAAAATAAGTACACATTATAAACCCAAATTAAATTAACAATTACATTTTGATTACACTTTAATAAGTGACAGAGCCACTTAAGATTTCTATAAGGTTTATTCTCTGATATTTTTTCACAGTATATTGTGAAACATTTACTATATGACACATGAATACGGCACAGTTTTGTTCAATTTATTATGGTTAATTATATTTCAAGGAGCTAACAAAGGTTAATGAACTTCCAGCTCGAATGTGAACAATAATTATTCAAATCTTCTCATCAATGCTAACAGCTGTAGTAGCATGCATAACATGTCAGAGTGTTAGAAATTCCTATTGTTATTAATTATTGAGATTTTATTGAAAAAAAAATGTTGCCTAGAGCTGCAATCTGTTCTAATTACTATACATGGGTGAATGTGTTATTATTACATTGTGACAAAACGCTGTAGCCGAGGGCCAGAGATGTCTCTGCCGAGGATCTTAAGCATGGTCCTCTAGGACAATGAAAGTTTTTTGTTTTCTTTTTAAATTAGGAAACGTACGTTGAAGTACATTTTGCATAGACTCCAATGCAAATGAGAGCAACGGTAGTCGATTGCATGTTTTTAAATGCACAGATTTGGTTGCAGTCAAATGTATTGATGTTCATGGAAAATTAACCAATACAGCGAACTATGTCAACATTTAGAGAAATATGTCCACAGGCCAAAACACCAGGTTGTCTTTCATAAAGACCGTTCTGCAGTTAACCTAAGAAAGTAAACTTATCAACTCACCAAACTGGGTAGACCTGGCCCAGCAGGCATTACACCTTCCACATACAAGCTTTATTCCTGCTTGTGAGACAGATCCTGTATTTCAGGGGGCATCTGCTGGCTGAATACACAAGGGAGCACTCTACAAAAGTGGAATAGTGTTAACGGCAGCCACATGTATGCAGCAGGCGGCACATGTATGCCACAAACGAAGCTGGAGGACTATCACACAATGGGAACGTGCATTGGCATGTGTAATCATATCAAGGTAACTAATATAATATGTAAAAAATATATATATCTTGGGTAATAATGGCCATTTTTTGGTCTTTTGTGGAAGGCATTTGAAAAACTCCAAAACTCTTTTAGCTTCCACATGTATGCAGGACTAGAAATATTGGCATTTAGCTAGCTGTCACCACCTTAAATGTTAGAATTATTATAATTAATAATTATAACATTATGACTACCTGCCTAATATTGTCTAGGCCCCCTTGTGCCACCTTTTTTTTAACAGAGCCAGCATTCACTTTTTCAGCAGTATAAGCTACAGTGGCTCGTTTGTTGGATTTGACCACACGGGCCAGCTTTCGCTCCCCGCGTGCATCAATGAGCCTTGGCTGCCCATGACCCTGTCACCAGTTCACTGCTTTTCCTTTCTAGGACCACTGCAGACCAGGAACATCCACAAGAGCTACCGTTTGGGAGATGCTCCGACCGAGTGTTATGGCTGATCAGTGTATATAAGAGCTAGAAAGTGATATCATAATGCCAAAAACGCTGCACTAACTAGAGAAATTTGAACCTTTCCAATGCAGCGGATTACAATTTAAGGAAATAATACATACAGAATTATTGCTAAATTGTTCGGAGGGACTTCTTCAATACTGTCATGACCTAAAAATGAATACACACCAATTACATATTATGGATATATAATTATAATGAATAGACCATACAGGGTTTCCAGGTGCTGCAACGTTTACAGAGCCCCAGGTTTCAAAGGGGACATCTACACTATGTTGTTGATGGTTTTTATTGACTTAGGGAACAGATTTCTGCACACTATTTGAATATATGTGGAGCAAAAGTAACAAGACTTCACTTTCAACCTTTCCATTTCATTGGACCACACAGAACCAAATATACATGAGAGTTATTATACACTAAATGTTTTATTTTTATAGCCTTGCAGCCTTTAATCCACAATCCATACTGCCATCTAGCGGCAGAACATTGATTCCAGAAAAATAGTTACATAGCACATAAGGTTGAAAAAAGACCTAAGTCCATCAAGTTCAACCCTTCTACCTAACCTTCCTACTCTTGATCAAAAAGAAGGCAAAAAAAACTAATTAAGCTACTTCGAATTCCACCATCAAGGGAAAAATTCCTTCTTGACTCCAAAAGGCAATCGGATTTCTCCTTGGATCAAAAAGCTCTAAAATATTAATTCTATTTATAGCCCTGTATGTCATGGCTTTCTAAAACAATATCCAGAAGTTGGAAGGGGAAATACTTTCTGGCTTATTCTTAATAAATATATATATGATATTTGGATGTGTGCCTATAACAATAATAATTTTATGGTGCTCTTCTCCGGGAGACTCAAAGCACTTTACAAATATATAGACACACATAAAAGTCCCTGATGGTCCGATTAACTGACTGAATGTCTGATAAAAGAGGTGAGTTTCTTAGTTTTTCTTTCTTTATAATCTGTAATTATGGTGCAGCAATAGGAAGGCATTTATACGAGAGATATGCATCCTTGTGGATTTCTGGTTACACACACACATATATATATATATATATATATATATATATATATATATATATATATATATATATATATATATATATATATATATATGTGTGTGTGTGAATTGTTCACACCTTGTCAAATTGTATCTCTAAATGTTATTGAATAAGTCTCACCTTTAGATGCAGCTGTCATTTTAACATTAACTCATGAATATTGATTAAAAGTACAAATAGAAAAGAAAGTGAAGATAAAGTGTAGAAAACTGAGGACAAGAACTTGTTATAGTACACAGAAATATAGAGACAATATAAATACATGCTACTCCTGTTGTCTTGTGTGATAATCGCAGTATTTGACAACTGACAAACCCATTTGCAACAGACTGGAAACATAAGCAGATACATTTTATTCCCTCCATTTAGTCCTCTTTTTTTCTACCTCTTACTGAAAGACCAAACTCATCTGTTTGAAACAAGGATCGATGTGTCAGTGTTCACTTTATCCAACGCACCACTTCTAAGCTGACATTTACTACATAAAGAGGAATGAAACAGGATTCATGTGTGGAATACAACACCACTATTACTATGGACTTTAAACCAAAAATAGCAGAAAAACGCTCTGTGTGCTTACAGTGCTACGTTTGTTTAGTTGACATATGACTTTCTTACAACATTTAGTCAGTCTACCTGCACTTTAAAAGAAGAAAATAACAAATAATCCAGACAAAATATCAAAATATATATTTTATAGGCTTACTGCGTAGCTGAATTTATAGATTAGACCTTTTATGAATTAAAGATACTTTCTAGCCCATGTATGCATTTTAAACACTTATAATAGTGATAGTAATGATTTTGTTTTGTATGTAAATATATATAAAGGGATTTTCAAGATATTGGAATGGACCCAAGAACTGGCAACAGGTCAGGTAAATATAATTTGTTATATATATACACTTATTTCCTAAAGACTTTGCTAAAGAAATGAACAATATGATTTTAGTTAAACACGTAGACACAAAAGTGCTGGAAGCAACATATAGGCAAACTAGACACCTTCCTAGGGTGGCAAGAGGCTGGGGACACATCAAGCAGGACTACTTTGCTAATTGGCTGTGCGGCTTTAATGTATCTCACTGATCTTACTGCACATTGGGCTAAGGAGCACCGATTTCAAACTTTTTGTGTTCCGCTTGTTTTATTTATCTGCCGTAGGGCTAGTTAGCAAGGAGGTCATACGCCTGCCCAATGAGCCCTGCTACTTGCAGATACCCATTTGGAAAGGCCCTGCTGCTTTTTGCATAGGATGCCAGCAACTAGAGGGCCAGTCTTGAGACACAATAGGCGCCACTCAATCAATGATCTTTATGTTTTTCAAAAATGTGCATTAATATAGGGATCAGTATAAAAATCCAATGCATGTGTACTTGGTATCCATAATGGCTGTGGTGGCAACATGCCAATTTCCTCCAGAAATAACTTTGGAAGGGGCACATCTGGTTCCCACAGAAAGTCAAGATTTGGTGTATGAAAAACTTAATTTCATATGTAAGCATTGCATAACTCCCAAAATTCAGAAATCACACTTAAAAACACCCCGAGCATTAAAAATAACTTTGGCCTAATCTGATTTAATTTAAGCAGCTTTAATACAAAAATAAGTGAAGCACACACTTGAAGTAAGGATTTCAGAATTTTTATTGCCTGTTTAAATAAAAATGTAGAAATCAACAGCAAAAGAACCATTTGACCCATCCAGTCTGCAGATTAGTGTTCCTGACATAGAAAACTCAAACCTTATTATGTCCTTGGTCTTGTCTTATATTCAGGATGGCCTTGTGATATCATTGCGTGCATGACATTGGGAAGGCCAAGTACAACGTGTAGAATACATCGTCGATTCACCTACTTCCTTTCAGCTGCTGTCTGAGGCAGAGACAGTAAACAGCCTTCTCCCAGCTCTCTTTATTTCCACAGCTGAGAGTGTAGGATGTTTACAGTATCTGTCTCTCTGAGAGAAAGCATTTCATCTGGCTGGACCTGAAAAGAGACTGCAGATCATTCAAAAATAAGGAAATACAGGAAAAAAGCGTTAATCAATGATCAATCACAATGTCCCGGTTTTCAAATAACAGCTAAAACAAAAAGAAGAATATCCCCATAAAGAATGTATTTCAAAACTGTAATATATATTTTTCTCATACTGTTTTATATATTAATGGATCAGCACACTGTATATTATATACAAGTATTAAATTATAATAATTACATTACATATATTAGAGCAAACCCAGTTTTTTTCCCAAAAGGAAACCATTCAGTGTTAAAACAAAGGTAGAATACAGTAACAGTGCTGTCAACTACAACGCTGTGCTTCGGACAGTTCTGACCATGGAACTTGTGTCCAATTGGCAAATGTCCCAACCTATGCTGCATGTATTGCCAATACTGTTTCTATAACAAAACCAGTATCCAATTTCTTTACCCCAAAGCATTGTCTTGTAATGTGCTCACAGTTTTCATCAAACACTCTGCAGCCATTTGTACCTTCTGTCTGAGTATATGCATTGTACTTGCCCACCCAGCAGTATATTATGTTCCCCCAGCACCACTGTTCATGCTTAATCTCTTTCTTTTATATATTTTTGCCTCAACAATAATTCCTAACCTCCAACCATAATTTTGTCCTCGTCCATACAACTTAAAGTGTTTCATTTTCCTTGCTTTTCATCGTCATTGCTCATTCCCCCCAATCTCTCTCTATTTCTCTTTTACTCAAGTTTACCACCCCTTACGCTTACGAGTCTCAATACACCCGGCTAACATATTTTACTGCTTCCTTGCTTGTTGAGGCTTAAGATATTGTAACCTTTCAAATACGTCATACCAACGAAACCAAACTCCAGATGAATAGCAACTGGAAGAAATTCACGAAAGCTTGCCAGCTGCGGAGCCAAGTGGCAGTAGTGATGTAATGCACACATGAAAAGATGAACAACATTACAGCGGCATGGATACTATTTGTTTTAGACATAGGCAGACACAAGCAATGGGGAGCTATCGTCATAGCAATAAAACTGTACTATATTTATTGAGCAAGGGAGTATGATTGAAAGAGTGAGACAGGTGTTTTAGGGGAAAAATATTTGCAAAGAACTCAACATTCCCGTCCCTAATAAAAGTATAGATGTAGCTTGACGGTCTTTAGAGTTACTTTAAACTGTCTGTTACTAGGCATATCATGTGGCCAACTACTTATATTTCATACAAAGGTGGTAGTCCTACACATCTGTACATATACACGTAACACATACTTTAAGAACACAAAGTTACTGTATAAAAGTATTATTTATAACTCATTATAGGAGAAAGCTCTTACAGTAGCAGAGATTGTTAAACTTCAAAGATCTGAAGGTCCTAACAGCATCAAAGCTTATGTCATAATCCTTCCACATGGTTCCACTCACAGAAACTTGGACAGACTGGTGTGACTTCATAAGAGAGGAATCTTTGATGCATAGCATTTGCCAAAGTGGTAGCTTAACATAAGACAGAAATGAAATATTAGACAGCATGGAACATACTGTACATTTAAACACATCTCCCTGTGCATGTATACAGTAATTCTGTCTTAGGGCTAGAGAAATGAATTGAACATGCATTAAGTGGCAAACTGAATATATGGCAGAAACGAAAGGCTAACAAAGGTTGTAAAAAAATAATAATAAAAAAAAAAAAACACATTTTAATGAATGTCTTAGATATTCTAAGTTTCTACTATAGGCTTCTTCTTAGTAATAGGTCATAACTTGTAGCATTCAAACACATTCTATTAATCACAGATTATTTATGATTATTAATCATCAATATTTATTTAAAAACAAAAAAAAAAAAAAAAAGCATTGTGGTGCAAAAATGGTTCTGTCTCGAACAGCGGCGCAGTCTAATTAACAAGAACATTCCATTGGTTGCTATAGTGGTCAGACCAATTCTATTGATACAAACCTAAAACAGCAGACCAACTACGTAGATCACAAAGTGGTCTGTCTTTATGAAGAGCATTGTCTATTGACCAAATTCTGAAACATAGTAAAGATATAATTGAGTAACCCACGACAACATGAAGAGGCTGCAAATTGAAATTCTTGGCAAATTAAGAGTAGAAAAAAATTTTGAAGAAAAAAATTGCCTCTTTCATTGACAATGCTGGGTTCGATCCAATGCAGAAGATAAATCTATCTAAAGTTATTTAATAGCACATTTTTTTATAGCCTGCAATGGGAAAACTTGTGATGGAAAAACTGATACATCAGACCACATTCATTAACTTATATAAAAGTTATTGTTTAAACTATTTTTCCAATAAAGTATATGGAAGTGTTGCTTTTCATTCACCTGCATTCAATTAATATCTGTCATCTAACCTAGATCATTGTATCAGAATTACCATTATGTTATCATTAACCTCAATTAGCTACCTAAATGATTCAATAACAACTTATGACAACTTATAAGATATTTTTTTAAACAAAAGTTTAAGTAATTTTAATCTTTTGTTGCAATCGCAATAGGTTTTAATAAGAAAGCATTTTGAAGAACGTTGCATATGGGAATTTAAAATAAGATTTTGTAAGAACTGACTGTAGTATACTTACCTTTACTGAAATGGCAAGACATTGTGCAGCTGGCAGGTGTCGCTCTGATTGCCAAGTAAAGAATCACACTGGGTGACCTGAAAATAAGAAGTAAATGCAATTTTAAAATATTCTTTGTAGTAACTGTTATCAATTGATTTTTGCAGGTTTATTTGCTTTTCTTTATTTAGTAAGTAATTCCTATAGAATGAAGACAAAAATGCAAAGAAAAAAAATAATTTGATAAAAATGTGTCTGAATTGTTTTTGGCCCATTCGCACATGTCTACAAATATACATATACACAGATATATATATATATACACACACATATTATAAGGCAGGAAACTGGATACTAAGCAGAAAAAAAATAAAGAATACACGTAATGTAAAAGAAAATGCTAATAGGAGTTATATACCTTATTTGATTAATATTTGCAAGTTTCACAACATAAAAATACAGTAGTTCAGAGCAGAAAATACAATCCATTTAACGAAGGAGATTGCACAAAATGAATTCATCTTTTAGTATTTCACAAGAGGACTTGTGGAAACTTTCATGATGAGTAGTGGAAGAATTCCAAAAACATACCTTTCAATAGAAACTTTTAAAGCATAAATTGGCCACCTATCCTCATCAAGTGCTAAGCTCTAACAGCAGTGCCTTCATGGAAACTAAAACAAATATGGGGCGCTTGTGGGATCTTATTATTATTATCTTATCATTATACCAAATAATGTGGATAATGGAGATAAATTATGTAATAACAACAAAGGAAAAATAAATAATTTATTTAATTTAAACTCTCAAAAATATATTTTTTTTAACCTAAAGTCCTTTTCCAATAGTTTTTTTTATATAACATTTGTTACACGAATTAGATCAATAGCAAATAAATGAATTCAAGTAATAAACCATTTTTCCAATCATATTTCAGAAATGTAGCTATGTGTTGTAGTTAAGGAAAGTGTAATATTGGTTGTAAAAACCTATAACGCAAAAGTAAAAAAAGTTATAGAATGTAGCTTTCAGACAATATATGCACATATTTGGAACACTGAATAATTGACCAAGAGATTACTGGAATGCAAAAGTGATGTTTCCTCTTTAAGGACTGCTTTTGAGTCAAACAAGGAACAGACAGCTTATCCCACTGATAAACGTCACAGCCTTACTTTGGACAGTGTCCAAAATCAGCTTTGTGCAGAGGATGTAGCTTTTGTAGATGTAAATAATCTTGAATAGGAGCTTTTGTAGCCCTTAGCCCATTTCCTATATCAGAAGGGAGTATCCCAAGTTATTCAATGAACAAACAGAAAAGACAGAGAATGGCTCCATACCATGATTGTAGAGTCAACTCAAATAAGGAAGAGGCCACCATGTAATGAACTAGCCCAATTAAAGAAAAAGCTTTCCCCAAGAAAGCGTTCTTCTAAAGATATATTCATTAATAGTTCTTAATCTGGCAACGCTAAGCATTTTAATAGACATCAACATGATTATTTGTTAAAGCAGTACTCCCTAATAAGCTATCTGTAACAAAGAACAAATTAGAGGAAGAAAGCCAGCTGCCTGCTGATAAGCTGGTCTATAAATGTGCAGTCAATATATATATTTTTTTTTGGGGGGGGCATAGGAATACACAGCTAATTTTAACTTCTTACCAAGGGCATATTATAGACACAGATCAACCATAACATTGTGACCACCTGCCTAATTTTGGTCCCCCTTTTTGCCACTAAAGCAGCCCTAACCCATTGAGGCATGGACTTCACTAGACCTCTGAAGTTGTGCTGTGGTATCTGGCAAATTGTGAGGTGGGGCTTCCATGGATGCATCCTGGTGTCATGTGTTCTCCAGGTGAGCGATGCACAGCCACCCAGCCAGCCAAAATGTGATTTATCAGACCGGCCACCTTCTTCCATTGCTCCGTGGTCCAGTTCTTATGCTCACATGCTCATTCTAGTTGCTTTTGGCAGTGGACAGGGGTCAGCATGGATACCCTACCCAATAAACTGTGATGCACTGTGTGTTCTGACACCAATAGAATCAGCATTAACTTTTTCAGCAGTTTGAACTACAGTAGGTAGTCTGTTGGATTTGACCACACGGTGCTCGGACCCTGTCGTCTAGCCATCACAATTCGGCCCTCAGAACCTTATGCTTTGCCATTTTTCCAGCTTCTAATACATCAACTCTGGGGACGAAATATTCACTTGCTACCTAATGAATCCCACCCACTGACAGGTGTCAGTGGTCATAATGTCATAGCGGATTGGTGTATACCTACCAAACTAAATGAAGATTTATGCGATACATCCAGTGGCTAAATTGTATATTCTATCTATCTATATTCTATCTAGTATATTTTGACCGACTCTTGAAATCGCATTCATAATTACAAATGTAAACAAAGAAAGAATCAGCATATCGACATATCTCGCTCGGTTTCTAGTACAGAAATACAGAGGGTAAAATATGATCATCAAAAACATTTATTTGTTTTTCATTTATTTGTCCTACATGGACTTGAATATTCAGAGCCATACGAGTATGACATATGAATCAAATGATATAAGAGTATTTACAGAGCTTCACAATTCACTGAAAACGTTCTGCAATGGTTTGCTAAATAAACCTGCCTATCTTTTAGAGGATGGTAACTGTAGATGGTTCTCCAAGTGTAATATCTACTTGACAAAGCACTAGAATAAAAGTTAATTATGTGACTGTACTTAAAGAAATTAATCGAACCATTTGAGGAGAAAATAGTATCCTTTGTTGAAAGAAACAATATTCATTTCTATTTGAGTGCTTTGACAGCATTGCCCATTTTCAATTAGTAATGAACTGTGTAGAAGGCAGAGAACAAGCTCAACGTTCTTGGCAGATACAGAAATGTAAGGTAATTGTGAATATAAACTGGCTACATTGTAGAAAATAAAGGACAGTCGCAGGCCCTGTTTAACCCCTTAATGACAAAGCCTGTACATGTACGGGCGCAAAATGCATTGTTTTCAATGGGTTTTGGGACCGCCCATTGTCCTTAAGGTGTTAAAATTAGGTTTCAACAACACTTAATCCCTAAACATTTCATTTTAATGATAGAATGAGAAGAGATAACCTGGTGTGTATTTATAGACCTAAATCCTGGTGCAAAGTTTTAAAAATGGTGGAACATGCCAATGGCTGCAATAATGCTTAGGGAACTTTGCACAGAGTTACGCTGTATAAATAACAAAACGTATGAGATATATATATATATATTTCAAATATTAAGCATGTGTCAGTCATCAAGGAGATCCGCAGCTTAGAACAAACACAGAAAAGAATAATCATTCTTTGTGGGGTAATACATTCTACAGACATTCATAATATAGAACCTAAAATCCATGAAGTCTTTGGCAGTTGGCAGCTGCAAACATCCGACTGAAAGCTCGGAGCTTCACAACTTCCAGTCGAGGATGTTTACAGTAGCTCACTGTCAGCAGCAAGTCGCAGCCTGGTGTCTAATGGCAACGGGAGGAGATCACACCGGTGTCCGTTTCAGGTCACAAGCAAGAACCACATATTGTACATACAGTATTATATATGAATGCATATAACTGAACAGTAAAGATTCTAGAAATGAATGTAAGAATGTAAGCTTGTATAGAAGTCTCCTCTGTGCCGATCCATGTTGATAGATACATTATAGATGCTTAGCATGCTCCACTCACCATTTGTATCTAGCTCTCTCATCCACTGACTTAGCAATGACTCGTCTCAGTCACTTAAAATGTATTTTGATATCCTGGGTGTTAACATACTTTCAATGCATGTGATCTAAATGCATCTGAGCGTTTGCCCTTTATTTATCATCAACATACCCAAACAAAACAGGGTATAGCATTTCCATCATACAGAACCTATAAATATCAGAAAGACGTAAATCCATGTTTTTAATTCACTAGAGGTTGCACCATGAGAAAGTTAGTAACAATGCAATAACGCATACTACTGGTGGGCAATAAAACACTATGCCAGATGCTACTACTACTGATGTTTTCTGCACAGACATGATAGAAAGATGATCAGTTATATATAAAAGAAGCAAAAATGTAATAAGCTCTCTCTATTAATAAATTTAGAAGGGGAATTCCAGTAACTGTACTCCTCATCATCTGTCTCTGCTTATTTAAATAATAAATTGTTATATAAAACCATTCACTCTATGGTGCCAGTGAAGATGCCATGTTCAAAATAGAAAATGGTGATAATAAGTACTATATTTTGATGACATCACAGCAGTAATAGGAAGTAATCAATTTAGTTGTAAACTGAATGGAAACACAATGAGAATTCTCTTCTGCACTCTTTTGAGGGTAGAAGTTGCTTCATTTCCAGGCGAAGGGAACTAGCCAATTAGATAAAGGAAAGTGATCTGATTTAAATCAATGGAAGGGCTTTAAAAACATGGTCACGGGCGTCTAAATAGACACTACCCACAACATTCACAGAGCCAGTGCTGAAGCCGACTAGAGGCGAATATATCATATGCACTAAACTGCATATGGAGTCTGTTGTGTCCCTTTAAAAGTAAGATCTAAGCGGTGGGGTTAACACAAGATTAGTTAGCAGATAAAAACAGCAAGTAGAATAAAATGCACATGCCAATATGGACATGTCTAAGAAACGCACATAACGAAACAAGATAACATTACTATACAAAAAAACACAACGTGAAATGTTATTTGCTTTTGCACATAAAGGGAATTCAGAACCATCCCAGGGAACTACATATACTGAATGGGTTAAGGCGCAAGTGGAACAAAGCAAACTTCATCAAAGCCAAGAAATCTGACATTCCAGAAATTCCTTATACTTGGCATCAGTGTAAAACTCAAATCAGTAAAAAGAAAGTCAATACAGCAAGTAAACGCAACACATTACATGGAATTTATTAAAAATATTCCGGGAAAATAAAGTATTTTATACTTCCGGTATTAGTACATAAAAAAGGTTCACATATATATATATATATATATAGTGAATCTGGAGTCACAGATGTCCATGCAAATAGGAATCAGAATTTATAGAATGACTAGATCGTGTCAAGCAGTTAAAGAAATCCTAAAATAAAATAAGATTATACAAAGTCTATACTTCTATGCAATGCAGCATAAGAACTGCTTTAAAATATTTTTCTGATGTCTCTATGGAATACAGTACACTAAAAAGTAAACTGTACTGAACTGTGCAGCTAATTGCCCCTGAATGTATTTATTTCGTTATTTTAATGCTGGCATGGACCAGCCCAGCAGCTGTCTCCTCCATGTGCTAATTTATGACGAAACCTCTTTAGTTTAGCTTTGTATTATGAAAGGCCAATTCAGCCTTCGTTGCACAAGAAATATGATAAAGTGGTTGGCATGAAGTGTTTCAACTTGCCTGAAACTCACAGTTTGGTGAATGAACACAAATCAACCTAAAGTATAAAGGATCCTGATGCAGCTTATTTATATACGGTATATATATATATATATATATATATATATATATATATATATATATATATATATATATATATACACACATACACACACACACACACACACACACATCTTAACATCCAAACATGCATACATATCAGTTACATGTCACAGATAATCTCATTCATTTCCCATGTTACTTTCAAGGTCTATTTATTCTTTCAAATATGTCTCTTTAGTTACTGCCAAACAGCAGACAGTTCTCATATCACCAGCCATCATACTCCCAAAAGAGTTCAAGTATTATTTGAATGGGACAAGCAGCTACCAAAATAAAACGAAAAAACTCCCCCTACACTAAGCATAAAAAAAAAAATTATAAAGGAGCCGACGCCAAATAAAGTCACTGTACCATAACATATGATTAGTATTAATCCATGTTATTTCTCAATTGTGACGGATCGTTTGAAACTTACTAACCAAGACTCTAATTTTAGCAAAGAAGTCTCAGCAAAGAATCAACTTTGTCATGCTTGGACAACATGTATCC
Organism: Spea bombifrons; assembly: GCF_027358695.1. Lineage (NCBI taxonomy): Eukaryota > Metazoa > Chordata > Amphibia > Anura > Pelobatidae > Spea > Spea bombifrons. Next base: position 73,986,751 of record NC_071089.1, on the reverse strand, counting down.
CCATGGGGTCATCTTTAAAGGAAGGTTTACCACTTGACCACCAAGGATATATTTCATTTTCATTTTAATTGTTCATTTCCTTAAAGCCTTAATGGCACCCAAAAGATGGACAAGCCTTCCGGATTTAGGACAGAAAGACATTTGTATAAACACCCCATAATTACCTATCATGACTTATATCCTTGAATTTCTAAAAGATGTCGAAAATGTCTTAACATTATTTTGACAATCTATTCATGGTAAAATACCATGGTGGCATGACAACAAAAATAGAACAAGCATATCCCTTTGTGTTAACTCTTTGCAATAAATAATTGACTTGTATTGAGTTAAATTTCTGATGTCTAGTCCTGCCTCTGGGGTCCATCTCTCAGAAGTGCCAGGAAAAACAAAATGTCAATATTAGGCCAAAATATTAACAGGATTTGGTACTTCATGGTTTCACATTCTTCCCCCAAAAAATTCCAACTTTTAATTTGAAATAGCACAGAAAAGGTCACATATTTTTAAAGTCTTGTATGTGAAAAAGGATTAGATTTTCTAGAATTAAAGCATTATGGCTCCACCAAATGTATCTGTTTCACAATGCCATCGTTTGGGTATCAGTGGGCTACCAGTATGCTGAGATTTATTTTAAGCTGAACTATGAGCTAATGGAAAAGTAAGTAATGTACTCATAATGCCTCGAATGCTTGTTCTTACCAAGGGCCAAAGAAGCTAGTTGCACAAGTGCTTCATTTCACTTGATGCAGATTCAGAATTCCACTACACATTAGCCACATGGATCAATAGCCATTGTTTTAAATAATGAGTGCATGGCCTCTGATGAATTGCATTTTCAGTCCAAAGATTACAGTAACCCCTTCTAATCAATCATAGGAAAAGTAGCAAATATTTAACCCCTTAATGATAAAGCCCGTACATGTACGGGCTCAAAATGCATTGTTTTCAATGGGTTTAGGGACCGCCCATTGTCCTTAAGGGGTTAAACTTCTGGGTGACTCATTATTTCTATTTTCTTTCACCGAACTGAGATTTTTCACAAGGAAATTTCTTTTTTTGTAGAAATATAGAAATGACTGCCTAGGGAACATTACCCAATACCTACGAACCCTTGTAATATATATACATAAAGGTACATAGACTATAAGCAGAGCAGAGCCCTCCTTACCTTTTTTTCTGGAGATCCAACATATTATGTGATCTATTACCTGTTATCTCAGGCTTCTCATTGCACAGCTCTGTGGAATATGATCATACTAAATATGTCAACCAGTAAAGTTATACCACACAGATTTGAAATGCAGAAGTAAAATAGTAATTCAGTTTAAAAATAGATCTAATTTACATAAATCAACCCAGTTATTTTCCAAAAACGTAGTGTGTCCATTGAGATAAAAAAAAAACATTTCTATACGTATAGCATTTCAGGTGATCACACTGTCACAGACAGCCCGTATGCCCTTGGCTCTAACCCCTTAAGGACAATGGGTTGTCCTTAAACCCATTAAAAACAATGCATTGCGAGCCCGTACAGGTACGGGTTTTAAGGGACACAAGTGATCTTGTTCATAAATGCATAAACATGTTCATACACCTCAACGAGCCCCTTTCACTTAGAGCAGTGAGTGTTGGAGCCCATATCATTATCTGCATATAAGCACTACCAGCATCAAAAGAAACCGACTTTTATATAAAAGTGGACAAGTTGGCAGCACATCTCTTTAGTTTTGTCATTAAACAGAGTGCTGTTAACCACAAAGATAAAAACAAATGTTTTGTTAACTAATGACTTTTCCTTACACGTTGCTCTGTTCCCAAATTCCAGTCCCTGAGCCGGGGAGCACTAAGTGCAATTTTTCAGAGTCTAACGATGAAATGGTTATGTGAAACTGAACTTATGACACATTTGATGCAATCAATGCAAATAAAACCAATAATGTTGATGGTTCCTGAAAACAAAAAAACATGCAATATAGAAGTTTAGTATGTAAATTGACATCCATGATATATGTATACTTATTGCATTCCATGCCAGGGGTTTAGTTATCAAATCTAGAATTTCAGGTAAGCTGAAACATCAAGTGACTGATTGTAGTTTGCACACAAAGGGCCAAACTTGGTGAATTTCAGAAGGTCTGAGCTGGCCCTAAATAGTGCATATTAAATGTTGGGAGATTTCTAGAAATCACCATTGCTCTTCTTGCATTAAAAGCTCATCGGGATGCCCTTCATAACAACTCAGAAATGTACTCACAAATGTATGCTTCCCAATGAAGCAAGCAAAGTACAGTACACCAATATAGACATGATTAAGACATTCACATTTAAGGTTCACTTTTTGGATACTAATGGTTACAAGGGCTAATTTATTTGCATATTACCATATAAAGTTACAAAAATCCTCGGAAAGTTACACCCAGAACAGCAGGATGGGTAAATAGATTGGATGCATGCTGGGTAATGTGTTCTGTATATAATATAAATACAAAAGTATCTAAAAAAAAAAAAATGCTTAACACACACGCCCTAATTTCAAAACGGTCAACTCAGTTATTACAAATAAAAAAAGGACAGAAAATATATTTCCTTAAATGTTACCAAAATAAAGGAAATGTTATGTTAGTACGCCAACAATTAAAATGCATATATATAACTCATGTACACGTAGAAGTCGTTATTAACACAGCCTAGTGCTTCAAAGGGTGCACTATCATAAAAATTACCTAAGAATTATGGGAAGAATGTCAAAAATGTCCATATCAGAGTAAAACATTAACCACTCTCTAACAGAATTAAACTAAGCAAAAAAGCCAGACCTCTTGAATCACCATTTTAAAAATGTTATTAGATTAAACAAAACAATAAGGGTTCTATTGTGTCGTATATATAGTCCAGCACTCTATACATTTTAGAATTTATGGTACAACCAGCAAAATAACAGCTATACCATAGCTATTTTTTAATGACCCCTTTCACATTGTAATATGGAAAACCAAATATATATCCTTATGGAATAAAAACTGTTCATGAAATTTTAATTCCTAAACAGCAAGCTGAGGTGTGATGAAAATGCTTGCCTAAATCACATTATGCGAGGTCAATTCTACTCTTCTATCATGCAAAACTCACTGGTTTATCCAGTACCGGTAGAGTACAGTCAAGAGGGCAGATAAGTTTGTAGCGGCAAATTGGCAGCAGTTGACTTGACTGCATATCCAGCAGCAACTCAGTTTCGCCAGTTGCGTCAAGCTGAAACTCAACAACCCGGTAATTCATTAACCTCCGAGTTTCTGTGGTGTTGCGGTTGATACACCATGAAACAGTAATTGGATACGTCATTCACTGTTCAGAGGAATTTATATTTTATGGTAAGTTAAATCATCTATTTATTACAGGCTGCACTTTTTGGGGGCCAAGTATGGACTTAAAAAAGCGCAGGCTAACTAAGCTGCGCTGTAATTGTCCATTGCTGGACAATAGATAGCTTAGGGGTCATCTAGAGGGCAAGTTTAGTTTTAGCTGCAAAAGCCCACTAAAACTCAATACTGTTGTTGTCGTCAGGCAGGCCGTGCAGGTGGTACAGCTGATTGGTTAATAAGCTGTACTGTAGCGCAAGGGTTTGCTGCGGGAAAATTCCTGCACCTGATTGGTACAATCAGCTGTGCTGGCCGCGCAAGACTAGTTTGAATTTAAATAAATAGAAGTACGGAAGGGGTATGTTTCCTACTTGAGCTGAATTTGCGAAGAGCTGTTCCTGAATGAGCGCCCCCCCCCTTTTCGGTTTTGTTATTGTGGTAGCTTTAATAAGGGTAAAGGTGGGACAGAGGCTTGGTTATTAAACAATCCAGCTATGGAAGGGCGGACGGTATTATATTATGTTTATTTACTTGTTATTACATTGAATGGTTATTTGTTTGTTAATGCCTCTTATACCCTTTAATAAAGCTACGGCCAATTGTTATCCAATTTAAACAGTGTTTGTGGTTTTTAATTCATTTTAAGATATGTTCATGCAATGGACAAACATTCAGCTGCACAGGGGCTAGACCTGCTAGGCCTAGGCCATTATTCATCACTGGATAGGAGCCTGTATCTTCTAGATTATGCTTCACCACCCCTGTGCAAGCAAGCAAGCAAAATGGGGGGGCATAAATGGCAGATTTCATCTAGGCTAGTGTTTCAGATTTGCAAATTGCAGCTGAGTTCATGCAAGAGTTTAAGTCAACTTCAACTAGCATGAACTTAACTACAACTCGCATAATTTAAATTTCAAGGTACTTGAAAGCAACTCAAACATTAATACATATTCAGGTTGCTTGTTGAGTTTCGACATGTGAGGGAATGCAAGCTATGCTGAGTTTTGGCTGTCAGGTTAACCATTTGAATGAAATGACCACTTGGCTTTTAGTAAAGTCACCCCACCTGTATGGACATTCAGAATGCATAGTTAATGCTAATGTTGTTCGATGGATAGATCTCACTGCTGGGGGCTGAAGGGACAAAGCATTGAGGCCAACAAAATTGTAGATAAAATCTCTTTACAGAAAATGACAAAAATATTTTCCACTGGAGACACTGAAAAGAAAATTCAGATTTAAGAAAAAATAAAGTAATTTCAAAGTCAGCAGGCTGTTTTTCAATGTCTTATTGCACGGTGAACCTGGTTGGCAGCCAGGTCCCAAGTACTTAAACTGATAAAACTGGTTTTGGAGTTTAATTAAGGTAACGAATGCATTTGGCAACGCATTACATTTAATAAAAACAAGGTAATTAATGCAGTCATTTGGAAGAAACATAAAGGAGATTTTAAAACACCATAGTAAAGAAGAGGTTAATTGAATGCAACTTTTGGACCTTCAAAAGAAGGTTGTTCTCCTTCATAAGAGGAAGGACAGAATTTCCATTGAAGTAAACTTGAGAATTTCCATTACTTCCCTACTTTTTCTGCCACACCCCAGAAAACAATTAATGACAGGAAAGTATCCAGGTTCAAGAGTTTTGCAAGCAGACAGCTCCAGGCCATAGGGAAACGTTTCCCTAATTTCTTGCTCAACAAGAAGCAGTTATGGCATTTAATTGATATTCAGAGCACGGAAGGGGGAAAAAAAAAAATCAAGATCAGTCAAGCGTAGCTTTAACACTTTGAGTATGATTAACAGAAGTTCTCAAAGGTCAGTGGAACGCTAAAACTTATTAAAGAGACAATCCTACAGCAGCATTTTAACTCAACTAAAGCTCCAGTGAGGACCTTCTAACGTTGGCACTTGCCGTATCAAGTTAACTAAATTACAAAGGGGTTATCAGTTACTTTTGACCCATATTTAGAAACGGTTTCGAAATTGGACCTGGGTCCTGACAAGCGCTATGCGGCGTTTAGAAACATTAAGGTCAACAGTAATGATAAATGCAATTATACACACACAAAAAAAAAACATAGTAAATATTTTCCTTTTTTGTTATTTAGTCTCTTGCAGACCAAGTCGGACATTATAAAAGTTAGTTAATAAGGCTTTATAAAGATTATCATTAAGAGATTGTCATAAATGGGAGTGTTCGGCATCGAAATGTTAGCTTTAGTGGCTTTTCCCATGAGTTTATACCTCTAATTGGATTATAGTCCCCAAAAATTCCAAATTAATAAATCAACTACTTATGGAATTATCTGAATAATTTAAAGTTTTTTTTCTTTTTAAAATATAAACGCCCTGGACATGAATTTATAACATAACTGCTGAAGTACTGGGTTACCATTTTAATACCCCATATGAAAGTTGTATGTACGTTTAAAATAGGAAACGCATGAGGATTTGCTCACATCTGCTTACGATCATGTATCCTAGCATGCGTCTGACCTTTCCTACCCGATTAGCTCATTTAACAGCTTTTTAAATCAATGTAACATGTTTTGTAACCGATACAGACAAAGAATAAAACGACGTGTTTTAGATGAGCGCTCAAACATGTATTTTTCAGGACATTCCAGAATCCCAGCGCGACTCACATTGAGCTCAGCCTGTAAGAAGGGCTAAGGGAACCCTGCATAATGTATAGTGAAATTAGTGGGAATGATATACAATATGCAGGGTCGGCTAAGCCATTCTTCCAGGCGAATCATGGCCCTTCACAATGGATAGTGATATCAGAAAAGTGAATGTTGCCCCCCTTCTTGCCAACTCCTGCTGTAGCGAATATACCACAAAGTCTTAAAAATGTTTGTTTGTTTACAGCAACAGCCATTCACATTGTTGATCATGAAGACAAATCAACAATAGATATTGACATTTTGCCACGACATATGGTAGTCCTTACAAGTGTGTGCCACCTAATAGTTGGACCCCGTTCATAGAAGATGCAGAGTCATGTTGGTTAACGATTACATCTGGAGAAGGGGCCCCCGGGATCTGATATGTGCATAGAAAAGCATTTCACACGATTTTGGGGCTATTAATAAACTTTCAATCAAAACGATTTAAATCACATATGCCGTATGTAGCAGCGCAAGAGGATTTACTTAAAGAACTTAATATACACTGATGGACCGTGTTAGTGACCGAAGGATATACTTAGAACTACTGGAACTTTTCAACCTTTAAACAAGAAGTGGAACAAAAAACACAACCTTATGCACTTTACGTTTTGCGTTATAATCCAAAGATTAGGATGCTGGATGAATTAAATATAGTTCAAAGTGGAGCGCATTACATTTTGCAGGACAAACCAGCATGGTGCTGTCACATTATATGATCAAAACGTTTACAGTATGCCAAGTTGGAAACTTTGATCACAATGGGAGTGGGCTTGTAGCCCAAAATATTCACTTTGCAATCCGCGTGATCAAATAGGACACATCGATACTAGACAGGTTGGATTTAGGGGCACGACCCCCTTAAAGTTTTTCATATGCCGATGTCTACACTACAGGGGAAAAAAAAAATACCTGTAAGCATATTGTTTAAATGGCAACTATCACCTGTTTAATGCTGCAGTTCCACCTACTCTGTTGAATTTTACATGTAACTAAATACAGTCTTCGAATTATTTCTGGGAAGGGTTTGGGGATTATATTTCGTTCATTTAGTATTTTCCTCATTTACTTTTTTTTTTTCCGGAACACTTAATTGTCATGTGACACAAAAGCAGTTCTAAAAAAAAAAACTATAAACACTTTTAAACAGCTTGTGTTTTCTTAAGTTATTGCAACTTCAGAGGAAAGACTATGATGCCACATTGGCTACGTATTATTTGCTCAAGTGCAATTAATGTCTAATCTAAGAGCTCCAAGCTCCCTTAAAACATCTATATTAAAGAGTCAGATAGGGTTCAAGTATACCCAAACAATGTTTTTATTGTTTCAGAGGAAGAATATAAAAAAACCCCAAGAAAACGATGTATTATTTGAAAAGGAAACCTTAATGCGCATTACCGTTAAGTAAAGAAATGTTTTATGCTTATTCTTACTTTTAATCAGAGCAGTATATAGATTTCCTGAGTTTACTTCGATTTGCCTTCTAATCTTTCACTATATCCTGACAATCTGTTTGCTGACCCTTCCAGAGTCACTTAACACAAGTATTCAGCTGCGTCATTGTAGATCAACATGCAGAGAACACAAAGAACTTGGCACTTACTGCAAACCTGTACTGCATGGGCAACCCATGCCACCAATGGATTATGGGTATAATAATCCAATAGAATAATATATGGGTATAATCACATTTCTTTATTGTGAAAAGAAACATTTATCATCAACAATAAGGATGGAGTCGGTGTGTTATCATCATTATAACCTACTCTATATCTACTAAAAGAACCATCAACACAACGAAGGCCAGCTGCTTGGTGACCGTCAAGAGTAGATGTTGACTACACATCATAAAAAAGGATGTCACTTAACTACATATGTATCTGTAACAGTGAGGTAAAAAGATGTGGGTTCACGGTTGCCATGGTGAGACCACAAATTCAATGTTCCGCTTAGCGGCAAAGTTGTAATGGTTGCTATGGTGATAAGACTACACCATGCACCGGAATCACATTTCTACGCATAGTTACTAATAATTCTCAATTACAACAATCATAATTATCATTTAAAATCTAGTAAAGTGTCACTAACATGCAGTCGGTATCGAGACATATATATATCCTTGAGAAAAAAAACCCTCCGGGTGTTCGTCTGGGTTTCTTTCTCCTTTTTTTTGCTTAAGGAGTCTCATTATTTAAAGGCTTTAGAGAAATGAGAACTGTTCGTGGATTTAAGCAGCACCCCGTAAATGCGGCTCGCAGGGAAATGTTTGACTTAAAGGCGTTAATATTTTGACAGTAATTAAAGGAAATTGACATTTATGTTGATTGAAGCCTTACCCAAGTCGGCCAGACTGCCTGGATTAGAGCGCCGAACGAAACTAGAATGGAAAAGAAATTAATTTTAGCAAAACACATCCTGTCATCAGTCAAACATCTGGATTGTCTTTGGAGAAAAGGTCACGGCAATATATAATCTGGGGAAAACCGTAAGCAAGTTGTGTTCTCTAATTCTTTGTAATCACCACATTTGTGGAGATTTATTTTGCAAAAATTGTTTTGCGCCCAGGCTACAAGGAAGTTAAACGTCTTTTTTAAACGCCTGTCTCTGGCGGTCCCTGTAAGCGACATGAGTATGGCAGCATAGTCAGACATTGCCGCACCGGTCTGCGCAGAAACATAGAATTTGACGTCAGGTCGGAACCATTCAGACTCAGACCTTAATCAGTCCTTGGTCTGGCATTCAGGATAGAAATATGACCCATGCATGTGTAAATTACCTTACTAAAGTAACCTCTACCACTTCTGCTGGGAGGCGGTTCTAGCTTGCCCACCTTCGCAGTAAAGGAAAACATCCTTACATTACATGTAAGCCTCTGACCGTCTAGTTCTAGATCACAAACTTCATTTCTGTACTTTGTTAACGTGACCCTTCATTATTTGGTTTCTATGGCAACAGCCTATCAATGCCTACAGTTGTCTTACGTGACTACTTAAATGTTTCTAGCAAAAATGATCAATGAAAACAATTACTTGATTAAATAAATTATTTCTGGCAAGGATTGGAGCATTTAAGAATTAAGCTTTTAATGCAGCATTTAGTATTAAATTCAGCAGAATGGCTGGAACAGCAGCTTTAAAATGTCTAAATTAAACATGGTTAGATTTTTATAAATTCAGGAAACAAAATGCTGTTAAGTATTAAAAAAAACTATTTTCAGAAGTTAAATAATCTCATTACAGAACACAGTATTTGGAAATATTATCCAGACAGCAGAAAAGCTTCCAAGCAGAGCCCTCTTTACCTAATGTATGAGTTTGTCTTACTCTGCGAGTTCCGGTTTTGTTATACCCTTTCAATGTATGAATTGTAAGAAGCGCTGCGTAAACTGTTAGCGCTATATCAATAAAATATAATAAAGATTAAAAAAGTCATTTCACCAAGTAAAGGCAGAGCTTTCTTAATTACCCCCCCACCACCCAATCTATAAATCATCACTTCTACCCAGCATATACTATCTCTTCTGCCAAGTAATAATTAATGGCATGAGTAATTACTATTCCCATCAGGTAGGTTGGGGGAAAGCCACAAACTTGCCCAGGCAGCCCATTAAGATAACCTTATATAGCTTCTTTACATGCGATATCTAGCCCTGGTGCATGTATAACATAAAAAAAAATACTATGGAGAACGAACATACATAACACACAGCTCTTTTTAAGTGTATATCGTTACATGTATATCGGGTTTCCAAACTTATTTGGAATCGGCCTCACTGGTTTCCTTGAATACAGTGTTTATTATTATTGTTATATATATATATATATATATATATATATTTATCATTTACAAAGAAATGTGATCACACAGCCCATCTAAACTGGCCGTTCTCCTTGGTCTCATCTTAAATTACCTTTAAATTCAAGATACCTTTATACTTATTCCATACATGTTTAAATTCCTTCACTGTATGAGTCTCCCACAGCTCTGCTGGGAGGCTGTTCCATTTATTTACCACCTTCTGAGTAAATGAAAACTTGCTTGCATTACATCTAAGCCTCTGACTCCTTTGAAATAAATCTTCCCTCCTGTACTTGGTTAAATCCCTTACAGTTGAGTGATATGAACAAGCAATTAAGCAAATAGAGCGCTGTGGAAGTTGGGAGGCACGGCTTCCTGTTTGAAATACTTTTGCTCGGGACAAAGAGATAAGATCCGAACTCCCCATCCCAAGAGACGTGTCGCTGCTATCCATCGCTGTCACGTTAGTGACAGATCGCCAACTTACCCAGATCTGCAAGCAAAAGGTCACTTACCAGGAGGCGAGTGAAGGACACCCAGTGGAGATCGCGCGATGTATCATCCCCAGCCCCTTCTCCTCTCCGTGGCTGATCAGTAAAGGCAGACTGGCCGACCATACCCCCGCGAACTGCAGCCCCCAGAGCCCATCATCCTGGGGGACCGTGAGAGCCCGCTCGCTTCTCCTCTCGCCATGTTCTTTGTGTGAGCGCTGTGCCTCCCTCCCTCTTTAACTCTCTCTTAACCCCTTCAATGTCTCCCATGGTCCCATCCAGCTGTTCCTGCACTACGATTCACATCACGCTCAGCCTGAACAAGAGTGAGAATGCCCTACCTCTACTTTCATAAGAAATATCAAAATAAACTAATTTTGCTCAGATCCACGATGTTTGTTACTGCATATGGAGTATAGACCGAGAGATAACAGGGATTGTTAGCACACGGGGGTAATAAGGACAGAGCACACACCCTCCCTACCCGCTCACCTCTGAAGAGTCACTCACTGCCCCCCACGGGTGCCCGGCTCCTCTCCGTTCGTACAGTCCATGTGATGTGACCCCACGTCCCCTCTGAGCTGCTGTCAATGAACTCATGGTAAACACACCCACTGCTCTGGGCGGGGCTTCCTGCGCCCAGGATCCAGTAAGCAGCCAGAACCAACACTCTGGGGCGGCGATTCACCAGGCTGTACATTTCATTAATTCCAACCACCCATAATGAAGCTTTTATTTTTATTATTTCCATTAAATTCATAGACTCATCATCCCCTCCGATTGGCCGCCGGAGGGGGATCATTACTAGAATGGATAACATCCTATAACATATATATATTCTATAACATTCTATAAATAGTGCATTGATGTAAATATTTAACACCTGGTTTATATAGGTTTATAGCAGAGTCTGTGGACTTTATAAATATTTTGCAACTTGGTAATAACATTAACAGCTTATGCTAAGTCAGAAATACAGAATGCACCCAAGTAATAGAAGTATTTTATAGTTAGGATATACCCTCTTTTCATGCTTAATGCCCTTAGAATTGCATGCCCTAGTGATTCTATGCAAAGCTGTTAAATGCCTTCATTATCCATAGTGTTTTTATGAAACCTTGATAACTTTACATGGGTTACTTCACTCAATAGTACTTTAAGGAAAAAATCTTAGTAGATCAGTCATTTTATTATTTCCTTAGAAATGCTTAACCCAGTAAAAGCAGCACCTAAAAGTTTCAGAAGCCTTTTCTATGGCAACAACCTATGAGTGCCCGCTTTTGTGTCACATGAAACGTGTTTAAATAATTATTATCTTCTGATGGGGTGAATGTTCAGCTCCAGTAGACATCTGTGAATACAATAAATTCATGAAGTCTATTGTAAATGTTTGTAGCTTATTTCAGATTTACCTTATTTTTATGTCTGTATTGATAACTGACATGATTTCTGACCCCAGTATCTGAACGTTGGTGAAGACCATACATTACGACACGTATATACAGTACCATCTTTACTCTGTTATCAAACAAGAACACGAAAGAGGGGGCCAGTGGAGATATGATTCATCTCTAAGACTTTTTCCAGCATCAAATGATTTATAGATATCGCTATATAAACAGAACAAGGGTGATCCCTAAATCCTGGATACTTAGTACTCCTTGGTGACTTAGTAGATGGATGCTTTTTACTAACTAGAATGTTATGAAGACTCATCTGGGCCCAAGGCGTTATTTCAGCCTTATTTGGTTTATCTTGCTAAATTACAGCTTCAGGGATAAGTATTATACTGCAATAAAGCTCAATATAAAGTCTCAGTGAATTTAAGTACCAATAAAATATCATCACACAAGCAGGGTAAGGGGAACTTGGCTTGTGTCCCCACAAGAGAGCCTGTCAGTCTCAGAAGAGTTATTTGCCCTTCAACTAGTTCCCTCTAGGGTTAAGCCTTTTGGGTTTGAGCAGTGGTGGGACTTTCTGATGATCCCCCAAGATTAGAAAAAAACTCTATGGGTGCACACACAGGGTAGTCGGGACAAGCCATATCCAGGGTTATTGTTCAGGGTAATTGATATCAGAGCAGAGATCAGGAAGCCAGAGAACAGAATAGTCAAGGTCAATCCAGGTCACACACAGGATAAATACTTTAGAACACGCTAGGATAGGACGCACTATGACAAGCAACAATACATCAAAGGGCCAGAATTAGTAAATCTGAGGTTTTTATAGAGCACTGGAGCACAGAGTGACGCCGCTCCATTCAGGAGATTCAACCATGGCCATCTAGTGAGTAGACCCCTGAGGAGCAGCAAAAGTGGAATGGAACCCATCGGTGAAAACAGCTGGAGTAGCATCCCTCGCACGGTGTGGGCACTGGAAGATAGAAGACCCCAGGGCGGGTAAGGACTGCGGACCTTGCGGCATCCGCAGGAGGCCTACCCCAACGGCAGACCAGCAGGTAGGGGACAACAATAGGTAGTTTTAATAAATAAGTTTAATTAAATATTGTTATATGCAGTAGAAAGGCAACCTCACTGGTAGCCCTCCATTCATACCCCAGGCACCATGAAACAATCAGTGCATCCCACATTAAGGTCTAGGTATATAGAGCAGCAGATGGAAGCTGGATGAGTAGATTATTATTATTATTTATTGTTTTATATAGCACCATCAAATTCCGTAGCGCTGTAGATTAATTATGTTCCACCGTACCCACAGTACACAGTGTACCCACCTTCTGAAATCCAATATCAGTGATTTGTATGTAACCTAATGGCTAAATAGCAATATATTGTATTGTTTAGAGTCCTAAAGAGTGAAGAGGCCAGCAATTCTAAATACATTAAAATAAAAGTAATAATTCTATATATTAAAGAAAATAAAAATGTACTTTTCATATAAATAAATATGTAACGTTTAGTTTCGAACATTAAATACATGTTGTAACATAGTTTAGAGTTAAGTTACAGATTATGCTTTCTTTGTAACGATACAGGCTAATTAAAATAATCTCTGAGTGACTTTTGGAAACTTCTTAATTACAAAGCTTGTACTTTTATGAATCCAGTTATATTGGCTAATCATTCGCTTGGTTCTTTTGACCTTACCTCCTAATGCCTGTAACCATAGCAACCTAAGCTCTCAAGTGCTTGCTATGGCTACAGCAATAACAAAGGCCTATCTTCATTAAGGCCATAATCTATACATTAAACTAAATCAGAGACATAGACTATAAAATATCTTGAACATGATGCTCCCTCAACTGCTTTCTTCAAGTTTTTTATATTTAGATGAGATCCATTTACTGTACTAAAGTATACTCAAAATAAAGAACAAGACTATTGTATTTTGCTTTATCAGATATTTATTTACAGGTTTTTACTTATCTGTTGATTTTTTAATAGTATGCTGCTAAAAATCATTTTAAACGTTAGACTGGCACTGATTAAATATACACCGATAAACCATAATGTTATGACTATTGAAAAGTGAATAACCCTGATAATCTTGGTATCATGGCACCTTTCAGTAGGTGGGATATACTAGGCAGCAAGTGAACATTTCTTCCTCAAAGTTGATTTGTTAGAAGGAGGAAAAATGGGCAAGCATAAGGATCTGAGCAAATTCGACAAGGGCCAAATTGTGATGGCTAGACAACTTGGTCAGAGCATCTCCAAAACTGCAGCTCTTGTGGGGCTGTTTCTGGTCTGCAGTGCTCAAGGAAGGAAAAGCAGTGAAGCATTGGCAGGGTCATGGATGGTCAAGGCTCATTAATTCACGTGGGGGCGAAGGCTAGCCCATGTGGTCAAATCCAACAGACAATCTAATGTAGCTCAAATTGATTAAAAAGTTAATGTAATTACGTTTTCTATGTTTTTCTTTTATAAGAACACAAAACACTGGTATGTGGAGAGAATGGCACTTGTGGGGTTATAGTTGCTAAGTATCCCAAACAAGTCATCAATTAGGCCTATTGATCTGCTGCCCAAACCAGTGCATCATAAGCCCTGTCCCAATTTAGCCAGACATTGCAAGAGAATGGTGGGCTTGTGTCTTTTTTTTTTTATTATGGCCTTGAGTAGTGGCATGATATTCATAATTAAACATGTCAAGCCACACATTGTTTAGGGTGACCAAATAAGTGGCCCCGTTTTCAGAGGTTGCTCTGCTTGAGGTTTTTCTGGTTTCTATATATCCCAGGAACAATTCCCTAAAGCTTAAAGGTCTAATGGTAAATAAATATATCAGATAAAACTGAGTTACTGTAAAGATATTATTAGCGTAATAAACCGTGATTAGTAAGTTTGGGTGCATGAGGTCTGCCCATGTTTCCTGATGTAACCACCTACACTTTAATCAGTCCTCTGCTCTGTCCCGGATTCAGAATACCTTTATGCCTGTCCCATTCATGTTTAAATTACTTTACTGTATTCCCAACCACCTCTGCTTGGAGACTGTGCTATTTATTTACTACCCATTCAGTTAGGTAAAGCTTTCTTACATTACATCTGAGCTCCTGACTCTCTAGTTTTACATCTCCCCCTTCTCTTCTTTTCATCTAAGCTATAAAGCTGTATATATAAGACCCCCTATGTCCCAAGTGCATTATTTCATATTTATCAGCATTAAACTGCAGCTGCCATACTCTCCACCATTCTTCTAACTGACTTAACTATTTTGCCTTTTGGCTTGTTCTACTCGGAAGGTCTACCTTTGTTGAAGCCTTTTCAGCCACCAAATACATTGTATACATCCGGTTCCTTTGCTTATAATTTGTTGACCTTTTATAAATAAATCAGTTTTAAAAACCCAGTCATCATACTGTTGTTTGCTACACTTCATTTAAATTCATCACCTTATAGCTTTCAATATTACGTTCACCGTAGTCCTGTCACCAATATTATCAGCCATGGTTTATATGTGGTAGCAAATCAATGTTTGATTGATCTGGACACTGAAAAAATGGCCTTTGTTCACAAGTATATTGATTCCGGTATTGCAGTAAAACAAAACATGCATGAGTCCTTTATTTGTTAAATGGTTTAGTTATAGAAAAAGAAAGGTGACTGTCGAGTAAAAACCAAAAAAAGAGAAAATCTTGGAAATGTTACACCTGGACTAGTCAGGAAGTTGCTTTCAGCCGCAGTCAAAGACAAACATTTCTTCATATACACAAACCATGTTCGTTTGGGATTCAGTCGTTTTGAGTGATGGATGTTCATTTCTGGATAACGGACTGATTGTTACAAAACGTGGAAACTTGGAAATGGTGCTAAATTACATATTAAGAACATTTCCTCCCTGGCAAGCAAAACAGTTTATCCTGATAGTTTAATATATGTTATTTCAATTCAGCAATTAAGGAATCATTTCAACCAAAAATACTTAAAATTGGCCTTTAAAAAAAAAACCCAAAAATGTATACTTCTTCAGTTTCTTCAAACAAATGCCTCCTAAATTCAAATTTTAAGAATATAATGTAAACATTGCATTCTGTGATTGTCTTTCTGGAATTTCTGATACTAAAAAAAGGCAAACGCTCGCGATGCAATTTAAAGAAGGACATTTGTTCCGATTTGTACATCTCTCTTTAACCCAGTCCAGTACTTCAAAATACATTACATAAATAATTATGAATGTGTTGCTTGTGAAAGACATATAAACCGGTCAAGTAAAAATAAACATACTGAGGGTTTTGTATAAAAAGGTGATCTGGTGCAAAATTATCAAATTAGCAGGATTAGTATATTGGTTGCCAGTGTCTTAAACCCACCTTAAAAACCATGCACTTGGTGCACTCTTCCCACTGAATCCTCAATGTCGCTTTAGAAGTAGATGAGACAAACTGTACAATGCTTTAAAATACAATGTTTTTTTTGTGTGTGTTTAAACCATATTTGTTAATGTTTAGGTTTTTTTTTTTTAGGGAATATAGCATAATAGGTGATCTATGAAAGCACTGCTTAACATTTGGTAATTTAACTGCAGATCATGAGAGGTATAGTGTGGAGCATAGATGTGGTTAAAAGGGACACGCCATCCATTATATGCATATGATAGTTGCGTGGTCCATTTTTAAAATGCATGAATCCTCCCCAAATCCATTTGTCCCTTTCCACAAGGAGGAATGCAGCAGGAGTCTGTGCGCATGTGTGGACAGTGCTGCCATCGATTTCAATGGGAGTACTTTCCTGCCAGTGATTGACTGATTTAAGCAGCCAATTGGTGGTAAGAATAGTCAGATCATGGAGGAAGGGGGCTGCTGCTGCCTCTCCTTGATTTTATTTCTTTGTTTGGAAGAACACATATTCTCACAGTACCTTAATATGTATTCTTCTATAGTGAGGATATCAGGGACACGTTATATAAATGTCCCTTTAAATAAATGGAGAGATGCTATAGAACCTATGATTTTTGGACAAATTAGAGGTCCTTACAAAATCTCATGGGCTGCAAAACTGGCTTCCATAGCTTGTGATCTACCCTTTAGTTACTTGTAAGTAAGCTTACACAAGATTACATCTCATTCAAACCGATCACAATATTTCTAAAATTATAAAGCAATGCCGTAAATAATGCATGCAACCTCAGCACATAACATTTCACTGGCCAAATGTGGCTGAGAGATCTGCAATTAATTTGTGTAATCAATGTTTGTTCCTCCACCTCCTTTCTAACTGTATTATTATGTGAACCGGTTTCATAAGTCCCAACCACCAACTCCTTCAGTTAATACTTAATGAAATCAAAACAGAAGATTAGCCAGCCATGACTGCTGTGCTTGGAGATTTGTGATTAACTGAATGAACTTTCAAAGGTCAACTCAATGTCAACACTTGCTTTATTACAAAGTTACTTTGTGATATTACACAGTGGGCTGGAGTTAAATTAAAAGTTACAACTGCTTAATACCACGCAGTATACAAATAAATTAGTGTTTTGGGTTTTTTTGCTAATTCGGATTTTTTTTGGCCATTTAAATTTGTCCCTCTGTGTTTATGCTGTCTTTAAAACACACAAACATACGCACCCTGTGTGATCCGGCTCCCTATGCCTACAGTGATCCCATCTGAATAAATAACAAATGTAAAAGATTAACCAGAGTTTGCGGGTTCTTTTAGCCACGATAGGATTTCTAAGCTCTACTTCTACAATACTATTAAAAATGTCTAACTCAACTTACCCTTGGATCATTTCAGTAATCATAAATTAAGTAGAAACCGTTAATGGCAGCTTGACAATGCAGTATTACATACTGTAGCATTAAGTTAATTGCGTACCAATACAAAGACATAGTGTGCTTTCACAATACATATCAGCAAGTAACATCCCAAGAAACCTCGATTTACTGGAGAGTTTAGAGCATTAGTAAACTTTTTTTTATTTTATATTTTATATTTTTAAGCTTTACACCATCATTCTCTTAATCCCTACTTTACCAATGGTATTTTGCACCCAAAAACCTAGGGCTTTTTTATTTTTCATTTTAACATTATGTTTCTTTAACCATGATTTTCTTTTTGTAATTTTTTGTGCGCACAAATTAAATATTGTTTTTTTCCAAATACAGGTAAAGACCATTTTTAGATGTATAGTGCATTTTTTTGTACTACTTGCTCATGATAATTGTCCCCAAAACAAGGTCAGTTGAACAAAATACCACAAAATATATTAATGTAAGTCCAGATTTTTGAAAATACCCAACATGTGTAAGCTTTTTTATGTTTTTTGCACATTATGGGCCGCAACATAGGAACATTGCCCTTTTCCAAACTTGACATTTTCCAATTTTATTTTGTGAAACCTGTGTCTCATTTGGGACTGTTAAGCAGCCCACCAGCTCAAAATTTCCCCACAAAAGTATATATTTTTGGATACCCAAGATATTTCACTAAGGGCATTTGGACACTTATCATGCCACCATTTGTTCACTAATCTCTGGCAAAGGAGACAAAACATTATTTATAGTTGCCTTTTTCACCAATCTTTTCATGTTAAGACTGTTTGGGAAGATTACATCTAATAAATGTATGTTCCACCAAAATGTATTCAGCAGTAGCTCCAGACTACAGAAATATCCCACATGCATAGGTTTTTGTATATATTTTTGAAATCTAAAGGGCACACTACATGACATGTTCATTTCAAAGCACACAAAATAGGGACACAGAAAATAAAGTGTTAAATGACAGTGGGTGGTGGTGTGCACGGGTGAGCACTTTATTCATGACATTCTATGCCATCGATATTAGTTTTATGACCACATTTGTGGTCTCCTGCATGGCAAGAAGCTGGGGGGGCATGGAAAGGGACAAATGCATTTGCAGAAATTATATGTATTAAAGTGCATTTGATGGCTCTTTAGAGAACATCTTTTTAAGTTACTTGTCAGTGCTCCCTTCTTCCTATGTGCCTTCTCTCTGCTGTTCATTCCAGTGCCAGTCACATAAGCCACCAGTCTCCTTACCCTTCAGTATATGTAGAGCCACTACCTAAAGATTATCTTGTGTGTTTTGCTTGCAGTTCTAAATATAGCCACCAGGGTGTCTGTTGTAAGAAGGACAACATTACCAGCCTGGCTGCATCCTTTTATAGGTTAAACATGCAATCAATTTCTATAAATCTGTTGTAGATAGGACTGGCTTGAGCACATTAAATGTGTTTTATACTAAATGTGCTGTGCTGCTTCATCATTGGGCCACAAGACGGGACTTGTTTCCTAAGCTGATTAGTGCCAGCTCTGTACTGACAGTGAGGAGCAGGCATGCAAAAGCAAACAAAAACTGGCAGGCACGTTAAGGGAGGTATCTATTAATGTGTGGCCAACCAACCTCTTGCAATGCTGATAAATGGGTTTGGGGACAGACAGCAAATGTATATGGGGGACACTGATGAATCCCTCCATGCATTTGGTATTTACCACACTAAGTTCACTGTCACAGTGCTAAAGAAGTCCTGCTTGTCCAATGAATCCCTTACTTCCATAAAATGTTATTAGAGTGGCAGTTGCACAAGTCAGTAGTCAACAGAGCTAGATTTGCAGATGCATGAAAACATTTAGATTATATAAAAATTAAAACTTTTTTATATATAAAAACACAGTTTTTGAAAACAAATTTTTAAGGTTATACAAGAAAGACAACATGTTGATGGGAGTTTCTTTTAACACCTTTGTGACCAATGACGTACCGGGAATGTCATAAAAAAAGATGTTCGTCAAGTACATGGTACATCATCGGTTAAAAACATGGGGGCAACGCTGCTACTGGCTGCTCCATGATCTGAGTGGTCAGTCTACAAGAGACCCCCCTGCACTCCTGTGGCTGCTTCTACAGCCAAACACATGCATGGATACAGTCAGATAACAAAGGCAATGCTCGTTATCACCACAGCAACCAGTGGAATGGTACAGTCAGGCAATTGCAAGGACAATAAGAAAGTGTGCACTCCCCCATCCAAAAAAAAAAAAGGAAAAAGCTTTGCGGAGCTGTTTTGGACCGGGAGCATTATAGTCTACATATACTGCATTAAGAGTTAGAAGAGCCATCTAATACTTTCTTCTGAATCACTGGTATAAGGTGTTATCCAACTCAAGACAAACAAATAAAGATTTTTTCCCCCAAAATTTTATGTATGTATGCATGCGTTGTTGCATAAAGATGCATTTTATTGTAACAGGTTGCAGCGTGGTTTATTCCCAGTATTATAGGGTTAACTAATTTAATACAGCTTCTTTAAGGTGAGTGTAATTAACTGCAAGACTTTAAAACACCGCCTGAGTTTAAAACACAGCCTTTGAAGGCATTTGGTGTCTTCTGTAGGGAAGAGAGGAAGCGGTTAGCCTAAAACCCTAAGACCATGGAAAGTGTTTTCATGAAACCTGTTGAATTGATGCTATTTATAACTGGGATCTGGATTAGCTCGCCATAGTTATTGTCTAGTCAGTCTCTAAACTGAAATAAGATTTATGTTATTTTAGTTTTTTACTTTACTAAAACACAATACTATTGAGTTTGTGGATTGATGGAAAGTTAAAGTTGCATCCTGGTAGCTATTTCTGTAGTTTTTTTTTGGCACTGTGTATTTGTGCGTGTGTTTATGTATGTATGTATATATACACACAGTACCTCACAAAAGTGAGTACACCCCTCACATTTTTGTAAACATTTTATTATATCTTTTCATGTGACAACGCTGAAGAAATGGCACTCTGCTACAATGTAAAGTAGTGAGTGTACAGCCTGTATAACAGTGTAAATTTGCTGTCCCCTCAAATATAACTCAAAACACAGCCATTAATGTCAGTTTCCTATGCTCACGTGCCCATTGTAGGTGCTTTCGGCAGTGGACTGGGGTCAGCATGGGCACCCTGAGTGGTCTGTGGCTACGCAGCCCTATATGCAACAAACTGCGATGCAATGTGTGTTCTGACACCTTTCTTCAATAAGCCTTGGCTGCCCATGACCCTGGCGACGGTTCACAGCTTTTCCTTCCTTGGACCACTTTTGATGGGTACTGACCACTGCAGACCAGGATCACTCCACAAGAGCTGCAGTTTTGGAGATGCTCTGACCCAGTCTTCTAGCCATCACAATTTGGCCCTTGTCGCTCAGATCTTTACACTTGCCTATTTTTCCTGCTTCTAACACATCAACTTTGAGGAAGAAATATTAAATGCCAAACATATCCCACCCACTGACAGGCGCCATGATAACAAGATTATCAGTGTTATTTGTTTCACCTGTCAGTGGTCATAATGTTATGGCTGATTGGTGTACATAATCTCCAAGGTGCCTCTTCAATGTTCACCTATTCGGTCACTAGTGTTTCCAAAGAATACATCTTTATTCATCCATCTCAAAATGTAACATTTTCAAGCCTCTTTCTTTCTGTGCAAAAACGAACAGACCTGGATTGGCCATCACTGGCCAGCATCGCTGCATACCCTGGGTGGATATGCCTGGTCCCACACCATGCATGCACTGTGCATCATGTCATATCCAGCCATTGGCTGGCCTTGCCTATTTTTTTTTTAAAGAAAATTAGAAAGGGTGCATGGTATAGTAAATTTTCTGCAGAAATAACACGGTAAAACAAAGGATACAGAAAAATGATTTAATTTTTCACTGTGAATCTATAAATAACATGTTATCAGTGCAAACTTGATACAGATGTTTAACGGAAAAATTATTAATGCTTCAAAAGTCATACAGCAAAAATGACTGCTCCCATAATATGCGCATATGATGGGTTTCTAATTGAAATATATTTCTTATTTTAATACGCCAGTACAATACCAACAGCTTGCTGGTTATTTTAATGTTAATAAAAATATGTATTAGATTTACTGCTGCCTTGTTTTATATTCTACGATAATCAACAATGTCGCTGTGATGTTTATGGTTCACAGCACACACCAATATGTAAAAGTCATTCCCCGAATCCCATGATTATATAAAACACCTAATTTTAATCATGTAGCTTTATAGGCTTGGTTACTGTCACATTTCTAGGACATCTTAATCACATAAAAAAAATCACCAACAATTTACCTTCTTTGTTTCGGAAATAAGATCAATGCCCCTGTTAAGACAAAGAATTTAACCATTTATTAATTTTATGTAATTTAATGTACTGTCATTGTTGGACCACTTATATAATTAATAATGAACATCAACACCAGGCTGCTTTAACCGACAGGCATAGTGTCCTTCTCTCCATGGTACACTCCGACCTGTAGCTGATCATCTTGAACTGCAGCCCATGTCATCTGTTTAGTGGAGAACTTGGCTGTCCAGTCTCCTGAACTATTGACAACAATGACTCCTCCAAGGCCATTCACTCTCGTCTTCATGTACTTTAGTCCTGCCTCTGCAGCTTCTTCGGGGGACATTCCTGAAACAAAGCAGTAGTTAGCACTACACCACATATCCAAGATTCATTCAGCTTCCCCATAAAGGATTTAAGAGATGATACAGATGGAATTATATCAAAACACACTTTCTGGTCAGTATGTTTCAATAAATGTTAAACTATTGAATATTAAAATATTGAATACAAATTAAACACCAGAGTAAGAGAAGCAGATGGCTAGGTGTGGACCGATCATTTTATCTGTAATCAACGCACACACATAAAATGCAAACTATGAATATAACTCATATTGCAAAACATAGTATTTTCAATACTGTACTCCCTAAGTCAGCATGTTTCACATTAGTTACTTTGGCTTGTAGCACACTATTGAGTAGTAGCCATAAACAGACAATCAGCATCTTAAATCATTAGAAAAGTAGATTCATAATAATAACGAATAGAGGAGTATTTTGCTAAAACATTAAACTAATGCTTACAAAAAGGGACATTTGAACACAAGACAAGGTAGGATCAACGTAAATATTGTTCTTTCCGCTGGCACGGATTTATCAAAGATTTAGCACAGTTCAGGAAAACAGAAGGCACTGCTTTATGATGTTAGGACAGCCCACATAGCACAAGAGGCTGTCTTCTGTTGATCTGAGCTGAGGCACATATCTAAATTTTCATTTAATATACCATTATAATTTTTAAGATAAATCAACACAATCCAAAAGGTAGGCAAAGGAGTATCTAAGTGGGACCAGGACAGCACTCATATAGTGGCTCTACCGCCACAGTATTATTCCCTTGTGCCACTAAACCATGCAAAAGCTGGGTTGATATGATGTCATAACATAGCAAGAAGTGCAAGAAGAGACATATATCCCACTTTTAAATTATTGGATAAGTATCAGGGGGGAATCCATGTTTTTCCCCATTGGGAAGTAGCATACACTATTACTATTTAGCTAGCATACATGTGATTTGGTGCTGCTAACCATCGCAATAAGTATACATACAATTTTTTTTTAAAATTTTTTTTTTTACAAAATCACGTGTTCTGCCTTCAGTATATACTCTAATAACTAAATAATGCGCCAAATCCATTGGCTACTGTGTAAAATGGTCTACATTTAAGTTACAGGTTCTAAGACTGGAATCTTGTCTGAGCAGAAAGGAAAAATCAAAAACAGAATGAGTAAGCTTCTAAGCTAGTATGTTATACAGTCCCTAACCTTTTTCCTAAAAAGCCATAATGTGTCAGGTGACCATACAGCTTGTAATGTAGACTTACAGGCACTGTGAAATGAACACATACACACAACACATGTATCAAACAGTCAGTGTAAGTTCACTAACCTTGTTCCATATGATTTATTATCAACCTTGCAAGAGTCACCTTCATAATGCTTTCCCCATGTCCAGTAGTAGATACTGCCCCAAAGGCATTATCAGCATATCCCCCGCTGCCTGAAATGAAGAAATTAACGTTATTTGTGTAAGTGCCATCCATTAGATTTTCAGAAAACCCACCAACAGAATCTTAGGCATTGATTGTCTGGTCAAAGTATACGAAGCTGAAAGAAGCATCACTGGGGTTTAACGTGCCAGAAGATGACATCAAATCCAGATGCTCTGGACTGTGCCTCAGCATAAAGGGGCAAACAAAGAAACCTGTGTGGAGAGATCAACCCTTCCTTTACCAATACCTTCCCAAACTTAAATAAGAAATATATGCCGTAACAGTATATGGAGCACCTAGACCATAAAGCAGCTCAATAATGTAAGCAATTACTGCTTGAGAAGTTATGGTCTTAACTTAATATATGAATGCATTTCGTTACTTAACCCCTTTGTGTCAATGTTGTAACATTTCTGCTGTGCTCGTGTTTAGCTGTAATTTACTGTACCCACACAAGTTATATATAGTTTTTTTCCAGGACAAAGGGTTTCTTTAGATGGGCACCGCCATCTTGTTAGGTTTTTTTTGTTTATGTAGTTGAATGTCTCTATATAGAGGCACTTCAGCAACACTGGCTAAGCTTTCTAAAAAGAAATCCACAAAAAAGAAAGCAATATGGAAACTATTTAAACACGAACTATTACACCTCTTTCACAGCTGTTTTACTTGCTCTATACTAACATTGGGTTTACCTATACATGCTGTATCACCAACACGCCCAATCATTTTATTCGTTAGTCCACCAGTAGATGTAGCACATGCCACATTTCCTTCACTGTCAATGGCCACAGCTCCTACTGTTCCCAGACCACTAGAGAAAGGAGATAATAATCACTGTTTATTAGTGCATGTATACTTCAACAAAACATGTCAAAGAACACGTATAAGACATCACACTATAAAACGTGGTTCCTGAAGAAAAAGATAATGATTATGTTAGAGGAACGGAAAGCAAGCCTACAAACACCAGAATAGGTTATACATGTAAGAAGGCAGTGTGATCCCCGGCCTGTGACCTTGGGAGATGTAGGTCGCATGTGAGGATTGCTAGGTGGGAAGTTATTGGTAAATCAGCCTTTCACTCATTAGGCATGGTATTTAGAGTGCTCTGGTGGAATGGCCTCAAGCACATGCATCTACTTTAAAATGTTCTTTTCACAGCTTCAGTTAGGTTAATGGAAAGTTTCTTTCATATTTCCATTAATACAGGAAAGTGCAGATGCTAAAGCGTCTATGAAAGTAAAACAAGGATCGGAACAATAAAATACAGGAATTCATGTACACTGGATATCATTAATGTAATGTTGAAAACTACTACAAAAACATGAGGTCCCAAAGTCTACAAAAATAGCTATATTTAGTGATTGGTATATGGATGAAATTGAATTCATTACATCTGTGACACCACCGGATTGGAGCCAGGATGAAGATTTGTCTTCCATCTCTCCCTGGAGCGCTCAGTAATTAATTTTTCATTGGGGATTTCAGGAATACCTTGTGCCTTTGCAAATAGGGAGGCCCCTTTACATGTCAACAGCATGTGGTCTGTCTGCAAAAAGTAAAGAAAAATACATAATACGGGGAGGGATACATTATAATTTTTGGGTCACTATTCTTCCGCATGAAATCGACACAATATAAAGATGGAGAAGAAATGCTACAGCAAGGGTCTTATCTACCCATCTAAGTAATTTATACTCTGATAAGTCATATAATGCTGAAATATTTATTCTTTGTTTTTTTTAGTTAGGTAGTTGTATTTAAAAATCCAAGCCAATGCTGTATTTGATTGAGCAGACATAGATCCCCTTAAACTCCAAAGGATGGTGAGAACAGAGGAAGTGAGTCCAGTGCATTTCTAAAATCATTCCCATGTGCCAGTATACACACTGATCACTATGTCCTAATATTTCTGGAAGAAGTCCATAGAAACAAACATCACAGTCTCCAAACTGGCACCTTTAGAAGTGACCCTGCACTTTAGTCATGCCAGAAGGCCACTGAATGGAAAGCCTTTTTTCAACCTCCAGTCAGCTACCCTGCCTTAAAACGATATCGCTTCATTAGAGGCAGCTTCCCTATAAACCAGTATAAACACTAGATGGCACACCAAACCCAATATCTGGCATGGACTGGATTTTGAGATTATGGCGCTTTCTTGAATGTCACCCTGACAGAAAAGCTAAGAAAATAGAAGATATTTTACCATGCATTATGCATAAACGCTATCCATCACCATCCACTTGTGCCTGATTGTGATTTTTGAAAATTGTAGAAGTATGATCACAGTATTTTAACCATGTATATATATATATATATATATATATATATATATATATATGTATATATATATTACATGCAAAGTAACAGAATGCAGTAGCTTTATATTGGACTATATTGTAATGACAAGCTTTCAGGAGTCTTCACTTTATCAAAAGCATTTCTGACCAGAAGTAAAACACACAGGTTGAATGTACATGTCCTGATTCTAGGGGTCTGAAAACAAGATCTAAAACAACAGGGCAGAAAACTAAGTGGGATTATAAAAAGCCAGTCCTATAGACTGCAAATGTATGGGAGAGTAGGAAGGGTAAGAGATTAAGGGCGAGCATGTAGTCCAATAAGAAATGTGTTACAAGATTCTGCAACATTCTGTCACGTTGCATCTACATTACTGGACTACTACAGCTACTACTAACTCCAATATATATCGAAACAAAACACAGACATGTTTTTAGTCCCCATATGTTGTTTCCCAGCAAATAGAGTAGGTTACTTTTGCACATACAGAGTATTTTGTACCTTTTCCATAACCAGACGGGCAAGTGTTATTGGGTTAGCTATGCATCTGACAGCAGACACAGCACCTGACATTAAATTTCTCCCATCCATGATTATTGCATCCATCTCAACATCTCCCTCTTCATTCAGGACAGACCCATAACCTGAGGAAACATGTTTTTTTTTGTATTTATTTTAAAAGCTTTGACCATCTTAGTATGAGACCCTAAACACATTAACGCAAAATATTCATATTGGTCTTGAAACAGAAGTACTTCTTCCTCTTGGTCAACGGATTCAGACTTCACAGGCACGCTCTACTACATCTAATCTCTGGTATGTTGCCTTTTTTACACTTCTTATAGGACAGGATATTCTTAAGGACACATTCGCTCCTCTCCCTGCTCCGGAGGAACATTGTGTTCATTGCTGTCCTTCATTGCTTATATACAGAGAACTTTGCAAGTTCTTAAGACATTAAGTGGGGTTTAACTCTTACATGGCTAAAAAAAACAAAACAAAAAAACAAAACAAAACCTCTTAGCGGGAACTTGATTTAGGGACTAACGGTCAAAAGACAGGTTGACAGAGAAGCTTTGCTTTGTTTCTGTTGATATTTACCATTGACTACAGGCTGTTGCATTATTTCACATAGACCAAAAAAAATCCATAAACAATTAAACAGCAATAACAAATTATGTCTGTCCTTTCTGATGTTGGTGCTCTGCCGTTATTGAGTACTACTGAAGAGATGAATTTAGGAATATAGAATTTAGAAATCAGATAGTTTTAGAAGCCAAGGAAGGACACGTGCATACACATAAATACAATAAAAGGCCCTTAAAAATTGGCCACCCGCAACAAAATTACGTGCAATACCGAGTCTGAATGTTTTCAAATGTTAGATGCCCCGCCATTAAAAAGATTGTTAGGTGATCCAGACTGTGGTATTGTTAGAACATCTGGTAGACGCAATTCTTAACTTTGTTCACCAGAACATTTTGCTTGTCTGAAAATACTTGCTTGCATGGTTTTCTGTGTGAGCAGGTAGTATGGAATCCCCCTTATTAATAAATAGATCCCAAGGATTGTGAGACATAGCCCAGCTTAATGCTTACATGAGTAATTGTTCCTAGGGAGAATCATTTTTGTAATCTACAGAAAGATCAAGTAACAAAGCAGAAAATCTAAATCTTAAAGTTAACCCCTTGGAAATTAAAGCAGTACTTGCGTCAGTGTAGGTGGTGGGATCAAACTTGCATACCTGCATTAAAGTGTGGATCATTTTCCAGCACAACCACAGCTTCCTCCACTGCAGTCAAGGCCGCGCCTTTTTGCCTCAAGCAATCATAGCCTTTTAATGCTGCTCTTTTCACTCCAGTACGATATCCTTCTTCATATTCCTTGACGATAGTGCCAGCACCTCCATGGACAACAATAACAGGCTTCATGCTCTTGAGAACGGATACTACAGGAGGGGTAAATACATTACATTGTATCAATATACTTATATCCAAACTATGAATTCCATACATTTCTATATACACTAATACAAAAGGCTGAACCTTTAAGAGTTAAGAATGAGGTCCACATTATGTATTCACTCAACTCAAACGTTGCTTTAAGTTTAACTTTTCAACTAACTTTACATGTACAGGCTCAAAATGCATTGTTTTCAATGGGTTTAGGGACCGCCCATTGTCCTTAAGGGGTTACATTTTTCATGCATCTACACAAATTATATATTGTTTTTTTTTACAAGGGCATGCAGAGCTTTCTTTTGATATCATTTTTAGATATATAGTCCAACATTTAGTATGAATAATACATTAAAATAATTAAAATATTTGAGACAAAAACCATTTTGTGGAATATTTTCATATCATAATTGTCCCCAAACCAGTCGAGTCGAATAAAATACTGCAAAATATATTAATGTTAGTGTCCGGAATTTGAAAATACCCAACATGCATAGGTTTTTTTTTATGGGTTTTGAAAGTTACGGGGCACAACATGCCATTCTGTTTTCCAACTTGAAATTTTAAAATTGTATTTATTTGAGCCTGTGTCTCATTTGGGACTGGCTAGCAGCCCACCAGCTCAAAATATTTTTTTTGTGGAAAAGACAAGCCAGGGTTCACTCGGAGCACTTGGACACATCATGTAACCAGTCAGTCACCAACTGGCAAAGGGAGTCGTAACATTAATTTTTGTTGCTTTTTTCAACAAACATTACAAGTTTGTTTTTTTTAGTATTGTTTTCACAGATTACATGCAGCTGCAAAAATCTATTTACCTGCATCCATAGATCATAAAAAAAGTTTTTTTAATGCTACAAGCCAAACAAGAAAAATATAAGATGCTCATCAAGAACAGTGACTTCATAGCCTGTTCTACAGTGCCTTCCCACTCAAATTTAAGATCTTGTGCCATTACAAAGAAAAAATCTCCGTATCAGTCTGATCCCACCCAAAAGGGTAGTTCCTCTGCATGAAGGAACCAACAACCCAAGAGATACATTTCATACTTTCTCATTAGTGGGGTACAGTTGGGGTGAATCCCAAGAGATCCCCGGAGGACGAAATGCCACACAAAAAGAGGATGAGATACGCACTTCAAGGGCCGGCCCAAGACATAATGCCGCCTGGGGCGAAGTTTAAAAGAGGGTAGGGCAGCATATCAATCAGTCTTTCTGTTCTTGGTGAGTGTCTCATATCTTTTTTGTATTGCATTTAATTCTACAGGGCACACTACATGACGTGCTCATTGCACTGCGCAAATGACAATCCACTATGCACAGTCCAGATAAAAAGATACAAGTACACCAGCCTTTTGCTTTGCACATGCACCTGCCACAACTCCATCACTCTTGTCATCAGCCTGGCTGACAGTGATGATGAGTTGTAATCCAAATTTATTATAAACATCAGGGGGGGCTTTGCCATAGTGTCTGATCCCCTTCATGACAGCAAGGATCAGAGTTTTTTCAACGTACCAGTTACATAGTTAAAAAAAAAAATGTCAATGACTGCCTGCTACTAACTTTTACTGAGGCTCCACTCACTCCCCGTTAATAAACCCTTATGTTCATGGAGAACTCGGGGCATCGATTCATAATGGAAGTCTCGCCTGAGACTTCTGGTGCGGGAGGGAACCACCATTTCATTTTTTTCCCCTGCTAATCTAGTTATTCATTCAATAACTAGACATCAAAGCTTCACAACAATCCTACAACTGTTATAAAGCCTGACAAAACATGAACAACGCAAGACTCAGGAGACACTTGGTCTTTTAGTTAATCTATCCATTACCGCAACGCACTCTCAGGCATCCGCAAGCTTGTAAGCAGAACCCTCTTCACCTAATGCATCAACGCGTCTTAGTCTGTCGGTTCTAGATTTGTTATACCCTTTCAATGTATGTATTGTAAGAAGCACTGCGTAAACTGTTAGCGCTATATCAATATAATAATAATAAGTAATAGCCGCAGGATGCAGTGGTACCATCATATACTAGTCTGTCAATTTATCATACATCTTTTACAGAATATAAATTGGGCTGATCAGCAAATTCCTTAAAATGGAACGATAACATATGGAACCAAGCCCTCTGATGTGAGCCCTAATAAAAAAAACTTTTCTATTGGCAGACCAATAATCCGAGCATGGCAGGGAAAGCCAGCCCTGCGGCAATGAAAGCTACCGATAGGGTGAGACGGTGCACAGCAGGCTTTATATATATATTCACGGATTACTGATCGCGTGTGCGCGCTGTACACCGGCTGCCAACCCTACCAGTGCAGGCAGCGAGACCTAGAGCACGTGACTACAAAGAGCATGCCGGTTATTTCGCGTATACCGGTCCTAGCTGTCACCTCTTAGCGCGTCTGCGTCAGTAATAGCTTCTCACACAGCCGCCAGCGTCGAATGACATGCGGAGGAACGGGAGATGTTGTTTAAACATAACGCAAAGCCCGTTACATACACCGCCCCCGTAACGCCTACAAGGGCGGAGCCAGGGAAGCGGTTCAAGGGTTTACGTAGGGGAGTGAGAAGGATGGCTGCGGTGTGTTAATACGAAGTTGCTATATCACTACGGTGCCTTGGCCTTGAGAGGTTTGCGGACGTATTCAGCTGGATTTCCGGCGCTTTAACCCCTCTAAGTGCGGAGTACAGCAGAACGCCTCGTAATAACACTCGGAGCGGTTTGTGAGGAATAGTCATACTGGAGACGTTCCCTTTCCGGTTTCATTTTGGATAAAGGAACCGTGTGTATCTGAATTAAGAACGTGCCGAGGCACGTGAGTGAGTCAGAGAAGAGAGGGCCAATCAACACGCCCTCTTTTGGAGATTAAAGGGACACTCAGCTATCAAATGCACTTCAATGCACATCGTAGCAGTATGGTCCCTATAATTATTTGAGGTGTCCCGTTTGAAAAATGCATGGGGTATAATGCAGAATTCTCTTTTCCCTACCAGGTTTCCATGCATAATCTGAATGCATCTCCATACACAATATATATGTATTTACAATATATATGTATTTACATATATAAAATTACATATATTCTCACCTCCGCTCAGCACCAGCTGTAGGTAGGGTCTGATCCCGTGCACAGTAGTACTTCGTAATTACATTCTACCACCATGAGAAATGACAAACAGCGTTTGTTGTTTAATTGTTTATAGATTTCTTTATTGGTCCATCTGAAATAATTCAACAGACTGGTTTGCATGGCTCCAGCTTTAGCGATTTATATTATCGACAGCCCCTGTCAACTTGTGTTTTGAGGCTTCCTGAAATCAAGCTCCTGATCATGCTCCTTCAAATTCTTAGTGCCCCCCATATGCATTTTCCCCCTTTTCTTACCTTCCAGAAAGTTGCCGTGTAGGGGATGTCTTAAGCCGAACATATCCCCACGCATGTGATATAATTACCGCCGGTCAGCTCCAACATTGGCCTGTTCAGACCTCTGTACAGATGCTTGAAAGGAGCTCCCATTCATTTTAAACAAAACGATGACAACATAGAACATGTAGATCAGCCACTTTTATTCAGGGAAAAAGCTATAGTGAGAAACCATATTATTTTATATGAGGGAGATGTTGTGGATACCTGATGGAACATCTTCAGCGGGAATAAACAAAGGAGTTTATTCATTAGAGGGAGCATTGTCAGGGTGTTTGCAGGATAGTTGTGGTTTCAGCTCCTTCCCTTCATTATTCAATATGGAGGGCCAACACTGACTGGTGTTTTCAGCAAGGGCTGATCTTGACATGTATATGTATTTAAAATGTTGGTTTTATGGTAATTGCTTTTGATAAGGTTACAGGCTTCTCACGGGTAATGAGTAAAGGTCACATGTGGGACATGCTGTTAAAATTCTTATCCTACATAGGTATTATGCACCCAATGAGTAAAGGTCAGGGATGAGTATATGCTAATAAAACCCTTATCACACTTTAGCCACACCTGTTTAGGTAGACCGAGTGGCACTTATGTGATTTATGCGTGATTCTCAGGGGAGTGCATGAGGCTGTCCCAAACAGTGGAGAATAAGGAGCCTTGTTTGGGAAATGTATTTTATAAATTTTTGCAGACACCATATATATGGTTCTTTCCATAGTTATATATAATCACACTAACTGGCCACTTTACACCCTGCTATTACTGGGTTGGATCCCCTTTTACCTTCAGAACGGCCTTCATTCTTCATGGTATACTTTCTTCAAGGCGCTGGAAACATTCTTCGGGGATCTTGGTCCATATGGACATGATGGCAATATGCAGTTGCTGCAAATTTTTTGCCTGCACATGATGCGAATCTCCTGTTCCACCACATCCCAAAGGTGCTCTATTAGTTTGAGATCTGGTGACTGTGGAGACCATTGGAGTACAGTGAACTCATTGTCATGTTCAAGAAACCAGTTTTAGATGATCTGAGCTTTGTGACTTGGTGCATTATTCTGCTGGAAGTACTCATCAGAAGATGGGTACACTGTGGTCATAAAGGCATATGACTTGTTGATGTCAGAAGAGACTGGGCAGACTGGTTCGAGATGACAGAAAGGCAACAGTAACTCAAATAACCACTCGACACAACCAAGGTATGCAGAATACCATCTCTGAATGCACGACACATCAGACCTTGAAGCAGATGAGCTACAGCAGCAGAAGACCACACCGGGTGCCACTCCTGTCAGCTAAGAACAGGAAACTGAGGCTACAATTCACACAGGCTCACCAAAATAGGACAACGGAAGACTGAAAGAACATTGCCTGGTCTTATGAGTCTCGATTCCAGCTGTGAAATTCAGATGGCAGGGTCAGACTTTGGCATAAACAACATGAAAGGAGGGATCCATCCTGCCTTGGATCAATGGTTCAGGCTGGTGGTGGTGGTGTAATGGAGTGGGGGACACATTCTTGGCACACTTTGGGCCCCTTAGTACCAATTGAGCATCATAAAAACACGACAGCCTATATTGTTGCTGATTGTGACAATCCCTTTATGACCCCTTCTGATGGCTACTTCTAGCAGGATAATGCAGCATGTCAGAAAGCTCACATCATCTCAAAAAGGTTTCTTGAACATGACAATGAGTTCACTGTACTCCAACGGCCTTGACAGTCACCAGATCTGAATCCAATAAAGCACCTTTGGGATGTGGTTGAAGCGATTTGCATCATGGATGTGCAGCCAAATCTGCAGCAACTGCGTATTGCCATCTTGTCCATTTGGACCAAAATCCCTGTGGAATGTTTCCAGCACCTTGTAGAAAGTATTCCACAAAGAATGAAGGCAGTTCTGAAGACAAAAGAGGGTCCAATCCGGTACTAGCAAGGTGTGCCTAATAAAGTGGGCAGTGAGTGTTTTATGTGTGCGTGCGTGCGTGTGTGTGTGTATATATATATATATATATATATATATATATATATATATATATATATATATATATATATATATATATAGTGAGCTGAGATCATATAACCACACAGTCTTAGGGATGGAAATACCACACAAGATTGTATTGCTGTAGAAGGTATAGTCCTTTTTATTAAAAGGTCTGGCAAACAAAACGTAAATGTAAAACAAACAAAAGAAAAGACTTGCTCTATATGCACTAACAATTGAAGCTGACTATAGTTGGAAGGCTTACTCGCTCCCAACAAAAACAAAATGTAGCAAAGACCTTTTCTTCTCAAGAAATATTCCTGTAGACTGTTGTGAAGAGAAATGCAGTCTTACCTCACAGGGAACTTTGAAGCTGCCTCCTGCTGCTCATTGCCAACAGGTGATGACCCACCTGGGAGATCCAGAACACCCAGACTAGCTGCTGCAAGTAAACTGTGGAGCACTGGCCTGCCCTTCTCTCCAAAATGCTCCACCCCAGGGACCCAAACTAAACCACAGAATGTCGTCTATTCTGCCTGCCACAAAATATTCTTCCCTGGGGTTATCGAACACACCGTGCTGCAATATGTTCATGAAACATAGACCCCAGCCACCACCATGCCCCTCACACAATATGTTTATATACTGTATATACACATTTGTATGTTTCCTACAAATATGTATTGGAT
Organism: Spea bombifrons; assembly: GCF_027358695.1. NCBI lineage: Eukaryota > Metazoa > Chordata > Amphibia > Anura > Pelobatidae > Spea > Spea bombifrons. The sequence continues at coordinate 73,952,748 of NC_071089.1, read as the reverse complement.
TGTCTTCACCCAGTGTGTACATGAGATGTACAGTATTCTTTATCTACACTTTGTAAAATGATGAGGGGGTGGAAGAATTCTTGTTTATCCCTTCCAAAATCTGTTAACATTAAAAAAAGAAAAAGAAACAGATCAGTGCCTTAAATGAGAAATAATGAGTGAATCATCACCAGAGCAGGTGTAGAAAACAGGCTCAGGATGAGATGACAGGGTGATGTGTGAAGAAGGCAAAAATCCCTAAATTAGGCTATTTCCAATTGTGCATCAAAAAAGGGAATCACATATCTGACTGGATCAACAACTAATGTCCTGTCCTTATAACCAATTATGTTTAATTTTGCTTAAAAAAAATCCAGCTCATATTCAACCCCTTCTTTATTGAGGATGTTTTGTGCCCAAAACTTAAGACTTTTTACATATTTCAACACTGTTTCCTTATCCATGATTTTATTTGCTGTCTCAGCCATAATGTCTGACCTCCTGCATGATGCAGGGATCATTTTTTTGTTTTAACTTTTATTTTTTTACTTTACTCACCGGCAGCTGAATAACTTTTCTTTTTTTTTTCTTTTAATTATTTATTTTACATTTTTACTTTGAGGCTGGTGATTGTTTCTCGACTGATCAGCAACACTCACATTACATGAATGGAGCATTGCGTTCCTTTAGAAAGCGATGCATCCATTCATAATGGACATCTCGAGCCGTGATCATGAATGGAGGTTTCCAAATACCACCTCGTGTGCGTGGCAGTCTCCTGTACTATAAATCACTGGTAGCAGTGTGCAAACCGCTACTTTCTTTAAGATGTTTTTTTTTATGATGGATTATGAAGGTTTTAAGGGTTTATAGGTATAGGTTGAATTTGATAGTACAACTTCTGTGGGTAGTGAATTCCACGCCTTTAGTGTTCTTACTGTAAAGAACTATTTTGGCTGCTTTTAAGTGAAAGTGCCAGTTTTCAAGACTCAGAGGATGACTTCTTTGCACAGTCCTATTGATGTGCAGGTCATCAGAGAACATTTTGATATTGCCCCTATAAGTATTTGTATAGTGCCCTTTTTTTAATGTAAACATATTTAACTTCTCTAGCCTTTCTTCATAAGGTGTTCCATTTATCTTACTAACTTTGTAGCCAATCTCTTTTTTTGTAGCCAATCTCACTTAATGTCCATTTTAAGCGCAAGTGCTCAGACCTGCACTGCATATTCAAGATGGGGCCTTACAGAAGCAAAAACTATATTCCCCCTTTGAGCCAATACCTTTTTTAATACATGCCAATATCTTACTGGCCCTTGCAGCAGCTGACTGAGATTGAACACTGTTTATTGTCTACAATTATAGGATAATATTTTTTCCCTTAATGATTTCCACAACCCCATTTAAGGTATAAAATACATATTTATTTTTTTCCCAATATCCCTAACTTTCTACAATAATAATTTAAAAAAGTAATTGTTCTGTCACTTGGTTAACATAAATGTGTCTAAAACTTCTTTTGCCTAAAACTCGGATTGTGTCTAGTGATTCCATCACACTTTTTAGCGATATAGTGTAATACTTAATCCACCACCACATCAAACTTCCCTAATTTTGGTGAGTCCTATCTAATCCTAACATGGCTGTGTTGATTACCACAGAGCTGAATCACTGGGGCCACACTGATAACCGTGATATGAAAAAGGAACACATGCTGAAACCATATTCACTGGTAAACAACTCAACTAGAACACCTAGTCAAGAAATACAAATACTAACTGCTAACCTCAAATACATATTTCATGGATGTAACTCAGTATTTCCTCTTAGCATAAGCTATCTTTGATTTAAAATCAACTTCTGGGCAGGCATTAGGTTCAATCACACTAAACTGGCCATAACATTGTGTCCAGATACCCTTGATACAAACTGCAACTGAAATACAACACACACACAAACACATATATATTTTACATCCTGCAAATTATCATCATATTAATGTTATGTTTTACTTACATATGTGCGTAATATTGTAAATATGTATATATACAAGACATAATAAAAGGTGATAAATATTAATGGTAATATAGTATTCATCTTTAATAATAGTTATTAAAAAGGGACATTAAGAAAGAAAACAGGAAATAAATTCAGGCTACCCCTGAGTTACATAGACTTTACAATTCTGTGTATCATTGCTTGCTCATGTTACATTTAATAACTCAATGACATGGTTATTTCTCCTTGTTGAAGTGTATTTAGACTTTTCTGCATGTGTGCTGTCTGTTAATCTTAGTTTTTTCTACAAAATTACAAAAACATTTAGCATATCCCATTGAGATTGTTTTAACTGATCTTTATGTATTCTTTTTTTTTTTTGCTACTTTTATTTTAAACCTGAGATCAGACAGGTCATTGAAACGCTAATCACGTATTTTTTTCCTTTGTGAAACCTGGTTACGTTTTAGATGCATTGTTGAATTGGGTCCAATTTGTCTTTTTTGCTGCGTGTTGTGTTGTAGGTAACTGCAAAACAATAATCACATTCTGCTTAATTTAAAAACTGTTTACATTTGTTTTTTTATCTTTTGTTTTAGCATTATTACAGCAAATATTAAACACACTATGGTGTCCTAATAGATTGTAAGCTTACAAGAGCAGAGACCTCTTCTCCTTCTGTACCAGTATGTCTAAACATGTTAATCTCACTGTTAAATTGTACATCATCGATTTTAAAGTTATTTTTACTGGCCCCCTAATGTAAGAGCATTTCTTAAATGAATGTAATGTAATATAAAAACCTTTCTCTGCTCCTTTTATGGATTTTTCTGTGCATTACCTGTTGGTGAATGTGTTGTTGGACCAGCCTGCCAAGCGTCTATTAGGAAATTACATTACGGTCACTTTTGGCTGTGCTTGCCTCCTGGACTGAGTTGCCAGCCCTCCTCTGACTGAGTCAGCAACTCTTTATTGGCACAACACAGCTGACTATGAAAAGCAAGATCTAGCTCTGTCTTTATTCTCCAGTATACTGCAGAGGTCCTTGGAAAGGTATATTATTAATCCTCTGCTTGACAAATGTTAGAACCTTGTGGCATATGGGGAATAATGTGACACTGTAGCTAACCACTTGAATGATATGATTTTGTATCAGAGCGTTGCTTTTGTATGGCCCTGTAAAATAACTAGCCTTGTAGGTCATTGATCATTAAGTACTTAATCTGAGCCTAGTCTTATTGATACTTTTTCATGCCAATTATATGTACTTAGCCACCACCTCCATTAGATGATTTTGATTTCACTCTCTCTGTGCAGGAAGGCTAAAGATCCAACACAATTGGCCAGTCTTCTTCTTGGAGAATGAAAGAACAGTAAGTCCCATAAACATTATGGGACCTATCAGAGGAACAGCTTGATTTGTAGAATGAGTGCATATGTGTGAGAGTTTGTAAAATGTGTGCCAGTGTGTATGTTACAGAGGGGCTCCAAAGGGCCTCCTCACACTCTCTGCCCGCATGAAGTGTCTGCAGAGAGTATGGAGGAAGAGAGACACACCACTACTGGGGGTAAGTGGTGTAAGTAGGAGCAAAGGCAGACTGTTTGGGAGCAAAGATGGCACAGACAAGCTGTTTGGGGGCACTGACCAGTTGTGTGTGACAAAGATGGCACAGACAAATGGGGGGCACTGACAAACTGTTTGGGGACAACGATGGTACAGACAGGCTGTTTGTGGTTCCTGACAACCTATTTGGAGACACAGATGGCACAGACAAGCTGTTTGGGGACAAATATGGCACGTACAAGCTGCTTGGGGACAAAGCTGCTACAGAGAAGCTGTTTGTGGGGTATAGGGGCAAAGCTGACACTGTGTGCCATGTTGCTATGTGAAGTCGGGGGCTGGGCAATTTGCACACTGGGGCCCTGTGGTTTCGAATTACACCCCTGATAACATACGTAGAGGTGATTGCTCTAACATGGAGAGCTGGGGCAGGCGAGGGCTGATAAGGGAGTTAAAGATGGAATTAGTAAGTATGCATGCATGTATGTTACAGTTAATGTGCATGTGTTAGCATGATCGTACGCAGAGGTGATTGCTTTAAACTTGGACAATGTCTTGCTTTTTTAGACATCTACAAAAGACATCTATTACAGATGGAAATGTCCAATTTACAAATAATACAGTGCATTACATGTTTTCTCATTTTCTTCTGTTTTTTGAATGATGCTGTGTGATTTGAATGCTCCATACAGCCGCACCAACGAAGAAGGCATTTTAAAGTATTTTGTATGTACTTTTGTGTCTTTACCTGAACCCCCCCTTCCCAAAAAAAACAAAAAACAAATCTGTGAATGCTCAGTACTGCGCAGGAGACGTACTCTGCTTCATACACCTCCTGTAACGGAAATGGCTGTGGAGTGGAGAAAAAAGCAAATGCATAGAGGATGCAAAAAACACACAATGTAAAGGTAAACATCGCTTCAAAATACATAAGATGCCTAGATTGTCCTTTTAAGTTTTTTCTTGATCTGCTTAGACAGCCTTTGTTGTGAGAACTTCTTGACAGCAAATGAATTAGACAAAGCTGGCTGGGGCACAGACTGCTGTCTTTCTCAGCTCTCATGAGGTGAACTTTTAAAATAAATATTTCCAAAACAGTTGCAGTAATTGACAAACACACACGTAGTTGGCTGACTCTATAAATAATAAGTGATTAAAAAATGTTAGTAAACGGGACGATAGCCCCTGACGTTCTTTTAGAAAACAGAAGCTAGAACTAGTTGTAGCCAATGACAATTGCCACTAGATGGCGCTGCATAAACAGCAGTTATTCTCGGGGCTGCTACATCTGTATTAAAAAAGGACACACCGGACATCATATGCACGTTAATGATAGTAATTCATAACGGGATGCTACAGAATGCATTTGCCTCTTTAGGCAATCTAGGCGATTTAGCAAATCAGGCAATTTCCCCATGGGCCAGTGGCTGATTGAGCTACATACCTACCTGCTGCCCCAATGGCAGTTCAGGCACTTGTGTGTGTGTGTGGCCACTGACTGGATACACAGGCTGCACGCTGTTAGAGTGTAACAGCATGTCCAGTGCCCTCTGGCTGCTTTTCTTCCTCAGTCTGTGTCTGCTGTATAGTGACATTAGACTATCCTTTTAATTCTATGTACTATATGTAGGTATGTTTTGAATGTGCTGACATAATAATGTAAGTATTTTTGGTACATGTACACTACCTCTCAAAAGTTTGGGGTCACTTAGCTGTTTTCATGGAAAACAAGGAAACTTCTATCTGTACTAACATAAATGCAAATCGGGCTTTCTAATGGTCAAATAGCCTTTTAAACTTAAACTTGGATTAGCGAACACAACGTGCCATTGGGCTGCAGATAAAGTGATGGCTACAGATAAAGAGCCTCTGGACGCCTATGAAGATATTCCATTAAAAATCAGCCTGTTCCAGCTACAATAGCCATTTATAGCATTAGCAACGTCGACACTGTATTTCTGATCCATTAGATATTATTTTAATGGACAATTTGCTTTTCTTTCACAAACAAGGATACTTCTAAGTGACCCAAACTTTTTGGTGACACCTGTATAACATGCAAAATGTCTGTAGTTTTCATGTACATCTAGTGGCTGTATGTTATGTTAATCCTAATAAAACAATGCTGGTTATGCTTGCAAAACCAACATATTACAGCCATATGCATGGAATACCTTCTTTTACACAAACTGTGCAATCCAGCTGTGTACTGTGAGCGCAGCATAAAAACCATACACCATGAACACAAATATAAAGGTGAAAACTTGAAAATTGGTTTAAACTGTGTTACATGTTTGTAACCAAATACAATTAATTACCGTACTCTTAATTGTAGCTGATTATTTGCATATGGTGCCACACATCCATGTTACAAATATTAGCTGTTTAAACCTTCTCGCCTGCTGTGTTACAAATGCTTACTAATGTGTTGTTAGCTATTATTCCCAATACTATCAATTTGCATTAATTTCTTTATAGTGTGGAACCTATAAAAATATGTATTATTGCTCTCTGCGTGCACACCTGCTACAAGTGTGCAAAAACTAGATTTGTAAATCAGTGGCTTCACTAGGGTTGGTGTCACACTGTGCGATGACACATGGTCACTGTTGCAGCCGCGCTATGGTAGGGTGATCCCAGGCAGATTACACTCTCATAGAGTTCCCTGCCTGGTGTGGTGTCACCCCCTGTAAGGTGTCACCCGGGTTGTGACGCCACTGTTGTAAATAATTATAGTAATCTGAACTGGCAGTCATTGACCATGTTGTGCATGAGAAGGTGATATATTTCTCCAAGCCCCACTATTGTGTTCCATGGTGGTCCATTTATCTTAGCTCTTCAAGACAATATTTAAGGAGATCAGTTTATGCTTGAATTCCTACTGGAAAAAAATGATGGTTACTAAATTATTTTGTCTATACTTTTTACCCTTTTTTGACAGATAATTTAAAATTACAATTGTAACTTTATTGAATTTGACAGTGCCTTGACATTTTCAAACACACACAAAAGAAAGTTCAAAATACAAAGTAATTTTCATAAGGATTTGTTTATACTGTGTGGAATATTAACATACAAAAACTAATGAAAAGGCTATAACATTGGCTCGAACAGACATATAACTAAGCAATTCACTACATCTCTCTCTAATAACAAAAAGTCCAAAAATATATATTTTTCAGTACAACGCACAAAACATAACAAAAATGTTACAAAGAGAAACAAAAAAATGAGTCCAAGAGAAAATGCCGACAATATTCATAACCAAGCTACACTGACTCAAGACCTATACAGACACAATAAAAATCACAAGTAATTACTTATGGCGCACAATACCGAAGAAAAACAATTAATAAGAAGCAAGTGGATACCAAACAGCATCAACATCTCCAGACCATAAAAGGCAAAAAAGCCGGGTTAGAGAGTGATGATGGTCCATACATTTACTCAAATACTGAAAATACATTGGTGGGTTTCCCAGCAAGGACTACTCTACGTAACACAGGATTTGTCCAATAATATTTTTTTAGCCATGCCTGTGATAAAACAACTGCATTTGTGAAATGTCTTTGGCTTGCCTCTACGAATAATGACCTGCAAATGTCTACATGTAAACTTATTTTTGAGGCCAATGTATTATGAATGTTTAATGATACACACACTGTTATCATCTCTAAGGAAGGATCATCTTATTTTGTAAATATGTTTATTAGTAAGTGCCAAGAAAATGTGTGAAATGTGCAAATTCATCAGCAGCTATATGCACAGACACTGGAAGTGGAATGGGTCATACTGGAGAGCTCAGTGATGTTAAACATGGCCACCTTTGCCACAAGTCAGTTTGTAGATCTGCCCTGGTCTTCTGTAACCATACCTGGGAACTTTCCGGAGCCTACCCTTGCGGGACGCTGGCAGGACTGCCCACTGATGTCTGTGGGCGGTCCCGCTGACGTCAAAGGGGCATTCCCGATGACGTCAGTGGGTGTTGCTAGGTTGTCACAGGTCTAGGCTAGGCTTCTTAGTTCCAGTGAACGGTAATGTTAAAGCCATAGCATACAAAGGCAATTTAGATAACTGTATGTTTCAAACATCTTGGCACTAGTTGGGAAGTTCAATAAAGACATGGTTTGATGAGTTTGGTGTGCAGAAATTTGAGTGGCTGCACAGAGCCCGACTTAACCCCATTTAATACGTTTGGGATGCATTAGAACGCTGATTGTGAGTCAGGCCTTCTCATCCAACACCAGTGCCTGACCTCAGACATGTTCTTTTGACCGAATCGACACAAATTTTCATAGGCTCACTCCAAAATCTCCAAAATGCCGATGATTAATGAAGCAATTTTAAGAATTGCCTTTCTTTTTTGCTGCAGTCCTATGTGATTCTTGCCAATTTTATGATGCCTCTGTTTTTATGAGTGACTGCACTGCTGAATAGGACATCTCATATACTGCATAGTCTCAATATCCAACACAGAGACTTGTGATGGTCTCACAAATATCACACGTATCACAAGTAGAATATTAGCATCCGGCACTGTCACAAAGCAATGTTCTCTGGTGGACAAAATGATGATGCTGAACAGATATAAATTTTAATACAAATTGTGCTTATATTAAGATTTTTGTAGTGTCTATGGAAGCGCAACAGGGAATCAAGTCCTTCTTTGCAGTTTACAAAATTTTGTAGCCTGCAAGAGTCTTGGTAGTTGGGACTATTTGCATGAAAATTAGTTTGTATGGCCTGCAAAACTGTGGTTGGCTGGGGACTAGACTGCTAAGCTAAAGTAAAATGTCAAATGATAAAGAATAATATATTAAATCCCCCAACACACAATTGGTACAGTTAGCCAATAAATTCCTATTTAAAGCTATTAATTCCTCTTTAAATAATTAATTAGTATTTCTAATAAACAAAGATTATAGGAGTTCAATGCTTGACCCTACATTTGCTTGTCTAAAGAAACAACAGGAAGCAAATAAAGCTAGGGAATCTGAAAGTGTCGATCCAAGGTTTGTAAGTGTTTAATTCATATTCACATGGAGCAAATATACACCACAGCAAAACAAGATCAGTTGCTTGATGGCTTTCACACCTCGTGCTTGTTGTTGCTTCTGCTGATTATATCAGGTGTGGTCCTCCTGCAGGAAATTGACGGACTCAGTGTTAGTTGCTCCTGGACATGATCAGACCACAGGACCTCTCCAACAATTGCTCCTTCTTATACACTGTCTTGTCTAACTTAACCTCAAGAGAAATATGAATTTATGGAACAACCTCATTTTAGAAAGTTGGACAATTTTATCTTCATTTAAGGGAAGTTGACATTTGGGGAAGTTGAAATCCTTATAGGGTACATACCGTTGGATAAAAAGACATGTGTAAGTCTGAAAACGTTCTTGTCTCCGTGTCGAGTGGGTTGTGTGTAGTTGTTCTTGTGTATAAAGTTCTGTGATCAGTCACAGAAATTCTGCTTCCTGTTGGAATTCTCATTATCACAGACGTTAATTGAGAGTGGAGAAGAGAGAGGGAGAGGAGGAGAAAGCAGTGAGTATATGTGTGTGTACAGTAGACGTGTATAGTGTTAGCATGAGTGTGTCATTGTGACTGTATGTTATAGTGAGTAAACTGAACCCAACCAGGGCTGACCCTACTATATGAGGAAACTAATTCTATCAATCTGTATGGGAGAGAGTCATATTTCACTGTAAAGATACCTGAGGTGAGTGGCACCAATTTTAAAACAAATAGTGAAACCACAAGCACGTAAGTTGAAAAGCAGTGGGTTAAAGTTACACTATGTGGACACCTGACCATTACACCAACAGGGACTTTTATGACATTGCATTCTAAAAACATACACATTAATATGTAGTCTACTCGTCTAGTCATCACAATTTGGCCCTTGTCAAAGTCTCAAAGATCCTTACGCTTACCCATTTTTCCTGCTTCTAACACTTCAATGTGTGGCTGGAAACTCATGTCGCTTCGACTAGAATGAGCTACAACTCCCATAACACTCAGACTGTTCATGGCTTGGGTGTGTTCTCTCATTAGGTATAGCAACTATTTGTAAGCAACAGAGGCAGATTCACGTAGCTGCTGTTGAAACTGAAATCTTCTCCAGAAAGTTTGCTTAAGTGGAATGCCTATGTCTGTCGAGTACTCTGAACTTAAGTTTGCCTGGTTTTGGTCACAGCTGGCTTTAGGGCCTTTAACATTTCACTGTCTCATCAGTATCTCTGCCAGTAACTTTGAGTTTGCAATAACAGTATTTTGGTGTCCCTTCTGAGCTATTTGACACAGCTGTTACCTACAAACAGATGTCCTCTTAAAAACATCTATACAGCATTGAGGAGACTGGAGTTCCAGTTGGTATGTTACCCTTACTCTTTATTTCCAGACCTTCATTCCAGCTAGTCCAAATGGTTCCAAATTCTAATGGGTAAATTGTCTACATTCACTTAGTATCATCTTTTCCTTTTACGATTAAAATGTTACCTGGATGAGACTTTATCCATGTACTCCCAGCTGACTTTTTATAATGGACTGGTTGATGCCAACCCATCTAGCACTTTAAACTCTTACTCCCCCTCAATTTCTTTAGTATTTGACTGGATTTACAAACAATAGAACTGAAACAATAATCTATCATCTGAAAAAGTAATAGTTTGATAGCTCAGTAATACGGAGATGACTTTTCAGATGTAACAACAATGTATCTTTCACCACATCAAATGTCTGAGAAGCTGGTGTACCATCTGTTGGACTTTTGGGTTCTGCTATGATATGTTTTCCCCAAATTGACATCATATTAACTACAAATGAGCTGGTTGATGTTCCTTCTCTATTCCAATGTAGGCTCAGGCTCCTCTGAGCAGCAGAGTTAAGGAATTGATAAAATTAGCAGTTGGCTTTCTCAGCACCACCTTTCCTCCTCCCTGTTCTGTAGGGTGGAAACAATAGTCAAATAAGCAAAGGCCTTCCTAAATGCCACATATCTGTTCATGTTGAAAAGTATTATTTTTCCCTAATTCAAATAAATAATAATAATAACAATAATAAAAATAATAAAATATATTAAAATCCCCACCCTCTTGTGTCATTTCTAACTAGGCCAGGTAGGGGAGAGTGAGGTCTATAAATCATGATAAAACAGAGACTTTGCACACAGAAAACCCTACAAAACACAATTTACTTACCATCTGATGAATGTCCATTGATGTCAAGCGACACACTCAAATCCTAATCACGAATGTTAAAAAGTAGATTATATAATAATAATATAATAATATAATAATAATATATAAATATTAACGTGCGTAACTCAACTATACCCTGTTTAGTGGCACCTGTTTTTTTCATCCTTGAAGGACCATTTCCCCAATGACCACCACCTCTCAATGTCCATTGATTAACACACCCCCCAATTATTATATCTTCTTATTTCTATGGCATCAACAGATTTCCCTCCATGTCCATTTATTGACATATCCCAAAATGATGATGGTTATGATTATTATTATTAACCTATTTATTACAAGAGACAACGTGGTGGATGGACCTGGTCCATGCTCTTTAGGGTTCCCCTTAAGTATCAAAAGGGAGCACAATCTGATACGTAGCAAATGCAAAGGTCTGTGCAATGGGGCTAGTCCAGACTAACCTGCATGTGCCATCAATCTCAGCCTTTCTATTCACTTAGAATAGTGTGCGGTGCATCACTTTCCAGAGTGAATACTATGTTGGACTGTGACTCTCATGACCCTCAACCAGTATATGGTGGTCTTAATAAGCAAAATTGGAGCCTTAGCCATGTAACACCTGTGCACCCAAGGGTATCTTCTTCTATTTGTACACGGTATCCTGCTACAGTGGGATTAAACACATACAGCGCATATATATATATGTATGTATGTATGTATATATATGTCATTGTTACTAATCACAGGTCGGAATCTATTAGACCACATATTGTTAGGTTAAGTTTATGAAAATGTTTTTTGAAATATATGCTGTTTTTTCCAACTCCCATGAAGCATATGTGCATTACACCGACAGTCATCTAATGCATTTAGCAAGGTAGGAGGAAGATGCTTCGGTAAGGAGGGATGCAGCCAGCCGCCCCTCCCCCCGCAGCACAGTGTTAACAGCTTCTGTTCATTTCCCCACTCCCCCACCTCCACTCCCACATCAGCAGCACCGGGAGAAGTACTACTGCTGCTGCCTGCGAGAAGCACAGAGCAGGCAGGGGAGAGCCAGACTGCAGCTCCTTTCACTGCTGCAGGGGCCACCGCTTCTTTCCAAAAGATGGGGGAGACATCTCAAGCTGTCTAAAACTTGGGGGGACTGCCCCCCCACCTCTGTACAGCCCTCCATTGTTTGCTCATATGGATGTACTGTAAGCCTGATTTCCCTGTTTGCAGCTCCTAGGACTACACTGGAAAGGTAGGGTAGGGTGGGGTGGTTTAAAGGTCCATTTGTGTGATCGCTGAGGCGGAAGGTGGGCAGCCCCCCATCCCTCCTGCTTAAACCCACTCATGTCTTCTTCAACGGGGCCCAGAGGCCCTCGGCCACACACAGTGCCTCCCCCCATGCAAGATCTCCCTGATCTCAGCCATCTGACAGAAGAGGAGAGGAACATTATCATGGCAGTGATGGACCGACAGAAGGAGGAGGAGGAGAAGGAAGAGGCCATGCTAAAGTAAGAGAATTAGATTAAAAAAGGCGATCACGTTAATTCAGTGTAAAATTGGGAGCCAAGTGACAAGGCGATGATTTACTGTAGGTGGGTTGCATGAGATTCCATACGAGGTTTATGCTTTTGATACAATGGCTAACAGTTCTTTAACACCTTCAGTACCGGGGGATTGCTGTGTGCTTCTGTAAGGCATGCCTTTTATCTCTTGCAATGATGTCATACCACTTGTATTCAGCGGAAACCGGTTCGTTCTATGTCACCAGCCTGCCATTCTTGCAGTCTGTCATTTTCATGCATTGACAGGTTGCAGTGCACAGCATCAGTGCATAGCCTTTCCCATCTCCCAAATGCAGGGCTGTGCTCTGGCACTGTAAAGTTATAAATAATAATCAATGATGCCTCCCTGTCTGTAGGGAATGGCCAATATGGCCTGCAGAAGACCTGTCCCCTCTTCTATTTACAGCACAAGGACCTCCAGGCCTATCAATCCTGGCTCCACTGACAATATGCAGAAATGCTGGGCATTGCCTCTGTCAGATTACTGCATAGAGCAATCCCTCCTGGATCCAGTTCATGGGTAGAATGACCATGTCTATAAGTACATATGTATACAAAAATAAGCCACTCAAGCAGGCAGTATTCCCGATCACTCCAATGGTCCATCTGTGCATTCTGTTTATTTGAATGCTAATTATTTCTGCGGACGCCGGTATAAACCCTGTGGCATTGGATGCAAGTGGATAACTGACCTCTTCTTGGGAAAAGCTGACTTGCCACAGAGAATGGGGTGTGGTTGAATTTTCTCATGGTGTAAAATGTCGAATAGCACACTGTTTCTGGATTTTCGTGTATTGACAGGCAGAACAGTCAGTAGCCATTTTATACAATCATTTCTTTTTCTTCTTCTTTTTATTTGACAAGAAAGGCCCACCGGTAATATGGAAAAGGTATTACTGTGCACAAGTTGTCCTTTTTTCTTGGTTTGATGGAATAATTCATGTATTTGATGGGCAGAGGTGGACCATAGAATCACAATGGTAACAGGAATATGCAATACGTTATTTTACGAAATGATTTTCCATATCTATAAATATAATATACCCTGAAAATGAGATTTTGGGGTTAAGCGATAACTCGCGTGTCCATTTTCTTGGTTTCAGATGAACTGTAGGCCTTCCGTTAAGTAGTACAAAGAGCTACAAGGAATGGTCATGCAAGTAACAAGTCAGTCTATATAGTTATTATTTAATGAAATAAACATATATATAAATACTTTATTGGTGCCACACATATAGGACTTTCTTATGTCTTCTGGCTGTTATTGTAGATTTAGGAGATTGGAAGTGCTCAAGGTTCAAGAGGGATCACCATCTTCCTGCATGTGAGGGGGACAGGCCTGGTTACTGGTTGCAATGGAGAACATTAGTTTTTTGTTTTGTTTATGTTATAGACTGATGGGTTTCTCCATGTGTGTGTGGTTGAAATATAGAATTTGGAAATAAAGATCATGTGTTATGTACTGCCATAAAATCCCAATGTATGATTAACACCATTTCAGTGGAAAAAAGGTTCCAATAAGTCCATGTTAGGTGCGGAAATCAGAAATTTAAATTTTGCTGTGATTCATATTTGATGACAGCAGGGTGTGCTAACCAAATGAAAAAAAATGAAATAATGCTCTATGGTATTTTTTTTTTTTATGTATCATCTTATTATCTGAAGAGCTTTATATACATGTTGGGCAGATTGACTGGTTCATAATCCTGAATATGAGATGTATCACTGGAGCATTTAATATCAAATACTGTGCGGTGGGTGTGGTACAGGTTAAAGAAAAGAACTCCAGTCTAACGTTCACGCTGCATTTCTTTCAGCATAATAAGTATAATATTACATCCAGTCAACACACACACATTGCATTGACAATAAACATCATTTAACTTGCTGGTGGTATAATATGTTTATATCTCAAGATATCGGTACCTACGTTACACACCCTTATTAACTCATTGTGTCTTTAAGGTATTTCTAGGTTTTTATCAATTTGGGACAGCTTAGTATTCCACATTTTAGTATTATCCAGATGTGATTAGACCCCTGTTAACCCTCGCATGCGTTTATCTTTTTAGTATGGAAAGGATAAATAGTTTATTAATACACATGTGTTAGTGGTGAAATAAGTGGTGTGTGCTTGTGGATGAGTTTTCCCATATGAGTTATCCCTCAGGTGCTCAGTGAGCAGTGAAAGGTTGTAAAAATGCAAACACACTGCTTTGCCTAGTATAGATTTATGAATGGGCTGATCTATCCCATCCTAGCATTGGCTTAAAGAGCATTCCACACTATAAACCCATTACATGCTGCATAGTTATAAGATACTCAAAGTTAATGTACATCTGTTGGACAACATTGTCTAAAACATGTCTCTTTCTACCCACTCAATCTGACATTAAGGTTTGTTACTATGTTTCACTGTGAGAATCTTAGAAGGAGAGGACCTCTAAAGGTTACCGTTCATGAAGATGCTAATGATAATACCATATGGGTTAATATCTCTGTGGTCTGTTTTAACCTTGGGAAATGCATCTGCGTGTTTGCTGAGAAGGGAGACTCAGTGCAAGACTTTTTCATGGATTAGGCCTAAGTGAAGGGACAATGGGCAGACCGATTACTAGAGGGGTTTGGAGGATCATTTTTGGAATACAATTTTAAATTGTAAGCTATGTCCATTTGTTTATATACAAAGAGTACCTTTTTTTCCAAGGTTGGGCCTTTAAGGCATAGTGGATTCAAGGAGTTGAATCCACAACTCTCCTGCCAACTCTTCAGTTCTTTTTAGTGAATAACCCTCCCCTCTATCTGTGATGCTGCACGGCAGCCTTTGAGAACATGTTTTATGTACCATAGTATTCTCTGCGGATGGTAAGATGCGGTGTTGTGAGTGTTAGAAGCCCATGACCTGGTATTTAGCTTACCGGGTCATCTTCTATTATTTGGTTTAGGGATTCTGTAAACTGTGTAAAGAATATTTCTTCCCCCTCATTTTTTTGGCTAATGCTGGCAGTCTAGGATGTCTGATACTATAGATGGCTCCTTGCAGGGGAATAAAAGGCACTGGTAGCACATATAAGGATGATTGCATGATTCCATTGCCTGTGCATGCACACGTACACATGCGCTACTGTGACACCCAGCTAAATACGTTCATTCATTGAATCAGCTGTGGAGCTAGGCACCGAGCACTGCTCAGATTTCACTGAAACAGGGATAGGAACAGTAAATTAAGCTTACTACACTGATCACTGAAAACAAATGGGGCACGATTGTCCCTTTAACCCTTATAGTGCCAACCAGGTATGAGATATGCGTTTTGGCACAGTAGACTCCAATGACCAGCCGGTGGTACTTTCCCCTTACTGCATAATGTTGATGAGGATCAATGGGGATGTAAGCCGCAAAAGCTGGCGTACAATAGGTACGAAAAGCACTTAAAAGGTTAACTATACTGTAAATATCCTTTTATACCTAGCTTTTAATTTTATTTGTATATTTATAGGTTGTACACAATTTTATAAGCACCTGCCCTGAGATATCTTATGTACTGTCACCTACCTGAGCTTTGTGTGCATTCTACATGTATGTACAATTACATAATGTGAAGTTTGAGAAAGGTAACTAGTTTTTGTTACTTATATTATTTGGTTTCGGAATAAATATTCAAGGCCATGGGAAGCAGTTCCAGAATATTATTCATTTAAATCTGTTGTGGTAGCCTAAAATCATATATGCAGTCCACATTACCTCGGTGTTTATTTTATTTTTAAATGATCTAGTGTTAAAATCCACAGTAATGCCATTCCCTTCAGCTTTAAATAATGAATTATCAATAATTGTGCATGCATGGGGCATATACAGTATTTACAAAAGTTAGAGCAAAGTTTTATCCAGTTTAATACCAACAACACCAACAATAACTGTTTCTATACATTTTAGGTGCTGCTTATTATGTTGTATTGTCAATATGCAATGACACAGTAGGTAAAATGTGTTATTTTGAAGTGTAGATGGCCTTTTGCCATTCCTTTGTACATAAACGCCACAGTACACCATGTTCTTCTGCAAACCAAGTAAACTGAATGTGTAGACTAGGAGCTGTCCATGGTACTGCAAGGACCAAACAGAAATCGACAACCTAGTTAAAAAGTTAGAGGAAAACATCTCTCTTCTAATACAGTACTACTGGAGTTTACAATCTCTGCATTTTCAGTTTTTTATAAGTTGGATCATAAATAAACGGGGAAACAATAAAACCTTTTGTAATCCAAAACTATTAATCTACTATCATCTATAAATGTAATCTTTTTCAGACATTACTCTATGGTAGCTAGCAAGCTTGGGTGCTGAAAGGTGACTAGCCTGTTATTGCTTTATCTACTGAGCCACAATGAGTTTTTTTTTTAATCATAGTTTTCTGAAGGTGTAGTCAGTTTTATTTTTCCCAAAAGAATATACGTTGGGGAAAAAAGATCTTTATGAAAGATAAAAATGGCTTGGCTGAGCTAATTTGTAAAATTCCTAAATTTAGGAATTTTAGGCTTTAAAACCTCTTCTTCTTTTTTTATTTTATTTGTGTAAAAATTTGTTTTTATAATATTTTTGACTTTGAATTAATTTATTGTAAGCTTTTTGTAAATAAAATAATAAAAATAAATATTTATTTTTATTATTTATAAGTATATATATATATATATATATATATATATATATACTGTATTATCGCTATTACCAGAATTCACAGAGCCATTATAAGTAGTATGCATATATTTTTAATATGATCTGTTTTGTTGCCACCTCGTAGGCATTAATAGGAAAGTCTGTTAATAACATATCATATACTAACATATCTGGCCCTTGAGGCTAAAGTTATATAGTTAAGAATAATTATCGACAAAAAAATATAATATACATAACTATTCTTCTTGTATGAAAGGCTGGCACTTCAGTAATGGACAATTTGCATTCCAAAAAAGAAGTTGACTATTTACAATAATCCAGCATTTACACATGTCATGGGACCTTTTTAATATCTAGTTGCAAAGAAGTAGCTATTTTCGTTAATGTGTATATACGTCCTGTTCAGCAGGGGTAAATATAACACAGGCTTTGTGGTTTGATTTACCTATTTGTAGGGTGATATTATTCAGAGGTGGGGTGTTTCACTTATTCTTGATAAGTTGACAAAATTTGTCGTGTTTAAATTAATGACTATAAAGTCTGGGAGTTTAGAACATTTATTTTATGACGGGTACAATGGGAAATAGCAAAGTGGACTGCTCATTCAGACTAAGCAGAGAAGTATTGAGTAGAGAATTAATCACGCTGTCAGGTTTTGTGCCAAAGGGCTGTATGACATCACAGTGTCGTGCTCAGACCTCAGGGACTCAAGTGATTACATTTTTTATGCTTTTGACAGGTGCTAATTTCCATATAGTGCAAATTTTGTAATGTATTTCTGTCATATTTACAATTATCATCTCATTAGCTCTCATTGGTAGATATTTTTGTAGAATTTTTTTTTACTGTAGCAGAAACGAACAGTTAAATTGCATTTGTCCTTTTTCCCATATCCTACAACGTGGAGTTCACTACCTAAAAAAACATATCCAACTGTGTTCTACAGCATTACAAACTAACCTTATTTGTATACGATGCGGCCAAGATATCAGGACCCTGTAGATAATTGTGTGGCCTTTTGCCAGTGTTCCAACTTTCCCAGAGGTAGACTAGTCCCATACACTTAAACTAAATGAACCAATTATATTGATTAGAAACTGGAGAGGTCAAGACTGAGAAAGTGGTGGTCCAAGCTAAAAACCAGAATTGAGAGATTCCTTCAAAGTGCAAGAAACTCCCTCAATTTTATGGGCATGCTTTCTCTCATGAGAAACGTAGGCAATGGGTAATATTTCAGTTGTTGTTAAGTTGCAGCTTCCCTGACTCACAGGTAGCCTCTGCCGAGCCAAAGGCCTACTAGGGTCATGACAGACTATAGAATGCAAGTCTGTGTACTAAAATTGATAAAAAAATAACACTTTAGTACAAGAGTTTCTCTGTAAGGAGTACACAATTTGCTTGTACTCCTTACTGGACTTAAGGACACTGTCATGCTATCCCCAACAGTTTGCAGTTCAGATGTTCCCCTGAACCCACACGTTTACTCTAAAATATCAAGTATATATGTAACCTAATATATGTTTTCTTTATATATATAAAACAATACATTTTTTAGATTAGTTTACTGATCTGATCATTCTCCTGCCTTTTGTACCTCATTTAACCCACATTATAGTTATTATACAAACAATATAATAAGCTCTTTCATTCTCTGGTGACCAGTCTGTCCCTTTTTACCAGGTACACATACAAAAAATTGCTTCTTGCAGATGAGAAGTGATTTTAGTGCAGCTCTGAGTGTGCATTTTCTATTAGTGTCTCTGGTTAAAGGAACATGTTGAATACCCCTTCAATAACTGGCATAATTTATGTTTCTGTAAGCATACTTATGCTAGTTTTAAACTATAACAGTTTTTTTCCACAGAAAAACTCAAGAAATGTTCAGATTCCAATCTGTCAATGTCAGTCTGCTTGTTCACCCACCAGTTTGTGACCATTCCTTAAAGTGGCAACTTATGGTAAGCCATCTGCCGTACAAGCAAAAACAATTCTTCTACTGGGTCAAAAGTATACTTTTGGCTTCGATATCTCCAACATAGAAACTGTTGCTCACATAAAAGTCCTGTATTCCATAACTATTTCCATAAAAAAAGTATTTCTGTATTTTTACTTATATACTTATTTTATGTAGATCAACATATCTCACTTTCTTATTTTGTACGTGAAATAAACCTACCTAGGTTTAAATGTATCAGTCACCAATGGTCACTTAAAAAAATGAAAAGTTACATAAAGAATACATAAATATTAGGTCTTATTTTTATGCCTGCACACACACTGACACACACACACATTCATGCTCACACACTGTCAACCAGTCAGGAAGAAATTCTTAAGCCTTCTTTGATCTGAAGGACTGAAACCCCTTTTGCAGACTAGTCACACTTCCTTATAGGGCTAGACAGGGTGCTTAGCAAGGACAGCTCAGCTAGGAGCAAGTATAGAAATGGTGTGCCGAAAGAGATACAGAGCCAGAGATCAGGGGATAATGGGCAGCAGGTATAGCCATGGTTAACAATCCCAAAATACAATAATGCAACAAAAGTGAGTGGACAGGCCAGGGTTAGCAACAGATTAACAGGTCAGATACAAGGTTGGAGGTCAGTTATGGTGGCTTAGTTCCAGCAAGAGGTTAACTTAGTAATCAGGCAGAGCTGGAGCGCAATTGAGAAGGTGAAGTCCAAGTAACAATAGCCAGGTCAAACAATAAGAAGACAGGGGTCAGGGAAAGGACGAGAACGGAACCAGGAAGAATTGCAGAACTAAGGCACACAGGTCAAACTAGAGACATGTTGCAGTCACTAACACTAAAGACACCTGAGCAACTTACTGAGGGTGTCAGTGTCTTATCTAGTATCCCAAAAGTGACTTGGCTCTCCTGCCTAATATGGATGCAAGCATGTACATATATAATTGTGTGTTAGCATGAATTTGTATGTATAAGTTTACGTCACACCTAAGCCCTTGACCCTCTAGTTGTAGACTATGACCTCTTGTTCTAACATTTCTCCTGCTTTCTCATAACACTCCCTACTGTATTTTGTTAAATTCCTTTAAGTATTTACGTTTCTATTTAATCTCCCCTCTCTCTTCTTTCCTCCAAGCTAAACAAGATCTATTGGTCTCTGATCTTTTTTATCCTGCAAACCACTTACCATTTTTGTAGCTCTCCTCTGAATGATCTCTACCTTGTCAATACTCATCTGGAGGTGGGGTCTCCAGAACTGTACACAATACTCTTGGTGAGGCCTGACCAGAGATCTGTAAAATGGTTCAACCACCTCCCTCTTCCTGTTGCTAATGCCTCTCGCTGTGCAACCCATTACATTGTCTGCTAACCTTTAGGTCATCTGAACTAATTACTCCAATGTCACTTTCTTCTTTTTTCACTGGCAGAACAGGGTCCCTAATATTCTGCCTTGTAATTTTTAAGTCCCAAGTGCATCATTTTACATTTATCAACATTAAACTGCAGCTGCCACGCTCTAGACGTTTCTTCTAATTTACTTAAATCATTTACCAATTGGCTTGTTTAATGGAACCCAATGAAATAAAAACTGCTTTTCTTCAATGCTTAACTATATTACTGTATACAACACTGTATTTAAGGCTCAGATAATATGTAGGTCCTCCCATTTAATGGTTCCTTGACAGTACAGTTTGAAATTGGCTAATTGATAACAAGTATAGAAAAATAAATATGTAAACCTTGAAGAGTGCTCGAGACCATTAATCTACAGTCCCTGACAGTCTTATGTCTTCTAGACGATATAAGTGAATATCTTTCTTTCTAATATGACTACTTAATGCTATTGTCGTATTGGAAATGTTTTTAGGACCTTCTATTTGAGCAGAATAATTCAACTTAAGGTAATTAAATATATTTAATTAGTATGCATTTAACAAACTTCGAATGTTGTGTGCTTCTGCATTTCTATTTTGTGGCAATGTTAAGTGCTTTGTGATGTCTCTGTGGAGTGCAAGTGCAATAGTGTTCTTTAAACACTTTTTTTATTTTTAACAACTATTTGATGCACTACTATAATTTGAATCTTAATACATCTGCCATGATAGACTGATCTTTCTACATAAACAAAATGCAGTTTATGTGTTTCGAAATTAAACTTTGTAAGGATATCTACAAAAGAGATCAATATAAGGCAGCATTTAATGTTATCCATCTGCATTTGAAGACTGCATTTAAAAGCTACCTGGCTCTTGCCCAGACCCATCTGTAAGACAGTTGTCATTAGTAATATTTTAGTTATAGACAATTGTCCTTTAAATGTAAAAGAAAAATATACCAGCACACCTTGGTTATAAATGCAGTGGCACTGTATTAGCATCAATGACCATCATGTACTGTATAATCACAGTTAATATTATAATTTATAGACATATACAGTACAACTGCCCATAGGAAATATGAACTGATTATATATTATACAAAACTATGCATGTTATTACTTGCTTTTTTGTGTTTATTGTCTTCTATGTTCTATGTTTGCCCACAATCGTACACTGGCTTAATACTCTTATCTTTATGTGCATGCATCTGTACATTAAGGCATGGTGGACATCATGGCATAATTACTTCACATCTCCATGTTTCCATGGCAGACCCAAGTATTTATTTGCGCTTTTGCATCACGCCTTCGATCTTTGCCCTTGATAGAGGCTTTTTGACTCAAAATGTTGGGGAGATCACATATCCAATGTTTATACTATATATTTTATGTATTGTTATATTGTACCGATGTTGACAGGTCCACTTTAATAATAAATACATTTTAATACAATTTTAAAAATAAGAGGCTTGGTGAGGTGTTACAACTTTACTGTTAGGAATTGGAAACATGACAGCAATATTTCTATTCATTCCTTGGCAAAAACAAGTGACAGCTGGGCTTAAAAATAAGTAACATTTTGTTTTTATCATCTATTCTCATTACGAAGAATGTCATGGTGTGTAGGCGCAGAGTGTAGAATCTTATCATCTTTAAAGGGGCAATTCATACTAAGCAGAATGTATTTAGGGAGCTTTTTTACTTTTCATGAGTTGGCTGTATTCTTGCCCCAGGCAAATTAGTAAAACCTGAAAAGCACTAGGGGGGAACTGGGGTAAAGCTAACATCAGTTCCTGTCTAGCATGATGGGATTTTGGTGGAGGAGTAGATTTAACTGTTGACAAGCCAGCGTTTGATATATTACATAATATTCGGTGATCATCTTAGCCCTGTTTGAAATAGCATGGACCAGGTCCAGACTGGCCATAGGGCACATTGGGCAAATGTTATGTTAAAGAAGAAGTTAGAGTCGAGGAGCAGGTGAAGCAGACAAAGACAGTTTGGTGGACTGAGTGAAGCAGAAGACAATTTGTAGGAGCAGGTGGAACAATGTAAGGGCATGTTGTAGAAGCATGTGCCAGACAGCTTAGGATAGCAGGTGGAGAAGAGAGCTCTCTTAGAACAGATACAATCATAATGACAGGAAAAAACTCTAGATGGACGAAAGGAAGAATAAGATACATTTCCATATTCATTTTACCTCTCACTCTAAATCCCACCACCCTTCGATCCTACCATCTGCTCCAGACCTTGTTTCTGTTTAGACCTCCAGTTATGGAGGCCGCTGCTAGGTTTCATTGAGCAAAAGCATATAAACACCAACTTTAGGTTCGAGACTTCTTAATCATATTTATAATATACTTAGACTCATCCAAAAAAGGTGAGAATAAATTGAAACATATTTTCAGTAATGAATTTGCCATTTAGTTCCACCTTTGTGAAGAGGCACTTGAACTTTTCCTGTAGTTAATCAATAGTATAATTACATTTGGAACTGCAGCATGGAAACGCCTGTACAACACATTAGGAGTTTTAATGCTAGAGTGCTAATTCTGTATTATTGCGTTAAATAACTGTAATTCTAATATTTGCTTGCATTTCTGGACTTATTTGTATCTTCACGTTGCCTGTAATTTGCAAGCACTATCTTTACAGTAAATGTGAGCCTTCAACCATTTGTACTGTACATATATGTTTTCCAAATACATGTCGCAATTTATTAAAAAATCAGTATGAAAAAGCAACAAATCTTAATGCAATCACAGCGTAATAAACCTGGTTTCACATGGCGTAGTGTTGGTTCTCCCATATCAACAGATTAAGCAGGAAGTGGATGGAGTGAGAAACATATTCCTTTTAAATGTATGGTTTTACATCAATTGTGGGTTTTGAGGGACAAATACATTTTGTCAGGTATTTTGTGTGTTTATGCCTGAAAAGGAATATTATATATATATATATATGTTTTCTTTGGAACCCTAGAGCTGCCCCTGCTGTAGCCCTAGAGACCGTTTGCTAATACATTATTTTATTGTACATATAGCTAAGTGAGAGGGCCGGGGTAGCTGCTCCCCTAATGCACTGCAGCTTTAAAAGGCCCAGTTAGGGAGATCAAACCAGTCTATTTACAGCATAATAAGGAGGTCTGTGCAGACCTCTGTATATCTTTCCCTCGTGAATTAATAATGTCATACCCCAGAGCATTGTACAAAGAAGGTCTAGAAAAGAGGAGGATCCCCTTCTCTTTCTGCACTCATTGCTGATTTCATAGGAGTATAAAAATACTTAGTTCTTAATGTTATTGTTCATTTGGCTTTCTCATAGCGAGCTTATATCTTCTATCAAAAAGAAAAAGACCTTTCGTGTATTTAAAATAAGTGCTTCTCTGACAGTATGTGTTTTTGCAGCTCTTATTGTTTCTTACAGATTTGTCCTGTTCTTGCACACACCCCAGCTATCTTTATGAAGGAGATGTGTTCGGCCGAACGCATCTCCTTGCATGTGATATACCCGCTATTTGACTGCTTTGACTGGGTGAACACTGCAGGTGGGGTTTGTTCAGACCCCTTTGTGCATGTGTAGAAAGAGCTCCTATTGGTTTCAATGGATGTTCTTTCTTGCCACCGACTGGCTGCTTCAAGTTTGTATGTATGTATGAATGTGAGTTGTGTCATAGTGTGTGTGCATGGATGTGCAATTTTGTATGTGTGAGCGTGGATGTTTAATTGCGTGCATGTGTGTGTGAGCATGGATGTGTAATTATGTGCGTTTGTGTGAGCATGGATGTAATTGTGTGTGTGCATATGTATGTGTAGGTGTTTGTGAGCATGTATGTGTAAGTGGGGTGGGATGGAGTGTATGTTATAATGAATGTGTACATGTGTGTAATTTGTGTGTGTTTACATATGTGTGCCAGAGTGACGGCGGAGACAAGTTGTTTAGGGGCAGTGATGACACAGACCAGCCAATGGAAAGCCTCAGGGCAATTTTCATACCAGGGCCCTATGGTTTCTAGTTATGCCCCTGTTTATATAAATATAATATATCCATTTCATACACGCTTGGACAGTACAGTTTAAAGTAGCTTCTGGAATAGGTAACGTACCTACAGCTGTAGACACTGTGTCAATTTATAAGAACCAGCTAAGCAATGTATTTTGTAAATGCATACTTTGTACATACAATGTATGTTCAAGTAACATTTACTTTTTTACAATAACCCTTTTGTCACTCTTGAACTGATGCAGGGCCTCTCAGCGCCATTGCACTTTAACAAAATGTCACTTTATAAATGCGTTCTAGAGAAAATATAGTCGCCGGTGATGAAAAAACCCTGGTAGAGTGACTGGAAGGCTCATTTGTAGTCAGCGAACGTCGCTCCGTGCTGTAGCGTGTACGTGCAGAGCGTAGAAAGGGTTGAGTGGGCAGTTGGCAGTCATTCATTGTCATTGATTGCCAGTCATTCATAAAAACTGCAGAGCCGGGGAGAGGTGGAGTCATCATAAAAAGCCTCCGAGACACTCACTGGAGACATCATTTTGCATAATCTAATGTGATTACAGAGGCGACTGCTATGCTGCACCATGAATATAATGAAGAGATGTATGATAACATGGAACATGATTAACTCTCCGTGTGCGAGAAGGGCTAGCAGCTCATGGAAAAGCACTGCCTTGCATACCTCTCTGGTATGTAACAGGTTAAAGTGGACTCCTGAGCTGGAGACATGGAAAAAAAATCTCTGCAAGGCCTGAGCATAGATCATGTTACATACACCTATTCCAGCGCCTATCCTTATGTTGCTATTGACGCATAGAGATGTGCATCCTACGAA
Organism: Spea bombifrons; assembly: GCF_027358695.1. Lineage (NCBI taxonomy): Eukaryota > Metazoa > Chordata > Amphibia > Anura > Pelobatidae > Spea > Spea bombifrons. The sequence goes on along the minus strand of NC_071089.1, from coordinate 73,927,594 downwards.
TTCGAAACAAACAGAATAAAATTGAAAATACAAATATGTTAAAACAAATCCTGTTGGATACGGTTGCTAATCATTTTACAACGCTCATGGTTATTGTTCTATTTTACGAAAGCCGTATAAAGGTGAACGGACTTCTCATGGATCTCCTGTAGCTATAACTGTTCTCCGAAAGCGAGTATGTAACCCGTGTATTTAATTATACATGGTCAGTGGAATAACAAGCGCTTCAAAGAGCACGAGACACAAACAGTCTGGTGCAATCATTTCCTGAAACGTACTGCTTTCGGAATTCGTTTAACAAGAAAGGGTGCTGAAAGTGTTGAAAAAAATATCACGTTTTTCCTTTGCCGGTACTGAACTCCCTAATTTAGGGTTAATTCGCAAATATTCACAGGATTCACCCGTCTCCTTTCACGCGGCATGTGAGCTCTTGTGCTCATATCTGTTTATAGGTTTGGTTTTAAGCACTTCCTGCGTTGTTCATAATAAATTACGTTTGCAATCTTGCTCTAAAATAGGATTTCCACACTGGGCATCATTTACACTATCAGAATAATAGCTTGATTTATAATAAACTTGTAAATAGTTTTTCAGGTGAAAATTAATAGCCGTTATACTGGGATCAACGAAAACAAATAAAAGGCCGGAATATACAGCGGTCAATTAAATCGTCAAGCTGTTAATTTTCACTTTTCCAACGCTAAACATTTTCTTCCCCGCAGGCCTGTGGTGCTGAAATACCAAAAGGCATGTTATCTGATGGAAAATGATACCAAAGAGCTTTCAGGAGAACCTTCAATTATACTATTCATTTACTACAGCAAGCTTGTTTTTCAGAATGATATGAGATATTTAGATTAAAACTGAGGGACCCCTTAAAAGCGCTGTTCCATTTATGCTGTCGAATTTACCTAATTGACTAGATTCTGCATTAGAAACAAAATTCCTGGTAGTGTTGAATATCTAGACTCTTCCAGAAAGGAAATTTGCCTTCCTATTTTTGATGGGAACGTTTGTCGTTTGGCATACACTGTTGTTGCGTACAAACTAGAGGAGACAAAAACAATGTTTTTGCTAGTATTCTATGCAATGAATGTATTGTGGCACTGTACCTAACGCTTTTCGTACCATCCACCTATGTGATACACAGCAATGATAAGCCAGGGCCTCCCCTTCTGCACCATCGACCTTACTGCTCAGCGCCGGGAATCGATGCTTTTTAAGAACACATGACACAGGGCCAAAATGTCATAGGACTGTGCCATGATTATTGATCTGCCTTTTTCAGCTGGCCCATTGAACAGTAGTGCTAGCCCAGTATATGCCACTGGTGATACATGGTTAGCAAAATTGACCCAGGATCCCAACTATGTATCTCATACGTGATGGCGCCATAGGGTTCCCTCTCTGCGATCACTTTTATCCTCTCTGAGGTGCCCTCTGTCTTGAGTGCTTACAGTATATTTAAATGTGCAGGCTTCCTCAACAGTAAAGACGATGCCACAGATCAGTCACAAACTGGTCAGCTGCCTTTCCAAAATTAAAAACAAAAATACCGTATTTGCTCGATTATAAGACGACCCTGATTATAAGACGACCCCCCAAAATCTAAATATTAATTTAGGAAAAAAACAAAAAGCCTGAATATAAGACTACCCTATAGGAAAAAAAGTTTTACTAGTAAATATTAATTAATGTAAACAATATTTTCATATTTAATAAAAGCTATGATTGAGAAAAATATATATTTTTTTATTTCCTTTTATTTGCCAACCTGCCCCCCCCCAGTTATGCACATCTGCCCCCAGGGTTGCCACTCTGCCCCCAGAAATGCCTTATACCCCCTATTTGCCACTCTGCCCCATGATATGCCTTTTAATCCCCTATATGCCAGAGTGGCATATAGGGGGTTAAAAGGCATATCATGGGGCAGAGTGGCATATAGGGGGTTAAAAGGCATTTCTGGAGATATATATATAACTGCTAACAGCAATCACACCCCTATCAAGCCAAGGCAGCCAGTACATGCTGGAACCTAGGATGATAGGAGTGTGAGTACAGCCTCCCTATGCCATGCTACCACCACCACCCTTACACATCCATACTAACACACACTCATTCACAAACATTTAAATACTCATTCATTCCATTAATCACATATACACACACACGCTCAAACCCCCCAGCCCCCCACCCCCTTACCTGAACTGCTGATCTCTCACTCAAGACTTCTGCAGGGGCCCGCTGTGCGTGCAACTTCTCTGGCCCCGCCCCCAGAGGAAGGAGGGGGGAGGCAGAGTTTTGTGACACGCTGCTAGCTTCTTGTTCTCCTGCTGCTCGCGACCAAAGCCCGGTAAGTAGCATGGCCCCACCGGACATTTTGAGGTCTGATTAGTAGACGACCTCGATTATAAGACGAGGGGTATTTTTCAGAGCATTTGCTCTGAAAAAAACCTCGTCTTATAATCGAGCAAATACGGTAGGTGAAATGTTGTGTACTGTAGCCTGCTTGCTACCATGGCAATGCTTTATAATATTAAAAAAGTGAGGAGCATGCTGCCACCTGATCTATTGTGAGATCAGTTGGCCGGCATGCTGCTTGACAAGTTTGATCACTGATAACATTAAGAGATTTGGGACATCACAGGTGCTCCCTTACAATAAACCTCCCCAATGAAAAGATAAATAAAAACACTTTAAAACAAGTTATTTATTATATTTATGGTATTTTACCATGTATCGCCTACATGAGTTTACTTTGCTATCTACATGTACCGGCCTGGCTTCCCAAGGGGGGGGGGGGGGTTCTTAACCCTGGCCACTTAAAGGGTCAATGGCATATAAATTATTTTCCTAACCAGATTTTACGATGGGAAGAACTACATTCATGATAAGGAATAATCTTAGAGATCCTGAATACAGGAAGGTGGTAATGGTGTAATATATATGTATATTGCATATTTTAATATGTAAACATGTTTATACAAGTTTATTTTGTTTACTGAAGTGCCAAATGTAAGATTTGCAAAAAAGAATCTGCAAAATAAAATTGTTGCATTTAAAGTTTAATGAAGGTAATATTTTGTTAAATTAGCTCAAGTTATGCAGTTAGAAAATTAAACAAAACCATTAAAAAAACATTGTACATACAGAACCGTAGAAAAGTAAACCGTAAACAGTCCTTTTTGTTTTAAAAATGATATACAAATAATATTGTATGTATATATTGTATGTATGTGTGTGTGTGTATATATATATATATATATATATATATATATATAATTCTCTTTTTCTTAGAAGTTCTAAACTGGTGCAGGCAGTCGTTAACCCCATCCTTGTCCACGGTTTGTGTCACTGCCTGACAGGCACCTGTGATAAGGGTTTTCCAGCTTGAAAAAAGCACATTCGTCTATATACCAGTGGGATCAAAGGTCAGGTTTAGATACATATGCATCTGTTGGATAGAAGTTTGGGGCAGATATGGCAGGAAGCTTGGAAATCAATAACCTTCAGAACAATCGACAAAGCACGAAATATAACTGAGAGGGCAGGTACTTAAACACAACACCCAGAGCTAAAATGGTAATGATGGTAAAGATGAGATGTTTTCCCCCTCGTTAAGATACCTTTCTAGACAGGTCCAGGACTAACCCTAAACCACTACCCCAAGTTAACTGTAGCAGCAGGGATGGGTAGGATAATACTATCGAGGTGAATAGTGAATCTAAACAATGTCTGGACTTTGCAGCATCTAACCAACAGGCAGGTGTAGGATCTTAGTGGTGAACTGGACCAAACTTATCTTAGGGACCAACTGCATCAATACCATGGGCTCTCAAAGCATCCCCATTTAAAAAAAAAAATACATAATCTAAAGAACCATGGTATATCAGCAGATAACAAATACTGGTTGACAGGGCTGGGGAGGACATGGCTGGAAAATTTGCCAAGACCCTATAATCATTAAAGACGGCCATGTGGCCAGGGTCAGCCTTATCGCGTTCTGAGAATGCAAATGACATGGAGGCCTATATATGGAAGCCTAGTTTTGCACGCCAGTATCAAAAATTTCCTATAGAAATGCAGTTTAGTGGAGATGAACATATGGAAAATGAATCAGAATCTGCAGTCGTGATGTGACAGCTTCTAGCTGTATTTGAAATAACCACATTGTGTAGCTTTCTGCACTTTATACAGCTTAAAGAATGCTTCTAAAACGCATCTTACAGCAAAGAAAAACAACAGGACTGACGGACTCTTGTTCATTTGAAAAGAAATCCCCACACTGTTGGAAAGAAGCAGGCCGTTGTTTTTTAAATATACAGAATGGAACCTGCCGACGCTCTGCTAGTGATCTATTACTGGGCAGAGAGAACAATAAATACCCTGATAAAAGCCAAGTTAAGTACACAGTTGCCTTTTAATCAAATAAAATAACATGGAGGAAAGTGTGCCATTTCTACTTTCTACTAGATTCTTTCTAGATGTTATAGTTCTATACAGATTAAAAACATTATATGTTTTTTAACGCAGCACACAGTATGTGCATACCTGGGATCTTCTCAGGGCAGGACACATCTCCCTGATCTGACCCAAAACCCAGGTAACGGGACTTTACCTGGAGGCTCCCAGGTATGCTTATGTGTTTACCGTAGACAAAGCAATCATAACTACTTGTTGTCGGGATCTTCATTATCTCTACTCTACTGTTCTGTTGTTGATTGGTTCAGGCAGGAGAGAACTACAGGACTGGAAATTGATATGCTAAACAGGTCTCACCAATGAGGTTAAACGGTCCCTTATATATGATGTGCTTTTCGAGCTTTTCGTTTGGTTTGTGCAGGCTGAAGCCACGCTGTCAAACAATGTGATGCACTTTCTCCTGTTGGCAAAGAACATTCCTGATTGGTTGAGAAGAGCACCTATTTCTTAACTGGCACAGAGGAGGCATCAACGCATATGGCGATCATCTGAGTCACACCTACTTTCCTGTTGTCACATCTGTTTTCTCTCCTACACAATACACTTTCAGTAATCACGAGAATAGATTTGAAATATAATTTGCATTTCCTCTGTTTTTGACATTTGTCTTTTCAATGAAGAAAAAAGAAATCTCTGCTCATTTTAACATTAAGGACTTTTGTCGGTTCTTATGTTTGCCAGAATTGTAGTGCACTGTGGGATCCACATGATGACCACCCGATCTATTGTGAGATCAGCTGGCATTTTTTACTGTCCCCTGCAATTCTGAACCATTCTACAATCCCCAATAACGCAATATATGAATGTAAGAATGGGCATGAGCCTTACTGGCCCCTTAATTTAGTTTTATATTTAGATTCTGATAACCGACACATAACCGCTGAACATCTGATGAAGATAGTTCCATCTATACAGTTACGGCCAGCTTAATTTTTGACAAATTATAATTTTATCAGGTTAAAAACATATTTAAAGCAATTACTGTTTGACAAGATCTGTTTATTGCGTCTTCACACTTGGGTTATTTTTAGGAAAATAGTTGAGAACAAGTTTAGGGGGTTCTGCATATTCCACACATTTATATGTTTCCTTTTAAGGTTGAACCTGAACCTTGACAACTGGTGTAGTAGGACGAGACTTGATTTCAATCCCATTTCAGCCCAGTTCATCAACGTCAGAGAAGTGAAAGCTATGTTGGCTGTTCTCTAGTTTAGTATTTTGGATGTGCCCAAGAACTTTTCTTGTTGGCCAACTTAGTCAGACTAAAAAACTAAGTCAGGGAAAATGAAAATGAAGACCTGTGTCCATTCAAGAGAGTACATTTACAGTAAGTGTGAATGCTTCATTTAAATGTGAATACAAATATATTTGTTTTATGTACAAATTAATATAAAATTTTGTTAGGTGATAGACCATAGGATACTACTTAAAACACATATTAAAGCTATTATTATTAAGTCTATATATATCTCTATTTCTCTCTCATACCTCTCTCACCCTCCATACTTGTATGCCTTCATTCATACACACACACATACACGATATATACGATATATTAATGGAAAGATTCTGGAAACTTCAAGGTATCCACAGTGAATACCAGCCTTTTCACCCTACATTTTTCAAAGGCTGTGATCAAAAATCTATTGCTATACACTATATATTTTGGCAGGACATGTATTTCAGTAATTTCACATTGCTGCACGGTTGGAAATAGCAGACAACCTTTTACAGTTTTTATATCAAGGTGAAAGAGCAACACAAAAGCCGAGTACAGGGCAAGCGTCCTGTCATGTTAGATGTTGTTGAATGGGTAAGTATCTAAAAGTTAAAGAAGCACAATTCAAAGAAGTGAAAAATAATGATTTCCACCGACTGTGAAATGATACCGGCTTTTATGTAAGTCTGGGAACTTATAGGATAACTTTGCAAAGAAATCTAAAGATGCTGTTCTCATCAGTAAAATATTTTTTCTCACTTTATTGAGTTTAGAATTACGCATGTGCAATTTCATTGTAACCTATATATTCGTATAATATGTTTGCCATTATCTGGTAACCTCTAAATTGGATATGCATTTGGATATTCGAATGGATATGTCTAGGGTCCCTTACGGTCACCCGCATTAGCAGGGATATGTGGATTAGATTAAGGATATGCCCGCTCCAAAATATTAGTTTACAATAGCTTTGAAAAAATATCTTTAAAAAATGTAATTGAATTAATGATTTAAATTAAATCTAATTCATAATCTTAATCATTGGCATCTGATTTTACTTAATATGGTTACTATAGCCGTAATTAAGAATTTCTTCTTAATTAAACTTGGGCTGGCGTTCAATGACATGCTGCCTGTTAGGTTACCCTATTACAAGCACCATACGCAATGAGAGAAGCCTTAATAATATTCAGCATACGTTTTCATCCACTTCTGATATTTAGAGTGTAAGCATGGAAAGCAGAATCATGCACGGCAGCATTAGAGGAATTTACATTAGTCTATAATTAGACGGAACACTATGATTTCCTTATTAGTAAATACTGTAGGCATCGCCTTGGCAAAAATTGGGAAGAGCTTCTAATGTAGTTGTAATTATAGGAGCCGTCAGCTCTCATGGAACAAGTATAAGACTATGTAATTATTCCCTCGTTTTAATGTTTTAATTGTTTTAAATTACATCATCCTTAAATTAATTTAGGGTTAAATGAGCAGTGTTCATTAAATACATTTAGTTGCCCAAAATTCACACTGTCTGGTCATGCTGGATCACTTGATATTAATGAAGGACTGCTATAGTTTTATGGGTTGTGCCAAGTGCGAAATCCAGAAGTAGTTTCTTTTTATTTTTTGCTAGTATCTATAATATATCATGTTTGACGTGGTATTTAAGTAACAGCTTTTACTGATCCTTCCTTATCCTGAAGGTGCTTGAATGTATAGCAGTTGCATTAAGATTGATTTTTGATATATTGACAATACTAGTCAAGTGATGTTGGGGCAAATTTTCAGACAAATTATATGAGGATAAACTTATACTCTACATAATTGTTCAGAGCTGTTGAAATCTCTGTAGCTCTATTAGAAGTTAGAAAGTTTTAGAAAGGTATCTAAAATTGAAAACACTTTATAAATTATATTCATCCTAATATGCATAGTGCTGGAGAATTACCCATTTACTCCTTGGCTTAAGTTTTGCATCACAGAACTTGTCCAATGGCCGAGACGCTATCATGTGCACGTCTGTATTACATACCACCAAATGTCCCTCTTTATGAAGTCCCTTTTTTGGGACCCATCTCCTACAACCCCTCTTTCTTTCATTAATGTCCCTTTTTTTCGAACAGCTCAGAATGTGTGGTGGGCTGTAGTGTATTGCAGTGTTCTATAGCCCTCAAAACTATGCGTGTGAAGCATATAAAAATTGTTCGTGAATGAAAATGTGTAAATAAAATACATTATTATTATTTTAAATGCCTTAGTTTCATAGTTTGCTATAAATAATATACAGTCACACAAAAAGTCTTGATAAAACCCTGTATCATGGCCATGCTCCTAGCCAAAGCCCCTAAATCAAGGGTCCTTCTGTAGCCATTTAAAACATTGGGAGGTATGGAAAAATTCCCCATGATTTGACTTCCAATCCGCCTTTCTATTAGAGCCAGGAAAGTAGTGATTTGTGCATAATAGTTATGAATGAATGTATTGTTGTCTTGAAGGTAAAATGCTAAGCTAATATCTGTTTTACAAAATGCAGTGGCACTTACATTTAAAAAAAATATATGTTTGTATAAAGACTTGCACCATAGGGATGTTAGTGGTAAAAAGTAGGCAAATGATTCCACACGAGCCTCTGCTTTTTGTAATGAAGCATAACATTGTGAAATGAATGCTCTGGTGTTTAATTATTTAAATGGATGTTTTTTGAATGGTTTTGTGTGATTGCAGTATGGGGCTTTTTCGGTGGTTTTGTTTCATGCCATTATTCATTATTCACCCTGAGGCCACTTTACAAATAATTTGCAAAATACTTACATACATACATACATACTTCGTTTCCAATAAGCATACTTAAAAACCTCCCAGGGCCGGCTCCCAAAGCTTCCCCTATCGCGAGGTTTGGCTGTGATCAAGGGCAGGGCTAGCTGCACATAGGGGTAAGGCTAGCCCCAGTTAGACCTTGAGGGCCAAAGAGTAGTTTGGAGTGGCATAACCTGGGAAGGGAGTTGGCGTGACCAAATGCTGCTCCCCAACTTGTAAATTGAAGATAACCCAAACCCCCTAGGTGGAACCTGGCAAGTTCCAAGGTATGCTAACAAGAACAGTATTGGGTCTAGAGTATTTTCATAATCGATTAGTTGGCCGATAATTTTTCCGATTAATCGGATCAAAAAAAAGAATGTGCACATTTTTAGTTTATTTAAAATAATGTAATGAACAAATTGGGTGTTAAAAACAAACATCAAAAACGTAAAATTTACATTAACGTGTCATTAACCCTTTTATCTCTATCACAATGGCATTTCCCTAATTCCCTTCTTATTTTACTGACATAACAATAAAAGCTACAAGAACCCAAACACAGTATTTCTCAAACTAGGTTTTAATTCATATGTAAACAATTTTTTTCATATTTAATAAAAACTGACTGAGAAAAATGCATTTCTTTTTTTTATTTCCTTTTATTTGCCAACCTGCCCCCCCCAGTTCTGCACATCAGACCCAAGGCTTGCCACTCTGCCTCCCTGATATGTCTAATACTCCCCTATATGCCACTGTGCCCCCTGATATGCCTTATACCCCCTAAATGCCACTGTATCCCCTGAAATGCATTATACCCCCTATATGCCACTGTGCCACCCTGATATGCCTTATATCCCCCTATATGCCACTCTGCCTCCCAGATATGCCATATACCTTCCTATATGTCACTCTGCCCCCCTAATATGCCATATACCGATATGCCTTATATCCCTATATGCTACTGTGCCCCCCTGATATCCCTTATATCCCCCTATAAGCCACTATGCCCCTGATATGCCTTACACCCCCCTGATATTCCTTATGCCCCCCTCCCATACTCCCTGGTGTCTAGTGGGGGCAGCCAGTAAACCTTCACTGCTGGCCGGGACTTTCGCTAGAGCTTCTATGACTGAGCACCGGAAGGTCATGTGACGCCGGTGCTCCATCATAGAAGCCCCGGCAGAAGTGAAGTGCAGTAGCGGAGGTTGTCATCTGTTGGAACACTCGGTTGGTTTTCATTATGATTGTTTAAGAATTAGAACTAGATTTACTTTTTTAAATACTGTGCAGAAATCTTAGTTTACTGCCCTCAGGTCTAGTTCAGAGCCACTTTTGGCCAGGGATTGCGAAAACCCAGGCATTCTTGGTCTGAGCGACTAGAAATTGCTTCTGAGTGTACCATACTCAGGGCCTGAAGTGCACCAAAGTGTTTGGAGATATAAATTTACTTGTGGCAAGATGCCGGCTTTAACTTATTAATAGGAGCTACAGAACAGAAGTCCTGCTCAGAGTTGAAGCATCTATAAACATAACATAACAGCAAATTAAATAAATGTACTTACTTTGTTTGTAATTCTGTTGCTTGTTTTTGTTTATCAATTATTTATTAAATTAGCAATCAATTAATCTGTGTATTTATCTTTCATTTCATTAAATTCATTATTTACCAATGAAATCTATATATTTAATAATATATATTAATATAATATAATATATTAATATAATATTAATATATTACAAACTAATGTATTCATTGTTTGTAAACATCTGGGTCCTACATTATTTGGCTGGCTCCTAAATCTAAAATATTTCCACCAGATAGTTGCCCCCTTTAAGAAAACATCTGACAGAGTTAAACCTATTCTTTACTACATCCCTAAGAATACTTACAGATTAAGGCTGTAAAGTAAGTAGTAAATGGATTAAATCCTATAGTGACGGAGCATCAAGTATTTTATTACCTGGGGTGACAAGATGTCCCCGTTTTAGGCGACTGCCAGCTGATCAAGACTTCTCTCCGGTTTCTATATGTACCTAGAACTATCCCATAAAAGTAAAAGTTCTAAACATATTTTTTTTTAATAAAGTGCCATTTACCATAGTCTCCACTGATACCCAACCCTCCTAAAGATGATAAAATTCACCAGCCTGATATAGATGCTGCACTGCAAATGTATCTACCACATACCAAGGATGTATGGTAGTGTTGGTGATATAATCTGCACCATAATAACTAGCAGAGCTAAATTATGCTAGTTATATAGGTTGGCCAAAGTGGGCAGAGCTTTGGGCCAGTGGGTGTGGTCAATTTTCATGTAAGTAATTGATAGCTGTGAAGTGTCTCTGGAATTCTTTTTCTAATGTAGGCATCAAGTTTCTTTCGAATTACTAGACATGTGCAAACGGGCCAAAAACGATTCAGATGAATTCTTCGAATTTCGTTCCCTGCCCATTTCGTACGGCTGAAAGTTTGGGGGCATTTTTAATTCAGGAACAACATTTTTGGCCGATGCCCACGTTCACTCTCATACACTGGCGGAAGTTGCCGAGTTATGTCTGTGGAGATGTGGACGAAGAAAGAAGATACCAAATTACGGATTGAAGATAGAAGAGAGAAGAGAAGGGAGAAGATAGAAGAGGAAGATGCAGTTGAAGTGGTCAGCAAAGAGAGTGAGTGAAAAGTCCGGGCTGGATACAAACAGCTGCATGTCGTGGGACTGCCAGAGTGTAGTGTGTGGCTATGTATATCCATTCGGTAGCCATGCCAGTGTCATTCAGCATTTACTTTCATCCCCAGACTGGCTCTGATTGAATCATATAATTAAAACATTAAAATGTACCCCAATTTTATTTAAAACAGTTTATTTTTAGGCTGTAAAGCAAGGTTTTGTTCTGCCAGGATGCTGAATTTTTGAAACCCCTCTACTAACTTTACTTTTGGCTAAAAAAAAGGGTGGTTTAATTATCAACCTTCATTGTTTTACAGGATCACAACATATGGTGTGTAAATAACTTTCCGTAATGGCCAACATTTACAGATGACCATAATGCGTATTCAGTCCTCCACCTAACAAAAGATCGTATGTTTCATTACTTTTTACGATATGTAGAAGCGTCTGAGCTGAATAAAACACATCATAAATATCAAATACGCAGTAAAAAATAAAAATGGTGTTAAATATAGCAGCGCACTGAAGCATTGTATGGTCATCCACATTCCCTTTAATCTTTGTCAATGATTTATACATTGGGAAATTGATCTAGATGATCATGCTTTAGCATTGGTGTCTTGAGAGCACTGTATATGTTCTTTTTGTAAGGCTGGTCTTTGGGAAGAGAGGGCTATGGTAATGAGGTCTGAGCGCTGAGCCGTTCCATCAGTAAAACTAAATTAATTATTTTCTGCGTTAGCTAGCAGTGTAAGTGCTACCTATAAATCTGATGTAAAAAAGCCTAGAAATTGCGCCTTATGGAATTCTGTGTATAGAAAATATACTACAGCTTAAGGGGAAATAAATCTGTTCTTTTTTGTTAATGGTCCATTTCGTTTTTTTGGAAAGGTGAATAGAATTGGGTACAAGGAAGCTTCATTATCTCCACAGCTTAAAAAGGTGAATATCAAACTTCAAAACGATGTTAGATATCTAAACCAATAAATACAAATATTTAAGCTCCAAAATACATTTTTAAATAAAAATGTAAATCTTTTAGACACTCAGAATTCTGTAGACATACATACTGTAGAAAACATTATATGTAACATTGTTTCCGTAGCCAAATGTAGTCATAACTCAGCATGACTGACCATGTAAGCTCTGCATTATATGCGTAAGGCAGTGATTATTATCCAGAAGCTTGTGACAGCCTGCAGACTTTTTTAAGTCCACAAAAACTTGCTGACATTCAGCTGATGGGCAGTTAAAAAATGGAATAAATCATAGAAATAACCAAGCAAGAATGACTGACGTATTTCCCAAGAAAGTGTTAACCCTACTTGGGGTGATGGGTCCTGGGTACCACACTTTGTTCTTATTGGATAATTAGTGCCAGTATATTTAAGTATGCTGTACAATGAGAAGAATTAAAAATAAATGGGTAAAGGTTTTTAAAAAGGTTGAAACAAAAAATTTAAGAGCCATTATGATGTCCCATTCTATTACCTTTACAGTATGTAGTCATATTAATTGTAATTCCTAATGAACATTGTACTAACCTAGCACATACAATGGCTTGTATGTCTGGGCTTCCCCGTCTATAGATAAAATAGCTTTAAATAGCCACTGCACGTACCTATTCAATTTGTGATTACCAGTAATGTATGCATTTAGAGTTCATCCAAGACAGAGACTAATAAAGATTCAAATATGTCCATCTATTCAACCTTGATTCTTAATGCATACCTTTTTGTCTTTGAATAAAGGTTCATGAGTCTCTGTACTTAAAGTTGAAGTCTCACGAAAAAATATTTTTTTCAGAAAATTCTTGTTTGAGAAAAATGTAAGCTAAAATTAAATTTTATTATTAAAAAGCTTAATAAATATAAACTTAAACATGAGTTAATATTCGCTTATATTTTAGCTTATATTTTTTCTTTCTGTATTAGTTATGTGTTTTTTTTTATATGATGATGGGGTGAACTGATATTAATCTATTTGCGTTGCTTGCCAAGACATACAGACAGAACCCCTTTTCTGCTTAAAAAAAGAATCCGGTTGTCATCTGGCTCAATGCAATTGCTAATATTCTTTACTAGAGCTGTAGATAAAACGCACTGCGCCTTAATAATTTATGTCTCTACTTCTTAACATTAATCTATATTGATCCATTCTTCTTTTGGTGCTTTTGTGCTCTACATTGATGGGTACATTAATATTTTAGATTACAGGAAGTTTAAGTCTCCTTTTTTCCTTGGCTGATTTATGTATTTGCTTTTGGAATATGGAGCATACACGATTTAGTGGATTCTGTTTAATGAAAGAAGCATAATGCAGATATGAGAATTTAATAAGATAATTGTTGTTTATGTATGTTGTGATTGCCTTAACTATTCAAAATGTCATTGTTTAAAAAGATTTGAAACTCAGCGGAAGAGACTTTGCTTAAACATAATTTCTATTTATGTATGTTGCATCCAGAATAACCTCATTACCAAGAAACATATTGTTATAAAGACAATGTTAGTGGTTGGGTTTGTTCCAACTGTCCGCATAAGAAAAAATCACCTATTTGAGAAAAAAGCTAACCCCCTAACTCCAGGTGAGCTTGGAAGTTTGAGAATTACCCCCTGTAATGAATGAAGTAGTGACTTGGGCAGTGCTAAAAAAGCATTTGAAAGCAAAGTCGGTATATGGCCTTGCCTGCAACTGTAGCAGGTGGGGTAATTCTCATTTTAAGGTTATATCAATGAAGAAGCAGAATGCATGTTATATGTACACCAATTTCTTTATTTCCTTTAACCATTTTAGAGGTGTGATTCACTCATGACCGAGAAGTCTCTGACGATCGTGTTCTTAAAGAACCTTTTCTGTTCTCACGTGTTTAATTGATGGTCCAAAATGAATTTGTACCCTTCAAGCATTAGTCAGCTGGAATAATTACATCATGGGTGTTCAACCTGACTAGTTACTAAAATATATATGACTTTAAGGCCAATTTATGTCGGAAACAAAAAGCAAGTTGAATTGTGTTGGATATGTCATAAATCAGTTGTATATAAACCTATGCTCCAATAAAAAAAAAAAAAAAAAGTGGATAAAAACAGAGATACAGGAAAATTGGAACATGCTGAGACAAGAACAGGACATGAATAATAGAAGAATTTAAAGCAGACAAAAGTATGTAAGAGTTGTAGTTTGGTGTATAAGCCATGTCTCTCATACATCTCTATATACCCTGTGTATTTACATTCGTGCACATTGTCAAAATCCTGGTATTTTAATATTTGTAATCTGCCTCATTGCATCCTTATTAAAACAATGTGTAACTTCAGAATAAACACGTTTTTGTGGTCTTTTCACTAAGAAGTCAAGTGGTCACTTGAGGTTAGGTTTAACTTGACTGACCAGACTTGAATGAGTTTCATGCATTCGCATTCCAACACTAACAAAACTTATACAATGGTGTGCAATTTCTATGAGAACCGCTCCATCTCTTTTGATTGGTACACTTAACATATTATTTGTATTACAAACCAACATTAAGTTTACACTCAGTGTTCTCTTGATCTCTGATTATTTCTCCTCGTTAATTAATAAATTGCTGATCGTTTTTGATTGGTTCAGGCAGCCTTTGATGAGCTAGGTCAGTAAAAGGTAGATAACTTCAGGATAGGAAATTAATCAGAAAATGCTGATCTCAGCTTCTGTAGTTGAACTTTCAAACTAAATAACTTGTAAAGAATTACGCTAACCCAAAAGCAAAATGCATATGTAGTTTTAATAAATAATGTTACTTATGTTAAAACTGTGACACAACCGATCTGCTTTAAGTGTAAGCCTGAGACCCTCTAGTTGTTCTTAGACTATAAAATTCTGCTTAAGCGCAGCAAAAAATGAATATTGTGTATATTATTCTTAGGACCTAAGTATGGCTCTTTCATAAGGGCTGGATGAAGGAACTAAATGCAAGGATTCCTGATCAATAAAAGGAAAAAGGTCTTAGAGCTTGTATTGTAATTGATATACTACTGGGCTATATGACTGTACCATGATCTCAGATGCAGAACAAAAATAGTTTATATGATACAGTGTTTCCATTATTCATTATTCCATTATTCATGGGTTATTATTTTCAAAGCAATTTATAATGATTATTTCGCTCTTTAAAACAACTTCTCTATTCTTTTCTTTCACATTTATCACACAAACATTTGGAATGCATTTACAATGGATCATATCTGTGAAATGTCAGGCTTGGTTTTTGAGACCAATCTGTTTTGAGGTTATCCTGGTAAATGAACCCAGACTATGCAATATCCTGTGCATTGTGTCCGTCTAAATCGAATTATTGTTGATTGAACAGTCAATAGCTTTGCAAAAACATTTAACATTGCCATAGACAGATAAACAATGATAACTAGCTCTCAGCAAGTGCGCTAAAATGAACTGATAATCTATGCATAGAGAGATAATTACGCTAACAACTTTTGTGTTTGGTGAGTAATAGCAGGTTTGCCCCTAATTATCTATGTGGAAGATCCCGTCATATTGGTTTTTTGTTAGAATAACTCCGTAACATTCTGTATACAGACATTCTATCCATCATACCCCAGTGTATCCACTGCAAACCAGTGGATACTCTTGGAAGCAATGCACGATTATCTCTTTTGAGGACCTGAGAAGCAACATGACCCCTACTATCAGCATTATGTTATTACATTGAATTACCGTATTTGCTCGATTATAAGACGACCCCGATTATAAGACGACCCCCCAAAATCAAAATATTAATTTAGGAAAAAACAAAAAGCCTGAATATAAGACGACCCTATAGGAAAAAAAGTTTTACCAGCAAATATTAATTCATGTAAATATATTTTTTAAATTTCCTTTTATTTGCCAACCTGCCCCCCCAGTTATGCCCCCAGAAATGCTTTATACCCCCCCTATTTGCCACTCTGCCCCATGATATCCCCTATATGCCAGAGTGGCATATAGGGGGTTAAAAGGCATATCATGGGGCTGAGTGGCATATAGGGGGTTAAAATGCATTTCTGGAGGTCCAGAAATGCATTTTAACCCCCTATATGCCACTCAGCCCCATGATATGCCTTTTAACCCAGCATGTACTGGCTGCCTTGGCTTGATAGGAGTGTGATTGCTGCTAACAGCAATCACACTCCTATCAAGCCAAGGCAGCCAGTACATGCTGGAACCTGGGGATGATAGTAGTGGGATTACAGCCTCCCTATGCCATGCTACAACCCCCACCCCCCTTACACATCCATGCTATCACACACAAACACACATTCACAAACATTTAAATACTCATTCATTCCATTAATCACACATACTTCACACATTAATCACACATACTTACCCAAAAACCCTCCCCCACCCCCTTACCTGAACTGCAGATCTCTCACTCGAAGACTTCTGCAGGGGACCGGCTGTACCAGCAACTTCTCTGGCCCCGCCCCCAGAGGAGGGAGGGGGAGATAGAGTTCTGTGAGGAAGCTACAAGCTTCCTGTCCTCCTGCTTCTAACGGAAGAGACGCTGCTCGCGACCGGTAAGCAGCATGGCCCCAGCCATTTTTTTGGGGTCTGATTAGAAGACGACCCCGATTATAAGACGAGGGGTATTTTTCAGAGCATTTGCTCTGGAAAAAACCTCGTCTTATAATCGAGCAAATACGGTAAATAGCTCTCAAAAAAATGATCAAGCAGACCTTGCTTATATTAAAACTATGTGCACAAAGTGTGCTGGCTCAGTGCAGTTTACACTTTAGTTCATCTAAACTGTAAACATGTAAAGTTTGTAAATTGTTCAGCTGGACCTTTTTATTGTGTGCTATGATAGTAAACTCATTCCTTTCCATAACATCCGTTGACTTCATTCTGAAGTTCAGACGTTTTAAGACCATTGTGTTTCTCCTGCAAGAAAGGGCAAGCTGACCCTTCTTAATTCCCAGTTAACTCTGTAAGAGTTCTTCAATACAGCTCTCTGAATTATACAATATGTTGAATTTGGCATACCTTTCAGGGGAAACTCTCGAAAGGGGCTTACCCTTTTTTAATGCATTGAGAAGTTGACAAGAATTGAAAATGGCAACTCAACTGCTAACTCACATTATGTGGACTAAACCATTTAGCCAGTTCAAACAGGAGCTGCTGGGTGGATTTGGCACCTTAACTCACCTTTAAGTGAAAATAACAAAATCTAGTAGCAGACAAGAGCCATTTGGGTCATCTAGTGTGCAAATGTGTCGACCTGCTGAAAAGTGTCAATCCTTGGTGTAGCCTTTTGTTGTCACATCTTCCACTTCTGCTTGATGACCGGTCTACTTTTCTTTCATTTAATGCTGACTAGATCTACAACCTTGTAATAATTATTGATTATCTTATTTTATTTAATTCTACAACCTGCAGTGCCATCTTATGGAGATGTGAAGCATGTGCAAGATAGATCTACTACATAAGAAGTTGAAACCCTTTTGTTTCCTGACACTTGCTCCTTTTGCTCATAAAGACAGATCCAACAAGTGATACATTTTATCAGTCCTATTCAAAGCCTGCTATAATATCTGCAGCGACCATGTGTTTGCACATGATATACTTGCCAGCAGCACTGGCTCAGTAAGGTGGACGAAGGTCTGTTCAGTGGTGCTTTTCTGGCACGGATTGTCTGCTTCAAGCAGCCAGTCAGTGGCAAAAAAATGATGAACAACAGAGAAAGGGCAGATGCACATTTTGTTTTTGAAGAATTCTTATTGACATACTCCAGAGCTGCAGCATACAGCTCCCTCTGTGGTATCACTTTTCTCACCAGTCGTTCCTTTTGAAACCCATGGGATCGCATTGTATACATGCTTGTAGAGGGTCTAGCTGAAACCGGAACTCACACGCAAACTAACTCTGGAGCTCTCTAGCGGTGAGTATACTGTACATGTACAGCCGCAAGCAGGACATGTGTTTGGCCAAACACATCTCCTAAAAGTCTAGGGACTGGAGGTGGGGAAAGATGCAAATGCACAGGGGAAATTCTGCTGAATCCCTGAATGCATACGCAAGAGGGAATAAACACTGATTTAAAGGATGCATTCAGCTATCATAGAAACGTAGAATTTGATGGCAGGTAAGAACCCCCTATCAGACCTATCTTGGTCTGGTTCTATAGTGCTAGAAGGCTGTTCCACTGATTTACTACTCTTGCAGTAAAGTAGATCTTCATTGCATTACACGGAAGCATCTGACCTGCCAGTTTTAGACAATGACCTCTTGTTTTAACATTTCTACTTCTTTCAGATAAGCTTGGTTCCTGTACTTTGTTAAATCCAGTTAAGTGTGCTAGTTAAGTGTTTCTATTAAATCTTCCCTCTCTCGTCTTTCCTCCATGCTATACATATTAAGATCCCTTAATCTTTCATGAGCATTTTGTTCCGCAAACCACTTACCATTTCTGTAGCTCTCCTCTCCTACTCCTGCCCAATGTGTCAAAATCCTTCTGAACATGGGGTCTCCAGAAATGTATATAATTCTCTAGGAGAGGCCTGACCAGAGATTTGTAAAATCGCCTCCCTCTTCCAGCTACTAATGCCTCTCACTATACAACCCAGCACTTTGCTATACCTTTAAGGCCTTCTGTAATATCACTAATTAAAATATAAAAAAATACAGGTCCCAATACTGATCCCAGAGGTAGCCCACTAGTCATCCATTCAACTATTTTTGTATCCAAACCCAAAAGACTGCAATTTATTTACCGTATTGGCTCGGCTATAGGCCGCCCCCGTATATAGGCCGCACCCTAAAAGTTTGGTGCTTTTTTAAAGAAAAAGTTTTTTTCTTTAAAAAAGCACCAAAAGACATGCTGCCACTCTGTCCCTCCCCCCCCCCGAGATATGCGTCCACTCTGTCCTCCCCCCCCTCGAGATACGCTGCCACTCTGTCCTCCCCCCCCTTGAGATACGCTGCCACTCTGTCCTCCCCCCCCCTCGAGATACGCTGCCACTCTGTCCTCTCCCCCCCCCGAGATATGCTGCCACTCTGTCCCCCCCCCGAGATATGCTGCCACTCTGTCCTCCCCCCCAACTTACCAGAGTAGACTCCCGGGTGTCTTACGGGGCCGGAGGGGGACATCTATGCACATCGTGTATACAACTCCCGGCGCCGGCACTCAGCGGAAGTACCGGCACCGGAAGTTGTATACGCGTATTGCGTAGGTGTCTTCCGCCGGCCCTGCAAGACACCCGGGAGTCTGCCCTGGTAAGTCGGGGGGGTTAAAATGCATCGTGTGGACGTTCACCGGCAACGGCGCATCGCCGCTGCCGGTGAACGTCCGTGCGATGCGCTTAGACAACCTCCCGTGCCGGTACTCCCCCCCGTGGGAAGTGCCGGCAGGGGAGGCTGTCTGAGCGTATCAGACAGTAGGATACAGGTCCCCTGCACCGCTGCGGGGGATCTGTATCCTAACCCCGCTGCCTGCCCGGCGCCCGGGACTGCATGTCCCGGGCGTCGGGCGCTAGACCCCGAATATAGGTCGCACCCCCACTTTAAAGTCTTAAAGTGGGGGAAAAAAGTGCCAATACGGTATATGTTCTCTATGGGGCACAGTGTCAAATGCTTTACTGAAATCTACAGCATAAGTTAAAGTCCATATAATGGATCAAAAGCCCCATTAATCTCTGCCCTAAATTGCTAATTGTTTCAGGCAGCATTTGTAAGTGTAGTTGAGGAAAAGGATGATTTCAGGATAGGAAATTGATTAGATAATGCTGCATCCACCACATTCTGCTGCCCATCTGACAAAATCAAATTGGCAGCAGATTGAAAAATGACCGCAGGTTACACGGGAGCTTGTATAAATACTTCCATTGTCAGTTTATCATAAAGGGTGTATTTCTAAAAAAATGTGGTTCAGGTGCAAAGTTTGAAAAGTAACCTTCATATGATGTGGCCATACAATTTTTGTAGTGTCTCTTTTGCAAATGCAAGAGACAATTTTGCAGAATTACATCAAATTAATTTGACAATTCGCCTACCCCCTAGCTAGTTGTCTTACTGCCAGTCAGCTCCAGCACTAGCTTGGCAAACTCTGAAGGCGGGGGTCTGTTTAAACCTCTGTGGGCATGTGTGGAAAGTGCACCCATTGATTTCAGTGGGAGCTCTTTTTGGCCACTTACTGGCTTCTTCAAGCAACCAATCAGTGGCAAGAATTGTCAGACCACATAGGAGGAGGACTTCTGCAGCTGCAGGGCTGCAGATTCTGCCTCAAGTAGGGTTTTTTTCCCCTTTTTTGGAAGCATTCATATTAAAATACCCACATAGTACCGTATTTGCTCGATTATAAGACGAGGTTTTTTTCAGAGCAAATGCTCTGAAAAATACCCCTCGTCTTCTAATCGGGGTCGTCTTCTAATCAGACCTCAAATAGAGGTCTGATTAGGAGACTTAGATCCAGATCCCCCGCACCGCTGCAGGGGACCTGGATCCTCCTGTCTCACCCCCCCCCCATCATACACACACTTACCGGTGCTTCCTGCTGTGTTGCCGGGGCAGCGGGTTGACGTCTCCGCGATCCGCGTAGAAAACGTCCGCTGCAGCCGGAAGGAGGTGTGGCTAGCAGCGGGGGTTGTCTGCGTCCGTCGCGTAGACCTTCCCTGACTGTCAGAGATCAGAGCTCCCCGCACCGGTGGGAAAGTATACGCGACGGACGCATACAAACCCCCGCTGTCAACCCGCTGCCCCGGCTGAAAGCACCGGTAAGAGAGGGGTGAGAGGGGAGAGAGGGGTGAGAGAGAGAGAGTGTGTGTGTGTTAGTTATATGGGGGTATAGGGTGTGTGTGTGTGTGTTAAATGGGGGCATAAGGCATTTCTGGAGTGGCGTTAAGGGGGCATTTAATAGAGCACTCTGCCTCCTGAAATGCCTTATACCTCCCTATATGGCACTCTGCCCCATAATATGCCTTTTAACCCCCTAAATGCCAGAGTGGCATATAGGGGTATAAGGCATTTCTGGAGGCAGAGTGCTCTATACAATGCCTTTTAACTCCCTTAATGCCACTCTGCCTCCTGAAATGCCTTATACCTCCCTATATGCCACTCTGCCCCATAATATGCATTTTAACCCCCTAAATGCCAGAATGGGATATAGGGGTATAAGGCATTTCTGGAGGCAGAGTGGCACATAGGGGGTCAAAAGGCATACCATGGGGCACAGTGGCATATAGAGGGTTAAAAGGCATATCATGGGCCACAGTGCCATATTGGAGTGGCAAGCCTGGGGGCAGATGTGCGTAACTGGGGGACAGGTTGGAAAATACAAGAAATAAAAACAAAAAAATATTTTTCTCAGTCATAGCTTTTATGAAAAAAAATAGTTTACATGAATTAACATTTACTGGTAAAACTTTTTTCCTTTGGAGTCATCTTATATTCAGGCTTTTTCTTTTTTTCCTAAATTAATATTCAGATTTTGGGGGGTCGTCTTATAATCAGGGTCGTCTTATAATCGAGCAAATACGGTACTTTATTATGCGTTCTTCTTTTGAGGGGCTGTCAGGGACATTTAACCCATAAAATGACCCAATCAGATTGCCAATCTCATTGGTTAATATAATGATAATAACCCAATTTCAAGCCTTGTACCATCATTTATTTGTATTTAAAGTAATCTCCAAACAGAGGTAGTTAGTTTTGACCAGAATATTATCATTGTTATTTCCCGCTGCTTCAGTCTTTGTCCTTAGATCAGATCTCTTGGCAAGTCTCAAATGACTTTTTCTTTAGCACACCTGCACATTTTGCTTCCATTGGATGCGGTTGAGCTTCTGTTTTTATGTTTTAAGGCAAGGAGGTCAGGGGAGAAACAGCTGTTCTGCTTTCTCTTGTTATTATTTGGTCTTAGGGGAGTAGTTGTCTGTTCCTTTTTTTACTTAGTTTTCTTGTATTGCTGCCAAGTAGGAGGGACTTCTCACTGCTGTAAAACTTGAAGATGTAGTGTTTTAATGTGCTCCCTCAGTATATTAATTGCTTGCATACAGGCTCGGACTGGTTTTATCAACATTCTTATAGGCCGTTCTACGGTTACATAGTGCTTAAGTCATCTGCTGAGTTCTCGAATGCTGGTTGTCTTGAATGAGTTGCATACGAACCATTACGCAAGTAAATATTAATTAAAAGTGTTTATTACATCAAAACGTTTTTTTATTGGACCCAATAGAACCAATCCTTAAATACTCCTTCCTGTAATTCACTTGATGATTTCAGAGTTTCAGTAATGATTCTGTAAATCCACCAATAATAAACCCAACCCAATACAAATTTAAGGATGCAGCTTGTGTATACTAGGCCAGAACTTGGGTTTAAGTTTAATTTGTTAGCTCCAAATGTCTGCCTTGTACCCTTTTGTTGCTGATGTGACTTGGAATACATCTTGTAGTGTTAATTTTAACAAAATAAAATAAGTCTGTTATCCTTCTTTGCGCCAATGAGCTAGCACACAATTCTATTGTGTTTATTCATGTGGGTTCTTATTTGATGACACTTAATTAGATAGCCCTAATCAAATTGCCTTGTAGGATGGAATCGCTGCTTGTAAATATGATATTCTGTGGTGGTTATGTATACATATAGATAAGTAAAAGTGTTCCACTATATATACTGGTAATTAAATATTTATATATATATATATATATATATATATATATATATATATATATATATATATATATATATGAAATTGCCAGTTGAATGTTTTGTATTTGTATGTAATTATATATATATATATATATATATATATATATATATATATATATGTAATTAATATTTTTATTTTGTGTTGTGTTTTCCTGCTCTGCACAGACGACTCCATCAGCAGTTTGAAAGTTATAAAGAGCAAATTAGAAAGATTGGTGAAGACACACGTCGGTACCCAGGAGAGCACAAGGATGATGCGCCAACATGTGGAATTTGCCACAAAACAAAGTTTGCGGATGGCTGTGGCCATTTATGCTCCTACTGCCGAAGAAAATTTTGTGCCAGATGTGGAGGTCGTGTTTCTCTGCGGTCAAACAATGTAAGTGTACACGAGGTGAGAACCACTGCTTATAAGATGTAATTCTAACAAAGATGGTACCTTACACAGTCTACCAGTAATACTTTACACTAAGGGATTATTTAACAAAATGTGAGAAACTATTTAATTGGGAAAAAAGTCTTAAAATAGCTGGTCTATTATTATACGCAGAGATTCTGTTATCTGTATATTACTTAAAATAATCTATAAATTTACATGAGTTTATTTAATCTATCTGTCTATAAAATGTAGGCATTAGAGTGGAGCAGATACACAGGAAAATTTACAACCTAAAATGAGTGACTTCATTATTTTCTAGGTTTATGGTTTTATGGTTGGTATTTTTAAGGTAAAAATGACTATTTTAAATCATCAAAAATGTATAAATCTTGCAGTAGTACTACACTGATTCAAGAGGGGGGGGGGCAAAACTTATTCTGGACATATCTGCATATATTTCATGTTATCATATTTTAATTTCTTTTTAGTATTACATTTTTTGGTTATTTTCAGAATATGTTATATTGTCTTGCTTCATGGGTCCTTAATACGTGACATAATATAGTACATCACTCTGATCTGTATTTTAACAATGCTATGTAGTGAGCTTGTCTGAAAGCCTCTCATTTAATTTAACTTTGACCTTTTTCAAACCTGTCTGTTAATACATACTTATTATGTCTTTCTTTTCTTCTTCTGTTCTGCTTCCTTGGATGCTTTCCCAAAGGAGGACAAAGTGGTTAGAATCTTTTTTTCTTTTATCTTCTATATAATAGTACAATGCTAGAATATTTTGCAATGCATAACTCGGTGGTGCCATAATGCGTGGGATTCTTATTGAATGTATATCTTTTGACAGTTTTGATGCTGATGTTCGTCTTTATAAGCCATTTTGTTAGGCTGCCTAGACTTAAAAGGACGATATCATGAAAAGGCTCTTGCTAGTACTTTAAAAGTAGTGTATTGTGCTCAGAATATTTTCAACTGTGATTCTTATCCCAGTGGTTCTGAAAAAAAGGGGTTCTTTTGTGCGTCGGGACACATTGGAAACGCACTTAAAACTCTGAGAACCCTTTTCCAACTCTATTTTTAGTATACACATGACTGTGAATTCTCACATATTTATATATTTTCAGCTTATTTTTAGATAGTGGATATGTATTACACTGCAGTTGCATGTTTACATGCTAACACTTACAAAATATATACTATACCAGACATGTCCAAAGTCCGGCTCGAGGGCCAATTGCGGCCCGCGGTCCGGACTGATAAGGCCCCATAGATAATTTGCCCAAATCTAGATCTGTTTTTTTATATTAAAGGCAGAGTTGATTTGTCATCCAAGTCACAAAATGAAAAGTATGTCGTTTTCAATAAACTTTGCATAAAATAGTTAATTTGCATTTCATTTTAATGGTTCAAAGAATGTCAGGCAAAATGGTCGGCCCTCGCACATGTTCACTTCATCAAATCTGGCACTCTTCGAAAAAAGTTTGGACATGCCTGTACTATACTATAATGATATAAATAATCTAATAGCATAAAAATATGCTACTCTTGTGGTCCAAAAGCCAATTTGTGTTCTGTATCTGTTTCATTGTAGCTAAAAAAATACAGTGTATGGATTTTATGGCTTTTGCATCAGCTTTTGCACAGATAAAATAAGAGCCTAGCAGTTGACAATAACATATAGATTCTTTCAACAAGATACCGAAACAATATGTTTGAGAAAACAGTTTTGAAAATGTACAATTTTATTAAATCTGACATCTATATAAACTATGTTGCTACAGTTTAAAATGATGTGCCTTTAACATAGGTTAGAAAATTACAGTTGTTTAAGGAGTAGTCATTAAGTAGTCTTTATGCATATTTACTGTGTTGTTCCTATCAGGCAAAATGTACTCTAGTAGTATGCTTATCTAATGAAGGCTATGGTCTAGAGGCCCAGGCTTCAATCATTAAAACAAACTGCACTTGACAGGTTTCCATTGTTTATTGTAAAATTCCAAAACCAATTATGGGTTAGACGTATGAATTAAACTCTGCTAAATGTGCCTTTATAACATTCACTGACATTTTTTCTCTGTGTGAATAATAATGAGTAAAAATGAATGCCTTTAATATTGTAGCTGAATGGGTTTTCTAAGTTAAAGAAATGTATTTACCACTTTGGTGTCATGAGTATTGCTCCTCCTTGGCCCAAAAAGGTTAAAATATTTATCATTCAGTCACCGGAAGTATGTGTGAAAGAATGAATGCGTATGACATAGATCCTGAACAAAGTATGTAAATTAATTAGGTGCACCTTAAAGATAGCTACAGTTTTCTTTCATTTGCCATCCAATCTCTCTCTGTAATGTGTCAGTGACCTCAGTGAAAACACTTCAATCCTGATTGATAGTCACATTGGATTGGAATTGTTAACACCCCTTCATGGCAGACCGTAGAAAGACTAATCCTAAACATCTTGTCATAAACTCAGATACTTACTTTAGGCTTAAGGCAAATATCACTAAGATAGCTATATGGAGATATTACTGTTTTAATAGGGAAATATTGGGACTTTGATGTTATTGGAAGATTGCTGACAAGAGGTAAATTAGGAGCCATTCCACATGTGGCCCCCAGCTGAATAATTAAAACATTAGGATTTACTTAGTTAGGTAACCATATATTTCTCTGTACTTTATACTGCACATTAACTGTGTTTTCTTCCATATATGTTTTGATGTAATAATGGGGATTACATTTACAATTAGAGCATGTTGGTGTTTTTTTTTTAGCTTTGAGATTTATCAAATTGATTATTTATGCTATGTTTTAATATAGCTCTCCCTAAGATTCACATTGTTTGCATGTGTTTAATTGGTGTAACCCACACTTCCCACGTAACATTATGTAAGTGAGATTCTGGATTTTATTTCTCATTTTTGTGTGTACTTTTGGGCTATATGTAAAGTAATGTTTACATACTTATTAACTAGATAAATAACACCTTTTAATTAGTGTATTATCTGGAATTATATGCTAATTACCTTGCATCAGAAACTTGCAAGATCAGAAAGCGCACATTGTGCTGTATATTAGACATGTATGTGTATATGTGTATATAATATTATCTTAGCTCAATTTAGTTGCTAATGGCTTAGTCTTAATCCAACAGTCTGACACTTTGACTAATGAAAGGATTTCATTGTATAGCATTGCAAGTATTATTGCATTGTAGTGTTTTACTAGGAAACGCCACCCAAAGTGTCACATGATTTGACAACAATGGCAGCCATCAGGTCTGCCGATGAAGTAGGTTAATTGACATATCTGGGAACTTCCCAGGAGAAGCTTTCTTGAGCTGTTAATGGCATATTAACTGTCTCTGCCATCAAAAATACAGTAATCGAGTAATAAACTAGACATTATTTAACACTCCATATGAACACTCCTGTGAAATGAACACTTTAACACGTGATTGATTTGATCTTCAGCATTGAATCCATCCCATCTTTTTTTCGATTCAAGCTAATTTAAGTCCCAAGACAGTATTTGCTTAGTGTGGGTTAAAATTAAGGCCACTACCACTTCCTTTGCATATTTATTAAAAAGTACCTCTCCAAATAGCTGTTTCATGTGGCCCTGACTGCAGTTTAATTATTAAAAATATGGTAAAAATACAAAAAAATCATAAAAGTATAAAAACATAATTCTGTCATATCCAGCCATGAGCCTTGGTTATATCATTAGGTGGCCTTCGGCCTTAAAGTGCAAGGGCTGCCCTGTTGTCCTGTCCTACATTTTCTAAAACGAATTTGCGAGTACCTTTGAGGAGGTATCCAATGTTTTAATTTTAGTTCTATCCCTGCTGCTTTTTTATCAAATGATTGTGACATTGGCATTTTCTGTTATGCCTTCTTAAAGTATTGGAAACTCCAGAACACCTTATAATATTGTATGTTTCTTAATTTTTTCTCCATTAAAATAAACAACAATGATACAACTGAAACAGGATCTCCTGAACCCCTGAGTGATGGGGCATGATAATTAAATCAACTTGGGGAATATAGTTCTTAAGTACACCCCTCATTTCCTGCTCAGATGGATGGAGAGTTATGGGAGGGGTGGACCCCACCACATGCTTACTTACCTCCTTTTCCTACTAGGACGAGGGAGTTAAAATAAATTAAATGTCCTTTGGGGGCATCTGTACCCACAATTGCCTCTTCCCCTGTATCATTTTTTTATTTATTTAGATTTGTTTTTTGTAAAGTTATCTAGTGATAATATCAAGGAATGTTTTTTAGTAAATTTTGTGGGTTTCACGCGAGGACATGCAAGTTTACAAATTGTAATTTTATGAAATAAGTTTCAAGTGACCTAAATCGAGTGTGGTTTATTGAGTTTACCCCTAACATTGATCACTGGATGTCTTCGAGAACAGACACTAGAAATTATTCAGAGTCTCCTTCACATTCAGAAGCCAAAATAAAAGTCTTGTAAACACATGTGTCAAAGTACACAAATGGTCATCTTGTTTGTCTTGTTGCATAACAAATGATTTGGATTATACTGATCTTTCTAGAAATCGGGACAATATGGTATTTTCTTCCAGAAACACATCCCATAAATCACCCCTAGAAAATAATAACATAAAGTGAATTCACTTTGTTCCATATCAGCAGATTTATATTTATTTTCGAAATCCCAAGCCACCCACAGAGCAGAGATGATTAATGTGGTATTACTTACAAGAATTTTAGGTTTGTGATTATAGCGTATGCGAAATCTTAATCCAACTTAGTTTCGTTTATCTCTCATGTTGAATTATTGAGCTGTTGTTTCTGCATATACTTTAGATAAGTAAACCAAGTTGGTCATTATGTCACCTTCTTCTGCACACAACTTCAAAGTAGTTTTGTTTTTGGCTTCTAAAATATTTAAACCTACCTGTTTTTTTTAACAAGCTATTTTTTCTAGATATAAAATAAGAGTCTGCTTTCTTATTCGTTGCCGACTGCTTAAAAGACTTTTTAAATAATATTTTTTTTTTTCCGCGACCAACCATAAACTCTACATACCTGCTGAAGACGTGACAGCTTCAGAACTGCAGTTTACAACCACCTCCACTGCCCACAGTTAGTAGGAAAATTTGAATTGAAATTAGAGGGAGTACTTTCTGAGCACAGGGTGATCTTATTAGATCCCCTGCCGAGTTGGCTGTCTACGAGTATCTGCACACCAATAGATGCATTTGGTTTAATACATCTCCTGCAAACCAAGGAGCTTGGGTTCAGGGAAAACCATTAATCCCTCTATGCGTTTGCATTAAAAATGTAGGGAATAATGTGACACTTAAATGTCATGTCAATTAAAGACATTGCAATAACTGATATTAACTTAGGAACAGGAATCCAATGAAGATAAAATGCTAAACAACTCCCAGATCCCAATAATACAACTCGCACTGTGAAATAAGTTGTGTATAAATTAGATCTCTGCTATTACAACACAATCGGTAGTAGCTACAGGATCACAAACACGATTTTAATGTCTGGTTTACTTTAAGGCATTGGATGGCTTATATTTTAATTCTGTGCACCTACATGATGTTAACAAAGATGAGCTGATTTGGAGTTAAAAGTAGTACACGAGTTTGTATTGTCAGGGGAAAATCTTCACGTGCATATGGATTTTTACATAGAAAATCGTGGGCTTATTAAAGAACAGTGATTAATCATTGTACCAAATTTACTTTCTCGTGGGATAAAAACCACAGACCAGATATATAAATCTTACAAGTAAAATATTTTCCTTAAAATAGGCTAGCAGTGACATTCTTGCAGATAAAAGCATAATGTATTTCTTGTTTTCTAATGGTGTGAAAGGCCAGTATGTTAAGGTTTTTCGATGTTAAAATAAAAATAAAAAAAAAACATGGAACCCATCCTGTACCCTTCTTCCTCCATTTCTGCCAATTCCTACCCATTCTTGTTCAAGGTAGGTGAGGTGTGAGGTCCATCCAAGCACACTTTGGGTGCAACAAGAGTGTGCAGTGAAAATCACTCTCCATGTGCTTTTTT
The DNA here is from genome assembly GCF_027358695.1 of Spea bombifrons. NCBI lineage: Eukaryota > Metazoa > Chordata > Amphibia > Anura > Pelobatidae > Spea > Spea bombifrons. The sequence continues at coordinate 73,898,284 of NC_071089.1, read as the reverse complement.
AGTCAAAGGATGTAAAGCTATGGGAAAAGAAAACATTAATTACCTTTTCTTGGCCCATACAGCAATTTTCCGCAGATACCAAGTTTATCTTCCATCCACTTGAATAGGCCCCTTGGAATTTAATGGTGTCAATTGAAGTCAGTGGAGGATGCAGTGCATCCTTTAAACATTAGAAGCCGCTGGTGCACAAGAGTGTATATACCCCCCCCAAAGGGTAGTTATTTTATTTTAACCCCTGCCAACCCACCCGCTACATTTTTACCATATTTTACTTACCTACAACAAATGCAACTATAAGCAAATGCCCTGTTTGCATTATACAAAATCTGCCCCTGCTGTAAGTTGTGGTTAGGCTAGTAAATGTAAATCAGTGTGGTTATTCTAAGCTTTTTTGGTGATTGGGCTAGTTCATAAACACAGGTATTGAACCTGTACAATGGGCAAAAATATAAAATATTATGTATGAAATCAACCACTATTACCCTTATAATGCGCGTAAACAGACAAATATCTATTATTTATATGATTCGAACAAAATAAGAAACTTGTGAATCTACATTTAGAAAATAAAATCTAACCATCAATTTGAAATAGCCTTGGCATATTACTTAGCAAGCCATACTAATCTTCAATCTGACTTCCCTTGCTAAAATTGTATGAGTACACATCCTGTAATTAGACTATTGTGCTACAATGGCACTATTCTTATCTTCTATAAACAGATGCCTGAAATCTAATAGCAAGTGGGATGTTCAAGAGATTACATAAGAGTATCTTAAAATCCCATAGAACATAACATATCAGATTGGTAAGGAACAAAAGAGAAATGATATTAGTGCAAGTCAACAATAAAAAGCAAATAATGGGATTTCTGCCTCTCAAGGAAGATGCCTGCCATCAACAAGAGTTTGTTACTTAGACAATTATCAAAGGTATGTGTAACATCCCTTGCTAACCGTGTAGTGTATAATGGCAAGAAATAATTAAACACTGGAGTAGATTAAACAATAAAAAGCCATTTGATTTAGCTCAATAACAAAACTTTTTATAAACATATACCATATATAGTATTTTTGTGTTTAAACTGGCAAATCTATATATCTATATAAAATCTAAATATGACACCCCAGCTATAAAATACACTTTATTGCATATACTAAATGAGTGTTATCAAGTCAACAGGCTATGGGGAAGACATACTTCTGCAACTCTTGAGCTGTACCTTCTCCCTGATGCAAGTCATTTTTTTTTTTAACATTTATTTTTTTGACAGATTTAAAAAAATGCATTCTTTTTTTCAAGAGGCTGTCTGGGACATCAGTGTTCTTTAACGTGATTCTTTTACTAGAGAATACTCCGTTACGTTTGTAGTAAAAGGAATTTTGAATAACTATAAATGACCATGACATTTATTGAGTATTTTCCCTTGCTAGTATTTCTGTAGTGGAGGTTATTCCGTTACTTATATAGGTTACAGCAGTAATAAATGTTGGAAAAGGTGCACATATATTTTGTCTTGGATTTATTGAGTTTAAAATCAATTACCTGTTATAAAGTTCTCTTCCTTCTCTACAAAGTACGCCTGAACCAGTGAACAGAAATCAGCACATTAACAACAGAACAGAGATACGTTTACAACAGGACAGAGATAAGTTATTGGCGAGGAATAATCATGCAGATCGAGAGAACAGAATGTAAAAATTGCTACACGCACACATAACATTGTTTCTTAAATACCGTATTTGCCCGAATATAGGCCGCACTCCCTCCCCCCCACTTTAAGTCTTTAAAGTGGGGGTGCGGCCTATATTCGGGGTCTAGTGCCTGACGCCCGGGTCATGCAGTTTCGGATGCCGGGCAGGCAGCAGGGTAGGATGCAGATCCCCCACAGCGGTGCAGGGGAACCGTATCCTACTCTCTGATACGCTCAGACAGCCTCCCCTGCCGGCACTTTCCACGGGGGGGAGTGCCGGCATGGGAGATTGTCTAAGCGCATCGCGCAGACGTTCACCGGCGACTCCCACGAGGGGAGTCCCGGCAAGGGAGATTGTTAAAGCACATCGTGCAGACGTGCCGGCAGCGGAGGTTGTTTGCGCGCATCGCCGCAGCCGGTGAACGTCCGCACGATACGTTTTACCTCTGCCCCCCAAGACTTACCAGAGCAGACTCCCGGCGGGCGGGGGACATCTACGCAATACGCGTATACAACTTCCGGTGCCGGCACATAACATATGGGGCAGAGTGGCAGCATATCTCAGGGGGGAGGGCAGAGTGGCAGCATATCTATTACAAAACTTTTTCTTTAAAAAAGCACCAAACTTTTAGGGTGCGGCCTATATTCGGGTGCGGCCTATATTCGAGCCAATACGGTATATTTCTTATTTTAATCTGTAAAGGCCATTCCATACCGTGTAGAACAATAAAATGTGGAAATCAAGAAATGTGACAGATCCATTATAAGCAACAAAGAAATCCTCTTTATATCGCTTAAACTTCATGCTAACTCTCTTAAAAGTCTTTCAAAAAAGTGATTTTAACTGGTATAGTATGATTCTACTCTTATGCAACCAGATTGCCGTTGTCACTAGCACAGTGCCAGCACCAAACAAATCCGAGGATTTGAGGATGAAAAACAGCTTTTCTATCAGGAAACTAGAGAAAACAGAATGAGGAAGACAATCATAACTAGACTTACAGTTGAACTGGAAACCAACACAACATTCCCTCTGCTTTGTAAAAATGTTTCTGATATATATAAATATATATACATAAACAAATGATTTGTTGTTTTTACTGACTCTTCTCCGACAATCACTTCCCCGTCTCTGCTTCCCTGCTACTCTGCTCCTCATTCCCCATCTGTGTTTTTCTTTCCTCTTCAGAGTATTTCTGTATCATGGTGGAGCCTTTATGTACACCACAAGGACAATCTTTCCCGCCATTCCTCCAATCGGGGGAAAGGTTGTCCACATGGTGTGTGTGAAGGCTCCGCCCTGTTGTAGAAGTACTGAAAGGATGAGAGGAGAGTGCAGACAGAACAGAGGAGAAGAAGTGGAGAAAGAAGAGGGGAGATGAGTAAGTGTAGACACAGAATTGATTGTAGGAAAAGGTAAGGAGAGCGTGAGTGGGGGAAAAAAGGAATTCTCAAACGAAAATTCAGGACTTTCTGCTTAGATTTTGTTTGTTTCGATTGGGGATCCCTCCTCGTTTTAAGACATTCGTGTAAAGTAACAAACTTAACATTTGTTTAAATTTGTACAAAACCAAATACACAAGTCAAATATATATGTTGATAAAGTTCTCCGTGGAGAGACTGGAATTTTTGACCAGAGTCCCGGCAAGGGAGATTGTTAAAGCACATTGTGAACGTCCACACGATGCTTTTTGCCTCTGCCCCCAAGACTTACCAGAGCAGACTCCCGGGTGTCTTGTGGGGCCGGCGGGGGACATCTACGCAATACGCGAATACAGCTTCCGGTGCTGGCACGTAGATGTCCCCCGCCGGCCCCGCAAGACACCCGGGAGTCTGCTCTGGTGAGTCGGGGGGAGGACAGTGGCAGCATATCTCGAGGGGGGGGGGAGGACAGAGTGGCAGCATATCTATTACAAAACTTTTTCTTAAAAAAAGCACCAAACTTTTAGGGTGCGGCCTATATTCGGGTGCGGCCTATATCCGAGCCAATACGGTGTATGTATATATATATATATATATATATACACAAAGAAAAAAACAAGTTTCATATATACGGCAGAAAATGGGAAAATTGCACAAAAGACACATAGGTTAAAGACTACTATCATGTTAGAATGAGCACAACCTACATAAACCAGGTACGGAGAATAGGGAGGGATGGAGGCTGGTTAATGCAATCAGTTATATCAGAATAAAAAATGAGTAAGTGGCTGTTCCTTTAACTACCCTTAAATCCTGCCATGAATGTTAAATACCCTACACTCGGTATGGAGTTACGGTATTTAAGCCAAATAGCAAAATGTAAGCTTCAATGTCACCATGAAGCGCTCATCTGTCACCATTACATTATGTAACTTCCCCTCCTTATCATATAAGGAAAAATATTCTTAAAACACCTTGCAGGGAGATCTTAAAGGGATAAACGTGTAGTATTAATCATCTGCGGAGGGTGACAGTAATGCCCTTGTAGCTTTATCTCTTTTTTGGCAGTAATAAATGTTAATACCCTCCTTTCTCTAGAAGAAATTGCCATTTTATTCCTAAATGGTTACCAACTATAAATGTGAATCTATTACAATCAGGACAGATTGTGACCATACTGACATTCTCCTAAATACAACTATACATAGCCATACAGCTCATCAGATCTTAGCCATGCCTTCCTGTTTCTTAAATAGACTAAATTGACAATTATAAAATTACCAACATATGTGCCCATCTCTCTCTCTCTCTCTCTCTCTCTCTCTCTCTCTCTCTCTCTCATTTTCCAAATTCTCTCTTCTTTCTACCTCTCCCTCCCCTTTCCTGTCCCCCTTCTCTCATTCTCCCGTAGCCCTTCTCTCTCTCTCTCTCTCTCCCCCCCCTCTCTCTCTTTTGTTGAAGAAAACCACACTTGTGTTGCTTAAAATACATACGGTAGCTATTGTTAGAGTGGGGTTTTCACCTTTTACCAAGACAAACTTTTTAAGGATTGCTTCCGGGAGAGTGTCAAGGATGTGGCAACGGTGTGTGGTCAGGGGTGTGGTTTTATAATTTAGAGACTGTTTTTTAAAAAACATTTTTGAACATCAGTGAGAAAAGAGATGGAAAATAAAGAAATTAAAAACATGTCAGAAGAGAGAGGGAGACAATGGAAAAAAGAAGAGACAAAAAGAGAAAGGTGAGAAGATTAAAGAGAAAGCAGAGAAGAAAGAAAATAAGACGATCAAGAGAAAGAGGGAAATCAAATGGAGAAATGAGAGGTGATAAAGGAGAGAGAAAGGACCAGCAGGAGGAAATGAGAGAAGAAAAAAAGGTAAAGACCTTGCCTTTACAGACAGAGCCATTCAATGTCCACTCTTACTGATTCTAACATGTAACTTCACAGCAAGCTTTATACTGGCTTATCCTGTTAATTACGTGTAATGACGTGTAGTGCACTCACACATAACTACTTTTATTAGAGTTTCTACGCTAGTGCTATTCCTTTTCTTTCCCTTGTACATAGATGTACGCAACATAAATAAATAATAATAGCATAGTGTAAATTAATTTCTAGACTTAAGTTTTTTTTTAGCTTATTGGCACTGTTTATGCATTTGCTTCTCTGATGCCCTCCCACTAACTGTCTGTTCCTCTGAGAATTAATGACATGCAGCCTGGATTCGAAACCTTCAATATCTCTGCTCAGGTAAACAAATCTGAAATAAATACATATTACCATATGCCTCAAAAGAACAAAGAGTCAAGAGGTGAAACTACACACATACAATAGATATAAATGTCCAATAGATTGCTGATGCTGGAAGAATGCATTTGTAAAATGCTGAGATAAAATGTGGATTTTACAAATGCCTAGTCTGGGTTCTAAGGGTACAGAGCTTTATTAGACAAAGTAAGATCAGCCTTGGCATATTTGTTCTGGTTATTGCTTGTATGTTACAAGCAAATTAGTCTTAAACAACATTAAAGACTAGTCCAACATCCAAGAGAGTTGTTGTATAGAAATCAATGTCACTACTGAGGTTCTGCATCTTAAACACTCAACTGTTACCCCATGTTTACTGCTAAAAGAAATGTACCTATTCATGCCAACAGATAGCTTTGGCTTGCTTAACCAGTCAATTATACTTTTACTACTACTGATTGAAACATTAAGTAGGTCCTTACAATAAAACAGTCTTGATTACTGGTATTTTTAGGCATCTATAGGCAGGTCAAAACTTACAAAAGGAAAAATGCATGCTTGTATGTAAAATGTAGTAACTAGAAACCACAAATTCATTTATACAAATTTACAGTAATTATGCTGGATCTCGTACAGCAGAGTAGGTCGGGTCAGAGTAGACAAGGCTGAATAGAGCTGAAGACTCGGAGGTCAGCCGAATCAGAGGGCAAGGAATAAGTCAGACAAGCCTGGTTGGTAACAGGAGAGCACGGATAACAGCCAAATCAGGAGACTAGGAGCAGGTCAAACAAGCTAGGTCGGTCACAGGCAAAATCAGGAGACAAGGAGCAATGTCAAACAATCCAGGTCACAACGGGTCAAAGTGTTCAAAATAGAGCAGCAGCACAAGGTACAAGTAACACCAAGCAAGGGTAAAAAGCAAGGGTAAATTAATATTGAAAGTATCAGGTTAAAATATGCTGCAGGTACTGAGAATGAGACACAGGAGGACAGGCAGGGTCAACCGAGGTCACAGATGCGCGTCACTACTGTAGACACAAGATTACATGACCGTGCATTCCCAAACTGGATGGACCATGGCCGGCCGCATGGAAACAGAGAGTCGCGGGACATGATATCGGGTAAGTCCTTACATTTACACATGCTACACTTAAGCATACTCATTAGCACGCACGTACACTCCCTCTCACACCACTTATATATGCACATTCATGATCGCACATTAATACAACACATACATATCCATACTAGCACAAACACTTACACACTCATGCTAAAACACTCTCTCACACCACTTACACATCTATCCTCTATCCTAAAACACACTTAGGATAGACACGCTCGTACATAGAAACGCTTTCACATACAGATTCATGTTAATGCACAATTATACATAGACATTCATGCTCACATACACTTATACTTAGACACTCATGCTCACATACATATTACACTATATGACAAAAATATGTATGTATGTGGACACCCCCAAAATAAATTTAAGTATTTCAAATTTTAAATGTGGCAGTGTCATAGTAGGCCACCTTTACCACAAGTCAGATAGTCTCCTGTCCACTCCAAGTGTTATTATTGTGATGTCGAAGCTTCTATGAGTAACAGTTTGTTTGCCATGAAGTGGTAGACCGCTCACAAAGCAGGACCACCGAGTGCTGAAGCTTGTAGTGCAATAAAATATCCTGTCCTTTGTAGCATTATTCACTACATAGTTCCAAACTGCTTCTGGAAGCAACAGGCAGCTGTACACAAACCGAAGATCATTATGCGCAATGCAAAGCCTTGGCTGGAGTGATGTACAGCATACTGCCACTGGACTCTGGAGCAGTGGAAACGTTCTCTGACCTTAACCCCATTGAACACCATTGGGATGAAATGGAATGCTGATTGTGTGTCAACAACAGTGCCTGACCTCACAAATGCTCTTTTTCGCTGAATGGGCACAAATTCCCACAGAAATACTCCAAAATGTTGTGAATAGCCTTCCCAGAAGAGTAGAGTGTTATAGCCGCAAAGAGAGAGGGCAACTTTATATTAATACCTATGGTTTTGAAATGTGATGTCCAACAATGTGATGTCCAATTCCCAGGTATGGTTATGCTGGATGTTCCTTAGTCACTGATCCTCCACTGGTACTTGTCTTCCTTATAGCATTGCTGACGCAAAATAAAATTAATATTACAAATAATTTGATTTTTTTTAATCTCCCAGAGTGGGGTTTCACAATTTGTGCCTCTTTCATCCACTGATTGCTCTCACTTTTGCCCTTTAGAGGCTTAATTCTGTGTAGGAGCTGACATAGTACCTGTTATGTGAAGCCAGTGTCATCCATCCAAGCAGGCAGCAATCACAACACTACAGTACCATCAAAGCATTAATTGACAAAGTACAAATCTCCTCTTCCTCACAGATGGCTGTTGAGGGCCTACGTATACTTCTTTTTACAGAATTGGGAGTTCAGACAGTACTTTCTAAAAGAGTATGAATTTTATTAAGTATGTCTTCCAGCAGATGGTAAATTGTTTAATTAAATAGTCCAAGGACTAGATGCACTTAAGTATCCAATTTTTTTCTGTAAACTTGCCAAGGAATGCTTTTACATATTTGTTTAAGCATGTTTTACGTCTCAGTTGTCTGGTAAATACCGGAGAGTTTAATTTAGCACTATTGATATTGAATTGTAAAGTTGTATACTTTACCAAACACATTTTTCATGACAGTGAACTAAGGTCATGCATAATGCGCTGCCAGCTTAATATTTGGCACTGAGTATTTTTTGAATGTAAAAACATGCACTTTTGTGGTGCTATCACATGGTCATTTATTCATCACTGTTTGTCACGTCTGCAATACAGCAGAAGATCCTCGCTGCAGAAATTGGGAAGGCGCCTCCTGGCGGAGATGGAGGGCCCAGCAACGAAACACCAAAGTGAATCACGGACACAGGAGCGTAGCGCAGTACAAAATCCAGGAACGAAAATAATAAATAAAAAATAATAAATTCAGGGGTCAGGCAAAAGAGTAGTCGGGGTCACGAGCTGAGGTCAGGGCAGGCAGCAAACATCAAGGTCAAAAACTAGCCGGAGTCAGAACCAATAAATAACAAAGGAATATGGAACGCTAGTGAAGGCTATTAGGCACTATCACAGGCAAAGGTGAAGTGCCTACTGAGGGTTTAAATATCCCTCTCACTTACAGGATCCTCCTACCCACCTAATTAGGGGGAGGAGGAAAAAAGATAAATGTCGCTTTAAGAAGCGACATGAATATTTATGAGTTAGCCGTTCGCGCATGCGCGAACGGCACTCCTGACGTCGAGGCGCGCGCCCCGTCAGGATCCAGTGATCTCTGCGGGGACGCGCGTCTAACCGCCGGACGGACCTGGCGGCGGCTCCCGCCAACGGAACGAGCAGGGGGCTGGACGCGCGGGCTGCGTCTCAGCTCCCCTACCACGGAGGAGGTAACACTGTTCTATGTTGTTGGTTAGTCAAATCGAAACTCTCTAAATTGTTTTAAGGCTTTTTTTTCTCATTAATCACAGATGGTATAGTTAAATTGAAATCTTTTCCCTTTTGTTCCGGAATGAGTATGAATAATTTTAAGCACATACTGGGGTTTTTCTCACAGACTGGCAATATGCGTATTGTATGTTCCAATTAATAGGAATATTTCAGATGTTCAGAACTCCATTTTGTCTGATTAAATTTGTATTTTATTTAGAATTCTAGAGGAATGTGTTGCCTTCCTTATACACTAGACTTGTGCATTCGGATTGGTACAACTTGGGAAAGGGTGTGCCTGCAAGCATTTTGCCCGAAGATAATCATGTGTGAACTTCTGCAAAAGGGTGGAGCTTCCGGTGACATCCTCTCCCTGTTTTTTTTTGCGGAAGTTCACCATGATGTCAAGTCCACAGAGATGCGGATGAAGACAGAAGACGCAAGAGAGAGAAGAGAGTGTGAGAGAGTGACTGTGCATGCCGGACAATTAATTTTGGTTACTGAAAATATGTGCAAGCAAGATCTTTATTACAACATTTGTTTTAACAACATACATAGACACATTCTATTTTTACTTAGATCTTAGATTTTAAATGTACATTATATGACCAAAATTATGTGGACACACTTACTAATGATTGGATTTAGATGTTTCAGCAACATACATTGCCAACAGTTTTCCAAAATCAAGAACATAGGCAGCTATATCCATAGACAAACATTGGTAGTAGAATTAGTTGTACTGAAAAGCTCAGTGACTTTAAATGTGCTACAGTCATTTCTGCCCTGTGCCAGTCGACCGTGGATGCTGTTATCGTAAAGTGGAAGCATCTAGGAGTAACAACAGCTCATCCTCATACACACTCACAGAGCGGGGCTGCCGAGTGCTGAAGCGTGTAAAGTGTAAACCTCGCCTGTGCCTCTAGAAGCAACATCAGCACAAGCACTGTGTCTTGGAAGCTTCATGAAATTGGCTTCATTGGCTGAACGGCTACAAACAAGCCAAATATTGCTTTGCGCAATGCCAAATGTTGGCTGGAGTGGTGTAAAGCACACCATGACTGGAGCTGGGGAAACGTGTTCTCTGAAGGGATGAATCATGCTTCTCTATGTGAAAGTCTGATGGATGAACCTGGGTTTGGCGGATGCCAGGAGAATGCTACCTGCTAAAAGCATAGTGTCTCCTGTAAAGTATGGGGCTGTTTTTTAGAGCTTGGAATAGGCCCATTTGTTCCAGTGAAAGGTAATGTTAATGCTACAGGATGTAAAGACATTTTATACAATGCTTCCAACTTTGTGGCACCATTTTGGAGAAGGCCCTTTCCTGTTCCAGCATGACAAAGCAAGGTCCATAAAGACATGGTTTGATGAGCTTAGTGAGAACTGGAGCGGCCTGCACAGAGCCCTGACCTTAGCCTCAATGAATACTTTTGGGGTGTGAATTGAATTCAGCCAGGCTTTCAACTTTCAACAGCGTAAAAAATTCAACCATCAACCAATTAATAAATACCCCTTCTCCTTCTACCCTAATATGCTCTTTGGAACACTAATACAGTCAGATATCATCTATCCTTGTATTAGCCTTTAAAAGTACTATTAAATGCTTCAGTTTCCGCAACAAGACTCCCGCATTTGTGATATGGCTAAGAATGTATCTACTGCTGCCTCTTTTAGGTTTGATGTGATGAATATTGATTTATAAAGTTCACCTGAGTTTAATCTCTCTATCCTTTTTACACAGGAACTTTTCACACGCAGTAGCCTATTTTTATCAAGAAAATTACATAATGGTGGGATTGTTTCATAAATTTGTTGCATGAAGTACATGGCAAGATAAGAAGGAAATTTGTGGTTGTGCCCTAATGTTATATATGGATTGATTTGCTACTCTTAATGTCTGTTGTGGATAGGACAACCGTTTTTGTGGAGATTAATATTAGCAGGGTTTTTTTGATTGACATTCCAACATTTTTTTTTATACATGATACCGGACTAGGGATTCAAATCGGTCATGACATTTTAAGGCCAGGATACACCTGGTGGCTCCCATTGGGCATATGGGGTTTGACATTGTTTTTGGCATGAATGTGCCCTTTTTGCTCACATATAGTTATGTGAGAGCATTTTTAAATGTTACTAAAATAAAATTATAAGCAACTATTTATCAACTTGCTATCATTTATTAATATGCAACAAGAGGAACTTACAGAGTTTCAGCCCTCGCTGGCTGTGCAGCATCAAACAAAGATCTCAATAATTACTTTTACCCTTTTACCGTTACAATTATCAGCTTGAGTAAGGAATTAAATATCTTCAAGCAGCTTGAAATACGGTTTAGGTACATAAGTAAGGACATTTTACCTTACTTGTTTCACCCAGACACAATGAATGCAATCAGTGATGGCCGTTCGGCACCGATTTGCTCGCTCTCTATACTAATCAAATACATCTTCTCTCCATGATCATTATGCCACAAAAGTACTTTTGCTAGTAAGTCTACCAGACCGCTTAACCTGATCTAATCTTTTTAGTTCTGCAGTGCCTGTGATGCTTTATGTGCAAACTGTATCCATATTTAGCAGTCAATAACTTTTATAGATGATGAGAAAAATGTAGCAATAATTTGGTCTGCAAATTGTGTTGAATATGATGACACAGCTTTCAATAGACCCAAATCTGGGACAGTACTAACAGCCAGACTTATTTCCTTGGCCAGTGTCCCGTTATCAGGACTGGGGGCATTTGCTTATGTACATACGCGAAAGATATCTCATGAAACTACCCTGTTGTGAAAGTAACATGGGGGACACAACATACATCATGTGCTTAGGATTTGTCCAGGATTAGTCAGGATTGTTGGTAAGTATAAATGGTCAATGTAGAAATAAAATGTTACATTTTGTAACTGCTGATGCTGCAACTTCAAGTAACTGGTATATTGAATAAAGTAAAGAAAGAACATGCATGCATGTTTTTTTTTCTATTCCCCACTATATTTTTACAGAGTTTATTTTGAAGAAAGTAGTTAAATAAATAACAATGAAATTAATGATATCGGAACGGCAGAGAATTAAAAAATAATAGGAAACAAATTTTCCCAAAATTATTCACATTTTGTGCTGGTCGGGGCATGAGCAAGTGTTTTTACAAGAACTTAATGGGACATAAGGGACAATGGGACAGAAAATAAACCTTTGGCACTCTGGAGGTGGTATACTATAATCCCTATTATGCATGTGCAGGTGTTATAGCATAGCCCTCGTCAGCATACAATTTGCCATACATATGGAAACAGTGCAGCTGATACTGAGCATAAGCACAAAGTGAACTGATATATGTGATACAGCATAAATCCCATTACTGTATATTGTGCAAAACACTAATGGCTGTATTCCATGGCTGTTATTATCATAATATAGAAAGCAAGAGATGGTAGTACAGCTTGAATCCCTATCTTTATATAGTGATCCACACACACACAGACATGGCACAGCATGACTTCTATCATTCTATAGCAAGCCAGACACAGATGGCGGTACAACTACAAATATATATATATATATATATATATATATATATATATGAGTAGGTGCTATATCAAAATCTAAAAAAATATATTAATAAAAAATGCAATTATATATATAGTGCTGCTCTCACCTATTTTTGTATTTAATACAGATGTTGGTACGGTATGACACCCACCATTATATGATGTGCCAGAGATAGACTGTGGTACAACATAACTCCTAACATTATATAGCAAGTCAGACACAGACGGTGGTACAGCATAACTCCCTTCACTGCATATTGAGCCAGGCACTGATGGTGGTACAGCTTAAATTCCTTAACTATATATTGAGTTAGACATTGATGGTGGTACAGCACAACTCCCATCTCCCATCATTATCATCATTTTCATTTGTATTTAATTGACTTTTCACTTTTACTCTTACCATACTCTTTCACGCTTTCTATATATAGACAACCATTCATAGGTTTGGGATCACTTAGAAATGTCCTTGTTTTTGAAAGAAAAGCAAATGTTGTCCATTACAATAACATCAAATGGATAATAAATATGGTGTAGACATTGCTGATGTTGTAAATTACTATTGCGGCGGATTTTTAATGAAGTATCTTCATAAGTGAAGTCCAAGTTTAAAAGGCTAATTCTAATGATTCTAATCATTAGAAAACCCTTTGCAATTATGTTGCTAGAAATGTGACCCCAAACTTTTGAATGGTAAAATATATGTATAATTCCCTGAGTCAAGAGACAGCTTTTAATTGCAGAACTGGCAGAACACTCCATTTTTTTACCTCTATTATATAACTAAAATTGATATCATACTATGTGTACTCAGTGAATTACAGAATTAGCTATATTAATTTATGGGGAGGGCAATAGTACCCACAGTACATTTTTGTATTTTATGAATCTGTGTAGAGATACATCTTGTATTGCTTGCTCACTATCTGATCTAACTAGGAAACTAGTTTGTATTTTTTCCTTGTGTTTTTTTAAGTAATATCATCATCTTAGAAAGGTCACATAGGCGTTATCCGAATCTCTATGAAGTATAATTTACTGGTTAGTTACGTTTTACGCTTACAAAAGATTTCCTTTTCTAATTTGATTTTTTAGATTTGTGTCTCTATACATACAACTTAATCCTATCTTGACAAGCTGTTTTTTTATGCTTCATTTTATGTAACCCTATGAAGGCTGTTAGTTTGCGGGTCAAGATGTTGTTAATTTGTATTTGATTTACTTTTAATAAATACCATTCGTTGGTGTGTAAAGATAAGCTATATTTCCTCATGTAATAATTAGGGACTACTTCAGGACTATCCACTCTCTCTAGCACCTCTATTTATGCTTTTGCCACTACTTTTGGCATCAGATGTGCACTCATAGTCTGTCTTCATCCGGATACACAGCTCTGTCTGTCAGAATAACACACCATGTCTGTGTCTGTCCAAGGAATATTAAGAGTCTTAATAGGGGTCTCAGCAAGTGGAACTAGCTATACAATAAAATACTAGAAGCATAACAAATGTAATCCACAGATTGCTTCAATCTGAAAGGGAGCATCTGCATCAGTCTGGCGGGATACTAGCTTCACTGGTGTTCTGTTTGTAGCTTTCAATGAAGCAAAGCAGAATGAATATACATGGTATGTTGGTTAGTATCATATTTAATAACCTTTAATTGTGTGTACTAAATTGCAATTTAATATTATTTGCCCTTGTAACTTTTAGCAGCGACTGCTGTCAATGATATGCGGGGACAGGATAGGATGGTTTGTAAAAGTGCCATCTCACCTTAAAACCTTTGCCAGGTTGCCATTAAAATAAACCGGGTTGTCAAACTGGAGTGACACTGCGTAAAAGTGATTTGTTAACACTTTAATGGCAATATATATAGATCTAGTTGGTCTATAAGAATGGTAACTATAGGTTTAGAGAAAAGGTGAATCCATTAGCATCCAGAAGTTTATTTTTTTTAATAGCAGTGCTGAATTTCAATCTCAAGAACAGACCTCTGAGGTCCCAAAGGCTCATGTAAATTTAAATCATTTTTCTGTGTTGGCCCAACTAAAGACTTCATTTTCTCTTGGCCTATTACAGCTACTTTTTTTATAACAGTATGCACAAAATTAAACAAATTTACAGTCAACCCAAAGATAGATAGAAGAACGGGCACCCCAGGTGGGCTAATTGAGGTTTACCTTTTATAATCTATAATTAATGTTTCTGTGTTTGTTTTTATAGTGCTTTGAATAACAGCATGATTTATGTATAAAGCTGGAAACAATGTAAATGTAATTTTTGTAAAATGCGAACTGGTATAAATGAATGACGGCAGCAGTCAAAGAATGGCTGCATCATTGACTGCTTAGGGAATTTGAAAAGGGGGTTGAATAGTGCAGCACAGTCAGCTATGGGGTTAAGTTAGCATACAATAATTGTTATGTTAACTTTTAACATGCTTTTGAAAACATATTAGTATTATCAACATAACTCATTTAGAACACAATTTGAAATGAAAAAAAAAATGATACAATGCAATGGGTTTAATTAGTCGATAGCTGCAGATTGTAACACATTTTTATGGCTTAACAAATTTCTAGTGTTGCCAAATGCTAAAAATCTTCCCAGAAATATTTTTTTTTTTTGTTCATGTGAAATGTTGCTTCACTCGTAAGTATTCATATAACAATTGGCGTGTGTCTAAAGCAGGCCACAGAAAATATGTTGTTTTTATCTGATCATAAATTCAAAGGAAAGAATAAAGTAACGTATAGTGCAATTAATGCCTTGTTCAAGTGGAACAGTAGCTTTACATTTTCAAAAAACAGCCAAAATAATTTTGTTAACAAACTGAAGAAGTGTAGATGACCCTTCAAGAGAGATAATATAATATACTGTATATTATAACAATATAAAATGGCAAACATCAATAGCACGAGATTTGCCCTGAAAACTTACTCTTAATTGAAATCTGGCCATATGTCATTCTACTGAGAGAGCCCACAAGGTATTGTGGCCTGGGGCTGCAGATCTAGGGGGACAGTAGTCACCCTCTTCAAAAACCGCTGGAAGGGCAGATTACCATTTTGGATGATCAGGCTCCCCAGTACGCCGCTGATTTCTCCAACATACCCATTCAAAGAATGGAGGCTTGCTTTAAATGGCACTGCACTCGTTTAAGTCATGGAACGTAAGGGTATGACGTCATATCTCACCACTCTGCATGTAGGATAGGGGGCATGGAGAGGGGGCTGTGGTGTGCTGCCTGGGTCTGGCTTTGGTCAGAGCCCAAGGTAAATATGCATGCATTTAACACCTTCTGTACTAATGTATATGCTCACCCGTATGCCTCCAAAGCAATTAAATAATCTCTATTGCTTCTAGCCTTAGCTATAATTTAGAATGTAAAAAAAAATATTTTAAGTAAAAATATTTTTAGTTTTTTCTATTGTTAATAATGTTTATAAGGAAATAATGTACTTTGTGTTTTTAACAGAATGGCGGAAAAGAATAGAGTACTGGGAATTAACATTCCGACATAACATAATCAAGCCCATTATTGGGATGGTATGGTCACATTTTAATTAAAATTGTGAAGTTAAATCTCTATTGCATATACACTTTGGCCCTGCATTTACTATATAATAATGTATGTATAATGCTTAAGTAATTTCCTTTACTGATAAAAAAAATAATCTATTGTTAGATTTTGATTGACAAATGGAGAATGAGTAGGAGATAAATTATCGTGAATACATGTAATCAGTATTCTGTTTACTGACTGAGACATCTGCAAATGATAGCAGGATTAAAATTCAGTGTATTTTTAGAAATGGTGTGACCTAGATGCAAAAAAAACCGATCTCTTTCTGTGTACTATACATATATTTTATATACTCACAAGAATTGATATACATTGAAAATGCACACTCAAACTGTTATGGTGGGGACAACAAAGGTGATAAAAAACACTCCACTTAAAGTTAACAAATAAGGAAACATTACCGAACACTAATTTGCATCCACCAGGCAAGCCTAAAGCCTTGTTTTTCCCATAGAAATCCTAGAAATAGATTTCTTATGACCTTTCTTGTCCCCACCATGACATATTTTGGTGTGACCCACATGCCAACCCAAGCCTTAAGCAGTAAGCCAGTATCCAACCTAAGGATGAAACAGCTGTCAATGAGTGGTGATCTGGCTTCTGCACCTCTGTCCCAGGCTTTGTTTCAAAGATGTCTAGCACAACAGACATGAGCTCTAAGGGATCCATAGATAAAGTGGATTTAGAGGCAAAAAGAGGTGTGCGTTGATAAACTGATTTGCAAATGTCTACTCAGAGTCCTGCGCACTATGGGAACTATATGGGAAAAACAAGTCTTTAGGCTTGATCATGCGTGATCATGTGAAGAGAAATATAATGAATGCAAAAATATACAGGTTTCCTCAGTAAATGGTATTACCAAACCCCTTAAAGGGACAGCTTAATATCCCAGACAGTCTCATGAAAGAAGAATGCATATTAAGGTACTTTCTGAGTACTTTAACCCCCTTTTGCAACATTTGCTGAGCCAGTGCTGATGCTGACTGGTGGGTTTCTGCAGAATCCCCCAAGCATTTCCAAAGGGGACACCATGTACATTTAAAGGGACCACTCTGCTATCATGTGCATTAAAGTGCATATGATGGCTGTAGTTTCCCCATTAAGATTCTAAATATATAAATGTTGTCCATAGTAGTAAGGTACCTTTTTGGTCAGTGTGGTAATGGCCTTCTAGCTGCTTTGAGAAAATGTGGCATTTATTTTGTGGGTTTTTTCTATATCTAATAGTGAGCCCCATTCAGTGTCCTTCTCAAAGCTCCTAGCTGTTTCATTATATAAAGTAACAAAATGTGCCTGTTGCCAAGAAAAAAATGAGTTAACATTACTAAAATATACATAGCATCATATTAACATTTAACAAAAATAGCCATATAACAAAAATGTAAATGTGGACTAAGGATTTGAGTCAATTTGGTTCTTGAGCAAAACAATAAGAAACAGAGCACAAATCCAGTTGTGCTAGGATGAGATGGTAGCTGGTCAATGTTCCATGTGCTTCAGACACATTGCAGCCCATTCCATGATCTAGTCTTTCTTGTCAGAGGTTGGAAAAATACAACTTGTATCCTCCAAGTTTCTCTACTTTGGTATTTTACTGACTCATGCAGGGATTTCACACAGATGAGTGCGGCTTGTTTTTCCCACCTCTAAAAGACCTGCCTTGTCTAACCATAAGAAGGAATTACCAGTCAGGAGGCCATTGTAATGCATATGAAAAAGCCCACTATTTGTTTGGTACATTTTTTTTTAAGTCAGTCCAAAAATAATATTATCTTTACATAAACCAAAATCCCATGGTTTTTAGTTCTGGGGAGAAGAGTTGACTGAAACCATGAACCCAAGTGTTACTGTAGAGTGCGTGTGCTCATGTCATTCCTGAATATATACTTATCACACAATCGGTGGTGTAGATATCTCCGTTATATTTAACATGCAATGTGCAAATGATTTTAATCTTGTCTATTTTTGGTGATCGCTGACAGACAAGTGAAACCTTGCAATTATTTTTATCTCTAAAGAAGAAATATATTTGTTATCTAGTGCTAAATTTAAGTGGACGATCCTGAAAATAAACCTGTTAATTCTAAATAAGTAAGAGGGATTTATATTCTCTTTATACAGGAGTGCAAATTATTTTAATTATTTAATGTGTACTGTGTCCCTGTAGGGACTGCTTCACTTCTAATTCTAGTCCACACCACCCAGGTTATACAAGGGCCACCTCCTCCTTCCCTTCCTATGAGCAGACACAGCAGCCTTCCTCTTTCCGTCCATCTCTGTTGACCTTAAACTTTGTAAGGATCGTTTCTCCACCATATATGCTCACCTCTCTATGATTTGGTGATAGAAAAGTTTTAAATAACACAGTTGCCAATGGGTATACTGGTTCCTGTTATATGGTCATAAGGATGGCCTGGGACCCTGGGCAGTGCTCCCTTTTGCACTTATCACTTATCCCAGTCTGCTCTGTTTAAAGACGTTCAAACCTACAAGAGAATAAGCTTTGCTTAATGGCAGAAGTCAGCCTTAAAGGAGCAGCCATGTATCTAATTTATGCAGTCTGCATTGTGCCCAGTTGATTGTATGTGAAAAGATCTAACATGCTAGCCTGTTGAGAGTGGAAGTGGCAAAGTTCTGACTTGTAGCTGCTGGACGAGATTGTGCTGGGATCTGACTAACGATACCAGCAGCCATCAGGAAAATACACTAGGATCATACACTGTGTTCACAGTGTCACTGCTGTTGGATTGTAAATTCTACATCTAAATATATTTCTCCAACTTTTTGGTAACTGTGTTGACCGCACAAATACATAGATTTAATTTAATTCTTGGAAATCTTTTAAAACAGTTACAAAATGGATATGTATAATGAAAATTAGGCACTTCATGTCCGTCAATAGTCAGCATTTTTGTACATGGAAAATAAGGAAGCTAATAATTATAAAATTACAAGAAGATTTTTTTCAACGTACAACATTGACTGCTTTATCAGAATGGATGCATTCGTGCTTAGCTTAAACTTTTTTTTTAAATTTCCAGATTCTGTATAATGTTTGTTGATACCAGTAGACATTTTTTTAGGACACATATTATTTTCTCATATTGCTGACCAGCACATGTGGGATGGACAGTAAAACTGCTACCTAGCAGTATGTAAGATGTATAACTGTGTGGGGTAATGCTTTACATGTGCTGATCGGCATGTGAAATGTATATGTGTCGTGGGAAAAACTGTAAGCATTCTTTTCATCTATAAGTAAAAAGAGCTGCACTGCACCATCCCCTCACCAGTCTGAGTTTTCCTCCACTTTTGACTGCATGAAGCAGCTAATAAGTGGTTGAAAGGCTCTCCCATTGAAATGGGTGGAAGTACTTTCTCCGCATGCGTGGGGGGTGTCATTAGACCAATTGTTACTCTTCTACCAGTTCTGGCTGCCAGTGAGTATTGCATGTGGTGTGGCTAGCCGAAGAACTGTTGGGCCAAATACATATCCTACAAGACAAAGTGTTGAGGGGCAGGGGGTGGGTAGTGTAAATGCATGATTCTGCTTTTAATAAGCATTGAAGTGCATACCATGGCTGGAGAGTTCCCCTTATGTACCTGCTTCCATTAGCTTTCATTGGAACATTTTTTAGAGGTTGTTGTCTAGATTCTCCCCCTGAATTTGATTTTAGACAGGTTACTGATTTGCAAACAGTGCATTTCATCTCCATTCAATCCAATTAAGGTTAAGATGGGTCATTGAGTCCTACTCAGTATATGTATTAGAATAGTTGTAGGTTTTATCATCCAGAGCTGTTTTTGGTGGTTGATCTACTGTATTTAAACCTTTGCCCTTTCCTTCTAGTAGAATATTTAAAAATAATTTTAAGTACCTGGTCTCTTACAATTTCTTTCTGGTTCTGTGCAGGTTATGTGGGTTTGCAATTTGTGCCGAAAACAACAAGAAATTTTGACAAAATCCGGAGCATGGTTTTTTGGAAGTGGCCCACAACAGCCATCTATTCAGGACGGAGCGCTTAGCGATACAACTACTGGTGCCAGCTTCGAGGCACCAAGAGAAAAGAAAGCAAGACTTCAAGAGAGATCACAGTCTCAAACCCCTCTAAGCACTGCAGCAGTGGCAGGGTCACATGAGACCTCAACTTCTAGTTTACAATCTGATAGAAGCAAAGGATCAGCATCATCATTACCATCTGCAGTTTATCAAGATACGAAGGGTTCATCAAGGTCCAGAAGTGAACCACCTAGAGACAGGTAAGATTTACTTGGAAATTATATCTACTGTTAAAGCAGCCTAGTAAAAATATGATGTTACAAATTGTTAGACATACCACCATATCTGAGAAGGCTTTCCACAAGATTTTGGAGTGTTTCTGTGGGAGTTTTTGCCCATTCATCCAGTACAGCATTTGTGAGGGCAGACTGTTAAAGCTGCAAAGGACGGACCAACTAGATATTAATGTCTAAGTATTTAGAATGCAATCTCATTATATTCGTGTTGGTGTAGTGGCCAGGTTTCCCAATACTTTTGTCTGTCTATCTATCTATCTATCTATCTATCTATCTATCTATCTATCTATCCATCTATCTATGATCGATCTATCAGCCAAACATGCACAAATTAAATACAGAATATTCAAAAGATATAACACTCATTTCTTAGCAAAACAAAACACAAGAATGCTGATAATATTAATTATTTGACTGCTATCCGCACCAAACACCATGTTTCCATGACCAAATGCATCAGTCGCGCACTATGACATATGACTAATTCGTAACATTTAGATTTTTCCAGAGATGTGCCTTGCCCTGTATAGCAGTGTTAAAACACTTCATCTGTTCCGAAGATCCCACTTGGGTTCTTACTATATAATACCAGGGGGCTGTCATCTTTTATTAAATGTATTGTTTTGCAGTGATTGTTATCTTTTGTTGAATATTTTCAGAAATCAGTGCATGAGGATTTACTGTTCTGTTTTTAAAACATTGTTTGAGAATTTTATGTATTGAAAAAAAGTTCGGAGAAATCCAGTGCTGTTGAACATGTCTACATTTTCAATAATGAATGAGTGATTCGAACAGTACTTAGAATCTTGGGTTTTATTGTTTAGAGTCAGAGTGATTTATTGTTGCCAGTTTTATAAGCAAATTGGTCCCATGCCAAGAAGTTCATACGCCTGCTCTGCCAGTTCTAATGCTAATGTAGTACACTCCTGTTCTGTGTCAGTTACTGTGGAAGTGACTTATAATACTTTTTGGACACTTAGAGTGGTTTTGCAGAATATAAAAAGTACAAAATAACTTGACATACATGTAAAGTTTTCCTGGTAACTTTGTTCTACATTTAATAGGGGAATTGTGCATTGTATCAAGGAGTTATGATCTTTATACACATTTGCTCACTTTACTGCCACCTTCTGTTAGTTTCTTACCAGTGGTAGCAGTATATTCATGTTACATTATTATTATTATTATTATTATTATTATTAATAGTAGTAGTAGTAGTAGTAGTAGTAGTAGTAAGCACCAACAAATTACACAGCTGTACAATTTAAATGGGGTGGTTAAGAAAATGTAATGAAATACATACAGACACATCAGGAGTTGAGAACCCTGTCGTAAACTTGCTATCTAGCTTTATGGTGCTTTTACACAAAGTTCCAAGCAGGAATAGTGGGCTTAGTAGTATGGGTAGTAGCTGTCCTTGTGAGTATAGTGGGTATATTCACTAATATGATTACCTATGTATGCATATGGTAAACATAAACAGTTTTTGTATTAGCTGTATTTTGTTAAGGGAGTAAATGAGTAAACAGAGCTCCCCCTGTTCATTTTATGTCTGCCCTCCGAACATGGGTTCTCCCAGGGCCGGCCCAACAATGGAGCCGAGTGGGGCAACCGCTCCAGGCTTTTTTTTTTTTTTTTTTAAAGCGAAAGAGAGAGAAAGGGGCTTTTCGCTTACCAAGCTGTCACTACCTGCTCGGCGCCTCTCTCTCTCCTCTGCGGCGAGTCTCCCTGTTCGGTCTCGGTGCCGGCTTGTAATGCTGAGTGCCGAACAGGGAGACTCGCCGCAGGACTGCTGAAAGCAAGGTAAGTACAAGGGGGGTGGAGGGAAGAGGAAGGGTAGATAATGGGGTGGGGGGCGGCAGGGACGGAGGGAGAGGAAGGGTAGATAAGGGGGGGGCGACATTTTGCCTTGGGCCCGCCCTGGTTTCTCCCCAAAATAGTTGGCTAGAAACACTGACATACTCTGACTATCTGCTGAAGTAACATCAGTGCCTATTCAAATGTAATGAAGATATGTTTTGCTTGAAAAATGTTGGGTGTTCCCAGGAACCAGCAAGTCATTGTTTGTTTTATTCTGTTTATTCCCCAGTGAGTGTCAAGAAATCATTGAAAGAGTATGGTGTTCTTTCTGTTGTTGTTGTTTATGGTTGTTTTTTTTTGTTTAGGAAAAATCAATTTAATGTACATTTTGCTGCAAATTTTTATTTGGGATTTTCAAAACTGTGAACAATATCTGTTTTGTTTCATGTCATTGATGCTGTGTACCTAAATCTATTCTATTGGCCGTTTGTCTAGGAAGAAGATTTCAGAGCAAAATGGAAAAGTCCAAAAAGGGGACCGCAAAAGAGTACAAAAATATTTAAACCAACAGGGTGATGGATATATAGATGAGCATAAAGAGAGAAGGGAAAGTAGAAGACCAACAAAGGGGAGATCACAAGACATTCCAGAAAAACTGGAGGAAGGAACAAATTTAGATGAAGACCAACAAAGAGCAGAAGATCAGACACGGTATATGAGTGACCCCAATTTAGCAAGGTACCCTGTGAAGCCACAACCTGAGGAGCAGCAAATGCGCATGCATGCCAGGGTTTCAAAGGCACGCCATGAAAGGAGGCATAGTGATGCATCTTTGCCACACACAGAGTTAGAAGAAGCTGAAGTACCTGAAAACACACTAGGGAAGAACTTGCAAGCACCTGGAACTCAGGACAAAAAATCAGCTATGGATAATCACCGCTCAAATTCTGTTGACCGAAATGGAGACGGAACGGGTTACATGCCAAAACAGGTGGCCAACCACAGCCCACCAAGCCCTAGGCACAGTCCAGTTCCAACAGAACATTTAGAATCTAAAAACCATGATCCCTTCAGAAAGCAAAGCCGTTTAGATCCCAGCTCAGCACTTCTTATCAGGAAAGCAAAGCGGGAGAAAATGGAGACAATTTTGAGAAATGATTCTCTTAGTTCTGATCAATCAGAATCTGTTAGACCTTCCCCTCCTAAACATCATCGATCTAAAAAAGGTGGAAAGAAAAGGCAAATGTCTATAAGTAGCTCAGAAGAAGAAGGAATATCGACGCCAGAATATACCAGTTGTGAAGAGGCAGAAATAGAAAGTGAAAGTGTTAGTGAAAAAGGTAAGGTAATGAGCCTGCGTGACTCTTCTGGCACAGATCTGATTAAATTGCTGCCTTAAAGTGTTTGAGTAGCTCACAGGGAAAGAGCATGACCATACCACGGAATTCATGGGCTCTGGCTACCTGGAGCCTACCCTTGCAGGACTTGGCCAGGACTGCCCACTGAGGTTGGTGGGTGGTCCTGCTGATGTCGCAGTCGTTCCTGCTGATATCGGTGGGTGTTCCCGCCGCAGTCAGAGGGCATTCCCGCTAACATTGCGGGAATCAGCCCCCATATAAAGGGGAACTGGTCAGGGAGTGGGTCGTGCCAAGACCCAGCTCCCCCGACCCAGAGAATTCTGGTGTCAGATCCTGGAGAGTTCTCAGGTATGACCATGACACAGATTCTAGTCCGTCATCTGATAATCTGTTCTAGGTACAAATGTGCTCCTGGTGGAATTTGATTATTAAGGGCTATCTCAAATGAATAACTTCCAAAACAAAATTATGTACACACTAGTACATTGTATTGTAGGGATAATAATGAACAAAAATATTTTATCTCTGACCTGCAAATGTATAATTCAAAACAAGATATCATACAACATTAAATAGCTGCCATAAAGTTTTTAATTAGTCAGGAGAAAATTGTAAATATGAAGAATACTAAAAGTTAGAGAGTTTAGTGAAAATAATGAAATTAACAATTAGAAAAGGGGTCAATGACTATCAATCATTATAAGACTAGAGTGATCCCATCCTTGTCTTTACATAAACGTTTAAAGACAAACCTTATCCTTACAATTCGCTCCCGTGGGTTAAAAGTTTCCAGTAGGGATTATGGTTGTTACTTATTATAGTGATTCATGTGCTTTAGTAAATGCGAACACATTTTCCAAACCAAGGATTTTTCCACAGCTCTTGTTTAATAGGAAATTTTAGTTATTGACCAGTAATAAAACGGAAATACGTGATGAAAATTACATCAAAAGCGATAAACATTTATTACCCATCTATCAATGGAACATCTATGGTGGAATTGGTGCAGACATTCAGTCCCCAGAATACGTTTCATCAAAATGTTTTGTACAGGTTTGATCATTAAAATTAACTGCCTATCTTTGAAAATAATTAGTGAAATCTTTTTCTCAAATTCCCAAGATTTTTGTTTAATTGGGTATGAACACACATACAAAATATATGTAAGATATCAATAAATCTAGGTATATTGTACCATATTGGTTTCACTCAAGATTAATATAACAAGAAAAGGAAAGATTATAACTTGCCTTTAAATGTAATAAATATTTCAGAATCAATAGATTTTAGATATTTAGTGTATAACCAGCCTCTGAGATTCACATTCTGCATTCTAGGACCTTCGCTGAGATAACCAGTTTGTACTCATCAAATTGCTCTGGCCATTTATTTGATTTTAGAGAAAAGAAAATGGTCTTGACTGTGCGACAAAATGCTTAAAAATATGATATATATATATATATATATTTTCCAGCATAAAATGTGTGACAGGATTGAGTTCTTTATGCATCTCATTAAATGGATAGATGTTGGAGCTTTGCAAGTCAAGGGACCCCTTGGTGTTTATTTATCTGGGATCAGCCTCTTTGAGACATTTTTCTGATCCAACCTTTTCACAATCTTAATTATTGTTGAAACAAGTAGAAATGGGCTTTATGAGAAATCTGCATGTATGGGTGTCAGTATATCACGCAAAGTATGTTAACTTCCAAAATCATTGTCCTAGCTCTGCCATCTGTGAAAATTAATTATTCATTTTGAATAAGAGATAATTTGCATTGTTGCACTTTGATTATAAATGATTGTAAGCATTCATCTGGTGCCTGTGTGCCAGTGTACCAAAACCCTATGTTTAGCACTAAACTAATCATACTAATTTTTGTAATGTTAGTTTTTTTTTTTTTTTTTTTATCATTTAGACAGATGTTAAACCGAGTTTGCTTGTCATTATTGCTGGTGATTGTTAACATTTTAACAAGCAGGATCACAGAGATCTGGAATGTATTCATGCATGCGTATCAACTATCGGTGCTCGTGAACACAGAAGGCAGCTGCAAACGTTAAAGGGAAAATTCGCCATTCATATTTTTATAAAGTACAAAAATAGTTTCTGCTCCCTATACATTATACCACAGGGACAAACGGTCTGGGGGAAAATGAAGGATTATCTGGCTCAGCGTGTTTCTTCTAGGTTGGATCCTGCTAGGGCAGAGCTCATGAAGGAAAGGATTACAGAGGTGTAGATAGCAAATCCATGAAATCAGGTACGGCTCCTGGAACCAAATAGCCTCCGCTTACAATATTATAAGTAATTTGCCCAGGCGCTGTTCCAAAATATCATGGCTATGTTCAACTTAAATGGGCAGTGGGAACTTTCACCCACACACTTTGACAGCCACTATTGCCATATTAGCCAAAGGAAGGATCGGACCCAATGCAATGTTGGAGTTATCTCCTAATTTCTCTATTTAATGCTGATTTGAAGATCTTTGCTACGTTCTTGGTTTTGCGTTTACGAGAGTTGTTGCCTTCCCTAGTGCATCCTAAAACAGTCGGAGTTCGTCCCTGGGAGAGATGCAAGGGACAAGTGTTGAACATGATACATTTGGAATAGATTGGTCTTATAGCAGCTACCGTTTCTCAAATGGGTTTTGGGGAAACTTTGCAATGCACAAAACTCAGTTGAACACTGTATGGATTAATAGGGGGTGTGTAATTATAGTGTGTGATAATTGGCGCTTATTTTGTACAAGAAATAGTGTAGATAACAGTGCAGCAAATCCATCTTGGTACAACAAAGACCCTTTAAATCACCAACAAACGATAATAAACTTTAACCATCAAGTGAGAGTGTGCAGTAAAATTTATAAACAGCCAAGACACTTATCTTAATTATTTCCAGTGACCTCAAGAAAGAAAAAAAAACTTGTAGTATATCAAATATAATATTTGACATATATTGAGTCAATTCCCCCCTCTATGTAACCAAAATCACAAGTGAGGAGTCTAAAATGCAGGCTCTTAATTAGTCGCAATTATAATTATCTGTGGAATTCACAGACCACGCCAGGAGAATCTGGATTTCAAACGTATTTTACTCTTTTTTTTAAAAAAACAATAGTGGTATCAAGTAAGCCCAGTCAAGCGTGGATAACAGCAAGCAGTATACATTTCTCTTATGTCCTACTATATCCTACAACAATCTTGTGTTTCTCTCGAACCGCTTGACATGTGTTTTTTTGCTCAGCCTGACCCCTTCTCTCCGTCTCTGCGTGTATCACTTCAATAGACATAGAAATCCAGATCTTCTCCTGGCATGGTCTGAGAGTGAATTGTGGCAATATTATATGTGATATAGTACACTATAAATTGTTGTTTTTTTCTCTTTTCTTGAGGTCATTGAAAGATAAGTGGCTTGTCTATTATCTTGTTTATAATTTTTGCTGTGCACTCTCACTTCATGGTTAAGGATTAATGGGGTGTCTCAGCCTTTTGCTATTTAAAATTGGACATCGCGGGGCTGCCCACTATTGTCTATGTTGTTTGTGCGCATACTTGAGCCCTTGCTTGAAGCTATTCAAAAAAAAATCCATGCTTCTACAGTTATTGTGGCCATTGGAAGGTTTCCACATATGCAGATGGCGTTATGTTGGTAGCAGCACAGGCCAAGATTTTGCTACTCAATATAATGAGGGAGCTGCGTGGTACACTTTCTAATTTCAAAATCTATATGGATAAATTATCAGTTCTGTGTGCTGGAGGTACGGACCTAAGAGTGTCCTCCCTCTTTAGGTGGTGTTCATATAGACTAAGGTATTTCAGAATATTGGTCTCAAGGGATCTTTCTAAACTATACGTGGATAACTTTATCACTGTAAAACTGTCCTGCAGACATGGTCAGTTCCTCGCCTCTCCTGGCAGGGAGTATTAACTTTATCAAAATGAATTTGCTACGCAGGCTATTATATTTGTTCCAAACAATGTCTATTAGGGTTCCGCATGAATTCTTCCAGACACCCAAAACTGAAATTGTGTGTTATGTAAGAAGGGGTAGAAGTCCTAGGCTCAACTAGAATGTCCTGTGCCACTCAAAGTAGAGGTGGCCTGACTCTAGAAGACCACCTTAAATACTATCAGGGCTCCCATCTGTTTGCTCTAGCCAGAGAGAGTGGATAATGCTGGAACAATCCTTTTCAATTCATTAGGTAATAGTTTCTGGCTGCGCCTGATACGGTCTAGCAGAGTATTTTGCGGGCATCCTCTGGTAGGAGCGACTATGAGAATTTGGTTAGCTAGGAGTGGGGGGAGACTTGCTCTTGTCGTCTCCATCGCCTCTCCTGCTGCTCTGTCGTAATACAGATTTTCAGGCAGTTATAAGACGGAGTTCGCTGGATGTCCTTGGGTTGCATGCCACATTGAGGATTGCAAGTGTCACCTAAGATGGTAGGGTGGTTCCCATACCACAGCAGAGCTTGCCTGTAGGGAGCGGATTGATGCAACATTTTTCTATATTTCCATTTGGTACATTATGTGAAATCGTTGACAGATAAACACCACTTTAAACCAACAAATTTGAATCTCTGTGCGTTCAGTCTGCAACCCCAGCCATAAGTTTATCACTACTATAGCAATTGTTGCTGGCCTAGTATTTGTTGCCTTCCCTTCCTCCTTTGTTTTTTTAGGGTTCAGTTCACACTGACTGCACAGCAGTGGCAAAGGATGTTCATCCTCATTCAGAAGTGTTCAGTAGCAGCCAGATTCCAGATCTTGATATAGGGTTCCTTCATCGATGCCAAGAATTTCCTCAACTTCTGACCAGGATTGTTGGGGCTCCTGTTTATACTTACATATGTGGTGGGATTGCCCTATATTTCATCCCTTTTGGGAGAAAGTTCAATATACTATAAAGAAATGGGTGGATTGACCCCCTTCATTTTCCCCAGATGTGATGCTTCCCCATGCAATTTGACTAGGCATATATTAAATGTTACTAAATGCTTGATACTGGTTTATCTAAGATATCTTAGGTGACAGTATCTTTCATGAAATGGGTTTTAAGAGCTGACATAATCAGGGTGATGGAGGAGATAGTTACGTCTGCCTCTGATCAGATGTCCTTATACGCCGGATGGAACTCTGACAGGGTCAGCGGAGTCCAAAGCACTAGTGCAGTGAGGATGGAGGATTTGGTAATATACACACTATATGTTCCATATGCTAATGCTAACATACACAACACCATACACCATACACGCTACCGCTACGCTCTTATACACATGCACACACTATCCAACAACATACACTATTAACAACATTAACAATATGCACACATACACACGTAATAGGGTGCTAGAATACACTAAACATACTGACTATGGCACTATGCATTCACACACACCCACACACACACACTGACTCAAGCATTATACATATACACACACTGACTCTGACAATACAGTATGCACACACTCACAGACTGACTCCAACACTATACACATAAACACTGACTCCAGCACTATACATATACACACTGACTCCAGCACTATACACATACACACTGACTCCAGCACTATACACATACACACTGACTCCAGCACTATTCACATACACACTGACTCCAGCACTATACATATACACACTGACTCCAGCACTATACATATACACACTGACTCCAGCACTATACACATACACACTGACTCCAGCACTATACACATACACACTGACTCCAGCACTATACACATACACACTGACTCCAGCACTATTCACATACACACTGACTCCAGCACTATACATATACACACTGACTCCAGCACTATACACATACACACTGACTCCAGCACTATACACATACACACTGACTCCAGCACTATACATATACACACTGACTCCAGCACTATTCACATACACACTGACTCCAGCACTATACACATACACACTGACTCCAGCACTATACACATACACACTGACTCCAGCACTATACATATACACACTGACTCCAGCACTATACATATACACACTGACTCCAGCACTATACACATACACACTGACTCCAGCACTGTACACATACACACACTGACTTCAGCACTATACACATACACACACTGACTTCAGCACTATACACATACACACACTGACTTCAGCACTATACACATACACACACTGACTTCAGCACTATACACATACACACACTGACTCCAGCACTATACACATACACACACTGACTCCAGCACTATACACATACACACTGACTCCAGCACTATACACATACACACTGACTCCAGCACTATACATATACACACTGACTCCAGCACTATACATATACACTCATAGGCTGACTCCAGCACTATACACACTGACTGACAATACACATACACTACTCCCCCTCCTCACCTTGTAGAAACCTGCCATGCCATCAATCTTCTGCCATTGTTAATTTGGCATCCTGTGCATTCCTGTGGGCTAATGCAGGTTATGTGACCCTGCTGGGCGCCTCATGGTACCCTCTTCACTATGCCCCCACAGGAAAGTGTAGGGTCTCAGATTCACATGGTAGCCCTGGGCAGTTTTTACTCCTTTGTCCCACAACACTCTGGACACCAGGAAGTAGTTTCTAGTCGCAGTGGCGCTGGGGTTTGTCGAGCCCTGTGTTAAAATCATTATATTTGTAAACAATATAATGTACTTTAATGGCTGCTTTTCAATTTTACTTCAATTTGCAAGTTGTGTGTTTTCTTCAATTTCCAAATGAACACTAGATGTCACCCAAACACTAGATTTTCGTCTTATGTGATTTTTGCAGCAGAGTAAATACATTTCTGTTTTTGTCTATTCAGCTATAGTACCTGTTTGGAATTTAAAAAATGTGGAAAAAAATCTGTGTAAAAGACAATTAAAGCCATTAAAGGGAAACAATATTCACTTTTTTGTGGAAGTGGATTCAAGCACACAAGACCAAAGGATGCTTTGAGTGCTTATTGAATTAATTCCGGATACTCTCGAATGAACTAATGTGATGCATGCGTACTTTAGATGAACTAAATCAGTAGCCAAGTTTAACCTAAATTTCCTATCATCACCTTTTTATTTTAGCAACTCATAGCAAAAGCATTTCATTGGTTGTTATAGTGATGAGACCACTTGTCCATAAGCCTGAATTAATAACATATTAATCATGCTAATTCTGGCTCATCATGTAAAGATGATAATGCAATTGGAAGTTAATTGTTGCGATTGGAGGAAACACAATATTTCAGCTAAAGCTATTACTGCCTTGTACATGGACAGGTTTTTAGGACGTTATAAAACAAGCTTTCATTGAGGCTTAGCTCTTTAGGCAAACAGTATTGAATTATTAGTCTGTTGTGCTTCAGGCATAGTTTATCCGCCAAGAAGCACTGATCTTGTTTCCATTAGGAGATAGAGCAAGTCAATGGTGTAAAAGAAATTACCTCAGGAATTAGATTTAGACTTGGTCCCTCAAACAAAAACGGAGGGCATTTATGGCAATAGCAACTGCAGTAGATATTCTTACTTGCAAAGTGTCCCTCTTTGGTAATCCAAATCCCTCAGTCCCTCTTGATGTCTTGTGTCTTGACTATTTTCTGGGTAGGAGTGTGTCAAAATATTCTACAGCTATAATAATAAATGCAGTAGGACGCAGAAATGAAACTGAATTTGGAAGATTTTGAAGAATTTAATCCAGAGAAGTCTACCAGAGTAGTCATGCCAACCTGGTAGTATTTGCAACCATCTGTAGATCCATTCTAACTAATGGTATTTGATATGACAAGCATTGTACAAAGCATTTATTAGCTATTTCCAGACCTCACACCAGCATGTGATAAGAATAAGACTTGTCTTTCATAACAAATGTTTTAATATTCCAACAATGTGCAACATATAGAAAATTAAATATATATATATATATATATGTTTAAATGTAATGTATTTTATATTAACAAATTGAATTACATTATGTTATATAGTAAAAATTATTATAATTGTAATCTAGTAGTAAAAGTAACAAGAAGGGCAGCTACCTAATATATAAAGGCTCAAGGGACTATTAATAGTGGAGAATTTCACTGCAGATATATCCATTACTTGATATTACAAGACTTCTACGATTTCATGTGGGAATAAATGGGGAAATAATAGTTCAAATGTAACAGAAAGACACGTCCTTGACCTGTTTCTTAAGAGCTTCGTCTTTCTGAAAACAACCCATAAATGGGCAAGATATTCCCCAAAGCTGTCACCTTTTCTCAGTCAACAGAATTTGCACCTTTTTAGGGTGTTTAAGTAAATAGCTGGGCCTTTTAGGCTTATAGCACTTCTGCAGTAATCCAACTGAAATACGAATGCCTCTTAATACCTTTTGTGATGTACTAATGGAATGGGTTATAATAAAATCATGGTGACTGCACTAGATGGAGATGCACCCCAAGTGGCCAAGATACAGAGCTCACAAGTTACACTTTTCAGTTAGTGTCTGACACATTTGAAGGGCTTGTTGCATCAAACCAAGTTTCCATCTTTCTAAATATATATCTATATCTATATCTATATCTATATATATATATATATAAATATACACACAGTGCCTTGCACAGGTATTCACTCATATTTCCTTGCATTACAACCTGAAAGTTGTTGAGGGTTTGTATCATTTCATTTACACAACATGCCTACCACTTTTAAAATGCAAAATATTTTTTTCATTGTGAAACAAGAAATAAGACAAGAAAAAAAGAGAGAGCTTGAGCATGCATACCCATTAACCCCTCAATCAATACTTTGTAGAGCCACCTTTTGCAGCAATTAGTGTCTTGGGGTACAACTCTATAAGCTTGGCACATCTAGCCACTGGGATTCTTCAAGGCAAAACTGTTCCAGCTCCTTCAAGTTTGATGGGTCCAGTGTTGTACAGCAATCTTTAAATCATACTCAGATTAACAATTGGATTAAGGTCTGGGCTTTGACTAGGCCATTCCAAGACATGTACATGTTTCCCCTTAAACCATTCGAGTGTTGCTTTTTGCTGTGTGCTTAGGGTCATTGTCCTGCTAGAAGACGAAGCTCCATCCCAGTTAAATCTCTGGACTGAAACAGGTTTTCCTCAAGAATTTTCCTGTATTCAGCACCAGCCATCATTCCTTCAGTCCTGACCAGTTTCCCGGTCCCTGCTTCCACATATTTTGGGAAGTCTCCCACATGCCCTTTGGTGAACAGCAAATGTGTTTGCTTAATTTTTTCTTTTAGCAATGGCTTTTTTCTGGCCACTCTTCCGTTATGCCCAGCTCTGTGGAATGTACGGCTTAAAGTGGTTCTCTGGACAGATACTCCAATCTCCGCTGTGGAGCTTTGCAGCTCCTTCAGAGTTATCTTTGGTCTCTTTGTTGCCTCTCTGATTAATACCCTCCTTGCCTGGTCTGTGAGTTTTGGTGGGCAGCCCTCTTTTGGCAGGTTTGTTGTGGTGCCATATTCTTTCCATTTCTTAATAATGGATTTAATAGTGCTGCTTGGAATGTTCAAAGTTTCAGGTATTTTTTTATAAACCAACCCTGATCTGAACTTCTCCCTGACCTGTTTGGAGAGCTTCTTGTTCTTCATGGTGCTGCTTGCTTGGTGGTGCCCTTTGCTCAGTGGTGCTGGGGTCTTTCAAAACAGGTATATATATATATATATACACTAGACTTGGGTGCCAGCCAACTCTTCGTGTTCGTCTTCTTGGGGAAAAAAATCTTCGTATTTCACCCGTTCCTGGGTTCGGGATTGGGTTCGGGCGAATATTTGCATACATTCTTCGTGTTCCTTTTTTTCTTTGTTTTTTTTTGCCAGCAGCTTTGGTGCCAGGATTTTATAGGTCCGTATGAGCAACTCTATTGATCATGGCAGGGGCCTCCTCTGCCATCAACCAATGAAGTCCACCTGCTCTTCATTGGATGCCCCCTCCCCCCCCTCCCCCCGCTGTCAACTAATAGGGTCACTCGTACAGACTTTTAAAATCCTGGTGCCGAAACACGGCCGGGGGAGACCATTGACCCACTGAAAATGGGACATTTAGGAGTTATACCAAATACCTAATTTTGGACCATTTTTATTTCACAATAAATGAGCCTTGAACTGTTAATATTTATTTCCCAGAACAAAAATTAATTCTGCTTAGCAAGCAACTCAATCCCACTCATTTGGATTTCATGTGGGATTTCTTTTATAGAAATCGATGCTCTCAGTACTTACAAAAATAAAAAAAGATAAACAAGCAGTGTGCTGAGATTTTTTTTTAAATTAATGTCTGTACTGGAGTCGTCATCTGATCCCACCAGCTGCTAAAATGAAAACCGATTGACACTATCTCTGATATAAGTAGTCCATTAAAAGTCAGTCAGTATTGCGCCACTAACCAGGAGTAATAGCTGCAGCAGGGCTATTGATTCCTGCAGTCCCTGGGCCTGTGCACACTTTTACTCACGTCAGCTTTTAAGAGGTACAATATTTATTCCATCCCCTGCTCTGTAAACGAGCGGCGTTTTTTGCATCCCACTTCATGTTAATTCTCAGCTCGTCGGCCCTGTCGGGTGTTGCGAGGCTGAGATCTAGTTAGCATTGCACTGAGTACCTATTGATTAATGTGCTAATCAATAAAGACAATCCGCTGCAGAGATTTGTTTTGATGACAGCAGCATCTATGGCAGCTTTGGCCTCGCTGATGTGGGATGTTTGACGCGGCGGAATATTTTTTGGCACAGACCTCAAAGCAAAGCAGCCTTGGATGCTTTTCCGTCGTCTACACTTTTGGAAAAGGGGTTATTTTATTGCGTGGCTCTTGTCTCATGATTGCATGAAGATTAGCAGCTACGTACTTTAGCGGAGTCCTGTTTATCTGTTCTCAGATGATTCTGATATGTTCTCTGGGCTGTTTCAGTTTCTGCTTCAGACGCTGCACACAGGGACAGGTAACCTCTGTGGAACCGCAGGTAGCTATAGGCTTTCTCTAATAGCAGAAGCGAGGATATGTGTGTTTGGGTCGCTTTAGTATTTAGCATCTAGTCATTGTTACATGCTTACAAAATACATATTTGAAATAGTAGATTTTATTAAATCATTTTTAATATACAGTTTAGGGCGTCTGCATGTTTGTGTATATCGCCTTTGTAGTATGTGTGCATATTTACAGTTAATTATTCATTATATAGTTATATATATTATATTATTCGTTCAAGTAGTGTGCAGAGGCAACGACTAAACACCAGCCTCTGAAATATATATATATATATCTATATATATCTATATATATATATATAGATATATATAGATATATATATATATATATATATTGTTCATGCACAGAACGCGTGAGTAGCCTTAAAATACAGCTAAATGCAAATTGTATAAATATGTATATACACATTTTGGTTATATTATAAAATCATTCAGTGTGTGTCTGGGTTGTTTTTAGAGTCTGTATTTGGCAGAAGACAATTGGATTGTCCTGTGTCCCCTCAGTCGTGCTGTGGTTAGTACATTTTAACTGCGTGTTGGAAAGCAATGGATGTCTATTTGTGTGTTGGGGTTAAAGTAGAATCTTACTAAGTGATGCCGTGATACGTGATCCTGATTTACTGCTTTGCAAGGAGCAAAGCTGCAATCAGCAGAACTAGTTGTATTTATATCCCCAGGTTTCTTTTGCCTTTTAATTAGATGAAGTCAAGAATCCATCCTCACAAAAACGTTGGTACTTGGGTTACTATAGATAAGTCACCTTAAAAGGGAAGTCTCGTGGAAAAACAAATGTTAAGTAATAGTGGTGTATACCATAACATAGTTTAACATTAAAGAACACCTGGTTTTATTTCATCTTGTTTTACTTAGCTTCCTTTATATACAAAATGCCGTTGTTGTTATTTTGGATGACTTTGCCTGATCACTCACTACGCTGAGGTTATTCTTTGAGATAATGCTAATGAAGTCCTATTTATCTAATAAACAGCGTTCCTCAAAAGACTTATGAGTCAGATAGTCATCTGGCCGATTGACTGGATTGTTTGCCACAAATGTGTAGGATAATAAATAAGAATGTTTGTATCGTATGAACCTGTATCCATAAAATACTTGAAAATTCAAGTTTTTTGCATTTACTAACTGAAGGACTAAATGGTAATATAAAAAATACTGCTGCCCTGCCTGTGTTCCTAAGAACCTGTTTGTTCCTAAGAACCTGTTTGGGGGTCCATTAAATGTGGAATCCGAGGATTATCAGCTGCAACACTATTTATTTGTCATTTTTAGAAATATGAGTTATATGTTTTTTTTACATTATTATAAAAAAAAATTATTGTATTAGCGGGTAGTGCATTGTATGCCATGGATCCCAAGTTAATGCATACAATGACATTAAAATGAAAGCCAACGGCATATGCCCCACAAACTTAGTTTTATTTTCTGTTGTTACAGGGGACCTTGACTGTTACATTTTAGACCCTTCCACGTGGAATAGTAGAGAAACATCACCCCTGGGCTTGGTAAGTCTAAAAGAAGACACTGACATGATGTGTATAAGTAAAAAAGATTTATCAAGGTCCCAACTCTCTAGATTGTTTGTTTGGAACACATATGTTTTCTAAGGAGTATTCAGAAATACATATTAGTTTAAATGCCTGTAAATGATTAAATAGAAAATCCCGTATTGTGCACCTGTAAATTTTTAGTAGGATGTTTGTAGGACAAATGATGTACATGACTTTCTTGTGTTTTCATATAATGCACAACTATTTCCTAAAATAGAGAAAATGCTTAAAGTATTACACTTGGGATTTTTAGTACTCCAAAATCTTGAATACCACTTTACGTAATTTATGTTTGTATGATGTTTTGACTTAGAAAGAGTGCTTGTAAAATAAATATAAAATTAAAGGGCATGTGTTTCTGGTAAGAGAGTGAGTTAGCTCATGAATTGCGCAAGCTCTGCTTGCCATGTAGAGTCAAAGCAGTAAGGCTTGTAAAATAATCCATTCAGGATCATATGTCTTAGTCAAATAAAATAGTCATTAAACAGTTTGTTAAAACAAAGCAAAGTACACGGAGTACATTCTGTTTTTGCCTTTGATGTTCTCATCCAGCATCCCGTAACCTGGCAGCCATCGAAGGAGGGGGATCGTCTAATTGGACGTGTTATTCTAAATAAAAGAACAACTATGCCAAAAGAATCAGGGCCGCTTCTTGGATTAAAAGTAAGCATACTGTTAATTTTACTTTTTGAAGTATTGTGTTTTGGTTGAATTGCAAATGTTACACCCACATGCAAAAGTACACAATATGGACACAAGTATTAAGGTGTTTCAGTCACAATCAATGCTTACAGGTGTATACAATCAAGCACATAGGCAGTCATCTCCATACACAAACATTGGCAGTAATATACCCGAAGAGGTCACTTTAAACATGGCACTGTCATAGGATGCCACCTTTGCCACAAGTAAGTTTGTGAAATGTCTGCCTTGCTACACACTGTAAGCACTTTTATTGTGAAGTGAAAATGTCTAGTAGTAGCAATAGCATAGCTACAAAGTGGTAGACCATGCACACCCGCAGAGCTGTCGAGTGCTGAAGAGCCTAGCACGTAAACCTGATCTGTCCTCTGTAGCATGACTCACTACAACATCAGCATAAGCTTAGTGTGTCAGGAGCTTAATGAAATGGGTTCCATGACTGACGAGCTGCATACAACCCAAAGTTTACCATGCACAATACCAAGCATCATCTGGAGTGGTACAATGCATATACCGCCACTGGACTCTGGAAATGTGTTCTCTGGAGAGATCAATGAAGCTTAACAATCTGGAAGTTTGATGGACAAATCTGGGTTTGGTTAATGCCAGGAGAATGCTACCTAGTAGAATGCATAGTGCCTACTGCAAACTTTGGTGGAGGAAGGATAATGACCTGAGGCTTTTTTTCAGAGTATGGGCTAGGCTCCTTAGTTCCAGTAAAGGGTAAGGTTAATGCTACAGCATACAGTACCAAGACATGTTAGACAATTGTATGCTTGCAAATTTGTGGGAAGAGCTTGAGGAGGGCCCTTGTCTATTCCAGCAGGACTGTGCCCCCAGTGCACAAAGCTAGGTCCATAAAGACATGGTTGTGGGAGAACTTAACTGGCCCACACAGAGCCCTGATCTCAACCACATCGAACATCTTTGGGATGAACTAGAACAGACACTGAGAGCCAGGCCTGCTCATTTAACATCAGTGCCTGACTTCACAAATGCTCTACTGGATAAATGGACAAATATTCCCATACTCCAAACACTCCAAAGTCTTATGGAAAGTCTCCACAGAAGAGAGGAAGCTGTTATAGCTGCAAAGGGGGGACCAACTACATATTAACGTCTATGTGCTTAGAATGTGATGTTTCCTTTATGTAAATGTATTTTATAGTTTATTTTAATTCTTTAAAGGGCACCGTTATGTATTTTCTTCATTACACTATGGTGATAGTACAATAAGTGGCCTGTTGTAGATGAGTTGTACAGAGGCGAAACATATATTCTCATACAATTCACTATTTGTAATGACATTTTTTTTATTTGGCCAATGTACAAAAATCATTGCTGTCTTGGGCAAATACAACTTATTCCATATATATATATATAGTGGAGATCAAAGTGAAAAGAGTGTTTTCCCCTCTCCAAAAATATGTAAAGTTTTGAAAAAAAATAAACATTTTCATAATTACTAAAACATGTAATAATAAAGACTCCGGTGATGGCACCATGACATCATAAAGTTTTCCCCATCCAGTGCCAAGTGAGATCCTTGGGGTCTTTAAAGTCAAAGGTATCTCCAGTCAAAAAAGTGTAAATAGTAAAATAAATAAAAATAAATAATAATGATAAAACAGTGGGAATTAAATTTAGGAAATAGAAACATATTTGATTTTTTTCAAAAAAATTAAAAATGTAAAAATATGTGCCCAGGCACCTGATGTCCCTCCTGTAAAAAAGAAGGCATGATTGACAACCAGCTGTATGCCAATGAAGTATGTAAAGGGGCATTTTGCTGCCTACTAAATTTGGAAAACCTTTCCATGTGGGGTATTATTTTTGTTGAACATTAATCAGGGTTTTTTTTTATTAATGAAACTTAATTTGTGGAAGAAATGCTCATTGAAATTGACATTCCTTTAAAAAATACCGTTTTTTTACATTATTGATAATAAATGAATATATACAAAAGAAAAGTGGGAGTAGAAAGCCCTATCTGTCCTTGAAAAAACAATATATACTTTGTGTGGGAATCTAAACACAGAAAATGGGATGATGGCTGAAAAAATATATTTTAAAAATGGAAAAAAGCTCTTGTCACTCTGTGGCTGTGAGGTGTTTACGGTCATAAGTAATCCCTCTATTACATATTGCCTAAATTACCAATGAATGTGGAATTATTTTTGTTCTCTGTTTAACAGTACTGTAACAATGGTTTCATTTTGAAACATTTGTGCTGAAAAAAAGTAACATTATATATTACAATGATTGGTTGTTTTTATAATTCTTATTTTTTTACGATTGTTACTATGTTCGAAATTATTTAGGTTGTTGGAGGAAAGGTCACAGAATCGGGACGCCTTGGTGCCTTCATCACCAAAGTTAAGAAGGGGAGCTTGGCAGATGTTGTTGGTCATTTGCGAGCAGGTAACCACAGAATTAAATACAAGGCAGTTTTAATGACATTGTCCTTATAGTTAAGATATTTGGGGTTATTCTTGAAATATTGTGTTAAACTTGCATTAAAAAATTAATCTGCTCATCTTCCTGAACTAATTATACATTGCAAATATGATGTGAATAGTCAACAGTTTGGGGGTTTCTTTTGCAAGGCGGCCAAAATGTCCTTACATAATGCAAACTGCTATGCTTGCACAAAACTCAGTCTTGCCAATCTTGCAGTAGAATGTCACAATTGTTTCCCCAACATCATACATATTTAGGTTGACGAGATGAAAGGTTGCGGCTCACCTTCAACTCACTGTTTAGTGAATAAATTAAATATATGCACTTATTGCATTATTTTAATACCTGGTTATTTTTTAATACTTTAAGAATTTCTTTATCATTTAAGGTGATGAAGTTCTAGAATGGAACGGGAAACCTTTGCCTGGGGCAACAAATGAAGATGTTTACAACATTATTGTACAATCAAAGTCTGAACCACAAGTTGAGATCATTGTTTCAAGGCCCATTGGGTAAGAAATATGGAAATCTTAAGCAAACAAATTCAAGATTGGTGTTTTGCTATTAAAAGCATTGGATTCATTAGACCAACATAATCAACAGGTTAGCGGTGGATATTGAAAAGTAAATATTACTTCCACCCTTCCCTACATAATGTAGGAACTCTGACCTATCTTCTATCATAGCCTCCAAGCATATCTCACTCTTCTGAGACTCCCCGTTCTCCTTCCTGCAGCTAAGGGTTACTCTAGGCTTCTTTATGTGTACAATGTTGTATGATACGAAGCTATTGACATTATGTGCTCAAAGAAAATACTCCTAGCCAATACGGCTGTGTACATCATGTTTATTTTGGTGATTTTTCCTTTGTACTGCATATGTTTATGTATACTCATCTGCCCTGAGATTTAGTAATAACTATAAAAGGTGTCTCTGAGGCCGTGAAGAACCTTTAGTGTAAGATGTGCATGAGAACATGTGCTAAAACAATTCACAAAGAGCACAGGAAGTTTGTTTCAGCTTTCTACTTGGGCTCATAGGTGAATTCCATGTGAGTTCAGGAGATTGGGACACTTATTGACTATGACTTTTCTGGAGGAAGATGGGAGTTGTTAAAGTCACAGACCATCAAAAATTGCTAGAACACGATAGATGCAGTAGAGGGCTGGCAGCATTCACCTCGGTGGCAAGTAAGGCCAAGTAGTCCTGTTGTAAAGTAGAGTAAAACAAACTTACAGAAAGAGAATCCATAGAAACTCCATAAAATGCACAGAAACGTCATCATGTAAATGGCACTTAAAGTCTTCCTTATTGTGGACATCTTGGTGGCTATATGGAGAACTGCTGGAAGACACTCAGAAATTCTTCATTGTCCCCTTGCCTCCTTTACAAGTCACCCCTTGAATAGAGAACTGGTACAGTGATTATTTTGTCTCAAATGTGTATTTTCTTAATCTATGAAAGATTAAGCTCATGTTTCTTTTTCTTTTCGTTATCATTTTGCTTTCTATCCTAGGGACATTCCAAGGATTCCAGAAAGTTCCCACCCGCCATTAGAATCCAGTAGGTGAAACTTACACATTGCAGAAAATGGGTTATGTATGGTTTTCCAATGCATTAGAATGCGGTCTTTGTGTTTATATGCAATGTGATATAAATACGACCAAGTGAAACACATTCAGTATTATCTAATTGTCTGCTTTGATACTTTTACAGTTTGTTTTCAATGATGGTTTAATAAGTGACCAAACGTCAGTTAAATGTATAGCCCATAGAATGGAACGTATATATACTAAAAGCAGCCACAACAGGCTAGCTTTGCGTTAGTCACTTCGGAAGCATTTAAGTGACACTTTAAACCCAATCGAGAATGCGTAGTGTTTTGTAAGCACATATATTAACGAAACAATAAATAATTGGAAGTGCTTTATAACTCCTATGTTAATTACCCCCTAATTGAATTTGAGCTGGCATAATAGTAGTACATCACTTTTCAGACTGAAATTTTAATTAGCATGTAAGCAGTGTATGAAAAAAAGGGTT
The DNA here is from genome assembly GCF_027358695.1 of Spea bombifrons. Classification (NCBI taxonomy): domain Eukaryota; kingdom Metazoa; phylum Chordata; class Amphibia; order Anura; family Pelobatidae; genus Spea; species Spea bombifrons. The sequence goes on along the minus strand of NC_071089.1, from coordinate 73,857,043 downwards.
GTTTGGATTGTCCTTTCACAATAACACTACATTTATTATTCTTTTGGTTCATTGATGTTGTGTATAAAAGATGATCTCTCCTACAAAAACATATGTGTTATTAATGCTTTGGTTTTATTTTAAATATGCTAGGTTCCAGTTCTTTTGAATCTCAAAAGATGGATCGACCTTCCATATCTGTTATTTCTCCAACTAGTCCTGGAGCTCTGAAAGATGCACCTCAGGTCCTGCCCGGGCAGCTTTCTGTAAGTATCTTAATGTTTTTTTGCTAACATTTGTTCTTGGCACGTAATCATTTTATTTTGGCTTTGGCTAGGGCTGATAATATCATAGGTGCCAAAATCACACAAGGCTTGAATCCTTGATTTAAAGGTGCTGTTCCACTTAGGCAAAACATTAGTTGCACTCTAACTGGCATATTAACCAAACATTCTAAAATGATGTTTCTAATGCTGCATTTCGTTTTAAAAGTGTTAGAATAGGTGAAATTGGTGATTATTTAAAGTAACGTCTTAACTCTTTTATACAGATTGCTGTATATGCATGGGGCTGAGCCTATTCATTTAGTGATTCATTCCAATATATTCTGTAGGTGTGCGTGAAATATTTGCAGTATGGGGCACAAGCGGCAGGTAGTGCTTTGATCTGGTTCTAGTTCAGGCTCATGTCCCCCTACTCAGAGCCAGACAAAGAAAATCATCGACCTCAAAACTATTTTGTCTTTCCCAGACACACGTGTAGTTTCCCTGCCAATATAATAATAGGACGTGTAATTTCATGGACACAGAACTTCAGAAATACAAACAGCCATTTAGCTCCCAGTTTCACATATAGGTACAGCCTTTGAACCATATTGTTAATCCCAGGGATTTCCTTTTAAGCAATGTTTATTTCTTTGTAAATGGTTAATCTACAGGAGCTACTGGTGTTATTTAAATGTACATTTTGTACTGAAAAATCATTAGGCAGACGTATGACACTTCTAGTACAAACATTTCAGTACTTAAAAGAATCAGATTTTAATCATATTATTAATCCTATAGCCATACCTGGGAACTTCTCGGCTCCGGCTACCCGGAGCCTTCCCTTGTGGGACGCGGCCAGGACTGCACACTGACGTCAGCGGGCGGTCCCACTGAGGACGGTGGGCGGTCCCGCTGATGGCAGTGGGAAACACTCCCATTTTACGGAAAAAATGGGCGGGGAGCGGGGCGTGTCAAGACCCCGCTCCTGCGACCCAGAGAGTTCCCAGGTATGCCTATAGCCCTCTACTAAAGCAAGATCCTGCCACTTTAGTCCATCCAACTATTCAACTAGTTAATCTTCTCAATAACACTTAGCATAATACATAACATTACATAATGAGCTCATGGAAGTTATTTCAATTCATATTAATTATTTAAAATTATCTTTAAGGGGTACAGATATTAAAATGGAAAAACATTTAGACAAACATAAACACAAAACTGCATTTTTTAAATGATGAATTCATGTATACAACCATACTTGGCTCTATGGGAAAAAGCAATTGTTCGCTTAGTTACCATATCAATCAGTTAACCAAATTTAATTGATAATCAAGTTCAGTTTCACTGAAAAGGACTTTTTCACATGGGTGATTTGATGAACTCTTTATTTTCAATAAATGAAATGATCATTTAAAAGCTGCATTTTGTGTTTACTCATGTTGTACAATTATTTCTAAAGTGCTTGCTCATGTCTTTATAGGTAAAATTGTTGTATGATAAAGTGGGTAATCAGCTAATCGTAAATGTTCTGCAAGCAATAGACCTTCCACCAAGGTCAGATGGACGTCCAAGGAATCCTTATGTAAAGATGTATTTTCTTCCGGATAGAAGGTAAGAGTATGTTGGATGCTTGAATAGAAAAACACTGTAATTAAAAAATATATTATGTTATACAATAAATGGAAATGTACATAGGGGACCAGATACTACAGATGTGCATCCCACATAGTGCTGGGTACCACTTTGCATGTGCTGGTCGGCAGCAAGTAAAATGTATATGTGTCCTTGAAAAAAAATTCCTTATGTGGTCACACTATGCATTTCTACAATGCTGACTTCACATTGGGATTTGGCCACATTGTATTAATGGAAAACAACTGAAAATCCATATAATGCCTGCCTCATTGCTGAGAGATGCATAACACCAGTTATATGATTGTAACTCAAGCCGGACATTTGGTACAAATATTTCATATTTCAGAATCTCCTGAATAATCTTCCCCTGGCGACGTGGGAAAATCTTTGCTTTAGGAAGTAATAATGTAATTGAAACGCCTGAAGTGCAGTATTTCTGAAGTGCCACTAGATGGCAGCATGTAACCATGTTTTACTTTTCACAGCGATAAGAGCAAACGAAGAACCAAAACAGTGAAGAAAAGCACAGAACCAAAATGGAACCAAACGTTTGTTTATACCCATGTGCACCGCCGAGACTTCAGAGAACGAATGTTAGAAATAACAGTGTGGGATCAGCCAAGAGTGCAGGAAGAGGAAAGCGAGTTTCTTGGCGAGGTACAATATATCTTTGTACCCTCCAGGGCATCAGCATTATTTAGCGTAATGTTTTACGTTGCACCAGATATTGTTTGTGGATAATAAGGGCTAGGTTTGGATATAAACATACAAACATTTTGCAACAGCCTCTCTTGTACTTCCTTTTCGATGCTCAGTTGCTGTGGCTGTTTAGCGCTGGTAGGGATGTTTATAATCTACAGTGGGCACATATTAGACCCTTTACAAGTGGCTCCATCAGTCATTATTGCACTCACAAACAACATCATAATACAAATAAGCCAAGATATTGTGTTATCTGTCTGTAAACATGACTGTCTGAAATATGACTTTGAGCCCTAGGCCAATGATGGTGGGGGCAGAGTACAGCTCTAGGTTTTGCTTAGGACAGCAACCCAAAATAAATAAATAAATATATATATATAATTTTAAATGTGTTTCCCAGTGTGAATGCATCAACCTAGATTACGTGACTGTCTTAATACAGTTTCTATCAATATTATAAGGTATTGTAATGCGCCATATTTTGCAGCGCTGTGAGTAGTTCCTGTTTCCTGACAACTTCAATTTGTTCTTTAGATCCTGATAGAGCTAGAGACTGCACTGTTAGATGATGAACCTCACTGGTATAAACTACAAACACATGATGAATCTTCACTACCTCTGCCCCAGCCATCGCCTTTCATGACAAGGAGACACCTACATGGAGACAGTTCCGGCAAAAAAGTGCAAAGTAAGCGTCAACATTTCCTTTCTAATGGAGTTCAGCCCGTTTATTGTGTAGATGGTAGACATCTGCATTTTGTGTATAGACGCTCTGTGTGTTTTTTTCTTAAATGACCACATACACTGGTATCTATTTGCCTTCATGTTATACAGGATCACATCGAGACAATGATAGTGACATCTCAGATATTGATGTTGATGGTGGTATTAGAGCAGTGCCTCCAGGTGCGTTGTTAAATGGCATGGTCCTGTTTCTCTTGGCTTTCACTTTGTTTCACTTATTTGGACGCCAGCAGTATGTTCATTTTGGAGATTCAGTGTATTGTGGAGACAGCTTACAACACAGAAGATCATTTAACATATAGGGGAACTATATCCAAAACAGTAGTTTTGTTTAGGTTTTCAACCAATAAGATGTATTTAGTATTACTCTTCATTATACTTTTATGAATAATATATACATTAGTTATACCCAGTTAATACACAAAAGTGAAATTAGCATTTTAATTCAGACCTTTTTAACAGGTAGGAAAAGAAGGTATGAAATTAAAGATAATGAATATCACTAACTGCATTTGTTACAAAATACTAGTTATTTTTCATTTTAGATGAGAAAGCAGAAACTTTAAATAAAATTTCCCTATTGGCAACTATACAAAAATATGTGGTTGTTACACATAAAACACCATGTATAAAGTATTTCTTCAATGTAGAATTACAAAATATGATATTATGTCATAACATCACTTCACAATGCTCTGGAGCTAATAAAAATGCAACATTGGTTTTACACAATAAACACCTTGACATAATTTTATGCTAAAGGATGCAAAGAAGTGTTTGTTCATCTGCAGCTTCCAATTTTGCTGGTCCACTGTAGTTTTAGAAATGCATGTTGCATGGCTAATAGCTTATACTACAAAGTCCAAAGTCTAATGGGAAGAAGACAATATATAACAGATAAAATTTGGCTAACTTACAAACAATTGTTGGTACACTATATATATATATATATATATATATATATATATATATATATATATATATATATAGTGTTTTTTATGAATTAAAAGCACACAGTAAAAAAATGTATAAGCAGTTGAGATTAATGAGGTTAATATATTGGTTATTTATTCTACATTGCCACCCCCCCTCTCCATTTAGAGGGCCATCAAACTGGATATTCCTTTGTCGATTTATTACATACTTACCACCCTGTCCCTACAGGCCAAGCGATGAGCTAGAATGAGTGGGGGGCCAAGACAGGAACAGGAATGGACAATATGGTAGAGCGCATCATGTGAATTGTGCCTCCAGATAGCATAGGCTTGATTGAATAACAGTAAAACCTTCCAATAGCATGTTGATCATCCTTAGTATTGAAGATCCAAATACCTAAGCATTCATTTCTTGATACCATTTGGTTTTAGTTCCCTCTATGGAAGCTGAGTTGAAATGCTGAAATCTCCTGCAAATGTCCTCTTTAGTTAATAGACTCGAATACAACAAGGACCTAGCGAAAACAAAACCCAGAACCTTGGTGTTCAAATGTTGCAATTGGCAAAAAAGCAAGAAACCTGTCCGTGTGAGCTATTTCCATAATTGAGAGGGAGCTGAATATGTTCTGAGCAGTTTGAAGTATTGGAAGAAGGGAGAAAGTAGATTTGGTACTGAGCAAGTGATAAATGAATCCGGCCTGTTTTCATGGTATGCATGAGTTGTTGGTCAGATGAACAGCAGATAAGGTAACTTTATGTAAAATGTAGGCACCAAGTGAGAAACCTTATTAGCCAAGGAAGGTTGCATCCATACATATTAGTAGACAACAGCAGTCAAACTTAGGTGCCAGCTTTTAAATTATAAGAGCCATAGCTAATAGCTGCTGAGATTTGTCCAGCTCTGTAAATACGGGTGCATTACATTTTGTAGGAAGGCCCAAATTGTATTTCCTTTGTTTCTGTGTTAAGAGCTTGTGTTATTTATTGATTACTGACGCTTAACATAGAGATAATTTTGTGTCTAGTATGCAAACCCTACATATGTGCGGTGTATTGTTCTACTGGAAGTCCAGTCTTGTAAAGACGATCAATGGCTGGCTGAATTTGTAAATGTTATTTTTCGTATATTAAAGATGCAAATAATCCCAGTCTTTTCTAAAATTACCTGATTCTTTCTGTGTCCCCACACATGCATTGTTGCCTTATCTGAGATTTGGTATTGGGACAAATATCAATACTGCAGTCGATTGGGGAGTAAGCCCTATTTTCTGATTACAAATGTTGGTTGAGGTTTAGCTAAACTTCAATCATAGTCAAGTGCAGACCCTTCATTCTACTGTACTATACATGAATCAACTAAACTTTAACCAGCTCATCTACAACGCATCAACCTTTTAAAATGAGCATGTTCATGAAACCTCTTAAAGCCTTCACCATATTCAAGCTTCTACGTGTTATGTACTTTGCAAAAAATGTATACAATGTAATAGATGCTGTTCTAATGAAAAAAAAGACCTTTGCTAAAACGCAGCTTACATCACCAGGTTCCAGGTCTAATGCAAGAGAAAGTAGAGCCACAACATTAACAGTGCCAGAACAACAAAGACAAACCCACCATCGCTCACGTTCTGTATCTCCTCACCGTGCTGACGATCAGGGCAGGACCCGTTCACGTTTACCAAATGTGCCATTACAGAGGTACGGTATGAACCTTCTCCTCTCTGCTTAGAATTTATATCAGACCAGGAACTACAACATGTGTATACTGAGAGTAGGACACCTGGACAATATACAGACCTAGCAGACCAGAAACAATGATGTTGAAATGGAGATAGCCATTTTGATGTGCATATATGAAATGTGCACACCCACAATATCTGCCATGCAGTTATAATATACTTTTTGACCCAGAACAAATAAATATAGTACTAACGTACCATTCAAATACAAAAACAACCCATAAGATAAAAAATAACCTGATGATTCCACTATTTCTCGGTTACAACATATACAAATAAAGATTCATACATATAAACACACATAGCAATAAAGGGCAAATGAGAGTGACTGAGGACCCATTGTATAATTATGTTATTCATTTGAGATATATTCTAAAGTATAAATAATATTGAACTTTTAGTTGTTTTTCTTTACTGTTTAAATTAATAGAACCCCCCCTGTAACCACATTCTGTTCCACACGTTTAGGAGTCTAGATGAAATTCATCAAATGAGACGATCACGTTCTCCAACACGACACCATGATGCCTCCCGAAGTCCCATAGATCGCAGGTCCAGGGACTCAGATAGCCAGTATTTGTCTGAACAAGAAGGGTACGTGTTTTGAGAAAAATGAGTAGACTGAATACAGATCCATTGCTAGATATTTGTATTTATAGCAAGTTTGAGTGATGCTTTGTCTTATTTACACATTGACTGGTTAATAATGCACAGGTCTATGCCCTATTAAAATAACTCAATGATTACTAACCAGCCATGTAACATGAAGCAAATGGGCAGATGATGCCTTTTTCACAAAGAAGAACTCTTGTGGATGTCTGGGGCAACCAGCAGGAACATCATCATGAGGGATTGATAAATACTTTCCACCAGCATTGTTCATTGTAAATACGGTTTTCTGTGTGCTTTATTCACTGAGATGAAAAACGAGGAAACCTTTTGGCAGCAGAAAGCTGTTTAGAGATTAGAGAGAATAATTCTGACAGATCACAGTCATGAAAATAGTTAATATGTTTGTTACAACACATGGTATTGAGTGTATGTATGATTAAGGACAGCTACCCAAAAATGCATTCAAGTGTCAGTATAAAGTCCATCCAACAAAACAGACTTTCTACTGCTAATGCAATGCTGTTGTGTGGATTGTGGATTGTGGATTGTGTTGTGTGGACCAACATCACATATGTAATAGTTGACCAGATTATAATATACAATAGCACAATTCACAATAGTATCCAATGAGTAAGGCATACATCTAAACAAAGGCTCTAGTGCTAGGTTATGATGTAATAACAAGAGACTCTAGTAATAGAGCATAGACAAGGTATGTGGGAAGTAGAATAGATGAACTGACTGAGACATTAATCTCAGTGCTTTCTGCTAGGCTAAAGCAAATCAATCTGCCCAGACAATACCCAACCCCCATTGACTTTACTAGGGCCTTCTCTAGTCATCTCCAGCTAGCCCCATCCTGCTAAAGAAAAGCATTGGTGAAGACATAACTCAGCACAACTCACCTATTATTAAATAATTTCCAGAGTATACTGGAAGGCCGTATTCTGGAACAAGCTGCACGTGACCTTCTTTTCAATCGGTCCTATCAGCCCATTGGAAAATGTGTCTTTCATCATAGGCACAAGTTGATAAGTTAAATTGTTTACCTGTTATATTTGTTTGTCTATGCAGTGAGCTTCTTATGCTGCCTGGAGCCAAACGTGGACGAAGTGCTGAGTGCCTACATACCATCAGGTACAGTAAATTGGCTATGGTTTGCTGCATTGTGTTAAAAAAGCGATTATTTGAAATGATAATGTTTTACATCTGTAATCACAGCTCACTTTGACTGACTTATAGCTACTGGTTTTATACATGCGATTTGAAATATGAGTAGTCTCAGCAATCACTAAAATTATATTTTTTAGCAATTATATTTTTTGTGGGTGGCACCCAGCAATAATGTCGACATTGTATCTCGAAACAAGAGAACCATAGGATTTTACTATAAGTGGTCATATTCTTTCCCCAGACATAGAAGCAGACCATTTAAGGCCTATCATTAGAAATCTTATGTGTGTGTGTTCATATATTGCGACATGCCTTCCCCCAGTTATAGCAATCTGTTTATGTGCTTGTGAGTACAGAAAATGTTATACTAGACCGGAGGACATAATAAAGTACTGTTAACAGTTCTAAGAAGAAATGTCTCTCAAATTACATTTTTTATTATAATTTAATTGATTTATTAAGGCAAAGTCTAATTCTTTATACATTTTCAAACAAAACAAAATGATCTATGGACATGTCTAAAAGCAGTCTAAAAGCAGTTTCCAAAGCACTATAGGTATTCTTGGAGGAGACATATGGATAAGTATGCAGGGGATGTCACTTATTGATTCCTTACCCATGCTTACATGGGCTTCCTGCTTTGCATATGGCTTCTGTTTTAAACACTGCTTTAAGCAGAGCACAGCATTCTACCTACATATAGCTGGTTTGATCTTCTTAAAACATATTAGTAAGATAAAGAAGACAGGGACTGTGCGAAACATTAAATAAACATTGTGATAACTGCAATCCGTTACAGCGAGATATATAGTGCCCGCAGTTTATCAAATAAACAGCGCCCTTAAGTCACTTTGAGTCAAGGTACCCGTTTATCACCTTAGGGTACTGAAGTTTTCCTAGTCTTTTTGTAAATTAAAGAACACATTGTAAATAGTTTTCTCTTTATCACTGTTTTGTGTTTCTTCGTTATTTAGCATTTATTGGCCTGCAGAGTAGCAGGTGCTTATAATAGCTGGTCAACTCACTTTAATTGTATATAAACAATAGAAATGTTAATATCTGGGTGTTTTTAATAAAGAAAAAAATCTTCAATTATCGTAGTTAGCTTTAAGGTAAAATGAATTGCTTTTTATAATAGTTCTCTAAAACACATATAATCACAGGAGTTATATCAACAGAAAAAAAGGTTTATCACAAAAGCACTGCACGTACAATTCTTTCCTGCATGTTACATATTTTGGTAGTCCAGCTTTGGAAATAAACTTAATTGTTGTTCTCAAAGCATTCTTTTTTTTAGTTTTTGAAAAGAAAAATTTAATCAGCAAGTCATCGCGTAATGATTTTACCCAGCAAACATGTCCACAGCCCTAGTTACAAATGGCACCGCTGTTGACAAACAGCTTTTTATATTAAGCATATAAGCAGAGATAAATGTTCTAACCTATTTTAGTAATGAATGCATTTTTAAAATGCAATTTAACCAACTTTTTACAATATCTCAGAATATATTTCTAGTAGTAGTTGTAGTGATAATAATTAACAATAATATGTATAGTGTAGGAATGACAGAACTGGAACTTGGAATGAAACGTACAAAACACTTTCTTTACTGATTTTAATGGTAGATTATAAGTATATAAGTTGGCATAATGATAAGATAACTCACAGAAACACAGAATATGATTGCAGATAAGAACTGTCGGGGCACTTATTCTGCCAGTTATTTCATGAGTATTACACAGTAAAGTAAAAAATACCCACTACACAATCAACCAGTTACACAAATATAATATATCCTGTACAAAATAGCATTCAGATGTGATTTAAATGGTTCATTTCATACACGTTGTATGTATGCTGCTATTGTTTCTTCATCCCTACAGGACATGTGTTTGCATATTTGTCATAGTTATATTGATGATATATGTCTTTAATGTCTATAAAGAAATTGTCAGCCGAACGCTAACTAAGCATCATCTGAGCAGTCATTCCGCCAGTCCTGCTCTAAAAAGCTGACAGCGTGAATTTCCCTTATTTAAATGTGTATCGACGGTGGGCCACACTGCTGGAAATAGAACTTATTAAATGTTTACCTTTGTGCCCTGTATTTCTGAAGTATTATTGCATTCTTTCTTTGTGTTCTCTTGTGTTTTGCAATACACAAGAAATACTGTTAGGCACAGTAAAACTTTGCCACCCAAGATGCCTTTACTAGAATTTGGTTCTCATTGGAAACTCTACAGGTAAGAATTGTGTTGTGGAGTCCCAAGTTATGTGGTCCGTGTATCAGTGAACGCATAGCAAAAAAATGAAACAACCGCGTTACAACGTGTTTTCAAACATTGGCATTATTGCTTTATGAGTACGTAATTGTATATGTAGTGCATTGCAGTATTTGTTGTTTTTCCTATGTTTACTGTTGTCTTCCATCCTACTTTATAGAGTATTCTGTACGCTTCTGCATTAGGACACCGTTCTTCAACCATTTTAAAACTATATATATTATAAAGAATAGATAAATATAATATATCAAATATGCTGTAATTATAGCATGATTTATCAATTAAACTTAGCATGATTTATCAATTAAATTGAAACTGTAAAGTTCCAAGTGTCACAAGGTTGACTTTACGAGACATTCAGCCTTTATTCTAGTTTGGCCAGCAGGCTGAAGAGCCGTGTCTTGGTTAATATTGGCAAATTACAATTGAGTGTATTTGGTATTCTGTACCCGAAATATCCATTTATGATGAATTGTGCTTCACTTCTGAAATACTTCTTTGCCAATTAGTATGTATTTTATTAATATCATCATCATCATAAGAATTTGAAGTATCTCTTTCATCAAAGATTAATCAAATAATAACAATAGTGTTTGGGTTTCGGTTTCATGCAGGCATTTGGCTGTTTCTTTTACTATAACCTCCCAGTTGTGAAGCTTTAAGCACAGTGATCTGAACCGCCTTTTGTAACCTGTTTTTTTTTCTTACTTTTTTGTGCCAGTTGTAAAACCTGTTATAATTATTTTATGATTTTTTTGGTTCAAGCTACCTTAAACCATGTTTTAATTATGAATTAGACTGTTGCATTGATGTTATTAATGTCTTAATATCATGCGATCTCTATAAACATACTCTCAAAACACTTTGAAAATAAGTAAACTTCTATCAAATAAATGGTTGGGGTGGGAGTGGTATATTCCAAAAAATCTTCAAGGAAATACATCAAGGAAATAACCTGATATATCTAAGTTGGGCTTTCTATCAGTAAGACCCATGATACATTCCCTCTATATTAATTTACACTGAAGATTCATTACAACACGTGGGTTCAAATTAAAACTTGGGCATTTCTTCTCATTGCTGCTGTTCCCTTGATGTACTATCGTCAAGAATTTAGTGTTGATATTTAGTTTCGCTATTGATTAAGACTGTGGAGTGCTTATCTGTTAGTTGACTCACATTTAAATGATACAGGTAACAACATATTCTATTTCTCAAGACTAGCTTCCATACTTAACCCCTTAATGACAAAGCCCGTACATGTACGGGCTCAAAATGCATTGTTTTCAATGGGTTTAGGAACCACCCATTGTCCTTAAGGGGTTAAGTTTGTGTTTTCCCCTTCTGAGATTATATTTAGAAAATATTAGTAGCTTCATTACCATTCCAATCATTTATGAACAGAATGTATTATTCTAAAATGGACTTCTAAAGAGAGGGGATATTTTCTAGTGCATCTTACTTATTACCTTGAGTGAAACCATTAATTGTGATTTGTTACATATAGACGGAAAAGAACATTGTCATATTTGAGAAGCAGATGTTATTCTTTAATATAGCTACATATTTGTAGAGCTTTTAAGACCGCTAACGAAGTGATCTCCAAAATGTTTATTACTCTACATTCTTACTTTGACCTACTAAAATGTTCGTCTGTAAGAAACGAACAATGGTAATTGGATTTTTATTTAAGTGAATTTGTTACATTTCCAAATGTTTACGTCACTGGGACATACATCCAGACATCATTTGGATGGTTATTGCTACCCATTCATTGTAGCAAGCTCCTGTAACAAAAGATATGTTCTGGTACCTTTAAAAGGAAATGTACGCGGAGGAAACGCCATGAACGCAGTGTTAATGAATGAGAAGTTAAATGGATTAAATCACAGTTAATGTCATCACCCACACAAACCTTTGAGAATATTCTCACCATGTAAATATTTTTTTTATACTGAAATGTTGTTAATTTGCACTTAAAAAATAAAGGCACTAAAAACTCACATATTTAATAAATCGAACTAGGTACGGCTTTCTTTTTTTGTCACCACCCAAAATTCACACCTCATCATGCACGGAGATGCTTACCTTTCGATTACTCTCCGCATTTTTAGGACGGCGTGCGACCATGTTTTTTATTTTTTTATTTTAAAGTCATCTTAGCAAAGAGAACATTACTTTTTATGATTTTATATCTAACATTGTATCCCTCTCTTTGTTTTTCCTTTCTACTCTTCTTTCTCTTCTACCACTGGATGCAATGCACTGGCACTAGTGAACTGCAGCCCTCCCTTGACAGGGCTAGAAGTGCTAGTACCAACTGCTTGAGACCAGATACTAGTTTGCATTCACCAGAACGAGAAAGGTATATAACAGACTTATACATTCTTATCATGTGTGCTAGTGAATTTTATTTCTGTCATGTTGAGTATTTACATGTCATTTATAGTAGTAGTAGCTTTTGGCTTTTTTTTTGGTCTTTGTCATGTTGTGTGTTTTGTATTTCATAAATGCTTTTTACTTATCATTGTTTGAAAAGTTCAACTGTTCTGGATAACCATAGAAAAAATAGTAGCTGTAATTGATTCAAATAAATTGTTCATACACAACGGCATAAATAATTTTAACAATTTTAGAGGTTTTGGGGACTATTTTACTGGTATTTTTATGATTGAATCTACATCTCCTATGTAGACAAATATTTCTAATGTCTTACCCCCACAACTAAGCATTACATGGTGGCAAATAGTTTTGGTGTCTCACATCACCATCATTTCAATTTTTATTCAACTTTGTTAACAAATTTAGCATTTAATAATCAGAAACAATTAAAATCTGGACAGTTAAAATCTGGTGTCTTGTAATACTGGTTTCACAAATGCTTTTCAATAAAAGTTTATATGTGTATTGATACTAAATATAGAAACATAGATTTTGATGACAGTTAGGAACCATTACGTCCTTCTAGTCTGCCCATTTTCCCCGATGTAAAGACTCAGACCATAATCAGTCCTTGGCTTTGTCTTAGATTCAAGATAGTTTTATGGCTGTGCCATGCATATTTAAATTCCCTCACTGTATTAGCGTCTACAATGTTAGAGGTTTTATTTTATCAAATAAATGGCAAACAGAAATAATGCATTACTTGGCCATAACATGCATGTAAAACTGATCCTGTGCTATAATTTGTATAAAAATAAATAAAGGCTGTTCAGCTCTCTAGAAAGGATGTTACGAAGACTTAAAAATGTAACTTGTAACCTCCTTTGGAAAAGATTATCCTATTTTTTTAAATCTAGTTTTCATAGGTCCGTGTTAAATTATGCCGTGGTTGATTCAGAAATCAGCGATTTTCCAACTTGTGTCGTGAAGAGTTTTTATTTGGTAACTTCTTAAGATGGAATTTTGTTTATGTTTATTAACATTAATACAATTACTAATAGCTTAGAAAGCTTGAACTTAGTAGGCCCTTTTCAGGATTGTTTCGTAACTAAACTAAATGTGACGAAACCTCTCTAGTACTTAGAACATATTCTTCCTAGAAAAATAAAAGCAATTTTATTTATGGTAGAATTCTTTCACTTGAGTGAAACTTTTCCAATAAACCTCACCTTTGCATATCCTTTAGACTTTTAGTACACTTTTGTTTTTCAATATATGTATGATTATGACATTTGAAAAACTAAAACATGCATACTCATCTTACATTATCAGGCAACAACAAATGTTTAAAGATTTGTAAGAAAGTATATAGTATAATGTTTTTCGAGGGGGAAAACGTTTGTTATTTTGATGTATCTATTTGCAGTAGTTTTAATAACACTGGCAAATCTTTTAAAATAAAGTAAATTCCTTTCTTTTTCCTTATTGCTATTTTCTGGTAATATTGTAAGTCAGAGTTTGAGATCATTAATGCATATCTTTAACATGTGAGAAAGTGTGTTGCAAAAAATATACAAATAAAGCTGTTACTGTTGCATTGAAGAAAAGCAATATATGTGTTCCTGATTATAGCTGTATTTTTGAATTATTTTTGTATTTTTACTAACTTTTGCTTGGAAAGGCAACTCTGTTCTTCAAGGGGAATGTATAATGAAATAATGGCTGGCAGATATTCTAGTATAAGTTTCCTTCAATAGGTATTTTTTTCCAATATAAATGGCATTTATATAAATATGCAGGTGTCCTGTGCAACTGACTATTAATGTAATTATATGAGAAAAATCACATACATGTCATTTTAATTATTTAATATTCATACTTATTTCTGCTCTTATTATTATGTATATGTATTTTTATTTGGTTTTACATTGGCCTATACGCTTCATAAATGCTATGCTGGTATGCAATCTCATTTTTCATTGTTGTATTCCCTTCTTTTATTTTATTCCTTTCTGTTTTATTGTTTGTCTCCTTGCCACCTCATCTCAGGCAGTACAGAAAACAGGAAAGAACTAGCAACCAAAAACAGAACAGAAAATTCAATGTTTCTGAAGTAGAAAGGTAGGAGAGATTTCCCTCCATCTAACACATCATGCTGGATTTCAGCTCATTAATCTGATTCAGCCTGGTTTTACATTATAACAAAGTAACGTTTTTACTAAATTATTTTTTATAAACCACATATAATGCTGGCTAAAAAAAATGTATCTTTGGTGTTAAATGTACATTTTCTTGTAACTTAAACATTGTAAATTATAACTAAATAAATGTAAGACATATAAATGTACATGTGTGCTTGCAAGCAGCTGCCTTGTGTTTCATATTTCTTACTCTATTCCTGATCATTTACATTCATTTTTATTTATGGAATGCCAATCCCAATGAGAAACAGAAGATTACAAAAATGTTAATTGCATTAAAATAAATATACATATATATATTTTATGTACATTACACTGTAGAAGAAGGGAATTCCAGTACAAAGTAAGTTAATATACATTGCTTAAATACCAAACTTTCCATTCAGGCTGCTGCATCTTGTGATGTTACCAGTTTAGCCAGTTTAACTTGGAAATAATCCACATATGTGTTTTTACACCTGTCTTAACCCTAATGGGTATTAGTTTGAACATGCAGTTCAATTGGGATTCAATTTCCTGAGTAAACCTCAAATATTCATTGTGGAGTAGACTAGACTGTGCTAAAAATAATCTATATCAAAATCAACAGGCAAAACATCTACTGAACATTAAAGTGGAGTGCCCAGACATATCATAAAGAACTTAGATATGCGCAGATAGGCTAAAACATTGTATACCAGTGACAATTAAATACTTCCAACACATGGACATATAAAAAGAAGCTGTTACTTAACACTAAATTATTTGAGCCTAAATTATAAATTACATAGATTTATTTATTATCATACCACATTCACAGTGACTTTGCAGAAGTAAACAGATGTCCAAACATCTGTAAATAAAAGTACTCCCACAACTGTTTGTGTCTGTGCTACACTGGTTGTGATGAGCTTCTGCTGTAGCAATGGCAATAAGCAACTTGATTTACAAGTTTCTCTTTGATATGATTAGACATAAAGTTGTTGGGGCTTGGAAGCTACCTGTACTGTAGAGTGATTATGAGGTATGCACCCTACAAGTGTATGTGTATTTTAGCAATAATATATTGGATTTGTACCCTGGGAGTTGAATTGCTAACTTGTGAGTAAGGTTTTTCATTTTCAAAGTCTAGATTTCTGACAAGTTAATGACTTAACACTATTAATGCTCTATTTATCTTCAAGTGTTGCTTTTCTATAAAGTGGTAAATCCCACTGAAAGGCACAAATGGTATTTTAAATATTTTTTGCATGTGTATTTGTAGACATCACTTACAATGTTTTTTTTCCTTACAATCAAATTAGACATTGCTTGTTTACATTACTAAAATGATATGATTTAATTTCTTAGTTAAGATTTTATTTCTTGTTTCTTGCGTATGGTTTGTAAATTGCATTATGTTTCAAGACGGCACAATCCAAGTATTTGGTTTACTTTTTGGACCTTGTAGTGTTCTTTCAGCAGAGTGTCTTCTACCTGTTATATAGAAATAAAACATTCAGCTACTTGGGTTGGGTACCAGACATTTTCCATTTGGTAACAAAAATTTTGAGCACTCACCCTCACTCACTCTCTCACACTTTCATGCCCTCTCATTCACCCATTCACTCTCTCTCATGCTCTCTTTGTCCCCCTACCGTATCCACCAACCGCTTCTGTGTCCCTGTCTCCTTTTCAGCAGCTCTACTTCTCCTCTTGCCTCTTCTTGTTTTTTTTTTCTTTGCCCACTTCTCTTCCATATCAGCTGTGTTATCCAGAACCTTCCCTTGAAGAAACAGGGAGAGGCTGTCACTGTGGTGCGCTCCATGGCTTTGCCCCTTTTTGTGGATGTACTCCCAGAAGCCAGAATAATGCAGAGCAATTCACTGAGTAAGAGTGATGCAGAAACGCTTCTCTTTCTCTGTCAATTTGTCTGAAGTATTCTCTCACCAAAGGGACAGCATATACCTTGTTTCTCCAATTGAGGCAGATGGTGTTTGTGGAGACTATGCCCTTTTGTGGTGGAAATGTGGCAGCCCTGGATAACAAGGCTGATACTGGAGAGAATTGAGCAAAGAAAGAATAACAAGAAGAGGCAAGAGAAGAATCTGAGCTGTGGAAAAGGAGACAGGGACACAGAAGTGGTCAGCATAGTAGGTAGGAAGACATTGACAGCGAGAATAAGAGAGAGTTTGAGAGTGAATGAGAGTGTGAAAGAGTGTGAGAGTTTTGATAGTGGGCTTCATTCACTCATTTTTACTACCAATTTTATCACCTCTTAGAGTCCCTGTTAGAAGGAATCTGTGGGTGTCTACAAATGCTAACATATAAGAAAATACAAGAAACAAAGAGCTAAGTTAACACTATTAGTGGCTGAGTGGAATTAGAATACTTTAAGGATGATTTGGAGACCTAAATTTGTCTTGAAAATTCAAACTCTCAACATACATGTCAGACAATGTCAAAGACACGATGATTAAGAAGAATGGTGGCAATAATAGATAGACATATCCACTTGATTTTTAATTATTGCTTTGCCTAAACACATCACAGATGGAAAGAAGTAGCACGACTCCAGAGTGGTATTTCTTAACATGACAAGTTAATCTATTGCACCACCGACCACTGATGTAATACACCACAAATCTTTTTGATTCCATCCTCAAGCTGAGTATAGTGATGTATTGTACCTTGATGTACAGTAAACTTTGTAAAAAGGAAAGCAACAGGATCAAGTTGTCAGGATCAGACGGAACATGTGACGAAATGCAAAGCGTCAGTAAGGGAAGGGGACTGCATGTTACAAAGATGTAAAGAATTTAAAATGCGCAACAGTTGTACAAGATTCTGAGAAGAAATGTATACATCACAAGCCATGAGTAATACAAACGCACAATTCCATGTGATAAATAATATATAGCTTATATAGCTTATATAGGGATGAAAAGAATGGAAGACATATTTTGAAGATTCAAGGGTCATTAAATATTTTATGATTTAAGGCACAAATATGGTTAAGAAAATAGAAAGCATGTAGTCTGTAAGATGTACCCCCATGTAGGTGTGGCATAAAAGATGTAGACCGTCTAGTTATCAATTAACAAATGCATACAGCACATCGTCAGTACAGCAATGTGGCATCTGGACCACAATCAACATGCAAAGCAAAGAGAAAAGAATTTGGCAGACTGTACCTCACAAAGAAATTAGACGGCGGAGGTGGAATGGTGGGAAGTGACAAATCAATTAAATTATCAATACAATATGGAAAAAGGGTTCTACTTTAGGGATGGGAAACTAGACCTTTTAAGGAGGTTTGGGATATCTGGGCACAGAATAACAGATGTTCCTACCTAGCCTCAAGTTAAGGAACCAAGGCTCAAGACTAATATGAGAGATTAAGGGACCTAAGGGGACTACGAACCATCTAGACAGGCGAACAACACCTGCTTTCCCCCAACGTGACTCCCCATGACACGATTTATCAATCTAGATTAGAACTCTTCTACTCCCAGTACGAATGGTGTGAATATTAGAATGGATGCATCATAAGTTTTATTGAAACTGGAGTTACTCCTATACAGATCAATGAGACAGTGAAGTTACAAATTGGACATGTCTGTTTAAACATGCCATGTATGCATGATTTTGATCTGTAAAAATTCTGTTAACTATGTCCACGTTATGTATTGTAACGTGAAAATTAGAATAAATATTAAATGTTAAAAAATAAAATAAAGTAGACGGCAAATAAATGTTTATTCAAAGATTTATTTCATTTAGGCAACAATGGAAAAGCAGCATAACAAAAAACTGATGGAGTAAAATGCCTTTTGCGCGTTTTGGGCATGCTGCTTTCCTGCTGTTTCCTGAATGAAATATCTGAAGGAACATTTGTTTGCCGTCTACTTTCTTTGTGACTAATCTAGTTATATATCATTTTGCGTGTAGAGAATTATGAAACAGATGCCACCTATAAAGAATGCAGAATACATACAATAAGAGATAAGGGATATTTTTAGTAACGGTCAAAAGTGCAAGCATGCAACCTTTTACAATATCAACAATGCCATTAAATAAAAAATACAGCTGGTGAAGTCATTTAATTCATACCCACTTACTCAAAATGATTTGTTTTGATCAAACTAATTATGTGGCCATCATTATCATTGACCCATTCTAAGGGGCAGCGAGATCTGGATGTTCTTACGGTTCAAAATCATTAATTTTACTAGCAGCAACCTACATAACAATAGCAACAGAGCACAGAGCTTCAAAAACGGCAACGCTCAGCAACAAATGTGTTCTTGTTTTACAATACAAGATGCTCTAGGTTAACTATTGGCTGTGAAAACAACTGCCCTCCCACCTTTTTTTTTAAACTTGGTCTACAATGTTGGGCGTGATAATGTTCAAGACACTAGTAGTTCCTGTGTTGACCCAGTCTGCATTAAATCCAAATGAAGAGAATATTGAGAATGGTATCCTTTTAACATTACAATTTACCCTTTAATATTGTAATTATGGACTTTTATAATGTTTATACAGTCATAATAAAATCTGTAGTGACTTTGTTTCTTTGTGGAACTTTACAGGAACCATCAACTTGGGAACCAGTCATCTAATGTGGAGTCTTCATTTAGCTGTCGGAGGGGAAGGCAGCTTCCACAGGTTCCAGTAAGAAGCAACAGTGTAGAACAAGGTAGCTCAAGTGACAGCCACACTGGCAAACCATTGTTTCATGCATATGTTTGTTTCTTGAGTTTTCAAGTGGCGTGGCTTGGTGAATTATTGTTTTATCAATTATATGTGTTATCTCATTAAGTGGATGTTTCATTGTATTCCTTAAATTCAGTTCATTTTGGGACTTATTGTGAAACAATACCAGAAATTAAATATTTCTGTTTGCAGTGGGCGTTACTATTTTAATATTGCATATGGTAGATTTCTTGTATTTTTTGTGTGTTTATTAATGTCTAATTTGATTTTAGAGTGTTAAACATTGTCAGAAAATTCATTTTTTATGAATTTGATACAGAAGCAAAGCAATCTCTATTTTTAAAAGAGGTATTGGGGTGTTTGGGAATTATGAGAAATACTAGACAAAGTTGTCTGTAGAAGGAAAGACTGGATTTAAATAATTTTCTATATTTTTACTTGCGATCTTCACACATTCCTTATCATTATTCTGATTCTGTGCTTATGTTGCTATAATGCGGTATCTTAAAAAGACTTGTAATGCTGTTTGCAGTCACTACAGAATTATATGTAGCAACAAGTAACTGTGAGATAGATTGGGAAAAAAAAGATGCACATAAATCGTATTGTCTCCAAAACCTTAATTTGGCACCCTAGAGCTTACATGAGTGTTATCTGCATGCTATTGGCAACCTATGTTGGGTCACAGCTGGAATGAATTAAGCAACACTGGATTCTGATAAAGAAAAAGTATTGTTGCAGTTATTCGCTATGACAACCTACTCTTAAAACTCATAAAAATGCATAAGGATGTCCGAGCCGACTGCTAATGTGGTGATCCTAATTACTTAACCAAATAGCTACAGTCTGTTACAGACTACAATGTGTTTATCTCTAGTAACGTTAAAATTACAATAACATACAGTAATACATTGTAAGTGACCTTACTCTATACTTGACCATAGTTCTGTATCCTACACCCTGTAAACACAACCAGTAAAATGATAGTCGTTTGCCTTCATCTACAGTGCGTGTCTATAATGGACTGTTGTCATGATCATTTCAGGTACAACGTGTTCTCGCAGTTCTGTTTTTTTGATAAGTTTCTGTAATGACGAAATATAATCAATGCTACGCTGAATCATTGCATAGCGGCCTGAGCCTGATAGTTATCATCATTAATTTTAAACCAGTTGTTAAAGTGGAAGCACGTAAGAATGTATACAAATCAAACAAGAGTTATTATGTGAAGACAGAAACGCGTCAGAACCTTGACATGTAAACAGATTCAGTCTCCCAACATTCCTCTCCTCGGGCAAGAATGTATCAAGGTTTCACAATTAATGGGACTTGTAGGAAACATTTTAGCATCAGGCGTGCTTGCTAATAAGAGAGTTCCTATTGTGGTCTGAAATTGTTGAGAAGAGCTGCATATTGCGTGTTTCAATAATTGCACTGCATCACTTTCTATACATTCTATACCTACGCCAACTGTTATGTGCAGCAATACATATTATCTGTCCAGTGTACTGTATAACAATATCATTTTAGTTCATGGTTTTCTATTTGACAACCAAGCCAGAAGGGATTGGCTAGGGGATAGAACGTCTACATTCTTTTTTTGAATGCTGCTTAAGTTCGGCATTGATATAACTATATAAAAAGGCAATTTAAAAAAAATAAATAAAAATTGAGCACTTCTTTAACTATCTCTTTACCACAATTCAATTTCTGAAAATTGACTTTTATTTCCTGTAGATTTTTAGGAGTGAAAGGTGAAACCTGTGACAGGACTAGGAACAGCGTGAAACATTTTCAGAATGTTTATATCTGTATTTGTTGCCCAATGCAGGCGCTAAAGAGTGACATGAATACATTTGCCTCTTTATTGCAGCTGATTATGCAGATAGAAGATAACACTGTGTACTCTATAATGACGTTGTTATTTTTCTGCGCCTGGGAAAAGTCTCCCTATCAGACAGATCTGGGTCATATGGTCAACTGACTTTTATGCATTGGCTGTCTGGGTTAAGAACTGTAAAAATAACCATCTAATTGTAAAGCAATTTGTGCATGCTGATGTCTGGCTCATGGAACGTGTATTTATGAATCATGAATGAATGCTTAAAAGTTATCTTGCATCGTTCTAGGACAGTACAATGCTTTGAGCGGAATCATCGCCCACATTTATTACAATTATTTATTGTATATTCCTCTGTGATCCTTGTTTCCCTTGTTGACCTTTTTCGGTTAAAGTTGGTTTCCATTGCCATTGTTATTTATATCCATACATATAATAATTAGTTACCGTAGAAAAAAAGTTGACTGTACATTGTACAATTAGTGAAACTATTACTTTTTATCACTCTTGTTTTTGGTTTAATTTCATTGATAAATGAATACAATTAAAACATGAGGCTAATAATTGAAAACTAAAAAACTAAACCTGATTACTTCAATGTTCATCAAGTTTCTCCACTGTGAAGGACCGAGCTGCCCCTGGATAATGCATAAGTTAATTTGTAAGGAGACGTAGAGGAAATGTTACTGATTAAACTATACATTATGCAAGCCAAGCAAAGCTCTTCATACAGAAGAACCTCACTGAAACACAACTACCTTTCGTAAATAGATCTCATAGTTTTTGTGAGGAAGGATGGGACCTCCCATAGACTGGCTTGATGACGCTCAATCACCTAATCTGCACACTTCATTAGCTTTTTCACTCAAATCTTCTGCTCTTTCTCAGGTATTCCAAAGATTAACATATCCGAACTCCAGTAGTCAATGGCTGCACATGTCATAGTATATAAAAATACAAATGTAGATGACACATCTTTGGAACAAAATAAATGCAAAGCAGCACACCATGAAAAAAGCAATCGGCAAAATAAATCAAAGTTTTAGCTTATGAGTAATTGTCACAAATCATGTTAGGTGTGCATGCATGTGAGTACCATCTTCTACATGTCCGTGTGCGTTATACCATTCCTCTACTCATATATATGTATATAGTTTGCATTATTATGGAATACTGATTTTATTTTTTATTCTTCTGCCATATTTTGTGTGTGAAATTTAGCAAATACAGAAACAATCAGCTTTAATAAGAGATTTTTGTGATTACTAGTCTGTGTAATGTAATGAAGACTTACAGTCTACCAGTCAGTTCATTGATATGTATTAAAACCTTCCCTGTAGTGCAACAGCATTAATTGGTTGAGGGCTTACTTGTAAATCCGAATACTCTACTTTTGGGATGAACCTTTTAAAATATTATATTACACTTATATATTAAATATATCTTATATCATCGCTAGAGAGCTCTTCAATGATTTAATGAACACAGCCAAGGCGGAAACATAACACATACCAAATACTGAGTGATAATGAAACTTACTGTAACAAGTTATTTTAATTGATGGTACAATAAAAAAAAGTATTTTTAGAGTAACTAACATATACTTAATGTTCAAAATGATTTGCTTACAAAACAAAGTCTTTATTTACATATGAACAAACCATTATACTGGGTTTCCTGAAAGTCGTGATCCATGTAACTATGTTGATTTCTCAAGTAGTCAAAATCCTTATCACCCCCACTGAGGACTTCTCTTCTACAGTATTTTATATAAAGGATAAAGTGTAAACAACCATTGTGTAGCGTCAGAAAGGAGCACGTTAGCATGTGGATCATCATTTTTTGAGATATAGGTATAGAAAACAACTCTCTGGCTACTTAAGGGATTTGGTGGTTATGATGAATATATGATGAAGTGGATTAAGTTCGATCAAGATACTTGGAGAAGCAGAAAATAGTTATTTTTGTCGCGTTTCTTGCTGTGTTGATAAAACTTTCTACTTTGACACTGGATAATTCTGTCATATTAGAAACTCCTCATACGCCTGAGGAAAGATTTGATAATTATATATATGTTCATGTTTGTGTATTAAATAATACCTAGCTGATTTGTATGAGGGATATATAGTAACTATTCAATGTGTATACAGTACAAATACAGGCCCAAACGACCATCACGCACACTAAGCAAATGGCTGGTTGGCCGGTGCTCAATACAGTCCTCCTGATTACTACTCATGAGGCAGATAGGATGTGCTGCTAATTGGCTACCTGATAAACGTTTTATTGTCATTTATTGGCAGCTCCAGTGCCTAAAGTGCCAGGGCTGATTTTCATTCCCAGTCCATTCCTATATGTGTATTTATAATAAAATATAAATCTATAGAGAGCCTCTTGTTTTGCCTCATTTTTACAGCTGTCTTATCATTTACAACTTCATCTTTAAGCAAACAGTAAACAGGAACTGTGATTTTGTGTGCTCCGAGACTTGTGTACGATTACCTTTTTAGTAGCTCCTGAAGTCTACCTTTTAATCTATCTACACGTTTCTGAGGCTTAACAGCTCAGCTATGACATAAAACTCATCCATCTTTTACATCTTGGTACATGTTGGGGGGGATATTGAAATGTATTGTATTCAGAATTAGGCTGCCACTGACTTGTAATAATACAGGCTGAGGAGTCAATTTATACCATTCTAGCGTACAGCAGGCTGTTAACGAAATACTTAATGTTTCCTACATTGTTTCATTGTTTGAATTTATTGTCTGGTTTATGTATGACTTGCTTAAAACATTCGACCATGGGGTTCATAAATATGTGTAGCCTGATATATAATTACACTCAAACTTAACATACAATAATGTCAGCTCAGTACCTAAGGCCATTCTTGCTAACGTTATACTTGTCTGGTGCATGCTACATATTTAATTTTTGTTTGACATCTTTAATTTTTTGTGTCCAAAAATATTGCTAAAAAGAAAATTCTAGAACAGAATAGATGATTGCATTTAACTTGTAAAGCGTTAATATATCCTCCACAACCTCATGCTTTGTTTACTTCCTTTTCAGTATTGTACTTTATCCAATTTTTTCCATGTTTTTGTTACTTTCCACTTACAACATACTGAGCAATATTTCACTTTGTCGTGTGTGACAATTATTTGTATGATTTTTACTCTGCTGATTTCTTTCTTTTGTTTTCTTTCATCACCCTGTGCATTAAATCATTGAAGAACCAGAGGGTTATATTACATCTTCAAAAGGTAAATATATTCATACATTAATTTTTCTAAATATATATTTATAAAGTTAAATCTATTGTTGAGTTGTTCTGTAGGCAGCCTTAGATGGTTTTTGCAAGATGAAGAGCGAAATGGGCAGCTGGTCCAGGTCCAAGCTTAGCTTACAGACCATGGCAGCTGTGCCCCTTAGACATCAGTCAGGGACTGGCAGACTGCAAAGTCCGTGCTGATCACTTCAATTATGTTACATAGCATAGACAACTTTACAAGGACAATCACTCTGTCCTTTCTCTATAGTAGTGTGGTGTAAGCGAATGTGTACCAGCTGGTTTTACAATATTTAACTATTAAACTAGAGTTTAACCCAATTTTTACAAACATTTTGGATAATATTATCAAATATAAGAGAAATTCAGCATCAAAAGACTCATGGACACTATTTACCCCCTTAGAAGTATTTCAATTATTGATTAAAGATATTGATCTAAAGATCTGGCATAGACACGGGATTATAAAAATAGCAGACATTATATTCATTTAAAGAATTACAATCTAAATTTGCTCTCCCAAGTAAAGAATATTTTTCATACTTAAGAATTAAAAGCTTTACAAAATCTAATCCTTTAAACCCATTGACCATGTTAGATGGATTTCTGGATGGACACCATAAGAAAAATCTTATTACCAAAATTGGAAAAATGTTAGAACAGGATCTTGTTCCAGAGAAATCTAAAACTATTCTGAAATGGGAGACAGATTTAGGAATTTCTTATTCGGCCGAGAAACGGTCCTTAGCTTGGCGCAATCTAAGAAGAGCAATATTTTAAACTCCTCCACCGTTGGTATCATGTACCAACCATCTTACACAAAATGTCACCTCTAATAAATGCTGGAGATGTCAGCTAGAACTGGGAACCATGTCTCATATATGGTGGAGCTGCGACAAACTTACTAGCTTGAAATTGTGAAACTATTTAAAACTTTATTTGGTTTTGATTGGATTTTATCTCCACAATCTTTTTTATTTCATATAGATATGCCAGTAAAAAAAAAACAAATTCAAGTTTAGCTATTAATGTGTTAGCAGCACCCAAAATTTTTATTGCACGGAACTGGAAATTAGAAGAACCTCCAACTTGGCCACAGATCTTACAACAAATTAATTATCAATATCAAATAGAGAAACATTTTTTTCATACTTCATAACAACATAAAAAAATACGATGTAATGAATGTTAAATAGATCACTCTATGAAATTAAATAATGAATATGAAACGGTAAATAATTTTATTTATTTATCATGATACAAACCTGTATACGACCATTGAGATCTAAGAATGTATGAATTTTCTTCTTGATATTGGAAAACTGTTTTTTCTTCCCTTTCTTTATTATTATTAATTTTATACTGAAAAGATTAATAAAAAATGTATATATTGAAAAAAATAGAGTTGCCATCTGTCCAGGTTTTACCTGGGTAGTCCCTGAATTAAGAGGGAAATCCAGGGTCCCTGATATAACTTTGTGTCCCTGAAAATGCTGGGCCAGTGGTCATGTGAGTCAGAATCATTTTGAACAGCCTTTGGACAAGTGAAAGTGGGTAACTGCCACAATAGCAGGACCCTGGAAAGATATAGCTATGTTTTATATTTTTCTGACGTAGTCAATGTCACCACTCTCAGGCAGTTAAAAGGTTTTCCTCTCTGTCTTGTTCTCTCTGTTTGCTCTTCCCCCCTACCTTTTGCTCTAATCTGCTCTCTCATGCTGTTCTTTTCCTTCCTTTTTTTCTCATCTCTCCCCTCTCCACTACTTCCTTTACTTCTTTCTGTCTTCACTTATCTCTCTACCCACTCTCACCTCAATCCTTTCCTTCATCTTCTTTCTTTGTTTTTTTTTTGCCCTTTCCTCTATTTTCACTTTTCCTGTACTGTCCTTTTACTTTTCTCATGTGTCTTTTTCTTGTCCTCTTATTTCTTTTTTTTCTCTCTCCTCTCATTTCTCTCTCCTCGCCCCTTTCTCATTCTTTTGTCCTCTCTTTTCTCTCATGACTCCCTCTCTTTTCTCTTGTATCTTTCCTCTCATTTCTCATTCTTGTTTCACTCTTTTCCTTTCTTGAATGACTCTTTTCTCTTCTGTCTTTATTCTCTCCCCGCTCCTTTCTCGCTCTACTAAACCAAACAAATCAGCTGTCACCAGTGAAACCACACCCATAGCCATACCCGTGACCACACCACCAGGCTTAACTCTCACAGTGGGTCCATGAAACTGTTGGTAAAATGTGGCATCCCTATATTAAACAGTGTTAAATTATGCAATTTATACATTAAAAAGAAATGTCCATGCTGCACAATTCTTCCATGCCTTTTGTATTCACTTATTGCGTATGTAACAGGACATGTCACTTAATAGTCATCCAATGCACACCAGATAAAAACATAGAAAAATTAATAGACATGCCAACCAATGCCAGCTAAACAACCAACTACTGATATTTTAAAAGTGTTTTTCAGCTAAACAGAAGGATGTGTCACTTTGAACTCACACTCGGTCACCCAGATTGTGTTTTGTCTTTGATGGCATCCTACAAAAAAAAATGGATTTCAGATCAAGCCTGCACAGAAAGGGCTTAAGTCTGTAAGCATGTTAAAGAATCTAGCCACCCCAGGTTTACATCTCTATCTAATTCAGTGTTCTTGTTGTGTAGTTTTATAGAAACGAATGGGTAATTGATGAGTGGTGGGTGCAGATTTGAGATAAGATTCTGTTTATTTCAAGTGTCGGTGCCTGGTAATTAAATATGGCTTTTAAGGGAGAACTTCCATCATTAGTAGAATCAGATTGAAAGTTTTAAAATGGTTTTAGTTTTTGCATTTTCAGACAGCATCATATTAGCCATTTGTTTGTGTTGCAGCTCTGTTATCTTAGCCCACTGTATGAGACAAACTACTGCCTTGCGGGAAATATAATATTCAGTTCTAATCACCCAGCCAAACACTCTAGCTATAGAGAAACTAACTTTATCAGCACCGCCATAAAAATATCACAAGTGACAACAATGGAAGTTTATTGGGACAAATTGAAATAAAATCTACATAACCTACATTACTCTGTATAGAACTGTTTATTATGCTCAAAAAAGAAAAAAACAAAAAAAAATTCCCCACATGAGACTTTTCCTTTTAATAATAACGATAATACTGCACCTTTAAGCAATTTGGGTTTTAAAAAATAAAGACAGAGCATAAGATATATCTATATCTCTGTTTCATTCCGCTCTGTTTATTACTTTCTATCATTGTTACCTATTTACAATATGATGAAAGCAGCCATATGCCATTGAAAGGTTAAACTACCTTGTAGCCTTAAAAATATTTTCTTGCCATGTAAGAATATTAAATGCAGTATACTAATTATGGGATTTTTCTCCTCTTGTTAATGTTTATTTTTTTTTGTACAGACTGGATTTTTATTTGACACTGTACTGTTCTATCAAATTAATGTAACAGCATCATTAAATATACATCTCAATAATCAAAACAAAATGTAAGATTCAATTAATTTAAAAACATGCTTTTAGGTGACTTAAAGGCCTGACAATTTTGCAAAATCTTAGATTGTTTTCAAAGTTGGTCCATTAAAGATGAATTCTGTTAGGAAGAAAATTGCCCTTTTTAACTACTGTAAAAACGTAATGATTTAGGATTAAAAAAGATGAAAGCCCATAAAGATCAATCCTGCTGTTGATCCAGAAGTATGCAAAAAAACCCACACAACTCAAGAACTTTTTAATTGTGTGTGTGTGTATTCATATGAAAAATGATATATGTAAATCTGCTGCCACTTCAGTAAATCTGCTGCTCGCTCCTAAAGAACCTAGATACTGGATCAAATGATGTACACAAACCTGGGTTACAATTACAGTTGGTTTCAAATAAACAGGCATATTCTCAAATTCTTAATTTTAGTAATATGTGCGGCTTTAATGGTAGAACCACT
This sequence comes from Spea bombifrons, assembly GCF_027358695.1. Taxonomy (NCBI): domain Eukaryota; kingdom Metazoa; phylum Chordata; class Amphibia; order Anura; family Pelobatidae; genus Spea; species Spea bombifrons. The sequence continues at coordinate 73,828,631 of NC_071089.1, read as the reverse complement.
GTTTCTCTGTTTATCCCTGTTACCTTTTATTCATACCTTATTTTTAGTTCATATTTGGCATATTTTGACAATTTCATCTTTTTTTATTTTCACATTATTGTTATTGTCCATTATCTCATGTTTTACGTATGTAAGAGACACTCCAAATCCAAGGAGGGCACATCATATCCTACAACCTTTTCCTTGTGGATCTTGGTGGATCATTCTAATCAAAAGAGTTTTCCAAGGAGAAAATCAACCTCAAACCCCTTAAAGTACATATACTATATATGCAGTATTAATTTATACTTTATCCCCTATCAATATATATACAAATAACATTATTGGTTATTGGGTCTTCTTAAATACCCAATTAAGCTAAACACACACACACATATATATATATATATATATATATATATATATATATATATTGAATATAGATACATAGACACAGTATATATATGCATATGCTGACCCTTATGTCTCACTATATTACATTTAAAATGGAATACTGTCTTTTTTGTATCAATATCATATTACATTACATTTATTTAGATGGTGCCAGCAAATTCTGTACCACTGTTGCAATAAAGGATAGTAAAAAATATAGACAATATAAACTTGACAACATTTAAGGTCAAACATTAAAAGTAAACAAAAAAAATCTAAGAATGCTAAAGTATACATATATTGACACCAATGGATATTGTATACAGACTTCCATGCACCTCTTAAATTAACAATTTCTCTTCTGCAAGCTTTGTTTGCGTACATCTCTTCACCTGCCCCCTCTTGATGTTATGTATAATGGCAGCAAACTGATATTGAACCAGTTTTCAAATTCAATTAACTTTTTGAGGTAATAGGCCTAATTTTACAGTAAACACTCCCAGGTTCTACAGATGCAGAGTATTTGTCACATTTACATGTTTCAGATCATCTAACTAATTTTAATATGAGAACATAAGTAAACACAAAATCCAGCTTTTAAATGAGAATGTAATTTATCAAAGGTAAACAGTTAATCAAAACCTATATCACCCACGTGAAAAAGTAATTGCCCCCCCCATAACTGGTTGGGCCACCTTTGGCAGCAACAGCTGCAATCAAATGTTTGAGATAACTGGCAATGACATCAACATCGTCGTGGAGGAATTGTGAACACTGACCATAACTCAGGCAAGTGAGGCCTGCAGTTCTTTACGTGTTAGTCTGGGTTCTTGCGTAACCTCCAGGATGAGTCGTTGATGCGCTCTTGGAGGATTTTGGTAGGCCAGCCACACCTAGCAAGTTTTACCACTTTTCCAAGTTTTCTCATTTGTAGATAATGGCTCTCAGTGTTGTTTGCTGGAGCCCCAGACCCTTATAAATGGCTTTGCAACCCTTTTTAGACTGATAGATGTTTGTTTTTAATCTGCTCTTTCATATACTTAGATTGTGGCATCTTTGTGCTTTTTAGAGACCTTTTAGCCTAATTCAATTTGCAAGACATGTTCTATTTAATTGATGTTTACATTCAACAGGGCTGGCGGCAATCATATCTAGGTGTGTCTAGTGAAATTGAAATTTGGTTAATTGGTTGATTTAGTAACAGTTACTTTTTTCACCTATGGCCAGGTAGGATTGGGTAGGCTTTTTACTTCTACACGTGACATGATCATTTAAAAACTGCATTTTGTTATCTTTATAGAAGAAATCAAGAAGGGGCAAATACTTTTTCACATTACTAAAAGCACTGAAGTGATGCTTTGAAAATACAAGATGGATGCTAGTGTTTACTTACTATATTCATGCTTATATACTATTCACTAGTAAGATGATGGTCTAGTTAGGTCCATAGCTTTCTCATTAACATATGTAGATAATTCAGAATATCAAAAACGTAATGCTTCATGCGTGTGTGCGCGCATTTATTTATCATATGCTCTTTATACCCTTTACAGGGAATTTATTCATGGATGAAAGATCAAGGCAGGTGAAAATAAAAGTACAAAGACAGAGGCAGACAATTGGATCTAGTTCCAGTCAAGAGCTTGAGCGAGAGCAATATTCTAAGGTAATTTTATACATTGTATTTTACGTTAATGCTAATAATCAAATGTATGCTGAGAAGATTTTTCTTTCAGTATAACACACTTAGTAACTGTCAAACCTTTTTCTAGATGCATTGTTAAAGGGACAGTGTCCTAATCAGCCCCCACCAATGCTTATCAAATTACTTTGTATTCTTAATGCATTCTTCAACCTTTACTGAAAAATAAAAGCACTTACCTTTAGGAGGAGCTACAGCTCCAGAGTTGCAGGGGACAGCCCCATCAAGCAGCCAGTCAGTGGCAGTAGAATGCTCCCATTCTACTGAATCCCTTGATGCATTCACAAGGGGAGAAAACTACACTACATGGCCAAAAGTATGTGGACACCTTGTAACCACACCCATATTAGCCTGTGGAATATCTCATTCCAGTACCATGGGCATTTGTATGGAGATGCCCCCCCCCCTTGCAACTCTAACTTCCTCCACTCTTCTGAAAAGGTTTTTCAAGATTTAAGATTGTGTCTGTGGGAATTTGCACCATTTAGCTAAATGATCATTTTCAAGGTCAGACACTGATGATGGACAAGAAGGCCTGGCTCCCAATCGGCATTCTAATTCATCCCAAAGGTGTTCCACATCAAACTCAACAAACCATGTATTTATGGACCTTGTTTTGTGCACATGGACACAGTCATTCTCCTGACATTCTGCCAAATCCAGTTTTGTCCTTTCAGATAGTGAAGTGTGTCTGTGCTAAACATTGCAGTAACATTTTGTTTTTTAAATTTTTTTGCGAACACATTGCAGTATTTCAGTAGATTTATTTCCCATGACATGTGCAAGTACAGAAACAACTCTTGTTTTGTATTCAGCAACACCCCAGAGTACAGCAACACCCCCAGAGTACAGCAACATCCCACATGCATAGGTATGTCATGCTTTTCAGACATAGTGAGCCACAATTGGAACAATTCTGTTTTGAAACTTGGAATTTTGACAGACCACTTTTTTGGGTCCATAAAGAGGTCTTGCTTTCTATTCAGCAGCACCCCCAAAAATTGCAATATCCCACATGTCTGGGTATGACATGTTGCATGTTTAAAACTGGAATATGCATATTTCAGTTTTAAAACTTTGAATTTTGACAGATACCTTCCCTGGGGCCATGTCTCATTGGAGGTACTGTAAAATATTTATTTACATTTAACCCCAAAAGACTAAATATTGAGGGTTTTTTTGCTCTACCTTTTTCACATGTAAAGCACATTTTGAGATTCACACTGGTCTACCTGGAACAATAAATAAAACCCAAAAAATAAATAATCTCATGCTCCTCCTGAGCATTGACATTGACACCTGGAGGTCGCAAACAAGGCAATAAAGATCTTGGTGTCTAGAACATACACAGAAAAGTGCTTCAAACTGCTCCACAAAGCATATCTTACACCTAAGATGAGGGCTTATATCGGTGCCAGCACCGATGGCAGGTGTCCTTAACACTCAGCTTCATTGGCAGATCTGATGCACTGAGTCAGGCCTTGTCTGCATATCTAATTGATCTGGTCCCAGCTCTTTGCCTATGCAACCACAACTTTTAACATGCTTTCACCTGATTTTATTGGCAACAGGAAAAAAACAGCTTTATTTCAGTGGATACACAAAACACCCCCAAGTGTGGAAATGGCTCTTTCTTGGTTTCACTATATTTTTAGGATGGATTGGATTAAATCGGCTTTACATAAGGAAGAGCGCATCTTAGCCTTTTTCAAACACTGGTGGCTCTATGTAAACACTTCTGACCACCCTACCACCTTAATACATTTCCAAGTCTATACCATTGTTTTTCAAACTTACTTAGGGTATAGATGTGTTTTGAGTTTTTATCAGCATCAACAATGTTTTCTTCTCTTATGTTTTATTATGATAAATGGCTGGTTCATGATGGATCAGACATATGTATATTCAAAGTAAAGGATAGCTACCTGTTTTCTCAGTATCCCAACCCCTATTGCTGTCTGATTGGTTGCTACAAAAATGTAAATTTTCATTGATGAATGAGAACAATTTTTGCTTATTTTGAACTTAACATCACATGTTGTAAACATGGCCTGTTAATGATTATTAAAAATATTTTTAAAACATCTCCCACTTCTGCCGAGCACATAGAAACCACATATATGTGATATGTCAGCGTTACACAGCAACAAAACACCCCCCATGTCATATCAGTGCAAAAATGTTGTTTTGGGGGTTTTTCCTTCCTAGAGGCAATTAAGAAAAAAATTGATTGTCTTTCTGTGGGTTTGGGGACATTTTTTATTTTCTTTCTCAGTAAGTGATTATATCTAGCGGTTAGAGGTTAGGGGATAATGTAAGAGGTAGCAAATTGAACCATCAAATTAAACACTGACGAGATGAGCTTTTTATGGCACTTTATTTACAAGATGCTGTATCTTTAAAGAAATGAGTTGTCCAAGTGAAGAGATGTAGATGGAGAAGAGTAGATCCACAAGAACTGAACCCTGAGGAAGACCAACAGATAGCAGTACTGCGGAGGAGCAAGTTCCAGTAAATGAGACACTAAAATTGTAGAGGATCAAGCAGAGATTTTGTGGAGAGAAGCTTAGTTAATTATGAGTTTAGATACCAATGGGAGAAGGGAAACTGGGTGGTAGTTTAATGAGAATGTGGGATCAAGAGAAGGTTTCTTTAGGATGGGAGAGATGATAGCATGGTTAAATGGACATGGGAACATGTCATTGTAAAGAGGTAAAAGAGATTTGTTAGCATATCAGAAGGGGTTGACAAGACATAGGCTAAAAGCATCTTATGTGATATTGGAGTTTATTTTATTTCTCTTGGTAGCAAGTAGTATGAAATCAGTTATTGAAAACAGTCCACTGAAATAACATAAGAAGTTTTATGGAAATACCAATGTCCAATCTCTATTAATATATTAATATATTGTCTGCAGCAACACCAAGGTTTACACAATACTGTTCATGCCAATACGGAAAAGCTGTTCCTGCATGTACAGCAGTCCACCTTAGCTTACAACAAGCCACACATGAAAAATATTAAAGAACATTGGCCCTGGCTTGATATTATTATTATTATTATTATTATTATTATTAATATAACCAATGCTACCAGTTTTTCCATGGAAGACATTTGCTACTTTCTGGGGTTGGCACTTAAGAATGCCTGGTTACATTGATAAGATTACATTTTTCTACTCACTATAAAGGTACTGTTCCACGCATTTTGTGGAATTTAAACATCTTAGAAAAAAATGCTATGTTAGAAACTAGTAATGTTAAATGTTCAGAAATAACTATATCAGCATGGGATGATTGTTGGCACAAAAACTAAAAGGTTTTTTATTTTATGTGATTTTTCCTTTATAGGAAGTGATAAAACAAACAGATCTGCTGAAGTTTATTTGCTTAATATGCACAATTAATGTTAGTCTTGCCCAAACAGAACCTTGTCTAAAAACAAAAGATTTAAATCAGTTGAAAAATGTGTATACTGCAGTGTAAACCTAGACTATACCGTATTTTTTATTGGCATGAAGGTTTTCTGTGAAGTGCATTGTTCTTGGTTAATTTGTAACATGTAATGGAGGACAAAAATACATTGTCTTTAATTTGTAAACTACTTCATAAAATACTGTGATTCAAGATGATAATGAATCCATGCATCGGTTACCATCTAGTGCCATAAAAATGAATGTGATGAGCGGTAACACAGCGTGTGGTTTAAACATATGTGCATATTTTTATTCCTTTTTCTGTCACCCAGTTAGACTAGTAGTTTGCCATTGTTTCCCTTTTGTTAGTTACATACTAATTTTTATGTAAACATCCCAAACCTTTGCGAATTCCCTCAGTATGTTTGGCAGTATTAGGTCCCGAAGAATTAAATAAAATAAAAATTAGCTTATTTTGTGGTCATTGGCTCAGATCAATTGCATTATTAGAACACCAGCCACAATATCACATGTGGTAATTTACTTTTAAATCGTAATGTTTGGGCAGTAGCAGTTAGAAATACAAAATTGTTTGTATAAAAATCTCATTAATAAAAGTTTTTGGCCCAAGTAAACATAGAACACATTGTAAAGTTAACACAGTTCCATCCAATGTGGATTCTCAATTGATCCAAAAACATTGTACTGAAATGTAGACTGGTTAAGTTTCTCTGTGTCTCTGATTTTTCCTATGAGCCCTTTTTCTTATCTTGCACATACAATAATACCATCTAAAATAAAAATAAAAATGGTAGCACTGTAAGATAAAAAAATGTGATTATGTAGATTCAATGTACATGTATGGTGGTACATACATACACAGACAGTATAAAAGAACACATTGACCCTTCTAGCCCCGTCAAACCAATTTTTACTCATTAATCCTATAGGATAACTTTGTTGCGTGCCTCTTCTGTGTCTGCCTGTACCATGACCTTTTTGTTCTTAGTATCTACTACCATTTATGTGAATTGCAATTAAATATAGTTTACTATTTTGTTAATTTTCAAAGAGTCTTTATAACTGAAAACACTAATAAGGAAATTTCCTCTTTTAGGTTACTTACAAATAACTTAAATTTGTTTCTGACAGTACATAAAAATATGTGGATTATTTTTATAAATAGTTTTTGTATAGGAGTAAATTGCTAATCGTTAACTTTATGCTACCTTAAAAGAGCAATAATCATAGTTAAACAAATGTGGGTCAAAATTTAAATTACAGTTGGCCAATTATTTTGCAAGTTATTTTCAAACGGGATAAATATAGATTATGAGATGGTGAATATTAGGTACAGCACATATTCGAGATATTGGTCAAATATCATGTGCTCCTGCTATCAGCCTCTTCCAAGGAAATAATTTCACCTTTAGGCTTCACTTACACCCTCCTCAATTGCATCCTATCTCTCATGGTACCTGATATTTGCTGTGCCCCCTCTGGGTCCAGCTTCTCCCCCTCATGGGTTCCAAATAAAATGTATGTGTGGGGAGGGGTATTTTGTTTTATAAAGACAGGATTTAAGCAAAATAATCAAATACATTTAATTGTTTCAAACTTTAATAATTAAGGATTTCTCCATAGTTAGTGGACCCATATTGTCAATAGTGTTAAATGTTATTGTTATGATGTGCCATATTTTCCAAACTAACTTAATGTCCGTTCCTCTGTCTTCAGTACAACACGCATAAAGATCAATACAGAAGTTGTGATAACGTCTCAGCCAAATCTTCAGATAGTGATGTCAGTGACGTGTCAGCCATTTCCCGTACCAGTAGTGCCTCACGCCTAAGCAGCACAAGCTTTATGTCTGAACAGTCAGAGCGGCCTCGCAGAAGACTCTGGTAAGTGAAGCATGCAGCTGCCCAGATGTAGTATAACCCAGAAAATAGAGGGTTATAATAAAAGAAGAAGAAAAAAGAATGTGATGGAATATCCTTTGCATTATCAAACACAAATCAGAGAAAGGAAACATGTCTTACCCTGCTTTGTTTTGAGGTTATAGTATAACTATAAGATTACAGAAGTTTAATGAATTATGTTTGATAATATGTGTGTGTAAGGGTTCACCAAGAGAGCTGTAGTAACTCTCAGAGATCACCCAGATGTATCCTGCTGTCCCCAAAATCACTTCCAGCACCAGTCAGCATGCACACCTTGGAACCCTGCCATGTGTACACAAAAAGTAGACACAACTTCCTTCAATTGAGTACTCCAAGAATATTTTTTAACAGAATATAGCCTATTTATTCACAGAAACATCAAGACAACAAGTTTTAAACAACAGAACAAAAGGGCCCCATCACATCAATACATAACTGAATTACATCACAGAAGATTAATAAGATTTAACTAGAACAGTTTAAAAACTAACTAACTTAAGGTGTAGGGAAACAATAACTATGGAAGGGCTCTCCCATGGTGTGAGCAGATAGTCTTTGTACGTTTCAACCTGCATTTTTACAAGTGATCTCCCACACTTCCCCCACAGGAGGAACCCTGGCCCAAATGCCCAGGCTGAATGTGGGCAAGTGCCTGGCCCAGCAATATAGTTCAGTCACAGTATGATTATGCATGATCTGTGCTTGGTTTTGTCATATTGTTATAGGAAATAATGTGATTATAAGAACTACAGTCTAATTTGAGTTTTGTATATGGTAATTTTTATGTTATTGCTAGGTTCACTTTCTCTATTTTAATAGTGATAGGGAACCTGGTGCTGAATAAATAAAATGTAATTTAATGGAAATGTAAAAATAAATATTTCTATTTGAGTATTAGGTACAGCGCTGCAGTCTAATTAAGTCATTTTCGTCTAAAAAAGTTATTGCCTCTATAGACGTAGAGTCAGGGCACTTACCACCAGTATTATACAAACTTAGTGTGTTTGTCTAGCTAGATATAGGTAACAGGGCTAGAACACATACTCATGACAAATATGCAGCTGTCTAAAAATATATTGTGTGAAAACTAGAGTTTATTTAAAACAGAAAATAACAATAATTTTAAACTATTTTTTATGTGTTTTTCTGCTTTTTGTCTGGTTGTTGGTAGTTTATGAGCCGGTTTTCTAAGCTATGTTTTGTTGAGTATTGGTAGCTGAGTAATTCAACAAACTTTTGCTATAGAGAAACACAAGGCAATTATTCTTACATGACAATATTTTTTATTGGATGACCTGTGACAATGTCTGAAATATCTGTTATCTACTTCCCTTGAAAAGGAATAAAATACTATATATAAAATAAATATACTATAAAATAATATATATGTTTCTCTAGCATCATACTAGTAGCTGGTTCTGCTAATTATAAAGAAAAGTTGGATAATGTATTAAACATCACACTTCAAAATTGGGCAATATAATATAAGCTCTCTAAGGATTGTAGGATTGCGTTTGGAATATATTACAACATACTATTTAGCTCTGCTAAGCTTCATTCAATTATCATAATAGTTAAAATTAGATTAAAGGTTATTCGAAAATGAAAGTTCCCAGTTTTCTACCAAAAGTGATCCATTTTCTTTGCAGATTATAAGACTAATTAACTAGAACATTTGGTAATATAACATGCCTGGTTTGATACTGTTGGCAGATGTCAATTCGTTTTTATAATAGGCAATTAGGTGATCTGATACACTATGGACAAAAGAATTGGGTCACCTAACCATTATACCAACAGGGACTTTTATGACATCACATTCAAAATACATAGACATTCATATATAGTCAGTCCCCACTTTGCAGCTATAACAGCTTCCACTCTTCTGGGAAGGCTTTCCACAAGATTTTCTGTGGACATTTTGACCCATTCATCTAGTAAAGCATTTCTGAGGTCTGGCACTGATGTTGGATGAGAAGGCCTGGTTGACATTCTCCCTTCCAGTTCATTCCAAAAGTGTTTGACAGGCTCATGCTGGAATAGTAAAGGGCCTTCCCCAAACTCTTCCTACAAAGTTGGAAGCATTGCATTGTCCAAAATGTCTTGGTATGTTCCCTTCAGCATACCAAGTCATTTTGAACAATGCAATGCGTCTAGCAGTTTGGGAAAGGTCTTTTCTATTCCAACATGACTATGCCTTGGTGCACAAAGCAAGGTCCACAAAGACATAGTTGGGTGAATTTGGTGTGCAAGAACTTAACTCTTGACCCTGCGAACCAGGCATTCTCATCCAAGATTGGTCCCTGACCTCACAAATGCTCTACTGGATATACTGGGCTGAAATTCCCATAGAAACACTCCAAAGCCTTGTGGAAAGCCTCCCCACAAGAGAGGAAGCTGCTATAGCAGCAAAGTGGGGAACCAACTACAACTACATATTAATGTTTATGTATTTCGAATGCAATGTCATAAAAGTCCCATATTGTAGGTTTAACCATTAAAGAGGTATTTTTGCCGTGTTATATTTGTGTCTAATTTACTTTTTGGCCCAGTTTCACTACTTTATGAAGTGGCATGATATTAGAATATTCTCTTTCACTGTGCATTTTTATATCTACTGTTCTTTCATACTAGTGAGTTATTGCTAGATTCAGTCATTACTACAGTCTTTTTAAGTTTTGAAATACAAAAAGGCAAGATTAAAACAAGGCAGAAAACGTGCAGCTCCTAGGACTCAGTTTGTTCTCTCTGGCCTCTGTTTGTGTATATGCAGGCATGCAGTAGGGTCAGTGGGGTAGATGTGAAACTTTAAAACTTCACATATGCTTACCTGTCTTTTGTCATTTTCTGATCTGTCACTCTCATAATCATGTTTCATTTGAATCGTCACATTTTCATCTGTTGCAGATACATGCTGTGCCCTGGTTCCCTCTTACTATATTCTATGTAACAGCTTCTGCATAGTTATTATCATCATAAGGACCTCTATTAAAGCAGAATACTTTTGTATGTACTGATGGATAGCAACCACATTACAATGCATTCTGATAAAAATATATTTTTCTATACAGCTGCTAGAAGGCATATTTCTTCTGTGCAACATATGGAATGAACAGAGGCAAAAACCTTTTCTGCAGTGTTTTCTCATTCTCACCTTTTATTTTAAAAATCACATATTTTGAGGTGTCTTAAAATTTGATGAAATGCTAAATTAAGTACGAACACTTTTTACATTTTTGCTTTAATTTTAATTCAAAGATAATACACTAAGAAATTATAGTCCCTGTGCATGTGCATCAGACCTCCACTAATCATCTTTTCCTTAATTCCTAGACATCCGTTCAAGTCGGTGAAATTCAGATCAGCTTATTCTAATTATAGATCATTGCATTTGCTGTCTTCTAGAAAATTAGCATTTTATTACTGCTATCTTTCATGTGCCTTTATCTTCTTGTTCCTTTTTTGTTATCCTCTCACATAGAAGCCAGTATACTGATGCTTTAAAAAATATATTATATAGTGATGTAACAAATGGATTTTAAAGGGAATAGCTCCAACCATCAAATGCAATTTTTTGTTGAGAGGTACCTTTAACCTTGCACGGTACCCCCTCCCCTACAAATGAATGGGGCTTCAACTTAATCTCCCCATATACATTTGCCCCCTCCATGTATTATACATGCACGAGATGTGTTTGGCTGAACACTTCTCCTTGCATGTGATATACTTACTGTCAGGCCTGGACTGGGACAAAAAATAGGCCCGGGCATTTAAGCCTGAGCAGACCATTTTTGTTTATTTATTTATTGTTAAAGCCTACCCTTCACGTACCATCTTTGCATTTACTCATTCACACAAATCATTAACACATTCATTAATGCAGTCTCACAAATCATTCAAGCAATTGATCCACACATGAATTCACTAATTGTCATACGCATTCACACAATTCATCCACACATTTATTCATTCATTCTCATACGCATTCACACTACCCCCTCTCCCCATCTTATCTGCCCCTTCTCACTATGTACCCCCTCTTACTATCTATCCCCTCTCCCCATTTCTCACTATCTAACCCCCCTCTGCCCCTTCTCACTGCACCCTACTTACCTTGTTGCTGGAGCAAGCAGCAACTGCGAGCGGGCCCGCGGCAGGGCCGGATTGACTTAGGGGCTGATGGAGCTGCAGCTCCAGGCCCTTACCTTAAAATAGGCCCAGTCAGGACCGGGCTGACTGGGCCTACGCGGCCTCTATGGCCACATTAACGCAGGGCCCCTTAAGCCCGCCGCAACTGCGTCCGGGTCCGCCACTCTAAGGGGCCGGGAAGCCCCCACCAGGGCCAGCCTTAGGGGTCTGCGGCCGCACAGGGCTTAAATTAAAACATCGGGGGGGGGGTTTTAACTTTATTTAACATCCTCCACATACATAAAGTAAAAAAAAAACAAAATAACCCCGATGTTTTAATTTAAACCCTGTGCGGCCGCACACCCGAAAGAACGGCCCTGATGGGGGCTTCCCGGCCCCTTAGAGTGGCGGACCCGGTCGCAGTTGCGGTGGGCTTAAGGGGCAGGTGCCCCTTATGCCCTGCGTTAATGCGTCAGTAGAGGCCGCATAGGCCCAGTCAGTTCGGTCCTGACTGGGCCTGTTTTAAGGTAGGGGTCTGGAGCTGCAGCTCCATCAGCCCCTAAGTCAATCCGCCGCAAATGCCCGGTGTGCCCGATGGCCAGTCCGGGCCTGCTTACTGTCAGCTCTGGTGCTAGCTTGGTGAACTGCACGCATACATGAGAGGCACTCCCATTGCTTTCAATGGGAGCACTTTTCTGCCACTGATTGGCTGCTTACAAAAATTGTCACACTACAAAGTAGGCAGGAAGCCACAGCTCAATACCTGCAGCTTCTACCCAAGGTAAATGTTTTATTTATTTTAATTTTTAAAGCCTGTATACAGGGAAGGACTGGCAGCCACCAGCCTGGGGACAATCACAAGGCAACGGCATCCTTCTAGCCTAGCCTATTCCTCTGTTCATTACTTTTTTACACTTGCTTACATAATTTTATACACTCATATACCTATACACCGATCAGCCGTAACATTATGGCCACTGACAGATGAAGTGAATAACACTCATGATCTTGTTATCATGGCACCTGTCATAGGTGGGATATATCAGGCAGTAAGTGAACATCCTGACCTCAAAGCTGATGTGTTAGGAGCAGGAAAAATGCTTTTTATTCCTGATTAGAAAAAAAAGGAATGGCTATACAGTATACAGTATACAGTACTGCACAAAGTCAGGGATTTACAGTTAGGTGTATAATTAAACAATTATATAAACAGGTGCTAATGATCAATTTAATATGTAGGTTGAAACACAATCATTATCTGAAACAGAAACAGCTGCGAATGAACAACCAAACTCACTAAAAAAGGCAAGGTTGCTGAAATGTAAAGTCAAAGGTCATATTCCATAGCATTAGTTTCAATGGCATGGTGGATAACAATGGGCTTTTGTAAAACTAAACTCAAAACAAGACTGTACACAGACACCTATATCTATATATTTTAGTAATGCCACTTGTACATTAAAGGGAAAGTTTACTGTCCCTGACAGTCCCCTCTAAGGAAGAATGCATGTTAAAATTATTTTTGCATTCTTGAAGAATATAAACACACTCCTGATTCTTACCATATTCTTGTCAGTGGCAGGAAAGCAGCCTCAATGAAATCAATAGGAGCGCTTGCCACTCATGTTCACGGGTGTCTGAATAGATGCTCACCCACAGTGTTCACTAAGCCAGTGCTAGATCTGATTGACAAGAAGGAAGATAAATGGCCAAATGTGTAAGGGACATCTCCTAAAGTGTTATCATATGCATTAAAGACCATATGATGGCTGGGGTGTCCCTTCAATAGTGCCACAGGTTCCCTTTATAGTGTCTCACTAGAAGAGGACTCTCAGAAGCAAGCCAAAATTGCATTTTGTCCCATTGTACAGTGCTATGGAATTTGATGGCGCTATATAAAACAATAAATAATAATAATAATTTTGTGGAACCAGGGTAATACATTTTGATCAATCAGCAGGAATGCCATTTTTTGCCATATACATAGAACAGCATCGCAGAACTTCTCCACATTTGCACAACATAAACCTGACTAAGGTATACTTACAAATAAGTGGTGGATACATCAAATTAATAAGTCTTGTACAAACATTTACAATTGTATTTTTCATCCCTTCTTGTAGTTCGTTTACACCCAGAATGGAAAGCAGACGGATGGGATCTTCAGGGAGAACCATTACAAAGAGCACAAGTGTGAGTGGAGAGATATACAAGCTGGAGCACAATGATGGAAGCCAGTCAGATACAGCCGTTGGGACAGTTGGTACAGGGGGCAAGAAAAGGAGGTCAAGTTTGAGTGCCAAAGTAGTTGCCATGGTATCACGCAGAAGTAGAAGCACATCTCAGCTTAGCCAAACAGGTGAGTGGTACCTGCTTTTTGGTATTTTCCCCCTATAATGCATTATTTAAAAAAAGGCATTTTGGAATCTGCTCTTGTATCCTATCAAGCATGATGATCTAGTATTTATTTGGTTCTGCTGAATTCTAGTTTTGTATTATTTGAGAGCATATAGAATTTAAATAGGAGTCCTAAGGTTACCTTCAGAATGACTAAAGAGTTTTGTGTAGGGTAAACAAGAAACTTAGGCTGAGTAATTTTGATCATAATGATATTTAGATGTTGAAATAATATGGAATATTTTCCTAGTCATTATATTATTTATGATTACCTGGACTAAACCATAAAAATGATTTAAGACGTGCAACGCAAATGATTCTTGAGTATAGACCAATGATTTTACAAAGAATCCTCACCACTCAACATTTCAAATGGCCAACAGGCAGGAATTGACTAGGGGTAAAAAATCAGCCCTGGAACGTTACAATCTACGGGCAATAAATGACAAGCATGTGTCCACCTGCTGGATACTCATGGCTGCACACTACACTCTTACACTTTTGCTGCTTGCGGCCATGGGTATCTAGTTGGCCGCCGCACATTGAAGGACTGGATCAGCTGCATATGAGGTAAGAAAGGTATGTTCAAGATGCTATGGGGCACTTGCCCACTGGGACTTCCAAGCACCAAGACACTTTTTATTTTGTTTGGGGGTTTGGCTACAGGTAAAGGCAGGGGCGTACCTAGAGTATTTGGCACCCGGGGCGGATCCTGTAAGTGGCACCCCCCCCAAATGTAAAGACATCTACAAAATTATGTTGGCTAGAATATTTATTGCACCAATTTGTAAACTGTATGTCAACTGTAAACAACAAGAAATCTGAAAAAATAAATTAATAACTTATAAGTAAAATAAATATGTTTAAATAACATTTACTGAACATATAATAGTGCTTTCTTTAATAACCCCCCCCCCAAAAAACAACAAACACAACAAGTTTCTAAGAAGACCTAACAAATGAGTGACAAACATTACAAATTAAGTACTGGCTAAGCAGCTAAAGACACTATAAACTAAAAAAAAATCTGATATTATAATCAGGAGTCACCATAACATTGTTCTCTTTTCATTTAAGCATTTGCATATATAGTGGTGTTGCCATGTCGACTCATGATTATATATACACCATATGAACCAGACACTGACTGTGGTATAGCATGACACCTATCACTATATACTGAGCCAGGCAGTGACGGTGGTGCAGCTTAAGTAATTTCATTATATATTGAGGCAAACATTACAGTGAAACAGCATAACTCCTATCACTATACACTGAGCCAGATACTACAGTGGAACAGCATAACACCTATCACTATAACTGAGCCAGATATTGATGGTGGTACAGCATAACCGCTATCTTTATATACTGAGCTAGACACTTATAGTAGTACAACATAACTCTCATTATACACTGAGGCAGACATTGACAGTTGTGCAGCACAACTGCTATCATTATATACTGAGACACGCGCTGACAGTAGTACAACATAGCTGTTTCCATTATATACTGAGGCACGCGCTGACGGTGGTACAACATAACTGTTATTATATACTGAGGCCCACATTGCCGGCGATACAGGATAACACCTATCACTTTATACTGAGCACACATTGACGGTGGGGCAGCGTAATCCATATCACTATACATTGAGCCTGACATTTACAATAATGCAGCATAACCCATATCACTATATACAAAGCCATTGATGTGGTGTAGGCCTACCACTTCAGTGTCTGGCTTAGTATATAGTGGTAGGGGTTATGCTGCATTATTGTAAATGTCTAGATCGATGTATAGTGATAGGGATTATGTTGTACTGCCCTCAACTGCAGATCAGGGGAAGACTGTGAGAGTCAGTACAGCCTTCCCTTCTTCTGACTGCACCGTGACATTGGGAGGTCCTCTCCCCGTAATCATCCCCAAAGTCCATTTGTCCCCTACGTCACTAAACCACAACTCTCTTTTAACCCCTTAAGGACAATAGGGGTTATTACTCGTAGTATATTGTGGGACAATGGCTATTTTAACATTTTTCGGTGTTACTGTTTAGCTGTGATTTTCTTCTTTCTCATTTCATGCTCCCACACATATTATATATTGTTTTTTTCAGGACAAACAGGGCTTTCTTTAGATACCATTAATTTTATCATATCATCTAATTTACTATAAAAAAAATGATAAAATATGGGGATTTTTTGTTAAAAAATTACTTTTTCTCACTTTTTAAACAAAAAACTTTTGCTCATCTGCAAAAACGAATGAAAAAACCTGCTAAATAGATTCTACTATTTGTCCTGAGTTTAGAAATACCCAATGTTTTTATGTTTTTTTGCTTTTTTCTGCACGTTATGGGGCAATAAGTACAGGTAGCGTTTTGCTATTTCAAAACCTTTTTTTCCAAATCTGGTAATTCTTCCCCCCATGTGCCATTTCGGGTATCTTTGAAGCCGGCCAATGCAATTTACCCCATCAAGTCATATATTTTTAAAAACTAGACACCCCAAGGTATTTCACATGCTGGTAATTTAACCCTTTCCATGCACTAATTTTACCACCAGCCTTTGTGAAACTTTATGGTAGTAAATTTTTTTGTATTTTTTTCCACACACGTTGTACTTCAGTTATAAAATTATCGCTCCTGGTATATGTCCGTGTCAAACAACACCCCAATATGTGTTCAGTAACATCTCCTGAGCGCAGTGATACCCCACATGCATGGGTTTGTTGGGTTATTTGGGAGGTAAAAGGCCGCCTTTGTGAGGTGTGTATTTTTTGGCCATTTAGACATCTGATCCTACTGCCCCCATGTCCCATATTTGGGACACCTTTGAACCCGGCCAATTCAATTTATCCCATCCACTCATGCATTTTTTAATACGAGACACCCTATGGGCATTTGTAATGCCAATATTTTAACTCTTTCCATGCTGGAATTTTTGTAAAGATAAAGAATTTTAGGACTTGCTTATTAATTTTTTTTTTTTTTTTTTGGTGACAGTGGGGATTTTTATATGTTACCATATTATTTTTATTTTTTTAAACATTTTTTTAAATTTTTTTTTAAAATTTTTTTTAAATTTTTTTTTACTAATCACTCATTAGTGAGCTGGGCTCCATTGACCTTGCATGGTTGGATGCAGTACCTGCATTCAACCTGCAGGAGGAGCTCGAGAGTTCACAAGAGGGTCTGGATAGACCCTCTGAACTCAGATCTATTGTTAATGCCATCCTGTGAATGACGGCAACGTCATTCACAGGATGGCACTTGTGGTTGCTCTTCGGAGCAATCACAAGGTGATCGGGGGTCGGGGGCTAGTGTTGCTGATATGCCTCGATATCGAGGCATGTCAGTAACACCATTTATGCTTAGGAAGCGATTCAGATCGCTTCCTAAGCTGTTTTAGCCGGGCGCCGCCGCGATCTTTCATGATCGGTGCGGCGGCGGCCATTTTTCTTCCGGGGAGGGCTGCCGAGGGCTGCCCTCCCCGGATCCACGGTCAGCCTCACTTGGGAGGCTTCCGTGGATGCTGCAAAGCCGCCGATCGCGGCGAAAACGCCGCGATCGCGGCGATGCAGCTGTTTAACGGCAGCCCGTACATGTACGGGCATTGTCGTTAACCCGTTGCACGGCAACCCCGTACATGTACGTGGATTGTCGTTAAGGGGTTAATTACTCCCTGTAGTTCAGGTATAGATCAAATAAACAACACGTGCAACTGAATAAGACATAAATATCCTGTATTTACAGGTATACATAAATAATGTATGGAAACATAGCATTGCAGGTATAAATCAACAGAACACACAAACCCAGCATTGCAGGTATAGAACAACTGGAAATCACTCAGCACTGAAGGTATAGATCAAATAAACAACACATGGAAACAGCACCCCAGGTATTGATCAACTGAATAAGACATACAAATCCTGTATTTGCTGGTAAACATAAATAATGTATAGAAACATAGCATAGCAGATACAGACCAACACATTAACACACAAACCCAGCTTTGCAGGTATTGATCAATTGGAATTCACATAAAAAACTCAGCATTAAAGTTATAGATAAAACACCCTAAATTACAGGCATAGATCACAGATTGCGCACCCCAAAGCCAGCGTCCACATTGCCCACATAGAACCTGACCAGCACCCTGCGGTGGGGGTGCAAGGCCTCGGTCTCCCAGCTCTGCCACTGTATGGAACAGCATAGAGTGATGGGAGTTATGATGTACTTTAGAGCATAATTATAATGAAAAAGACATTGGAAATGGTACAGCATAACACCCATCACTCTCACACATTTACCAATCAACACTTACCAATCCACAGATTCCACACATACCAATCCACAGATTCCACACATACCAATCCACACATATACCAATCCACACATATACCAATCCACACATATACCAATCCACAGATTCCACACATACCAATCCACACATTCCACACATATACCAATCCACACATTCCACACATATACCAATCCACACATATACCAATCCACACATATATACCAATCCACAGATTCCACACATACCAATCCACACATTCCACACATATACCAATCCACACATTCCACACATATACCAATCCACTCTCACTGTCACTGTCACTCAGTCTTAATGAATGATTTCCTACCTTCTTTTCTACCTCTTTTCTTCTTACAGCAGTCTTTTCTTTTTACAGCAGTCTTCCTCTTCGCTCCTCTTCTTCTGTCTTCTTCCGGGTCAGAGGGCACTGTGGGCGCGGCTTCAGTGCCGCCGGGGTTTGTTGTCAGATCCCGGCGGCACTGAAGCCGCGCCCACAGTGCCCTCTGCACAGCAGCAGTTGCCGCGCGGATCGCAAGGGAGCAGAATCGGAGGTCTTTAACAGACCTCCGGCTCCCTTGAGTGATTTTAAGCCGGTTCAAGGGAACCGGCTTAAAATCACTCAAGGGAGCCGGAGGTCTGTTAAAGACCTCCGATACCGCTCTCTTGCGAGCCTGCTCCTCCAGCGGCGGACATTACTGTCCGTCTCTGGAGGGGTGCCGGGTGCCGGCAAGTTGGCACCCCCCTGATGAGCGGCACCCGGTGCGGACCGCCCCCCCCGCCCCCCGCTAGGTACGCTACTGGGTAAAGGGTAAGGCTTTGCTAAGAACTTGTATTACTCCTTGGAGCTATTTATGTAACTGTGTATGACAGAAGAATAGTAAATTCATAGTTAATGTAAGAAGGTTTCATGTGACTGGCAAAATGATGCTTTATGCAAGGTCATCTTTCATGAGATCACTGCATTTCTAAAGTCTGTTTAGTAAATGCACCCCTTTTAGTGTATCTCAGTGGCAAAACCTACAAGTTACATATGAATTAAGTTTTAACAGTTGATAAAAATAGTAACACTTATCCAAATCATCAAAGTAAAATCGTTGTGCAACAGGTCCTGTGGTAATGCATTTGCTCAAGTGAAGATGAAAACTCTTTTTTTTCAAGAGAACATTAACAAAATGAGGTCACTGAATTTCTGTAAATAGAGTTCCACTGGCTTCTGATTATGTAAGTTTCAGTTCAAACGTCTTAAAAGCCTGGTATCTCCTTGCCCAAAGCAAATCCAAGTATATTGGAGGAAGAGAATAGTTCAGGCTTTAAGTAACCCTCCTTTTTCGATCACTTAAAAGCACTGAACTAGTTGAGTACATAGCAGAATTCTCCTTACAGTTAAAGAGATAAGTATAAGGTAAGAAACGACCTCTTTCAGCTACATTTCCTTCTTTATTCTGTTAAGCCAAAAGTCATTTTTTAATAATTTGTGGTGTACATTTTTCATTTTATTTTATCAAATTTAACTGTTTTTAATTATTTACATCCTCAGTTTCTATGTTCATATATTATGACATCTTAACCTGTGTGGAAAGTAGCCCTACTTTCTTATGATATGGTTAAGGTTTTTTTGTAATATCATTTAAGAATGAATTGCGTATTTTCTTGCTTTTGGCATAAGGTTCGCTACAATTATTATGGATACTATTGTAAATATTTAAGCAGTTTTGCTTTTAATTAGGAGGAAACTCAAAGGATTGTAGAAGTACAATAATAATGTACCGTATATTGTTCTGTCAAGCATAATTGTTTCATTTGTTTTACTCCTGGTTCCCCTTACATTTTAGTGTTATTTTTCTGCTATTGCTAGGTGTTATTCTTTAAGCAACTTGGACTTCTTAACTTAAGTAATATGTATTCCTAGTAGACCTAACAAGGAGCCCAGATATCTGGCTACAATGCTGATCTTCATTTGAAGATGTAAACAGAGATAAAGCGGTGCATTGGTGATGTTTGTAGGTCCATTTTAATAAATATTTGTCTCCATGTGTTTACTTATTCTGTTGTGATATAATTTAGATGTTGAGGAAGGGTGAAGGCTTCTTATCCCACAGTGGTTGTCTACAGTCAATAACTCCCTCAAAATAAAGTTCCATAATGTTTTCTAGTGGGGGGCAGATTCTCCCTACATTGTGCGACTGTATTCCAGTTCCATATGATTAGGAGACTCCAATAAGGTAACACCACACAATTAATGTTGTCTCATTATCCGCACTTCAGTTTCCCAATTCTTATTCGACAGCATTGAGTATCAAGACTTCTGGCAAAAAAGACCACATCATTTTGCTTGCTCTATTACCTCTCCCCCATTCCCTTACTTTACAGTGACTTTTCGCGTTGAGTGCACAGACATAAGACACACTCATTGCTACAGCAGTCAGGTGAAAGAAATATGTGCCATCAAAGGTGTAAATGTGTCTTGATGCTCCATTGTAGCTTTCTCCTTCATAGTAGACTAACACAGACAGCTGCCATCATTTAAATTAAAGGAGTTACTTAGATTTGTTTCTGTACAGTTTGCTTAGACCACCAAATAATTTTTCACTAATTCATTTTATTTCTAATGCTATATGTGTGTTGCAGTGGTTACTATTTAAGGAAAGGTGCTTTGCTAGTATAGGTGATGAGGAATGACCCAGTATAAACTTAGCCCCATAAAACATTGATTGAACAAGATTTCCATAATTAAAAAAAAATATTTATTAGTATTTGTTTTAATAGTAATATAATAAAACATGTAAGTACCGTTGTGTGAAAATTTGTATATCATGTCTAGAGATGGACTACGCCTTGGCTAGGAGGCTTAATTTTTTTTGTACTTTCTAAAGTGTAAAGTCTATCTATCTATCTATCTATCTATCTATCTATCTATCTATCTATCTATCTATCTATCTATCTATCTATCTATCTGTCAGTCTATCTATCTATCCACCCCTTATTAACGTCTGCTAAGTCACACATTACATCTTGTTGTTTTGGATTAATATAAGTGTGTAGTTAATTAGGCACCATATGTGCCCTGCCTGCAGTGTTTGCTCCTGAGACTCTGGGAAGCAGTGTTTCCATTTCTTTATTATTTTAGTGAAAGCAATGCATGCAATTTCTGCAAGCTGAACTATCTGTGAAATAGGTTCTGACTGCAGTTTTATCTCGCTGTGGATATTATACTGCATGGTTATTATGTGTAATTTACGGATGTGCTGTTCATGTGTATGTTCTTTGAAACTGTTTATTAAGGACTTTAGTACTTGCGTATTTAGGATTCCACTGTTCTCACTCCACATCAAAACTATTGCTATAAATAGCACTTGTGTTCTGGGATACGTACGCTGGTCCTGCTGATTTTAAAGGAAAAACTATACCGGAAACAATTTTGCCATGTATGTAGGAAGTATGTACACGTTACTCATATAATCCCATTATACCCCTCAGTTATCTCCTGGTTATGGGGACACTTCAATAGCTCTAAGAATTGCATCAAGTTTTAATAAGAACAAAAAGAACAAGAGCATTCACAGATGCTTTACTATTGCTTATCCATACAATACCCACAGTTTACAAGTCGCCAGGGAACATTGCTTGAGTTACATGGTAATATATCAATATATGTTACAGATTAACAGCGCCATTTTTTAGTCTCTTTAAAATTTGCTTTTTGGCAGACATTGCCAGAAAAAGGAATATTGAAAGTGGGAAGCATATTATAATACAATAATTAAGTTGAAATTCCCCGCTAGTGTTCATGGTCATTTGAGGGAAGGATGGAATGGAGTGGTTGCTATTTCCTAAGGGCAATTTAAAAGAATTAAGGAAGAAAGCATAAGTCATTATGGAGGAAATGTAAATACTTTAGATGGCGTAAAATGAAGCACCTTTTATGAAGCTACTATGGCTCAGACCTCGCAATGACACTTTTACAGTGAATTATCTGTGTTTTAATTATATTTATACAAATGGACTTGTGTAATACCGATAATAATATGTGTTTTGTGGTATTAGTGGGGGCAATTCCATTGTTTTCAGATCTATTGCAAAATAATGGAAGCTCTGCTACTATCTACTAAATGCATTTTTAAAGACAAGCATTACATTTTTATTAATATATGTTCCTCTATTTATTTTGCATTTTGTACTTAAGCTATAAATAAACTGTACATTGTTTCCTACATATCTTTTTTTATTAATAATTTATAGAAAACCTGTTTTTGGTAGGAGACTAGCTTTTTAAATATCACCAATCATCAATCTTTATTGATATGGGGGACTAAAACCTAATAGGAATTCACTGACTACACCAAGGAGGTAATGCAAGGTTTGTCACCCACAGGGAGTGAAGAATACATTCCAATTCTAAATGCCGCTCCCATGTCAATATTGGGTACTGCTGGATCTGGTCTGATAGCAGTAGACCTGACGGTAATCTCTTGGTGAAGAAGCGGCACCATCACCAGAATTTCAGCAACCATCAGTAAATTCACATGTCAGACTGGGAGATTTCCTAGGTGTGATAGTAACATCAGGTTTTACATATACATTAATGATAGAGTAAAATCTCTGAGTATGATCCTTCAAATTCTTGTTAGTAGATAGGAGCTATATTTGTTGTTGTTTTAGGATACAACACACAATCAAAAAGTCTTTGAAACATATAAATTAATAGATATTCCGAGAGACATGTTTAGGAAAGAAGGCTAGCCATGAATATTTCAGCGCGCTCTAAAATATGTAATTTAAAACAAGAAACGTTGCTTGTTTTTTGACCCCTTGCTTTTTCCATGTGACCTGTCCAAGGCCTTTTCAAATGTATTTACTCTCTAAATATAAAGGAACATGGTTAATTTTAGACCAATAATTGTAGGTCTCTGAGAAGAATCGGAGAAGTGTCACACAGTAGACAAAAGCATTTGTAAACCTGAACTGTTCAGCTAATATAGTCACACAATGTACTTTTCAGAATGCCACCATTACATCTGCAGAGAAAGGTTTGCTGCAAGGCATACAAGGACAACAAGCAATGTTTTTTTTTATTTTGACGAGTTGGGTGTTTATGAAAATCAGTTCTGGGAAAAGTTTGAATTTCACATTTTAGAAGAGCTTTCAAGTAAGTGTTTCAAAATGGTAGCATTCTTTAAAAAAATGGAATAATTTAAATAACATGTATTTAAAGAGCCAGTAAATGTAAATAAGTAACTTCATACATCTTAAATAATCATATCTCTAAAATAGTAAGACCAAATATTAATTTGCGTCCATTAATGAATACCTTCCTTCATCTATGTATTTGTATGGATATACCGTATCGTTATATACTATATGTATGTGAAACAACAGCTGGCCCAATCAGATTATGACCTTAGGGAGGCTTTAGAATAATAGCAAATATAGTCAGGGCTAACCTATGTAGTATCCAAGAAGAAAAACGAAAGCCGGGTTAACCGGATATAATGAGGTATAAAACGTATTTCCTGATGGGAATATAGTAAGAGTGGACAAGGCTGCAAATAGAATGACAAACAGGTCAAACATCTGTTTCCCAAATTAGTTGTTTTTTTACGGAAGACAGTTTTTTTGTTAAGAAAACTTTGTGAGGTTTGGGGTATATGTAGGTTTTCCACTTGTTTACTTAAAACTAAAAAAGGCGATAATTGTTTTGAATGGTTTTTGATACAATGTCTTGTCTAGATCCCCTAAATTGGTTAACAATTCAGGCACTGATCTTCTTTGTTTGGGTAGGTGTATCAAAACAGGTATTCCAAGTGCAGTATGACTAATTATTCTTAATGAATAGTGCTACTTATGTCATGACCCTTACCTGCACACCCAGATGGAGCAGTACATAAAAGATTACATAGGTAGTAAAGTGATCCCACTTCTATTGGCAACTCTCATCTTTATTTTATACAACAAAGTAAATGATTGTGATAACAGACTCCAGGTATTACATATGTATGCCTGGCCTCTGAGACAGCTTTTCAGTCCTTTTGAGGGGTGGATAGGGTTTAGTTCTGCCATTTGACTGCCCAGCTCTGGCAATACTATCCAGCTTCTACCCCAATCTCAGTGACACTCAATTCAATGTGGGTTAGGACTAGGACAAAATGTCCAAGTATGTCTTTCGATGACCAAAAGATAAAATTGTGTGAATGAATGAATCACCATATGTTAATTTTGTAAAAATGTTACGACATGAAGCAATTTTTTAAAAAGAAGTCCTTGTCAATTGTGATATCTCGATTCAAAGCTCAACATAATGACTGAAATAAAATATGTATCCAGAAGAGCTATCTGTTAAATCTAATATAGCAAGGTTGTTTTTAAGCCAATATGAGATTTTATTCTTTCCTCTGAGGTTCCCAGTTTCATTGTCCCTTACAAGATTGGTTCAGGATTAAAGGTGCTGCTTTAGTTGGAGAAAACATTTACTGCCCCCACTAGCATGTTAAGCAAAAGAACTGAGGCTTTACTCTTTCCTCTGAAGGATTAACCACATGAAAACAACAAAGAAACCTTTAATAAGCTTATTCACTTTCTATGCCAACAACCTGTCAACGCCTGCTTTCCTGTCATATGACAATTAAGTGTTCCTGGCACAAAACTACGAATGGGAACACTTTACATGATTAAATGTTTAGTTCTGGGAAAGGTTTGGGCATTCTGCGATAATAGGAATGATGTTTCTAATGCTGCATTTATGTACAAAAATGTTCAATTCTGCATAGTAAATGACACCTTTACACCCAGCCATGTACCATTCTTGTCCCTGGCACACTAGGGAAGGGACATTACACCAAGAAGACTGCGGGGAGCTAAACATTTTGATTTTTTTTTAAAAAAAGAAAGACCGCTATGAAAAAAAAATCCAACAAAACACATTTACCTTGGTAGTATTACTGACTTTAAACAGTTAAATCCACTGACTGTACAGTGCAATGTATTATGTTACCAATACAGTTTATTTTATTGCAGTTTACATTTCTTTTACATTTGAACAGTCCTTTGTTTATTCTACCGTATCCTGCACTACAGAGCGACTGCAAGCAAATGTTCTATTTAATGTATCTCTACAGTCTAAGAATCCACTGCCATTAATAGATTACAGACACAGCTCAATTCTACACACTCATCCTCGAAAAGGATTACCTAATAAGGGCTAGTATTTTTAAACAAACCTATCTGTGTGGCTGAATGCTTGTTACATATTTTCTTTACTTACATAAGAAAGGGACGTGAAGTGGATATCCATGCCACTGAATGTGTTTGAATTTAAGATAGAGAACCTGGCGAGTTAAACTCTTGTATGCAGCATCTGCATTTTGCCGAGTTTTATCTGGTTGACAGCTGACTTATGTAAGTAAAAAAACCACAATAGCAATAGTAAGATATTACTGTCGCTAAGTCCCACCACCGTTTGTCATTACTTTGATGTGTGTTGTCTGTCTGGTTTTCTAAGGCAATTTCAACAGTATATGAGCTTCACAAGGAA
This sequence comes from Spea bombifrons, assembly GCF_027358695.1. Taxonomy (NCBI): domain Eukaryota; kingdom Metazoa; phylum Chordata; class Amphibia; order Anura; family Pelobatidae; genus Spea; species Spea bombifrons. The sequence continues at coordinate 73,802,824 of NC_071089.1, read as the reverse complement.
TAAGCACTTTGCTATAATGTGTATATTGTTTAGTTGCTACCTGTGATGATTTCTGAATTAGGGATGAATCTATATTTTACATAAAATGCACAATGCTTTTAATAGTTATAAATGAGTGCCATTTGTATATCTATGCATTTGGCTGGTGCGGTAGTTTTTGTTCAACTTTTTCTGCCACCTTTTTTACTTGAGGGACATGATTATTGAGAAATATATTCACAATTTTATATGATTATATATATATATGTATAATATAGAATTTATTTATACTATAACTTTATAATTTTTTATATATGAAATGTATGAAAGGATGACCCATTTTAAGGTTTTTAGTATTTATAAAATACATTTAACTTGTGCCTTTTCAGAAGGGCCTCTTAAAATTCTCAGCACTGGCTTTAATTAGAAAATGGCATGTCAGCAGTTTGATACAGTTTGATTCACTGCTTGCAATTCAAATGATCAACCAAAATAAAATAAATTGTCTCAAACATAGGTTACAAAAGCAGTCTGAGGTAATGGTAAAAAAATGGTACTGAAATAAGATATTTTAGTTTTGATACTGTTTCAAATTATATATTATGATTGTCCTAATTCTTCCTATGCATTATGAGTAACACTTGCTAATACTTTACAGTAGTCATTTCAAAGCAGTGGAAGCGAACTATCCGGGAGGACTATTAACTAACAATACATACTTGTCTGATGTTTCCCTTTCATTTTGACCAGCATGTGCAAATAAGTTAATCATCCTAAATACATTTGCACATAACATGCATATAGCTGCTTATATATATTTAATATATGCAGTTAGCAGATTTTACTTCTACTGAAACTATAGGATAGAATTGATATTACTCAATTTATAGTGTAATACAGGGCAAGCTAGTGAAGAGTTGAGCCAACCGTCTTCCTCAACTCTTCTTTTGCTGTGATTGAAGAATAAATAAGACCTGCCGTAGATGGGAGTTTCAAGATTTTTCACGTCCAGGCCACTAAATATGATCAGGGCAAAACCAAGCTTTGTTTCAGCTATGATTGTGACCAGCCTTCCGCTGTATATATATATATATACGTCTGTATCTGTCAAGAATCCAACATTTGCTATTTGCCTTAGATGGGGCCTCCGTCCAATATTTGGTCGTCTTCAAAACTGTAGAGAATGTTAATAGGTCATAGCTCTTACTTTACATAATTTACATTCAGGCTTTAATACTGTTTCTTAGTTGTGTACAATGCATAGTATACAATTAAAAAACAAATCTTACACTTTATCTACTGTAATATACTATATATTATTTAGGTAGCTGTATCTGTTTTTGTCTTTTGGGAAATATTGTTTTTTCTCATTATTTTTGTCATTCTAATTTTAACATGACATATATTGGTTTCTCTGTTGTTTTTTAATTTTTATTATTACACTTCTTATTTGGTTTAAGTTTTGGTGGTTACATATTGTAAAGTACAGATTTATTTATTTTTACTATTTGGAAAAATAGTTTTTAAATAATAAGTAACTTTTATTCCTTCCTAACGCCAAACAGTATCTTTGACTAAGATTTTATGACTGACCTGATGCCATGTGGATTTTGAAAAATATAAGCAATATAAGTCATATCATTTATATGTACCCGGTTGAGCAGACCCTTTGAATTACCAGTAAAATGTTATAATATAAAGAATATAAAGTCTATGTTCACAGAAAATATAAATTCATTTTTGATAGCTGTTTCCTGTTTATCGCTATATTTAGGTCTTAACCCGCGACCCCGCATTCTTTCTGCAATGTACTAATTCATTTGATTTATTGCCGAGAGCAAATACATCCCCATAAAATGCAAGGAGTGAACTAATGGCAAATGCTTGGCTGTAGTGCACTTTACAAATAAGAGACTGGACAGTAGATAAAGAAGGAACACATTAAGCCATTATATAGGAAACATAGAATTAGATAGCATGCCACCAGGATATAATGGTTACATATGTGTGTTCTAGCTCTGTTATCGTAGACCAATGTGCTATATCAATACCTTAACCCCTTATCATACTGTCTTGTGGTAAATAATAGAATAGCTCAGTGTTAATCGCCCAGTCAGACACTCTGAATAATGAAAGCTTATGGCGGAAATAATTGAGCCAGGCATCATTAGCATTCCCACAAAGAAAAAGCTCAGGGAAAGTCACCCAGAATATCAGATGGTTGACAATAATAATAACAGCCTTCAAATGTGAACTACAAGTGAAAGATTGGCATTCTTGGCGGATGTACATTTTCTAGCTTTATTTTATTTCTTTAGCAAGTGGTACCAATGTCTTTAAGCTATGGGATTTTGTATTTCACATTATTTAGAAAAGAAAAAAAGGTTGTTATAATTGTCCAGTGCATTGTACAGTTCATTTGAATTGTGATTCTAGTAAAGATTGCTGTCCAAGGTATAATTGATATGTGAAACAACACTTGTGATAGAATGTAGAGGAACATATTTCCATTTTATTTAATCCTGTGTTCTGTACTTCATATATTGTTATTTCACAGTCTACTAAGCTGTATGTGTATCCTATACATATTGGCAGATCTGCCTCATACTGCCTCTCTGTAACACCTCTGCTTTCAGTATGATTTACCATGGAGCCAGATGTCAGTTCTGCTACTTTATCAGCAATTTAAAACCATGTTTTCTGGTCATCAGTGTTTGACTTTAGTGTTCTCTTTCGTATTGAAGCCAAACATTTAATGTAGAAGCGCTGGGTCATATATCCAGTGTATTTTCATTAACAAGAACCTATGCATCAGTACTCATCAACACCAAGACTAAACAGGAACCTAAATGAATAGATCTGTAGCATGATAATACAGTACACCTATGCATGTATTTGATCTAACCATCGCCTTTTCTTAAAACATCAGCTTCCCCTATTGTCAGATTGAAGATCCCATCTTCTCTCTTCCTTCATCAGGCCTCACTTGCTCATTTCAAGTGACTTTCGTCACCTGCAGTGTACCTTCCCTTTTTTGCGATTTTTCTATTATGTTTCTATAGAATTCTTTAATTATTTTAATGTTTTGTTTTATTTTGGAGATGAATATAAGTTAGTGTCTCAGAGACAAGGTTGTAAAATGCCAAGCAACAGTGGCTTTAAGGAATATGTTCTTTTCCCTGGCATAATGTTTGCTAAGACAGAAAACAGACCAGGTAAGTAAAAATAGATTACATCTAAAATGCAAGAATGTAAGTGTGTTATACAAGTTATGGAAAGAAAGTGCCTGCACTCTACTCTTCATTAACACCGAGAAGCATTTATCTCCTGCAATTAAACATTTTACGTGGATGTTGATTATAAGAAGACATGCAAATCTAAATATAGGCAAAAATATAACCAGCAGATGCTGCCTTATCCTGTAAAATTATTTCAGCAATTTCCACAGTGCTGTTTTGATAAACTTAGTAGTCACAGAAACCTCATCTTACTGCTGTGGTACAAAAATAAAATTCCATGCCCTCCCAGTCTTCCATTGTGAGGTAAATTCCACATGTAAGTGACCCTGAGTCATGTTTTATTTCTGTCTCGTATTTATCTAGCGCATTTGATCATTTTAACTTAAATATCCCTAGTGGACCACAATGAGGCTCTTATAGGTTCTATACAATGTTTCATAGTAAATACAATGCTTTGCATGGAAACCACAAAGGTGTCCACTGCTCAGGATGGTGATCGCTATGGTTTTGCTGCAGTGCCTTCCATGATCACAAGTAAGCAAACGCACTGCATGCCCAAGTTATGCACATCTCATAGATCGCAGTATAAGATCATTATGGCGTATATGACACACATGTAAAGGCTCGTTGGTGAGGTCTGAGATCTCTCTTAGACCAATCCCACAAATAGTGAGGTCCCAGAGCTTTCTTCTCCCTTATTCTATGTATGTGGGAGAGAGAGAGTGCAGGTCTCAGACAGGGGCACCAGAAGAAAGTCACCCTTCTTGTGCAAAGGTAAGCATATGAAAGGGAGACAAGATATTATTACGTTTATCTTCTGTCTTAAAATTAAAATAATAGTTATAAGAAGGTAGAGCGAGTGCTTCAAAGATTAGGCATATGTATACAGTAAAAGAATGTCATGGGGATGATATTTTTTTAGGTTACAAAATTGGAAAGAAGCACAAGATTTTGCACATAAATGTCACAATATACATGTGACATTTATGTGCAACGTCCTGCCGCACAGTCTCAGCAACAATTCACGAGTCATTAACCAAGTAATTGGTTGTAGAGGAATCTAGAGACGTAAACATGTTAGACAATGCTGCCAAGTACACAAACATTAAAGTCATGCCAGAAGGATCTTGTTCTGCTTAGTGGCAGCATTTAAGGAGGTGACGTGTCTCTAGGAATACTCATTTTAAAACTGAAGTGTATTAATGAAGACGCACAGGTAGGTTCCTCTTTTCTTTGTATGTGATTAAGTGTTTGCCCTATCTTTCATTTTGACTGTAGGCATTTGTTTAAATAGTTAATAATCATATGTCTCAACACAATATGTGGCATTTATAAGTGGCTTGAAAATGTGACTTTCCCTTGCAAAACTAAAGCAGAGTCATAGTCAACTTTTTTTACTTTTTTTTAAGTTAATTTCTGTCCTTTACAAGAGAAATATAAAATCCTTAGAAACCTAGACAAAAAAATATAATCTAAAGAAGAAGTTGCTCTATCTAGTCATAATTGTTAGAAATTATGTATCTGTATGTTGAAATGTTAGGAACGTAGTCCTTGGCATATTGTTATATTGCTCAAAGCCATAAATAGGTGTATTACATCTTATATTCTTTGTAGTATTGTGGCATTTTCAGTTGTTTTGATTCAATGAAGCTTTTGCATGGATGGGCATCAGTGTTACCAATTTGCACCTTACACAAGCAATGATGGGTCTAATGCAGTTTTGGATCATACAAGGTTTCTGAAGGGAGCATATCGATAGTAGATCAAATATTTTGGTAAGTTTGCAAAAATGCGTTCCAATTGATACATAAGAACTACTGGTTTATACGTAGAGCAATGGCTTTTGGTATTATGCATGACTGTATTGGTGCAGTTGGTCCTGCATTATCCTTGGCGCCTAAAGTAATATTAATTCACATAATATATTTTTTTATTTTGAATGTATATATTTTAATGCTTCAGAAGTTTACACACCATTGTGTGAGATACACTTGCCCATAAAAGTGGTGCATAAAATATTCTTTTCAATATAGATTTGTGAAGTGAGCTACGTTTAATAAAACTGTACATAATACTAAACAACAATATACAAATTCTGAAATTAAAAGCCAACACTACAGATATGCACAAAACGTATAAAAATGCAAGGGATGCAATTTTTCTTCTTTGTTTCCTTTCTTTCCTTTCATAGTAATAATTGATAAAATTAACAAACTGATTAAAAGAGGTTTATTATATGTGAATAAAAGTATCTCTTCCTCATGCCTTTCTTTAAATATCTTAAAGCACAATTTTTCTTTACCTGAGAATGAGGTCTAGAGACGTACAGGTCTATGTTCTGAGGGGAAATGTACATCTAGGACTTCTTGAATAGCACTTCTGAAAATTAATTGTGCAAGTTTGCCTTGCAATTTGTACACATTCACAAAATATATACAGGTTTGTCTTTACATCTAATTAGCTAAAAAAAAATCATTTTGTGCCTAGTGAAGCATGTTGTACACCAGGATATTCCCCAGTATTCTGCCTAGTTCAAGAGTAACATATACCAAAAAACTAGAACACAAGGGTAATGTCCCCATGGATCCATTCAAACTTCTAGTCTGGTCATTAATTAAACAACTAAAATGCCCAGAACAGCCACTCTATTTTCCTTCTTCTATAAACGGTGTCCATCGAACACATGCACATATTTAAAAATAAGGCTGTGTATTATAACAATGGAATATAAATTCCAAGCATAGAAAATAGACTTAGTCAGAGGCCCTGACCCTTTAGTAGGCCTGTTTTCTTTACATGTATTTCCTCTATATTAGTTATAAGCACAGATCGGGCTTCAACATGATCCTATCAGCATAGAATATACAGTAGTCTGAAGTAAAATAAAATTCATGATAATCCATAAAATTGCCATATGGCATATGGCTTCATAAAAACTAATCAGCCGCTGCCACCATCTACTTGAGGCTCTGCACACTTACACTAGGCACGTTCACTTTTTCTTCTGATCGTTTTATGACTATATCCTCAGATAGCAGAGGCTATGACAAAACTGGGACGACACGCATGAGGCAATACTGTGTCCTAGCTAGAATCACTGTTTAGCTAAACAATTACCATATATTATCTATTTATAGAGCACAAGAAGATTCTGTAGTTCTATTACATTATTACATTATTGCTCATGTGAGCTTAAACTAGCACGGTATATTGAAATTGAAGGTACATTTATGTGTCCATCTCATGAGGGGCTGGTTCAGTAACATTCATCTTGAAGTGAATGTAGGTCCTTTCTTTATAATATTAAATAGACTACTCTCCAGATATGGATCACTCACCTGTCCGTCCAAACAGAAATATCAAAACATAAAACAAATAAATCCGGACAGCATACAATAAGATCCAAATAACAAGGACCAAAATCTTCAAATAAGTATAAAACTTAGCTTTTATTTCTCCATTGTAAAACGTATTGACATAGATGTTTCAAAGTATAAGACAACGTCATGCACCTCAATCCACCTAACACGTTTCGTCCATCTCAAACTGATTAACCCCTACCCAATCGGAAGTTACAGAACTGCTAATTGTATTGGTCACATTAACTCATTAGTGCCTCTAGGTCCATACTGTCAATATACTCAAGACATTGACTCTTCCCTACACCTATATATACATTGGTTCACAATTAAAATAACATGCTTATTGATTTAGCTTAACTGGAAAACTCTATTTAAATTAACAAGTTTTGATTTTAGTCTAACCAGAATGTGTTAATTGTAGATTTACCAGTAAACCCAACTGATGTTTGATATTGCTTAGCTTATTGTATACATATTGTATATATAAATTACATATATATATAAAATAGAATAATGGTCTAATTTAGAACAGGTTTAAAAATAATACTTAGCTCTAGTTTCCTAGAAAACAAAATGTATAGCTCTCAAATTTGTATATATAATTAGAAGATTTAATTTGCATATAAAAAACATTGATGACAGGAGGCACATAGGAAATGTAAAGATGGTAATTTTCCATAAATCATTTTTTGTGTATAATCTAATTTTTAATAAGATAATCTTTTTCCCTAAAGTTTTGTAGAATTTGCAATATTCCTTCCAGAGTTCCAAATTAATCTCCAGAGAACTTTGCTTTTTCCCATGCTTACCGGCCTTTATCTTGGTTGGGTGATCAACATCACATTTTGGTTGGCAAAGTGTAATAAACTCCCCATATCCTACACAAAGAGTCCATTTATATGAAAAAAAAATAAGCTTTATAAACCACATAAGAGCTTTTAAACTATTGCAGCCCATGTGAGTTAATGCATTTGTTTATTTATACTTGTTTATTTTGATTTATTTATTTGTCATGGATTCAATATTACGTACTATTTCTTAAAAATGCATTCAGAAAAAATAATCTGCTTTTATGTGTGGGAGTCATAAAAATTGGTAAATCGTTATTTTTTTAAGTTTTCCCACAGCTGATACTGAAATAATTTTGCACTGTGGGAACAATTTAAGACATTACATTTCGCAAGGAACTGAGTTGAAAGGCTAAATTAAAAACTCAAGGGAATACATATCATGTATAGTATTACATGCTTATTTCAATATATGTGTTAATGTAACCATAAACAAACCTTTTAGAATGAAGTTGTTGAGTTTAATCTACTGGTAAATTACATTTTAGTGACTAACTGCTTTATTGCTAATGTGGTATTGCATACGAAAGGCCATGAGAACATTTTTTGAGAAAGCGCTTATATGCATTGCACTCTTAGAAACTAAAATCTGAATGCTTGTTTTAGGGTCCAGGTCAGGTTTTTTTTTTTGTTTGTTTTACTTTTAAGTGTATTGTGTTTAAGTGGGAAGTTTTTCTCAAGTTATATCGATATAGATATATGTATAAACCTATGAATTTAAAATAAAAATTGCCAAAGTTCATTCAGAACCCATGCAGAACAGGAGAGAAATGGAGAACGGACCCAATCTGCAGGTCAGCTTTCTATAATCAGTTTGCAGTCTGATGGATAATTACAATCACAGCTGTAAAAAGTCTTTGGACATGACCAAGGCCATGTTAAAGCACTTGGGGCCCTGGAGCACTTATACAAAAATGCCTCTTATTTTCTTGTGCTCAACAATGTTTCCATATCAATACAAAGAAAGCATAATGTACAATAAAAAAAACAACTTTATTGCTGGCTGCTGGCTACATTCGTTCATGATGTCACACCCAATGTAAACGCTAGCATTACACTGTGTCAATCTAATCTTATACCTGTCCGTTGCACATGTAGAAACCATGTTCCACTGTAAACATGCACGGTCAACAGGCACTGGACAAGACTGTAAACTGACCTAGAGATGCTATCAGCCATTGTACTTGTAGACACTTCACTGGCAGTCCTCTCACCAGCAGGGCATGATCACATGAAGCACGGGGTTAATGGAAAGGGAGGGCAGTGATGAACATTAGGAATGAGGATGAACAGCCACACAGAGGTCACTCTGTGACCTAAAGGCCTCCACTCTTCCTGTCTGGGTGTTGGTGGACACTGGGAGAGAGGATCTGGATCTGCCCTGGATCAGGTAATAAACATACCTCCTGTAGAGCCGAATCCTCTCTGCTAGTATCTGACGGTCCCTAAGATGAATCCAGTAGAGCAGCCCATGCTTCTACAAATCAAGGAAGTCTACTACAGAATGGGTGCTCCACACCACTCTGGGGCCCTGGAGCAATTACTCCGTGTGCTCCTTGAATAATGAAAAAATAGGAGACAAAAAGCTGTAACAACTTATACCGACCACAAGTAATATTGTACTGAACAATAAAGTAAAATATTCCAAATTAACTTTCCAGACCAAGGTTTTATTAAGTTTTTAATGCTTATAGACCAAAACATTTTTAGCACTTTTGCGATGTTTTTGTGATTGTCCCAACCATGGCTTAGTGATATCACAGGGGGTCTAATAATGATGTATTATGTTTGCTTCTCACCTTGAGTTTACTAGTGTGTGGGGAGTGTTATCATAGTCCCTGTGGGTCCGAATTTCCCTATTGCGTTTCCTCTAAACAGCACATGTATTGCACTGCATTTCATGTTTTGGATGCTAAACCCAGCAAAGGTCCTTACAACTAATTCTGTACTAACATTTTGGGACACCACCACACAACAGTAGATACCCTTTCCTTGAACACATTAAACACATTTTTCTGTGCCCATTATTCCCACAACTTCAGCCAATGGTATTCTTTGTTTTTTACTGTCTTAGCAGGGAAACTGTATGTTTCTAAGGTCCTCAAATGTAGGTGTTAAATAATAGGTGGGCCAACTTCCACATAAGTAACATAGTAACATAGTAACATAGTTCATAAGGTTGAAAAAAGACCAAAGTCCATCAAGTTCAACCTATATACATATTGTGTCCCTACTGTGTTGATCCAGAGGAAGGCAAAAAACCCTTATGAAGCAGATGCCAATTGCCCCATACCAGGGGGAAAATTCCTTCCCGACTCCAAATATGGCAATCAGAATAAATCCCTGGATCAACGTTCTGTCCCTATTAATCTAATATCCATAACTTGTAATATTATTGCTTTCAAGAAACATGTCCAGGCTCCTTTTGAACTCTTTTATTGAGTTTAACATTACCACTTCCTCTGGCAGAGAGTTCCATAGTCTCACCGCTCTTACTGTAAAGAACCCCCGTCTGTGCTGGTGTAGAAACCTTCTTTCCTTCAGCCGTAGAGGATGTCCCCTTGTTATAGATACAGTCCTGGGTATAAATAGGTCCTGGGAGTGATCTCTGTACTGCCCCCTTATATATTTATACATAGTTATTAAGTCCCCCCTAAGCTGTCTTTTTTCCAAACTAAATAACCCTAATTCTGATAATCTTTCTGGGTACTGTAGTCCTTCCATTCCCCTTATTACTCTGGTTGCCCGTCTTTGAACCCTCTCCAGCTCCACTATATCTTTCTTGTACACTGGTGCCCAGTACTGTACACAGTATTCCATGTGTGGTCTGACTAGTGACTTGTACAGTGGTAGAATTATTTCCTTGTCGTGGGCATCTATGCCCCTTTTGATGCACCCCATGATTTTATTTACCTTAGCAGCAGCTGCCTGACACTGGTCGCTACAGGTAAATTTACTGTTAACTAAGACTCCTAAGTCCTTTTCCATTTCAGTCGTCCCCAGTGTTTTCCCATTTAATACATATTCCCAGCCTGGATTTTTCTTCCCCATGTGCATAACCTTACATTTATCTGTGTTGAACCTCATCTGCCACATCCCAGCCCAAGCCTCCAACCTATGCAGATCCATTTGTAATCGTGCACTGTCCTCTATTGTGTTAACCACGTTACAGAGCTTAGTATCGTCTGCAAAGATTGATACTTTACTATACAATCCCTCTACAAGGTCATTTATAAATATATTAAAAAGTGATTGGGTTGTTTAGAAATGTATAATTGGTAGTTAGTTATTCAAAATGAGTGCACTGCCTTGGAAGATAAACTATACCTGCTTAATGATCTAAATACTGGAAAACATATATTTTTGTAGTGAACAAGGAAAAAAACAGCTGCTGCTATGGTGAGAGAAGATGTAAGTGTGGTTAGAAAGGTGATAGAAGAAAGGGATTCTATATGATAAATAGGATCCTTGAAATGTATCATGTTATTGACAATTAATGATAATCGTAGGTTTCGTATTCGAATTTATGTAATTCCATTCAATTCCAAGATAAAGCCAGAACAGAATTTTAAAAATAATTACAATTAATTTCGGGCTACAGTGATTGGGGGTTATGGTTTATATGAAAAGTATTTTTGGTTTGCTTCTGTATTAATTCAAAAGAAATGTTTTCAGGTGAACAGCATGGGTGTTTTTTTTTCTTTTCAATATTATTATGTTTATCTTCTTAGATTCTGTCAGCAAGAAATCAAAAAGTTCTATTCAAAGAAGCACAGAAACCGGAATGGCTGCGGAAATGAGAAGTCGTATGGTACGGCAACCAAGTAGAGAGTCAACAGATGGAAGTATCAACAGCTACAGCTCTGAGGGAAAGTATGTGATATTATTCTGTTAACAGTATTTGCTTGGTTTTCCCCTTAAGGCTGTGTTATAATGAGATATGCTCTGTAAAACTCCAATTGTATTTAATTTACTAATTGTCATGGATAAACATGGTTTCACTTTAAAGGGAAGAACATTAGAGTATCTCAGGCTAGTGTATTCCTTTTGATTTTTACCTTTATCTCTAGACATCTTCTAGAAACAGATCAGACCCAGCACAGTGAATGTTTCACCCCCAGCTCCAAAACAGAGCAACCAAAATCTCACTGCTAGTGTTCCATCATTAATTTAATTTAATTTAAAGAGTCTCTGATTTAATGACAAAATATGTTGTCTTTATTGAACATCCTGGCAAGAGAGCTTTCATAACAAGTAATAAAGATGTGAGGTTTGTAAGGATTTTTTAAAATATGTGGAACACAGTTTGCATAGCTATTGTTTTTTTATATACCGTGGAAAACTATTTTGTTACAGCATTAATTTATACATATTTATATGTAATTTGAATAACAGATTACTTTCCAACTTGAAAGATAATTGAGTGAAAATTTAGTTCATTCACAAAATGAGAGTTCTGTAATTTACAGTTATTTGTACAGTCCTTGTTTATTGATATTTAACTGGCTACGTTGATGTTTGCTATATTAAGGATGGTCCATGTTCCAAATTTATTTAAAAGTCTTGTTTACAATAAAATAAATATTATATATTTATAATGAAACTATGGTTTGTATTTAACTACAATGAGACATATATTCTAGTTGAATGTATTATATTTTAAACCCAAATATATATATAAGATATTAAGTTTACAGCATCATATTATAGGATATAACTATATTTAATTCATTCTTCTGCAGCTTGATATTTCCAGGAGTAAGATTGGGGGTTGACAGCCAGTTCAGTGATTTTCTTGATGGACTTGGACCTGCACAGTTAGTAGGTCGTCAGACACTCGCCACTCCCGCCATGGGTATGAACAAATTATTATACAAGATAAATGTTATATATTAACGTTATGAAAATAGTATATCATCAACATCTCGTTTTTGAACATTGCCAACAATGATTTCAAAGGAGAAGTTTTGTACAGCATATTATTTTGAGCAAAGTCTTCAATTATTGCCAGACTGGAGCAGATAGCACACTGTGCAGCTAAAGAAAGGAAATGTCTTTGTTTTCTCTGAGACAGACTCCTTTTCTTTGGAACCTATATTTAAATGTGTCTGAGATACGTGTCACTATTCTTGGAATCATTAAATGCAATACTGATAGATTACATTTTGACTTAGTATATAGCGAACTCCATCCTTGTAGCTGTTGAAAATCTATCCTGTATTTACAGATGCGTAAATGACATCACATGTTATTTTGTTACATTTATTGAAATGAACAGATGTTTAGAACTATGAAAATTTTACAGTCAGTGGCTTTGATATTATCAAAGGACTTATTATACGGATGCATTAGTACGGATGCATTGAAGCACTGACTGTGTAACTAACCCTCCTGCTGTATAATTGAAACCTCTTAAAGAAAAAAACATTTAGAACAAAATTACTATTTCAGGATATCATTTTGTTACTATTGCCTACTAAATTAGCTCAGGGTCATTTTCCTTTAAAATTATTTTGTCTTCTTGTGAAATTGCCTTTATTTTGCACATGTTAGTTTTGTTTATTACATCATTTTTTAATTCATTTTTGTCATATAATCTTTTTCAAAGAGTTTCTGTGACTTGTGTCCATACCTGGGAACTTCTTCACTCCGGCTACCCGGACTCTTCCCTTGAGGGACACGGCACTGACGTCGGTGGGAGTTCCCGCTGACGTTGGGGGCGTTCCCGCTGATGGAAAATTTAAAGGGCTAATGGGCGGGGGGTGGGGAACAAGACCCGGAGGATTCTGGTGTTGACCCAGAGAAGCGGTGCTTCACCCAGGGATCTCCGGGTCAAACCCGGAGAGTTCCCAGGTATGCTTGTACCGAAGCAATAGTAAAGCTTCATTTGTATTATATTGAAGCAGATAATGCGTAAATAAGTAATTCTTATGAAACTTGACATTTTTTTTACTCTACTCTATGTTTTAGAGCAGGTGCATGTTGTACCAGCCCTTACTTAATTTTATAAATGCATTTTCCAGCAATAACAAGTTCCAACTTCAAATTCAAAGAACACAAGTAGAATGCCCTGGTTTCAAATATCCATTTTCTTTTCACTTTGTTTCTCTGTGGAAGTTGGATGACCAACTTTGCATAAAATGCACAACAATATTAACAAAATAGGGCTTACAGGGACACTCCAGCATGCAACTGATGGCTGTCACCTTTAACGCCTAGAGTATTGGGACTCGAGACACATTTTTCTCTTTGAAAGGCTAGGTTAAGTTTTAAAATATAACAGCTTACACGTTACAAAGGGAAACAACTCCCTTATGTAGGTTGCACACGCAGCCCATGTAGGCAACAGTACACAATATAGCATACTTTTGAACCCTAACAAAGGCAGAAATAATTTACTTTAAGGGCAACCCTTTCAGAGACAACCAACACTGTAGTTTTTACATTTACCTCTGTTCTCCTAGAGCTCATGCAGTACTCACATTACGAGAAACAGAATAGCCAGCACACCAAGTATGTATTTTAAATAAATGAAGCATAAATCAAAACAATACCAGAGCACATAGGTATATACCAATGTCATCTAACTGCAAACAGAAAAAGATAAATGGAGGCATATACCCATGAGACCCCACCGTGTCAACGAAAAAGCGTTAAGATATTTATCTGTAGTAGATATTCATGTGTGGGCATGTACTAAATGAGAAATGGTCGGTACGTTTATTTATATATTATATATTTAATGAGCCATGATTTCTAATTAAACATTTTCCATATCCAGCATAATTTACCACTACTTGCTTTTAAATTTGCTATTATCACCCTTTCATAAATAAATGCTGCTTTATGTATAATGTTAACAGCAAGGTCGTGTTACACTAATATTTAGCAGACGTTTAGAAAGTCTGAAAGCTGTATGCATCCGAACTTCTAAATATTGTTTTACCCATTTAAGTCACTGACTCTAGTGGTGTTTATTTTATTTATTTTTAGTGCAAATTCACAGGAGCCATATATGGGTATCTATGGCTCATGTAAATTTATATATATATTACGTATCTACTGTATAATGTTTTAAATTATAATAATATTTTATATATATATATATATATATATATATATATAATATATTATTATAATTTAAAACATTATACAGTAGATACGTAATTAGATTATGATATAAATATATGAATAACAACATAGTTTTGATGAAATTTGTGTTTTAATTTTTTCCAGGTGATATTCAGATTGGAATGGTAGACAAAAAAGGGCAGCTAGAAGTTGAAGTCATAAGGGCACGGGGTCTTATACAGAAGCCAGGCTCAAAATCTACCCCAGGTAATAGGACACTAACTCGTACTTTCATGTAGTTGTTACTTTTGCACTTTAGAATTAGATAATGTAAATTCTGCACACAAATTTGTTTTAATTATCTTTGTAGCCTTTGTAGCATTTTGTCTTTTTTTTCAGCACCGTATGTAAAGGTATACCTTTTGGAAAATGGTGCTTGTGTAGCCAAGAAGAAGACAAGAATTGCACGGAAAACACTTGATCCACTCTATCAGCAAACTCTGGTTTTTGAAGAAAGTCCTCATGGAAAAGTTCTGCAGGTAAAGAGATATAGAAGACAGACAGATTGGTTTCATGAACATTGACTTAATATAAAATTGACACAAACATTAAATCTTTCTATGCTCCACTGCACTCACCCACACTTAGGGTCTGTCCTTGGTTCACTTTCCTCCTTTACTGTAAGCCAATTCACTTCAGTCCCTGATATTGAGGTTTTTGCTCTTCTCCTCCTATACAACATCTTTACTTGATCCTACCTCCTCTAGTATTACCTGGTTTCTCTCATCCGCTCTTTTCCTACCATAACTAAAATCTTCAAGGTATTACAATGTATTACTTCTCATCTTCCTTCAAAAATTTCAGCATAACTCCCATTTTGAAAAAGCACTTCCTGGACTCTATCAAACTATCTCTCTACTTCATCTCACCTCCAAGCTTCTTGAATGTACTTTATGTACCTGGCTAACTAACTTGGATTCCGCTAAGAACACTTTAGACATAACTAGTAGCCAACAATTTAGTCAATGCTAAACCCAATGGTCTTTACTCTTTCCTAATCCTAATTAAATTTTTGACACTCTGGATAACCCTTTTCTTCTTCAAATATTTTATAATCCTGGTCTCTATGACAGCGTTCATTTCTTCTTTTCCTGCTTGCTCTCTCAGTTGGTTTAACCCATGCTTCAGTTCTAGGACCTCTCTGATTTACTCTCACTTTACACTGCTTCTCTTGGCAAACCAACTTCACCTTTTTTGGTGGCACTTAAATGCTGATGATGCTCACGTCTACCTTTCTTCCTCTGATCTCTCCCTTTCCGTCACTGATTGATGTCTGCATGATACCCAGAAGTCAGTATCTCTAAAAGTGATCGTATTGTCTCTTCCTCTAATGCTGTGATTTCTTGATTTCAAAGGTGCAACCATCCACTCTTACCCCCACAAGCTTGTTGCCTCTGCATTACAATTAACTGACATCTCATTCACCCCTTATTTATTCTGAAAACTGCTGCCTACATCTGAAAAATATTGCTCGTATTTGCCCCTTCTTAACACAAGATGCAACAAAACCTCTTCTCTGAGCACCGATCATCTTCTGTATTCACTACTGCAGTTCAGTCTTAAATGATCTCCCTCATACCTGTCATGAATGCTGATGTTAGGCTTAACTGTCCAACCTGTTAATCTTCACTGGCTGCCTTTACATTTAAGATTACACTTAAAATCTTAAATGTAGTCTCACCTACAAAGCAGCTCACAGTGGTACCCCTAACTACATTTCCTCATCTATCTCCTACTAGACATCTACTCAGTCCCTCTGCGTATCTAGTTATCTTCACATGTCCTCTGCTCTAATCTCTGTCTCTCATGCTCTAAATGGCTGCCCTATCCCTCAGAATGCCCTACCCTGACTTATGTCTCTCCTCTACTATGCAGTCCAAACATCTCTTTAGACACATTTATTCAGTGCACCCTATTGAATGGCAAGTTAATTACCCTCCTTCCACCAACCGCTGCTTCCCCCTTCCTACCCTGACACTTGCTGCCACTTGTCACGTACCTTACCCTAAAGCTTTAGTTTATACATATGTCTAGTAATATCATGAAACAGTGTTTACACTGGGATACAGTTGTTCGATTGGTCCACCTGAAACCCTTGGACCTTCATCTCATGATTAATATGCCTATACCTCCTTTCTCATTGTTATATATTATTTATAAATAGTGTTTCTAAGATTTTGTATTCCTTTTTTTTTTACTAAAGGTAATTGTCTGGGGAGATTATGGAAGAATGGATCACAAATGCTTCATGGGTGTAGCACAGATTCTTCTCGAAGAACTTGATCTGTCCAGTGTGGTGATTGGATGGTATAAATTGTTTCCTCCATCTTCATTGGTTGATCCTACACTGGCACCACTTACGCGCAGGGCTTCCCAGTCATCTCTTGAAAGTTCAACTGGGCCTCCTTCCATAAGATCTTAATGAACTGGAAGGACATTAGATCTGGTGTAATCAAAATGTTAACACCCAATAAAAGAATCAGAACAATATATGAATATGATCAAAAGCATTGCTGGAGACAGACAATCACTTATTTTTTTGTTTTGCCTGTAGTAGTGATCCAAAAACCAATCTGAAAAAAAAGATTTATATTGGCAGAGAAAATCAAGAATATGTGTATTATGTGTATTGTAAATTAAGTACTCTCAAGACTAGGACATTCTAGGATATATAAAGGATGAAATTAAATAACAAACTGGAAGCTTTCACTCTGTTAAAATGTTTGTTATACATTTTTACAGACCATGAGCAGTGTTATCATATTGGTATTTCAGCATTTTTATACTTGTTAATTCCATTATTTTTTTTAATAATGTGTTATTCTGCCAGTTTCATAAAAGCATTTGTGATAATCCTCACAGAACGTTGCTTTTTGTCCTTTTTTATTGATTTATTAAAAGCTGAGTGTTACAAACATGATAATGGATCTAGTTTGTGTGATATTCCCTGCTTCCTGAAATACTGACAGTGACTTTGAAAAGCGCTGCTATGTAGTGCTTTACTGTTAACTTATGATGTTGCTTTTCATGTAGTGTTAAACATTTCAGAATCATGATACTGTTTTGTATGTATGATACAGCATGCTGCCATAACATCAGAGCACAGCTTTTACGGCACTAAGTTCCAGCATCAGGACTTAAAGAAAATGCCATTGCTGCAGCGCAGCATTTACACAAAGCAAAACCTTTTAAAGCTCCGTATGTGCAATGAAATACATTTTTTCTTCTCATGTGAAAATGCGTAACACTACAAAAAAGGCTACACAAGCAACAGCTGTCATTATTTCACTACAACCAGGGCCATTTATTTGCCAACATGTTATCCCATTGAAGTCAACTAGACTTAAAAAAAAATATTTAAAAAAAAATTAAAAAAACAAACAAAAAAATAAAAAGAAAAAAAAATGCCAACATGTTTGTGCTAGTTTTTCATCATGGGGAATTGTGGAATATATGACCATAAAATTATTTCTTTAACAAATAAATATTGAAAAAGAAAGTATAAACTTAAAAAAAAGTATTTTTGTTCCACTTTTCCACCTTTTTTTGTAAACTTTCAGATTGCAGTATAAATGATGATTTTTTATGTTACATGATGTTTTGCATGGGAGACTTTTTGAAGAAGCCTATCTGTAACCAATGCTGAGATTGATGCAAGTGACTTCATTCCTCTGTCATTTAAAAAATAATGTACTTGTTATGCTGTGTTCATTTAAAAGAAAAATCAGTCAATCGCTGTACTTGTTTCTGTGTATAGATTGTATATTTTACATCCCAAAAATACTGACCTACGGTGGGGATGGAGCATATGACACTTTGAGCTATACCCAGGCTTTTGTTACATGTGTCTCTTTCGACACATATACCTGTCCTGGATAGAGCATGGTATGAGCTGTTTAAAATTCACTGGAAATTCCAGTTGAATTATTCTGCACTTACTAATGTTTTTATCAGATTTTCGTTTACATTTGTTTGAGACTGATGCAAGCACAATGCTTGATTTTTTAACGCAAAATATTTTCTTTTTTTTTTTTGAGAGCGAAAACCCCCGCAAATTGCAGTTAGCATTTTCTTTTTTACATTTTTGTTCTTAAGAGCCCGAGTGATTTTTCTGTACATGTGCTTAAAACTGCAACCCGTGCAGAAGACCCAATATGTTCTCCTACCTTTATGAGCTAGTCAATTTTGTGATCACATGAATAGAGCAGCATGACTTGGAGCTATTCAAAGCTGCATGCGCGTTTTGTAAAAAGACACAAGACAAGGTTATTTAATGTGTGTTAGTTCCACATAGGCCAGCTTGTATGTTGCATGTACTTGTACAGTTTGCTTGTAATTATGACATAACCAAGAAATCTAAGCCATCCATTTTTCTTATAGACATTTTGCAGGTTTTTAGCAGACTAGATGTGTATAGTCTGGTGCCAAATGTCTATAGATGGACTTTATTTTTTACCCTATGGAAGCGTAATGTAGTATGGACCAAATTCCTTCTAATAAATATTTTGGTGTAGATTCCTAATGTGGGGCTGTAACACATATAGAAATTGTGTACACAGTAGGTTTTGATTAATAGACATACTGCCTGCACCAAGTGAACTATTTATTGTTAAATAAACAGGCTGAAGCTATTATGCCCATATTTCCATAGGGCAAATATAGGTGACTGCTTGACCTGCTGAGCAGGGAGTACTGATGCACCGGTGCACTAATATATTATGTACTGTCTTAGTGGCCAAAATAAACAAATTATAATTGGGTAGTATCTTTCTATTTTGACCACTTGTCTTAACACCCCCCCTGTGCTTTTAAATAAATTTCTGACTCATGTTATGTAAACATGTTTAATAAAATTTACTTTTCATGTCTTTCATTGTTGTCTTTACTTTAATGACTAATGATGCTTGATAATGTAAGGAACATTTAAGTTGTCAACGGTTCACTAATACATGAAATATTCACTGCTGAATCAGGAAAAAACAGTAATTCTATTTTTGTCATTTACCTTAAGTTACATTAGGTGAGATATGAGACAAAAAATTTGCACGCTTGATCAAGATAACAATCATTGAGTTTTATAATTAAACCTGTACTAACAATTATTGGTCAACAGTGCTTAGTCAATAAATTACTTTCACTACTCAAGTTAATGCCCATGAACAAATCAACACAAAGGTTTTCCATTAATCAATATTTCCCTAACCCTGGATGAATAATCATATTACTATTACCATAGTATGTGATCTTTGTGTAAAGTTTTACCACAAGGCGATAGGGTTCATCACATGCCTATTCGCTGCTGCCCCTTTCCCAACTGATTGTCTTTCATTGACCTGGTTAACTCCTGTGTGCAAGGGTGTGAGGCCAAGTGGTTTGTTCCATGTGTAATTTATGTATGGAGTGCGAGCAAAGAGCACTTCCTGTGACAGGGCATGAGAGACTTTGGATGTCCCCTTTGTGTGCTCAAATGCAGCAAAGTATATTTTTTTTATTAATATTCGTAATACATTCCTGAGTTGGTATTGCCTGTGATATATATCCTAGCAGGGATGATCATAGTAAACAGAAATGCTGAATTATTGAAATACCTACACGCATAATCTGTGTGTTCAGGTTTGTAAATGAGGAGGGACACCAACAAAATAAATAAAAAGTAAGCAAAAAGCTCTGAATTTCTGTTTGTATTTGGTTGTTTTTACACTCTCACATTTACTCTGCTTTCCTACACGTTTTCTCTCAGTCTTTCACACTCTCTCACGCTCTATCTCAATGTCTCCCTACCACCTCAGCCGACCACTTCTGTGTCCCTGTCTCCTTCCCCTGCTTCTTCTTTTGCCTCTTCTGTCTTCTTCATTTGTTTGCTTTCTTTGTCATCTTTCTTTGTCTGCTTCTCCATAAGCCAAGCCTCCCACAGCACTAACACAAAAGGCTGGAGACTCTGGGCACATTGGACAAATTGTTTGGCTGATTTAAGGAGAAAGAGATTCTTCTCCTCTCGGAGTACTTTGGTAAAAGGGGGGGCACAGAGACAGACTCGCCCCAGACGCTCCACCCTTTTGGCAAAGTGCTTCATTAGGCCCAGTTCTTGAATGCAGAAAGAAGACAGACGAACAAGAGAAGTGGAGATGTGAGGAAGGGGACAGGGACATGGAAGCGGTTGGAGGGGAAGGTAGGGAGACATTCAGAGAGTGACAACAAATTTCATATTGAAAGTAAAAAGCTCTCCGTATTACGTACAAACCGAAAGGACGGGAAATTTAATTTGTTGTCCGAAAAAGAATGGGCCGAAAATGAAACCAAAAAAAGAACGTGTGGAGTGGCCCACCGGGCCCGTGGCAAGGAGGGAGTCATCACATCAGAGGAGAGCAGCAAAAAAGAAAAAAACTAAAATGTAAGTATTACCAAAAAAATAGGGGTTATAGGAAAGCGGACCCATATTCAAGGGGGGAGCTGGGTTAATGGCATTACAAAATAAATATAAACAGGGGTGTGTGTCTGGTGGGTAATATACATGGCAGTGGGGGCATCAATAGACAAGAGAGTGGTTGAAAAAACTTTTCCACTGCTTTTTTAAATATCACCAAATTAACCCTGTATTAATATGCATTATAAAGCTAAAAGGCCATATTTTTCTTAGTGAAAAATGAGTGCGGCCCACGCACACATACATTTCTGATGAAGTAGCTCACTGCAGAAAAAACTTGGATACCCCTGGCATAGGCAGATCCAACACTAAAAACCTCTTCAACTGTTATTCTTCTGTTTTCATGAATCAGTTCCAGGGTTCTTCATTCCTCGTGGTCATGGCTGTAGCTAGACCTCAAGTCATCGGCATCCGTCACACCTGTTCGGCCATTTTCTAACTTTTTCATCCACGACTCTACGAGAGAGAACTTTATCCCCATACTGAGCACAAGTTAAAGATGAATTTGTTCTCCCGGCACACCCTCTGCCAACAAAAAGCGCATGACAGAAAGCTGTTCCTCTTTGGTGCAATGCATAAGTTTCACAGCCATCTTCACCCCAGGGTGAAAACTCTTAGACTAAACTGCAAGGGCAGCCGGCTTGCCAGACAGAACTAGTCACATGGCACGCTAAGACACCAACAATTACCATGTCAGACCTCTGTTTACTGCTCCCTCATCACTACGCGCCGGCAATTGATGCCGTTGCCGGGACATGACGTCATCACCGCGCTCGGCATCAATAGCCGGCGCGTAGTGATTAGGGAGCAGGGAAGCCGAGGTCTGAAGTGCCAGACCTCGAGCTCTCTAATGTCGGGCTAGTTAGAGGGAGGTCGTGATCTCCCCAACCAGCCCTGCTGATCAGGGCTAGTTGGGGAGATCACGATCTTGCACCTACCTCGGCGTGGCCCTGAAGACCGGCCCAGGGGAGGCGGCTTCTCCACTCGCCCCTCCCCTAGAGATTTGTGGCTTCGTGGGACTCTCCGGCTGGGTAAGTATTCGGTACTCGGTTAGTACCCGGCGTATAAGACGACCCCCGACTTTTAAGAAGATTTTCTGGGGTTAAAAAGTCGTCTTATACGCCGGAATATACAGTATATATATTATAATAGCTTGAAGTTATTTCCTGTGTGCACAGTCAGAAAAAAAGTAAACGTTTCCCCAAGAAATGAGGTCACCTCAAACAGAAGTGCGGCACAACTACTGCTTTGTGCAATTAAGAAATTCAGGCCCATAAGTACACTGACAACATTTTTTATATATTCTCTCCACCATAGATGAATGAGTGGTGCCTGTTAATGTGAGAGGAGAACAATGATTCCCAGGCCCTAAAACCGCAGTGCATCATCAACTACAACAAAAACATAGGGGGAGTAGATCTTTCTGATCAGTGTCTAAAGCTGTACCTGGTGTTGCATAAAACCAAAAACATTGTACAAGTTGGTTGCCATTTCCCTAATTTAGGTTGCCATGTTCAGCATGGAAAGACCTTCACTTTCTTACCGGCAGGCATTTTCCTTGCACAAAGCCTCAAAATAGATGGAGCGTCTACTATAAAAAAGGTTTCAGGACTCCAGGTACCTCTGATGTTCCTGTCCCTCTCTGCCAGTGCATCGATGATTGTCTCCATATATCAATTTTTGCTCTGTAAAAAAAGAAGTGTTTCAAGGGAAATCTGAATATATCTGCTACAGACATTATAATCACATTTATGCTTCGGCTACCTGGAGTCCCCCTTTCGAGGATGCTCCCAGGACTATGGGCTGATGTCAGTGGACAATCCCCCAGTCAGTGGGGGTCATCTTCAGGCTTGTTTTATTATACTTTTATTTTTTTGGACAGCCCCCTACCTTGGGCCAAAAATTGAGGACCATTAAAAATGTGAATAGTACTCCAGACAGCAGGTGAGAATATTATTTTTCTGTTACGGTTTTAGTAATGAAGTACAGTTTATGGTATAGTAAGTTCATCTATGATAACAGTAGTGTACTACTTGTCTCTTCATATGTTCAAACACCTACTGGAGTTTGCATGCAGCATGGATCTCTGAAGTTGCTGAAGTTCATAATCATAACCTTAAGAAAACTATTTTTTCCATTTTCACTTAAGCACTTTTGGCTTGTATTTTTTGAGCAAAAAATGTTAACCGAGTAGTTTGAAAATTCATATATTTTGATTTTCAGACTAGTATTTTGTTTTCCTGAGCAACAAGCAGTGTTCCTGTAATTTACACTCCACTGTGCTGTCCTCATTACAGCTTCTTTACATCTATCTTATTTTTCATCTCTCTCAGCATGTAAGTAGAATTTCACTGTAAATCTAAAGGAATGAAATGTTGCAATTTAGTTGATTATGTGAAAATCAGTTTTAGTGTCCTTTGGGGGCACAGATTATTGGTCAGTTACTAGTCTGGACACTTAAAATGTTCAGACACAAAAAACATTTTCATTTTACATTATGAAGCCCCGGTGATCTTCTACTGCAATAAGAGCCTGGGTGGGCCTCTATAATAAATAGTTAAATTTGTAAGATATCTTCAGACTACTTACACATTGAATTGCGCATTATAATAAGACCAGTGGTGCCTTTAATGCTAGAGAAAGGCTCTAGTGTTGGCCTTCATAATGAATATAAATATAAATCCACAACCCTTCTGCAAACTCTTATGACAACTCTCTCTTTAGTTATTAAAACCCAACTGAGAAACACATTTTCTTGTGTATGCTGGGATGAAACCTGTTCTGATTCCCTCTCTGCTATTGTGCCAGCATAGCATAGGGAACCTGGCAGCGGACGATGGTAGCAACCAGGAATCAGTAACACAGCACCAGGAACCGTAATCAAGGACAGACATTGCCAGCAGGTTAGAGTAGGGGACTGGACCGGACTTGGGCACAGAAACTGCTAGGTTGCAAATGAAACATGAACAACTGAGCACCTAGAGTAGGGCCAAGTGTCAGAGGTTTAAATTGTTAATTGGCTGTTGCAACTAGACAACATGTTGCAGATGTGGTAGCTAAAAAAGAATCATTGGCCAAGCAATGCTAAGACTGAAGGAACACCTCAGATATCCCTATAGTTGGTCAAAGATGAGAGTTGGTACCGTGTTAGCCGTAGAGTTACAGGAGACAAGTGGAGTTTGAATGATACCTTTATTGGCTAACTGAGTAAATATAGATTGCAAGCTTTCAAGACCTCTCAGGTCCCTTCATCAGGCATGTTATACAACAATGTGAAAGACCTCTCTTTAAGTATCAGTCAAATAACTTGGTTAAGAATCGGAAGCAGATAACATCAAAATGTCTAAGGCAAGGTTCTTTGATCAGTCAATAGTGTTAAAATCAGAGGTGGATTGGAGTCATAAAAGGAGGTGTTAGGAGGTATTCACAACTCTAATGGGGTGAGGGTGTGTACATGTCTGGTTTGTTAATCTACAAAGTGATAATGGGATACAAATTCCCTATCTCGGTTGAGGCTAGCATTTAAAGAGTTAAATTTAAGTATTAATTTAACCTCCTATATTTTTCTCTCCCTCTGAGTTTTGAACAGTCCCATTAATACAGCCAGTCTGATGTCTCTGATACGATGTCCATTTTGGCAAAAATGTTCTCCCACTGGTGTCTCTGCTCTCTTGTTGTTGATGTTGAATCTGTGTGAATTAAACCTTTTATGCAATGGCTGGCCTGTTTCACCCACATAGAGGGCTGTTGGACACTTTGCACACATAATAAGGTATACCACATTAGAAGATTTGCAGGAGAAGGCACCATTGATCTTATGGTGTGTATTTGAATTTGGTATAGGCACCATGTCCACAGTATGGATGTGTGTGCATGTTTTACACCTTCCTTGTAGGCAGGGGAAAGTGCCATTTTTTGTGGACTTGTTCAGGGCACTCCTGGTTATCAGTTGTTTAAGATTGGGGGGCTGTATGAAGGAAAGTAGGGGAGGCTGTGGAAATTTCCCTGAGTCTGTCATCGGTGTGTAGTGTTGCTTGAAGTTCTTAAGATATTTTGTGTAGAGCTTCTTCTTGGGGGTGGAAGTGACAACCAGAGGCACATGGGTTCCAGTATGATGTTCTTTGTACTTTAGTAATTTTTTTCTGGGAATGTTGGTGGCTTTCTGTATCTGGTTGTCAATTATCCTGGCATTGTAGCCCTGGTTCATAAAGTCTCCCCTTAGTTTCTGGAGCTGTTTGTCACAATCTGCTGTATCAGAACAGATACGGTTGTATCTTATGGCCTGGCTGTATATTATAGAGTTTTTTGTATGTTTAGGGTGGAAGCTGTTGTTTTTAAGGTAAGTTGGTCTGTCTGTTGGTTTGCGATACAGGGATGTGTGGATGGAATTGTTCCTAATGCTGATGGTGGTGTCCAGGAAGTTTATTTCTGTGGGTGAGGGGCTAATTGTGAGGTTGATGTTGGGGTGGAATGCATTGTAGTCGTGGAAGGTGAGAAGTTCCTCTTTGCTGGCAGTCCAGATGATTAGAATATCATCTATATAGCAAAGGTATACCAGGGGTTTTGTTTGGCAGGTGTATATGAAATCTTCTTCTAATTTTGCCATAAAAAGGCTGGCATATTGTGGCGCCATTCGAGTACCCATCGCAGTCCCAGTTTTCTGGATGTAGAGGTCGCTATGCAGCGACATGGAGGAATACTTCAGAAAACTCAGACTCACGGAATTCTTCCATGATAGAGAGGACACCAACACCACAGAGCAACACCACAGTACCCAGGTTCCCACAAAAAGATCCACTTGGAGCCCAAAACCAGGCAGAAACCCTACACTGGACAGGTACATAGAGAGCTTCAGAAACAGAGCCACTGTGGAAATATTATTATATTTTTTTTTAGGGATAAATGGATGGAGGGTATGATAGTCAAGCTGTTACACCTTAAAAGTAACTGAACCTGGCAGTTAGCACAAACACCAAATGTTTTCATGCCAATCACCATTCATTTCTGCAATTCTAGCTAT
Organism: Spea bombifrons; assembly: GCF_027358695.1. Taxonomy (NCBI): domain Eukaryota; kingdom Metazoa; phylum Chordata; class Amphibia; order Anura; family Pelobatidae; genus Spea; species Spea bombifrons. The sequence continues at coordinate 73,776,821 of NC_071089.1, read as the reverse complement.
TCTAGAATCCCCTGCTCCCTGAGGCATGCATGCCATGTGCAGAGAAATATCATTGTAATTCAATGTAGCAAATATACAAAATGTCAATTTTATTCTTTTATTTGAGAATCCTAAACAACTAGAGCTCATTTACGTGAGCAATTATCTTGTCGTGAGCAGAGTTACAGTAAGTACATCTTTATGATTTACAGTAAAGCAAAACTGAAGACATATTAAGTTCATTAAGGGTTACAAAAACTATGAGAGTCATGACAGGAGTAGCCTCGACTCACGGGCTAAGTCATACCCAATTAACCCCCCAAATAAAACACCAATGTGGGATGAAAAGGCCGCAGCCGATTTATTAACGTCATTTCCATGTAAACTATGAACCTAAAAAAGGTGCATTAACGAGACAATGACCCAAAACCAAATACAATTGAACACCCCTAAACTTGCCAGGACCAACCGGGGCTGAACCGTAAGCATCATCCCATGATGCCCCACCTCCACCCGCTGTTCCAGCAAACACGCCCAGCCAGGAACCTCCCACCTACACTTTAACACCGTGGCAATAACCACATAGCACCCCCCTGCTACCTGGCAAGCTACTGCCCCCGACTGTGACAAAATCCTAGAACAGAACAAAGATAATTAGTTACAGGAACACCAATCGGGAACATAATAACAGGAAAGGGAGGAAGGGTGGGACAAAAACACTGGGTAAGCTGGCACAAAACACAGCCCAGAACCCCCCTCTCCCTTAACATTATATACCCCCTTTACTTCCTCCACCTCCCCACTGAACTTTCTTTGACCCCCTTAGCTAGCCCTACTCTGCATCCCTGTCAAGGCCCCCATCACTGCCTATGCAGACCCTGTGGGCATCATTCTTGCTGCATGGATAATTTTGTTGCATGAATAAATAAAATAAAAACCTAAGTATGCACTTGCATCTACTTGAAATCTGAAACACAAAAAAACATTAAGATTACACAAGACCATATAATTTCTACTCTTTCAGAGTAAGATGAACCCATTCTGCATGATTACTTGGCAGTGACACTCATGGAAACTTATTTTTAACATAGAAAAAGTAGCATCAATTTGGACCGATGAGTACAGTACGGAAGATATGATATTGCTGTCTAAAAATTGTTTCCTATCTACAAGATACTAAAGAACAGATTTTCATTATTACTTTCCCTTGAGAAGTGAAAACCCAGAGGTCCTAGGTAATATTCTCTCATATCAAAACCATTAGATTAAATTATATCTATATCATAAGATTTTTTGCAATTCCTATATAATATGCCTACCTTCTAGCTACATGATCAGGATTAGAATGCATTATCACAGTACTATGTGCTTATAGGGATTTAAAAAATGAGTTGCCATGCAACAGCGGTTTAAGCTTTTAACATATTTATTTCCATAGTTTTTCAATTATGTTCTTATTACTCCATTTCAGGTAACTAACTTTTGCTGCATTTATCAATGGAGACAAGGTCATGCAAGGCCACGCATACCTGGAAGTGTGAGTATGTGCACTTTGCCAGGTGATACTGAGAGGAGGGAGGTGAGCCGTCCTCCATCTAGCCGTTTTGCCACTGAGCTAAGTAGCAGTCTGGAGGAGTGTTGTTTTTTTGGATTCCCTTTGTTTTGTCTGAATTGCCTTATTATTATGCAATTCATCTCAATGAGGAGGTGGTTGTGGAGAAGATCAGATTCAGTTGAACAGTGACAACATTACAAATTGCACATAAATCATGGAAAACATGATAGTTTTAACACCTTAATAACCACATCACTGAAAAAACTGTCAGTTAAGAACCGATTATGTGCATCGCATGTCATGGCATTAAATAAACTTAAAAAGCAATCAAAGGTCGAGACATTCATCAACACTGAAATCTACAACAGGGGCATTGTGTGGCGGCAGATGTCTGATTTAAAAGAACTTAGGAGACGATCAACTATTGCCTCCTATTGCTGAAATGCCAGGACACACTGTGACTGCTCTGGAGAGCGGTCAAAAGCGTCATTGCGAGAGATTTTCCCTCTCGCCCATTAAAAAATAAACAAGTCTCCAATAGGGTCTTTTGGCCCTCCTAAGAACTCTGGGCTTCCCGTGCAGGTTGAATATGGTTACTACATTCAACCATGCAAGTCAATAGAGCTAACTAATATAGTAAAATATTTATATAAAAAATATGTGGTAACATCTAAAAAAATATTTATTTTTTTTACTTTATTTTTATAAGCAAGTGCTAACATTAGTACTGTATCTTCCCAATAATTATTTCATGGAAAGAGTTAAAATACTTGCTTTTGAAATACCCACAGGGTTTCTTGCTATATGGTATGTATGCTTTGATTGGGGTTAAATGAATTGGCCGGGTTCAGTAATGTCCCAAACTGGACATTGGTGCAGACTGACGGGATGTCAAAATAAACAGAAAATGTTCCCAAATATAGCCTCTTAGCCCACAAACAACCTGACACACCTACGCATGGGAGGTTTCACTATACTCGGGAGATGTTGCTGAACATATATTGGGCCTTTCTCATAGTGGTACTTAAAGTATTCTTTGGCACACGCTCTTGGTATTAACTGAATCAGCAGCTGAATTTGAACCTGTGACCATGAGGTTTGAATAGGCTATACAGTCAGGGGCATTTACCAACTGAGATATCTCACTAGAATATCTAATGGTTTAATAAATGTTGCTGGGTGAACTAGCTTGCACACACTTCATATTGGCTTAATTTGTACATTTCACAGAAAAGCACATAGAAGCAGTTCATCGTGGAATGATGTATTGTTACAACATTTATAGATTGCTCCATTTTTATTTTAATCACAATCACAGGTACACCTCAGTAAACCTGTGCATGAAACAAGGGATACTTCTGCCAACACAAAACAGCATGTGTTGCTAAACTTGACTATTTTTATTCTAATGATGTTGTCAGTGTAAGGTTGCCTGCACAGTTCTGCAGCAAATAACACTGTTTAACAGAGTGGTATGAAGAATGGATAAATGGGTGGGTCAGTGTCCGGTTGTTCTGTAACCTTGGTGGTTGTCTCTCCAATGCCAGCAGCTTTATGGCCTTCCTGTGGCAGCTTTTCATGATTTCTCTAACCCCTGCTGTTTGCTGTCTATCCTATGATTGGCTTATGAAACCTTGATCCTCTTTTGTCCTCCGAATTGTTTTTAGTCCTGATGTTCTTCTGACCTTTGGTCTTCTGACTTTGTTTGTGCCTTGCCCCCTGGATTTGACATTTGTCCTGGTGTCCTTTTTTGCTTCTTCATCAATGCCATATCAGTTCATGGGTATTTACAAAAGATTGCATCCACATTCTTTACAGCAATTTTAGTTTTGTGGGTGTTTTTTCTTTCCAATACCCCTTTCCTGTATCTGTGTTAGAATAGCTTAGAATTAACTGAAAAGACAACTCAAGAGATCTTTAAAAGAGAAAACTATTCAGGAAAGATTACTATATTATTATATGATCATTTCATCTGGACATTTTGATGCAAAATTTTGTTTTGCAATAGTAGTAGTTTAACTGGAAATGCAACAAATACATAGATCATGAAAATAATGATACAATAAATTACCGTACTTTTAGTTGTCAGTTCTTTACCAGTTATGCAGTATGGCAGAGTATTACCCGCAGTATATCATGTAGGCTCAAAAAAATAAGTGTGTTTCTGTGGCCTCATCACATAGTACACTCATGTGGGGGACCTTCTTTCACACTGTATTTAAGAGTTCTCCTCAGCCTGCTCCAAAAAACTCCTGGAAGATTCTTGCTGCCCCCTTATTGATGTAACAGTTCACATGTATCAGCAGCAAAAGAGAATGAAGGAAGAGGAACAGCCAACTTCTCTATAAGAACTCCTGTGGGTTGCTAGGCAGTCCAGCTGCAGCAGATGAGTTAATGCAACATCAGGGGCTACATGTACTTACTATAAGGAGCAGCTTCAGAGCTGTAGTTCTCCACCCCACCCGTGGTCTGATGTTTTGCGCCATTGATTGGCTGCAAGCAGGAAAACGTTCCGACTGAAATCAGTAGGAGCACCTGCCTGACTTGCACACCGCATCATGTTAGACACTAGCCCGGAGCAATTACCGAGCAAGCACTGGTGCTGACTGGTGGTAAATGTATTGTGTTCCAGTTAATATGTCCAGCTGAACACATACCCTGCAAAGAAAAAAGCTGTATAATGATCCGAACACACACCCTGCTAAGGAGCAATTGCATATATAGGATTCTGCAAATTCAAAGAGACTTTTCCGATATGTAATTGCATTAGAGTGCTTTAAGATGTTGATAATTAAGTTAAGGCTTAGTGGTAAATTGATGTTGCTGATCTATGAGAGGTCCACAAAGCCCAATGTAATTTAATATTTTTTCTTGATAATTGTGTGTGGCTCCTTAATATCTGCAACATTACTTACCTGTATAATGCATAATCTAATGGGTCAGGAGACTTTGAATATGTCTCTCTGTTTTAAAAATTGATAGCTGTGTTCTTCCTGCAACAGAAGGCCACCAAGGTTGGAGTTCACTCTTCATAATGTATAGCAAGAACCACAATATATCCTATCAACTCTCCCTTAAATTAATTAAGAGAATAACATATTGAAGGATTTGTATTCAATTACTTAGATATATAGGGTAGATATATCTCTGGCAATAAATCCACTCCATTCTCTTTTAAGTACAGTAAATTATTTGGAAAGAATTGTCTAATGAGCTTCTGATAAGCCACCATCTTCAGAAATATGTTTTATTCTAAGGGTTTTTGGGTATACGAATTGCTACAGCTTTGTCTGAGTAAGGCATGTATTCCATTATACTGTATGTACGTCCACTAGATGGAGATCATGGTGTTCATTGTCCCTTTTTTAATGAGGATCATTGTTTTGTAGAGTAAAGGTTCATTAAAGGTTTATTAAATGTTGCATTTTTGTGCTGGTGTGATTTCTTTCATGCTTTCATGTTTTCTTGTAATCTAAAAATATAATCATAATACATAGTATAGTTGGTTAGCTATGAAGCTGTTTTTGTAGAGTAACTGGATTACTTATTTTATGGGTGCCACCGAGCATCACCTCGGGCTTAGGTTCCATAAGTGCTTCACAACATGTTGAGAAAATCGTGTGTGAATTAAGTAAATTACCATTATGAAATATGGATATGCAAAACAGATTGTAAGCTGGCAAGAGCAGTGCCCTCTTCTCTTTCTGAGAACCAGTGTTAATGTTATTAGCAATTTTATATATTTTCACTGTTAATTTGTCATTGTTAATTTTCACTAGTCTCTGAGTGTGTCTGGTAGTTGCAGATTAGTGTCTAATAATGCTTCTGCTACCCCCTTAATTTTAAGTGGAGAGGTTTTCCATCACATTTACTGCACCAAAAATTAGGTTGTGTGTGCTTCACGTATTGCCCTAAGCCTCAAGCAATAAGCCAGTATTCATTCTCACGCTGATGAGTCTTATTAAGGATGAAACAGCTTTCTATGAGTGGTGATCTGACTTTTGGCCCTCCGTCCTGAGTGTTGTTGAACTTTCTAGCACAGTGTACATTTGCCCCAAGGGGTCTTTGTGTAAAGTGGATATAGAGGCAAAAAGTGTTCATTATTAACTAATTTGTACATACCTACACAGAAGGGCTGAGCCTAGGGTCACTGATGCCTAGGTGCAAACATCTTGGTGCCCCTCAGGTGGGTGTGGCATTATTCCCAGCCACTCTTTTTGCAACCAAGGCAAGAGCAGAAAATTTTACCCCTCCACTGTATCTTTAGAGAGGTTATATTGAGGAAAGTAGATAAATCAATAACAAGGAAATTTATGGTATTAGAACTACAGAGATAAAAAATAATAGTAAAACAAATTTCTCCAAACCCAGTGGTTTATTCACATTTTGACACTGAGGGTGGTACAGCATAACTCCCATCAATATATACTTAGCCTGATATATATATATATATATATATATACACTGAGCCTGACAGTGGTCTACCAAAACACCATCAAAACCACGAAAGTGGTTCAGACACTGAGGGTGGTATAGTGTATCTCTTCTTATTATAGCAAGATAGGCACGGACAGTGGTATGGCATATCTCCCATCACTATATAATGTGCCTGACATGGAGGGTAATACACCCTAACTCCCATCACTATGTACTAAGCCAGACACTGACTGTGGTACTGCATAACTCCCAATATCACATCAGTATATTAATATCACTTTTTAATTATATGTGCTGAGCCATTGGTGCCAGCTTTCCTAGATTTTACACCTAGTAGCCGTAGGTAAAACATGTTCCTAATAATTTTACATTATTAAGAGCCACTTAAAATTATTAACATTATTAAGAGCCACTAAAAAAGGACCAGCTAGAGAAAACTGGTCAGAATGCACAATTACGATTGTGAACATTGATTCCTCACAGATCCACACATTTATTTGTTATGGTGTTAACAGAGTTAGAATAAGAAAAAACAAACAGAAAAAAGTGTGATCAAGTGAAAAATGCACATTAGTATTCATTGACCCACATAGCAGGCATAGATCACAAGTTGCACAAGTTACATCTAAACCACTTGCCTAGCACCCAGATTGCATCCACTAGACTTTCTCAGCACCTAGATTAGACTCATAGGACTTGCAGAAGCACACAGATTTCAACCACAGGACTTGCCCGGCACCCAAGTTACATCTGAATGATTTGACCAGCACCCAGATTGTACACATAGGACATGCCGCATCACCCAGATAGAGCACATAAGACTTGCCCAGCACCCAGATAGCACTCAGAGGACTTGCCCCAGCACTCAGGTCACAAACATGGAAACCACCACCTTTTTTTCTCCTCCTCATTACCTCCCCCCCTTTCTCACTATCTACCTGCCCCCTTCTCACTACCTATAACTGTCCTCTTTTTTTACTATCTATATCCCCCCTCTTTCTCACTATGTACCCCATCCCCCACTTTTCTAATTTATCTACCTTGCTGAAGTCCTGTGATAGGAATGCGAGATCTCTATCGCTGCAGGAGGGTTCATTGCTGAGTGCCAGAATATGACGTCATATCGTCGGCCTCGTGCTCCCACCACCGCAACCAGGTGGGTGGTGGTAGGTAGGTAAGGCGGAATTTTAAGTGACCGCTTGGCGTCCTGTCTCCTCTGCTCCCTGACACCTGGGTGCTGTGCACCCCATGCACCTGCCCCTTGTCAAGTGATGCACAAGCAACAATGGAAATCTGATTACAATAATTGTAATAACTTTTATTCTCCAAAAATAAGATACAGCTATTTGTAGTCATACACCCAACAATGAATTACAGTACACATATATACAGGCAACAGACAGAAAAGCAAGGAATTTTTTTTAAAATTTATAATCATGATTTTTAATTACCAGCCACTTTTAAACAATTCAGTTAATATTCCCTTAGGTATTGTAACATATTGTAAGCTGATGCAAAATACCGTATGCTCAGATACTGAAATAAGTTAACTCCAAAACACACTCTTAATGAATGCCTATAGTATATTGCCTCAAAGACAACAAAAAGAGCATATACTAAGCTTCAGGTTACTTCAGCAACGACGTTGGGGTAGCCCATGTCAGCTTTAACCAACGCCCACAATTGAGTGTACACTACACACACACCGGGACAGGCTCTGCCACACCGACACCCAAACACACACATACCAGGACAGGTTTTGCCACACCCAAACACACACAAACAGCTGGACATAAGGATGCGGGTTCCAGCAGAGCTTTGAGTTAAGAACTGCACAAAAGAGCGTTTTATTACTCTCAGTGAGACGGCCAAATAGACAGTGGCAACCCTTTGCAAATACAATGTCCTTCACATGATGGCTGTGTACCAAGAAACCAGTAAGCAAGGAGAAAGAAAAGCTGCATGTGTACTAAAGAGCTATGGTAAAGCAACTCCCATCACACATATCATTTTAGCATTATAGGTATCAAACAGAGTATTGCTATACTGCCATCTGAATTAAACAAAAATAAAGCCAAAATGTAGCTCAACATTCTTTTTTTCATTCATTAGATCACCAGGGAACAAGTAAGCAAGTCCTTTAGGTGCAGAAATGCAGAAGAGATGCTGAGATAAATCAGTTTATGAATTTGTGCAATAAACGCTCTTGCAAACATTACATTTTGTTGTGGGTGTTTTTACATTTTAAAATGGCAGAGATGCCAAATATAGGTGCCAATCTGGGTGTCAAATACTCCATGTACCCGCCTGCTACGCTCATTTTAGTTAACGCATTACATTTATCTATTAGTGACCGAGTTGCAGTAGTAGGATTGGGCTACCATCAATTTAACTAATGATAATGGGTAATGTCTGTAAGTAACTAGTAACTAATATAATTAAAATTACACTTTGGTAAAGTCAATGCAACAAAACCAACATATAGTATAGGGAAGGGATAAAATGTTTGCAAAATTAGCAGTTATTCAAATACAAATTGCATTACAAAATATCTGATATCTCCAAACATGAGTAAAGTATGTCACAGAGAACATTTTTCTTTTTTTTTTTGCAATTTTTGCATTTTGTGTGTGTATGTGTGTGTTTATGCATTTTCGTGCTGCTTTTCAGCAGTGCCATATATGAACTAGAATTAGGTTTCTGGAAACCGTTATTCCTTTTTTTTTAACACACCAGTATGAGACTACAAGCAAGTTTGCCAATTTTCATAATTGTCAATTTTGTTTTCTTTACTACTATACTTTTCTGTTTTTCACCTCCCTCCTGCGGTCAAATTAGAGCTGCAAAGTGCTCTTGTTCTGATTAGTTTCATCCCACCCTGTGAAGCTAAGTGTTTGTACAGTATTCTCATAAAAAGAAGTTGAATGCTAAATCCAATTGTAAACAGCATTGATTCACGGACTGTAAAGCAAACCATCTGTTCATTCTGCCACTTCGATTGAACAGAATGCTAACTTCATAGAGTTACCCAATCAATGCTTAGATAAAAACGTAAGAGAGGAGTTCAATAGCGCCTTTAGCAGTGTATAGTATAACCACATTCATCTCCTCCAAACACATGAAACAGTTGAATTCATCAATCAATATTTCTTCTGCTTCATGCGTACTTAGCCATTTTTGTTAACTCAGCAAATCTCAGAGGGGGATTCTGACATGAAACTTGACATATTTATAGAAGTTCAGGATTAGGAGACATGACAAAAAAGATGAAACCCAATAAATTATGGAACTCTCGTCATTGGTTATATAATTATTCATGCAGAAATTAAGATTAAAGCTAAAATAGCTGGAAAAAGACAGTTGTATGTTCATTTTACAATATTTTGGTTCATTTGTCTTTTCCTCTTTTTGAGCATTATAATGCTTTGTTGTTCATTTACAATTCAGTGAAAGAGGCAACTGATTGAATAGACGTGCAGTGTTACACTTTATACGTGTGTTTTTTCGGTGGCGCAATGGGCCACTTGACTAGACTTGCTGCCCAGGCCGTAGGTTGCCAACCCTCTCCTGGGTATGGTATCTCTATATAATTAAAGCGATTACTTTGGATCATTAGCTAACCTAATCATTAGTTTGGCAATGGGGGCAATGAATGTTTTGGTTCCCATTACTTACCTCTGTTAAACAAAATTCTCTACATTATTGCACCTGAAAATAAAGTGGGGCTTGATTTGCCAGATGACATGTAAGCAACATTGTCAGTAACTATACCACTATTCTATGTTTTGTCTACACAAAAACAACAACAACAAAATCTCACCAAGTTTAGCTAGCTTGTGTGTTTGTGATTTATTGTTTTTATATAAATAAATATCATAAAGTCTTTTAGATTCTACTTCAGCTGTGCGATTTCTAGCACACAGCTTTTCCCTATGTATGGTAAAACCTCTGGTTTATTGACAGAAAGGGTTGGAGCATGGATGTGAAGGGATGTGAAGAGATGTTAGTACTACACCCTTTCAGAGGGAGGACCAAAAAATTCCCGCATGCAGGTGCCTATAAACTGCAAGCTAGTTATCCCTATTTATCCTAACAAATTAAAAGTATTTTATAATTACCTGTGTGTCATAAAAATAACTGAATAATTCCCCGGAGGGTGTTTTTAATGTTGAGCATTTTGAAGAAACGTTGTGTGAAGAAACTCACTATACAATAGTGCACACTGCATCATGAACTAGACATGATATTGAAATTGACAGACTAATCAAGTGCAGCATTACCTGAGGTAAAACTTCAGCCCTGCTGCTGCAGGACCCCTCTTCAGCTATGGTCCCCTGCCCATAGCATTCACTGAGCCAGCGCTGCAGCTGACTGGTGGCAAATATGTCATGTATAGGTAGAGTTGTTTAGTGGAACAAATCTCTGGCATGGAAAATAGCTTGGTGGGGTGCTGAACCCCCCCATACATTTAGAGAAGGGACGTCGCAAAATTGTAAAGGCACCAGAGTCTTTTTAACTGGTGTTTCTGGTGACTGGGTCAAATCACAACAGTGCAAGTGAATGTGATTTGGCAGCATAGTCTAGTGGCAATCCTTAATGAATTAAATAAAAATAGCTAACTTGCCTACTTACCGCTGACAGCTTGCATGTACAGTCAATATAAATTGATATAATGTAAACGTTTCACATTAACCAGACTTGAGAAAAAGAAAGAACTGATTTTAATGGATTATTACTTTTTTATTTTTGCATTTTAATCCTTTAAATGGACATCGCAATATGCAATAGGGCATGGACATTGAGTTAAACTAGTATTCCATCTCACATGCCCTTGAATGCAATTCCCAAATTTTCGATTTGAAAACATTCATATCAACCCATTGACAATTTCCTTTCTGTGTATTTGCAAGTTTCCATATGAGATGGATTTTGCAAATGATAACTCCACTCTTATTGAATTGACCCAGATAGCTACTAATGTGGAAAGAGAAGGCAGCAGTATCTGAAATGAAACTTTTGTAGAATTGTGAGAGGGAATCAATATTCTTCATGTTGAATGTTTTGAAAAAATCAATAAACAAAGTAGGGCAATTGCTTCCAAAATATAGACATTTCAACTAAAATAAAACACAAATTGTGAACAACACAGTAATAATACAGCAATACAACTTTTTTCCAGATTGTACACTCAATATCAAATCAAGAGATTAAAAAAAAACTGGTATGTTATTCTTCAAAGATGTTATTAGTCTTCTTGAGTAAAATAAATGATGCTTGGGCAATTTTATGATTTATGGACTTTCATGTTAGAGAATATTGTGTCAAATGTCTCTGTATTGCATGTAATTTATCACATTTTAGTTTAATTTTGAGGCTCCTTTCTTCCATTTCAGAGAACATATGCCACCAGTGACCCTTACATACGGCTGCTTGCAATCATAGGTGAGAACCTTGTGGTGGTGACCCCTAGCATGTTGCTACCAATGGCAGCTGCCTACATTCCCTATATGGACAGATGGCCCTTAAATTTCTGTAGGTAAAAACTTAATGTGAGTTACTTGACAGTTAACTCCCTGGATATGGGATTTCTTTTTTCAATAAAGATGATTATTGTTATGTCTTTTCAGACTGCGTTATTTTAAAATACAAAAGCATCATTATAATATATCAATGGAGTATAATACCCTATGAACATGGAATATTGTACAATGGTAATTTCTTTAAAAAAGCACAACTATGAAATGAGGCAGATTCTGTGAAATGTCATGTGTCCATTTATAATTCTGTACTTTTGTGGGCTGGGCTAAATTTCACATTTAGCATAATGGTAAATTTACTATATGGGAAAGACAGTATGATGAAGAGGAAAATAAATACGTTAGAATGCCATCAGGAAAAAAGAAATAGGTAAATAAAGCTAGATGGAACAGTATTTAGGTGAAAACTGCTTCGGGATTGGAGAGATTAAAATGTCGGAGGGGACAGAAAAGTTAGACTAAGGTAGACAGTGAAGACGGGAGGGGGGGCTGGATTAGTTTATGAAATCTCATCATGTTCTACTGGAGAGCACAATGATTGCACGTTATTGATCTTTCACTCAATAAGTCACATCTTATAATATTAGTTATGGTTACTTTAGTGAATCTAGTTAAAAAAAGGGAAAATAATTGCATTTCAGGTTCATTGTATTTCGGACATTTGTTTAAAAAACACGCATCTCCTGGTAGTGGTCAAGCTGCCACTGAAATAAACAAATAAAGATAATCATATGTAACTTATTTAATTTTCATCTAAAACAAACATAAATAGTTAATCTTCAGTACAAAAATATATATTAGCCAAATGTCCGATATTAACATAAAACAAATATCTGAGCTCTAACCAATTGACGGTTTTGGGTTTTTAGCAATTTATGCATTTGTAATTATATTACTTGTGACTTGGAATGGTCTATTATGCAAATTTGGATGTGTTGTACAGTACCTGAAATGAGAAATCAAAGCAATGCAGAGATTATATAATGATTTAAAGCCATCAAGCCTCATTTATGTACATTTAATTTGTCTAATTCAGTAATTTAGCAAGCTGATTCTGATGAGATACATAGCTTTAATGAGTTCAGGTGCACATGTAGAATAGAGTGTGTGAGATATATAAATGAAAATCCACGAAAATAATAAGTTGGCATCATTATAGTTATCATGTGGTTGGCTTGTGATAGTTATGAAAAATTGAGTTTCTCATACTATCACAGTTGGGTGATCCAGTTAATGCAAATCACAATATAATAACTTTTTGATTGTTTATAAAATATAATGTAGGCCTAAAATGCAATAATATATAAAACATTTCTAAGCAGAGAAATAACGGGCTCAATACGCGTGGCAGTATTTATTCAGGGCAATAAACTGCATATATAAAAAAAATCCCATGTGACCAGCTTCAACCATCAAGGATACATTTGTCTTTCACAATATGACTTCAAATACTTCAATTATATTGCCGAAGAGATCTACATGGTCTGCAGCACCTGTGTTCTAAAAAAATTTACCGTATTTGCCAGATTATAGGCTTCTATGATGGATCGCCGGCGTTACATGACCTTCCAGGGCTCCACCAAAGAAAGCCCCAGCGGAAGTACCGGCCAGCAGCAGCCAAAGTAGTCTGCGCACATCGCACAGACGTTCATCGGCTGCCAGAGAGGAGGATCTCCCGCAGTGCTGCAGGGGACCTGTTTCTTCGTTTCTGCGCATCGCACAGATGTCTACCGGCTGCCACCGTTAGACACCAGGGAGACTGGGGGTGGATTGGCATATCAGGGGGCCATAAAGCAATCAGGGGAGCAGAGTGGCATATCTGAGCCAATACGGCAACATAGAATTATTTTCTTTACATCAGATATGAGTATTTGGTAAGTTATAAGTAAATGATAAGGACTGTATTTCAGTCCACCATATTTTCTATATTTCACACAGATTCTATGAACTTGTTGATGCTCTTTGCCCTTCTCCTCCTGGGCTGGACTCTGGGATTGACTCGGACTGATCACGCCTTGTGGTGTGGTTTGCTTTTTTCCTTCCTCCCTTTTCTTCACGTTTACCTATCCTCTGCCTTCCTCTCTCTCGTTTTCTTTTTCTTTGGATGTTTGTTACAGGTTACAGTTGCCCATTGACCCTCGTCAGGAAATTGGGTTAACTCTTCACTGATTGGTGGAAAGCACTGTCTGCCAGGTCCTCTATGGACGTTGAGAGGAGCTGAAGCACAGAAGGAAGGAGAGCGTAGTCACCTGTTGCAGTGGGCCAATAATGATGGGGTTTATTTGGAGGGGTTGAAGTTATGGGTACTGGGGCTACTCTGATTTTTCAAATATCAGAATCCTTATTGTAACTCGATTGTAGTGAATTTAGTCTTTTACCCTTTTCCCTTGTACCTCTTATTAGAAAATCACTAAACGTTGATTTATGACAGACATGATGGAGAAACCTGCCAAGGACAAAGTAACATGAGCAATTCTGTAAGGCAAAACATAAAGTAGTATCACAGTTAAAAAAGAATGAGAATATATAAACAGCATTCTAGACCTTTTTTCCGTTTATTAACCAAACCAGAAACATATACCAGAAAAAAAAAATCCTCAAAAAAAATGTTCAGTCAGCAGTATTTTTGGTTAAATACATAATCTGAACCTATTGAGGTTTATTTGTCAATTAAGTGCAGTTTTCATTGCAACATTAACAGTGTAAATGGAGCATCCCACATCTGATAATCTATAAAAATTAAATTACTGGATTCAGAAACCGAGAAGCATGTGTGTTCTTGAGAATATGAATTTGTTGCTTTTTATTCTTGAAAGCATAATTCCATTTTTTATAAGCATCATGTTACAATGAGCTTTTAAAATACTGTGTTACTTTTTGGTTTTAAATCAATTTCAATTTTATGATATTTCTGTGTTCTAGATGTTTTGTCTTAAGCCAGTATGCCTTACAAACACCCTGTTTATCATACTATCTTGTCATAAAAAATAAAAAGTTTCTATGGAAACAGGGATTTCATCAGATAAGCACAACTTAAGTGGCATTGCCATAAAGAATCATCTTAGTGTGGTGTTTAAGCTGGGAAAGTCACTCAAAATATCACATGACTTCTTGCAATGACAACTTACAGGTCTGCATATTATTAGCATAAAATGAAAAAAATATACACTGTTTCTCAAAGCTCAGCATTGCTGTAAATCACATTGTATTTAATACACAAAATGTTATTTATTTATTAGTAAAGAAAAAGACATCTAATATTTTTATGTATTTATGTGCAATGTATCTTCCAGGAACACAAACCATGAATTCAGAGGGGGTACTACTATGGGGAATACATAGTACTACAAAGCAGAAGCTAATAAAGTAGTTCCAGGAACAGAGATTTTTTTTGTTTTCATATTCTGCGGTATATGCTGTGACTGCTGTGAAGAAAATACTCTTAATCAACCCTGAGGGTAATGTATACAAATAGTTGCAAAGAAACTAAATATTGGACTTGGGCATGGGCCAACTCTTCATGTTCGTATTTGTCTTTGTTTTTTAGAAGGGGTTAATAGGGGGTTAAGGCGGTACGCAGCAGCTTTGGCGCCAGGATTTTAAAGGTCCGTTCTAGCAACTCTATTGGTCGCCCTGGCAGGGTCCTCCTCTGCCATCAAACAATGAAGTGCAGCTGCTCTTCATTGGTTGATGTCAGACGAGCCCCCTGCCGGCGACCAATAGAGTCGCTCGTACGGACTTTTAAAATCCTGGCGCCAATACTCTGCCTGGGGAAGTTCCAGGAATTAAAGGTCCATGCGAACGACTCTATTGGTCACCAGTAGGAAGCTCCTTTGGCAACAACCAATGAATGTCCTTTAACTCCTGACGGCCAAATTCCGCCTGGGGAGACCTTCTCCAGGAGTTAAAAGTCTGTATGACCAACCAATAGATCTGCTCGTACAAACCTTTAACTCTTGAGAGCAGAACTTGGCCTTCGGAGGTTCCAGGAGTTAAAGGTCAGTGCGAGTGACTCTATTAATCGCCGGTAGGGAGCTCCTTTGGCATCAACCAATAGAGGGTACCTGCCCTTCATTGGTTGATGCCAGAGAAGCTTCCTGCTGGTGACCAGTAGAGTCGCTCGCACCGACCTTAAACTCC
The DNA here is from genome assembly GCF_027358695.1 of Spea bombifrons. Taxonomy (NCBI): domain Eukaryota; kingdom Metazoa; phylum Chordata; class Amphibia; order Anura; family Pelobatidae; genus Spea; species Spea bombifrons. The sequence goes on along the minus strand of NC_071089.1, from coordinate 73,761,173 downwards.
TGACACCAAAACTTGGCATAAGAGCAACTCTATGATCCTGCAAGGAGTTAAAGGTCCGTGCGGGCAGCTCTATTGGCCGCTGGCAGAGAAGGTCCCTGCTGGTGACCAATATGGTCGCTCGCACGGAGCTTTAACACCTTGCACGATCACACAGATTCTCACTCTCGTTAACCCCTTTGATGCTGCGTAGGCAAGGTAGGCTAGAAGAGAAAATAGATCAAGGAGATTAGTCAGGAGATACTAACGAAGACGAACATGAAGATTCTTGCCGTCGCCATGTTCGTTTCTTCGGTATTCGGGCTGAACAATGAAAACGCACCCTTCCTGTTAATTTTCATGTTCGCCCGAATACGATTGCACAAGTCTACTTAATATGCATCTGTTTGGGTTATTTGTCCATTACTCACTTTATTTAAGGATTCTGTATTTATTTTACAATTTTGTGTCCATGTTCTAATCAACTTCTTCCCTTTCCAGTTTCAGTTCTACTGTTGAACCACCTTTTTCAAAAGAAGAGTCTGTGGCTTTGAGGCTGAACTTATGGTTGCAAATTTGGCTTCCTTTAAGCAAAATTGCTTTCAGTCTTTAATACTGTCATAACCACAATGATCGTTTCTAAGCTGAACCGTTCTGAAGTTAAGGCTTGTCTTCTGTAACACCTTGTCTTATTTTCTTTGAATACTGTGTGCCACCACACCACTTCAAATGATTATTCTCATCATAAAATCCAAATGGTTACTAAAATTTTATTGCCTGGCTCATGCATTATTATAAATAGAAACATAGAACTTGACAACAAATAAGAACCAGCCAACTCATCTAATCTGTCTGTTTTTCCTGAAGTAACTATTCAAACATTAATCAGTCATTGGTCTCAGATTCAGGATAGCCAGGTTAATCTCCCCATGTGAGCCTGAAACATAGTACCTAAGCAATATATTTACTGCTTAGCCTGATCTTTAACAGGCGGTGAGAATCTAAACTTAGTAAATAAATAGTGCATGAGAATCCATTGATTAGACATGCCTTCTGATCTAATATTTGTCAGCCCTTGACTTGAAGGATCTTATTTGGATCTCTTTAAATATAATAGCATATATAGTACTAAATAAAATGACAAATTATATACTACTTTAGCTAGTTTAACAGGGAAGTGTTGCTTTTAAACATAATCAAAACTATGTATTAAAAATGGTACTAGCTGGTGTTTTTTGTTTGGCAATCAGTGCAATTAATCTGGAGATATTTACTTTGAATGTGTGAAGTCTGTGGCTGATTGTGGCTAAAATGTCTAATCAATATACTATCCAGATTTTCTCTCTTAACCTGCCCTTTCAAAGGCCACCTAATCCAATCAATAATAAGCCGTACATAAATAACATAAGTAAGAGAACATAATGGGGAGGAATCATTTTGCAGACTGAAAGATCCGCAACCTTATATGGCTGCTCCCATGGCACACATTTGAGGTGGGTTTAAAGTACATATATATATTGCTTATTGAAACACCATTAAGTATGTTCATTTAGTGTATGAATCTGTAAAACAAATGACTTGAGGGGAAAGGGCAGTTTAATGAGTGTTTTAAAACAGATAAAAACTGCAGGTAGCAAGAATTCCCCAAAATGTTTAATTATTGATAAAAGATAAATGAATCCTAATTAAGTCACTTTCCCCACTATTACCACTAGGTGTCATCATGAAGCCATTAGTCATCTGCTTCATTTTGGAATAAACCATTCTTTTTTAATGTTGGATGGGAATTAGTTTATTTGAATTATTCACAGCTTTGCTAAATATAATTCATCTGAGTAGATTTTTTTTTTAAAGAATACTTTGAACTGTCATATTTTGCTGTAGCCTGTTGAATGTATTTTGAATCCATTAATGTAGTTAATTTTATTAAAAATTAATAATTATATAAAGTTTAGGATCATACTGTTTGTAGGTTTTCCAGAACATTTTATCAGATGCGGATTAGCTCAATATACTAGTAGTGTGAAAACAAAGCTCCAACTAGGGCTAGACATTTATTAGGGCCTTCAATCAGAACATACAGTAAGTGGCAATTGACTTCATAGCACTTACTCCATTACATTAGGGGAGTTTGAATCTTAATTATAATATTAAATTTGACAACATATCTGAATATGCTTGATTATAACATTGATACTGATATAGAAGAGATGAGTGTCTAAAGCAGGTCTAAAGCAGGAAGAAATGGGTAGACGAGATGGTCCAAATGGGCTATCAGCTGTCAAAATCTTTATCTGTATGAACATATATAATATTACCATATTTGCTTGATTATAAGACGATCCTGATTATAAGATGACCCCCCAAAATCTGACTATTAATTTATGAAAAAAAAGAAAATGCCTGAATATAAGACGACCCTATAGGAAAAAAGTTTTACCAGTAAATGTTAATTCATGTAAACCATGTGAACAATTTTTTTTAATAAAAGCTATGATTGAGAAAAATATTTTGTTTTTATTTCCTTTTTTTTTTTCAACCTGCCCCCCAGTTATGCACATCTGCCCCCTGGCTTGCCACTCTCCCTCCTGAAATGCCTTATACCCCCTATATGCCACTCTGCCCCATAATATGCCTTTTAACCCCCTAAATGCCAGAGTGGCATATAGGGAGGTATAAGGCATTTCAGGAGGGAGAGTGGCGTATAGAGGGTTAAAAGGCATTTCTGGAGGCAGAGTGGCATTAAGGGGGTTAAAAGGCATTTCACAGAGCACTCTGCCTCCAGAAATGCCTTATGCCCCCCATTTAACACTCCCTCCCCCTCCCTCCTCCAAACTTACTGGAGCTTCTGAGTCCCCGGTGCGTAGTCTGGGAGAGCGTGTAGAAAGTTGTCTATGCGAATCGCGTAGAGCTCTACACGCTCTCCCGGACTACGCACCGGGGACTCAGAAGCTCCAGTAAGTTCCCCGTGATCTCTGACAGCCCCGGAAGGTCTGCGCGATGGACGCAGACAAACTCCGCTGCTAAACGCACCTCCTCCCGGCTGCAGCGGAAGTTGTGTACGCGAATCGAGTAGAGCTCTACACGCTGCCCGGACTAAGCACTGGGGACTCAGAAGTACCGGTAAGGTGGGGAGGGGGACAGGAGGATTCAGGTCCCCTGCATCTCTGCGGGGGATCTGGATCGTAGTCTCATAGTCAGACCTAGTTGAGGTCTGATTATAAGACGACTCCGATTATAAGACGAGAGGTATTTTTCAGAGAATTTGCTCTGGAAAAAACCTTGTCTTATAATCAAGCAAATATGGTATATATAATCTTGTATCATGCAAAAAAAGAGGAACTCACAACCTAAAAAAGGACGTAAACCGTAAAAGGCATAAAATTTGAATTCCTGGGTTGCTGCTAGAATAATAATGACCAATAGGTACACAAAACAAAGCAAGAATTCAGCGCATACCCAGCGAACATCATTAAAAAAGCAACTGTCTGCGCTTCTTACCCTAATAAAGTTGGCAACAAATATATAAACATAATATAAATGAGAGGTTTTGGTTATATGAATTGGCCAAAGCATAATTAAGCTCACCCGCCATGTCAAGGCACACTCTCAATAGGGTGAGAACCTACTCTCACCTCCTACATAGTGGGCACACAAAGCAGTTTATACTGCTACCAAAACCTTATTAATGTGTTGGGGGAGGTGCAATTAAACCTCCTCCCCATTAACCCCTGGACAGCAAGCTGCAACCAGACTGATGAGGAGCCAACAACCTCAAATATGTGCAAACAGGGAAAAGAAAAAAGTGTCGGTGCGCTCATTAAAAAAGCACCTACCGTACAAATATTGAGGATTCTGCCAAAGAATATGGACATTTGTTGCTTAGCCCACAACTACGTCACAGTACCCTACGTTTGGCGAGTCCTTGTTAATTTTTCATGGCTATATTGCTTACCAAGGGGTTAAATCAGTGGGACTGTTTTGCAAAAGAGACTGTTCTCTGGATACCATTAACAAGGCACCTGTGTGGCAGGTGGGGCTGTTCAACCCTAAAGTTTGAAGAGAGTAGAGTACCGGAATACTACATCATGTTATGGGACCCTGAACAGAGGATGCGTGATATGATATAAAAAAGTACCATCTTATTCCTGCAGTTTACTGTTCGAAAAACAAGTAATGTTTACAAAGAAGCCATTTGTGCATCGAAATTCAACACCACAAGGGTCTACATCCATACGTTTTACGCAATGCCCCATACAAATGGATGCTACATTCATAATTCATTGTGCTACCAAATATTATGCTGATTCTGAAAATACTTTTTCCTATTCCACATAGCTAGTTAAAGACAATGTATGACTATGCCAGGCGATAATCAGCTCTGAGACTCTTCTCTCAATAGATCATGCATTAGAAAATATATTTTCGCACAATGAAATATGAATGCCCAGTGGCAAAATATCACTTTTATTTAAAAAAAATGAAATCTATTAAAAAACAGATAAAGTTTTGAAAAAATAAAGTGAACGTATAGAAAAAAGCAGATGAAAATGGAATGATGTCATGGAGAGATACCTTTCTTGGCTAGACATGTGGAAAATTGAGGCACAGAGATTATAGTTCTGTTTATGACTCACTGCCAGCACTCTCTTGTTTACAGGACAGAGGGTTGAAAACAGATGACAGCTGCATCATGTGTGACAAGGAGCCTTCCTTGAAGTAAATCTGCCTTGTCTGGAAAAGGATTGTATCTTGAAGAGGTGGAAACATAAAAAAGTTTAACGTAGTGTCAAGACATGTTAAATTAGATGATTAATTTCAAAGCACAAAAAGAATTTCCATTCCAGGTTTGGAATAGTGTTCTTCGAATGCAATATTTACAGAAGAGCTGCTGCCAGACACTACTGAAATAAGAAAGTCAAAAATTAAAAGCAAAAAGCAAAAACACATTCAAAAAGTAATATTAAATGGTTGAACAAAGTAGTGCTAGCTTTATCTATGTGAATGATATAGATCCTACAGCGCATTTTTAATTTTAATATATAAAATAAAGCAATGGATTGTACAGGAAGAGTATCATTATGAATACCTCAATTAAAGCCAGAGCCATAGTTCTAAATTAAGATCAACCTAATTTTTTTAACTGTCTTTTCTTAACTTTCGTTTCATTAAATTTTGATGTCCATGGAAATGTGATGATTCTTCTTAAATAATTTGTTCCCTATTGTTAAGATTGTTGTTGATTGGTTTGAGTGGCTGGTGACAGCCTTTGTACGGGTGGATTATGAAGATGAGAAGGGTCTTCAAGAAACAGGAAATTGTTTAGATATACAAGATTTACCACCTTTATACCAAAAACCTCAGTGTTTCTACTGTAAAATAATCAATGTATTTTTTTTAACTGAATAATGAAAGACGGAAATCGAATTGCTTACATTTAAAGTTGTGTAGGTGCCAATTTTCCTTTAATTCCTTAAAACTAATAAAGTGCTTTTCCTTTTTCCAGGTTGTTATATAATATTTTAGAGATGCCCAAAAATGACAAACAAATAGAACAGATATTGTTTGCGTGATGAATTTCGAGCTAGTTGCTTTAAGAGGCAGTATGGCACACATGAACTTATGTCACCCCGTTTCATTTCTGCACTAGTGATAAAATAATTCACAAAATGAAATAAGTGGTTAGTTAAGGTAGCCAATGTGCATCCTGGTAACAATTCTGTTGTTCACATAAGAAGCAGGTAAATGTGACTGAAAAATGGAAACGTAACACCAAATGTAAAAAAATCCCTTAATGCAAAGAACTAATCCCAAATTAAATTTTTTGGGTTTTTTTTTGTTCTGGACATGATTAAAGGGATACTCCAGCCATCATATACCCTTTAATACATATGATAGCTGAGTGTCATCTTTAAATTAAAAAGTTTAATTCTATTAAAATGCTAGAATCCTTGTATTTACACTGTTCCTCAGGGTTGTCTAGTAATTTAGGAGAGGTTAAGGACATTATGAACATTTATTTATGGTTAATGCATATAAACCTACATACATTATACTATATTTTTATGAGCCTGAATAATTTAAAAACATAAAACATATTTAACTAGATTTATCCTGTGGCATGTGCACAAGTTGAAGATCTGTGCTTTCCTTTTATTTGTGTTTAGGTATTAGTGTTAACGATAGAAGAAACATCCTAAACTTATGTATGGAATTGTGGATTGTTTTCATTCCTCCCTCCTCACCACGATTTGCATGATGCCAAGCGTATTTTCCTTACACAGGATTTTATTTTATAATAAATCAAATAGCATACCTCTGTGACAGCAGCTGGACAAATCAAAGAAATAATTTATTTCTGCCGTATTAAGCACAAACACATCTGGCTTTTGATAATTACATCTAGGGACCTTAAACAAAGTCACTAAGCAAATTAGTAATTTTATTACATGAAATATGAAAACTTGTAAAGTAAGGGTGAACAAAATCAAGTATTTTCATTGTGACCTTTCTACAAAAGCATGGAGGTATTCCGAAGACAAAGGGTTGGCAAAGACTGCTCCAAGGTTGCAGATTCTACCTCAATTGAGTATTTCTTTTATTTTAACAATGTATATGAAACTACCAACAAAATACTTAAAAGTACTTTCACATGCATTGCTTTTATAGGGGGCTCCCAGGGACACTGGAGTGGATGCGGTACGCCCAGGGTACCACTCTTCATGGGTTGCCACCAGGACCAGTCCCAGGTGTGTGACCTCTCCAGAGGACCGTAGGTTCACCATCAGTAGGTTCACCATAAGGGGCCGTGCAAACGACTCTATTGGTCACCTGCAGGGTCCTCCTCTGGCATCAACCAATTGGTTGATGCCAGAGGAGGACCCTGCAGGCGACCAGTAGGCTCACTCGCACAGCCTTTTTAACTTTTTTTCCTTGGACCATGAACACCCCTCAAGAGCTGCAGTTTTGGAGATGTTTAGCCATCACAATTTGGCCCTTGTCAAAATCGCTCAGATTCTTACGCTTCGCCCTTTTTCCTGTTTCTAACACATCAACTTTAAAGATGAAATGTTCACTTGGTGCCTTATATAGCCTACCCATTGACATGCCATGATAACACGATTATCAGTGTTATTCCCTTCAACTATCAGTGGTCATAGTGTTATGGCTGATGGGTCTACACACACACACACACACACACACACACACACACACACACACACACATATATATATATATATATATATATATATATATATATATATATACACAGTTGTGTGAAAAAGAAAGTAAACCCTCTTTGAATTCTATGGTTTTTACATCAGGACATAATAACAACCTCAGATGAACACCAACACATGACATATTACACTGCATCATGATTTATTCAACAAAAATTAAGCCAAAGTGGAACCTTCAGCATTCACCCTCCCTCCCAACATTTAATAAATACCTACTTCTTCAGAGAAGCATACCATCTTAGCTGCTAGAACTTCCTTGTCACTGATACAACCCCACACTACCTCTCACCCTTTCTCTGTGCCTTTTGTTTGTCCTCACCCCATTCCCAAAAGATTGTAAGCTTACGAGCAGGGCTCTCTCCACCTAATGTATCGGTTTGTCTTATTCTGTGAATTCTAGTCTTGTCATACCTGAAAATATGTATTGTATGAAACGTTACCTAAATTGTTGGCGCTATATAAATAAAATATATTAATAATTTGGTATTAGCATGTGCATCGGTATCAGTGTATGGTGTTATCAAGAGTGTATGTTAGTGTATGGTGTTGGAGTGTCAGTGGTGACCCTGGGCTTAGTGGTGCCTCAGAGGGCTAAATGTTAAAATTGTTTTGGTATGAGGATTTTGAGTAGTGGCTTTACGAGGGGATCCTGTTGTCCATCCAGACTAATGTGTTTTTAAAAGTGCAACCAGAAACGTAGACAGATTATTCAGCCTATGAACACAATGATAAAGTGACTCTTATGCTGCTATTCCTCTATTTAACATGTTTATGTACTCATTATACTTTAGATCCTAATTGGTATGCAGAAGAACACTTCCTATGACACATATAAATGCTTTCACTGTTTATTTTTTCCTAGAAGAAAGTTCCCTGTTTTGTTTCTTATTTATTGAAGATATTTAACAAGCACAACATGCACTATTTACTGTGCTTATATAAATGTAAGCAAGACTGTTTATTGACCAAACAGCGTTAAATTAATGTGGTCATTTGAAATAAACAGTAAAGATTATAGCAGGCTTATTTTGAACTATAACAGCTACATACTCTACATAAAATACATATAAGAAAATAAAAAATATTTATTTAGAATAAAGTAAAATTTAAATGGGTATACATTTTCCCGACATATGCATTGTACACTGTGCTTGTTCAACAGACATTAAACATGTAATGACATGTGTTATGCAATCCCTGTGTGATCCCCTTGGGTTAGGAGAAATGATTTCTATAGGCCCCCATCAACCCACCATGCCAATTATGTGCATATTCATATCTGGGAACTCTCCAGATTTTGCCCAGAGGATCCAGAAATCAGAGTTGATTACAGGGCCTCTGGGTCAGTGTGATTAATCTCCATACCTGAGAACTTTCTGGCTCCGGCTACCCAGAGCCCCCTCTTGCAGGTCCCACTGACATCATTTGGCGGCCCCACTGATGTTAGTGGGGGGAGCCACTGATGTAGCAGGACGCACAGTATTTTTTATGGGGAAGTAGGCAAGGAGTGGGACGTGGTGTGTTCCGGACTTTGCCCATAGCACAACAGGTTTCACAATAACTCCTGTGTTTTAAAAATGCCAAGTGTAAACCACAAAGTCAAAATACATAAAAACATGCGAAAAAAGAGAGTGACAGATAGGACTGTAGACTTAATAAGCTGTGTTCAAAATGGCCGAGTGTGCATTTTCCAACATGGAATGGCTAAAATTTATTTAGATCTCTTTGAGATTCCCTTTTAATCACAGGGGAGAAGAACGATCCTTAAGTAGCTGCAGTACTTCTTAAATGAACTCCCTGTTTAGAGAGATTTAATACTATACTACTTGCTAGACTTCCATTTACTTGAACTATTTCATTTAAAAAAATACAGTCTGAAAAAAATTGGTCTTTTTTTCTAAGCCTCAGCTAAAAAAAACACATTCTTCCACCTCAGCCTTTTCTATGTGGATCTGGAAAATAGTCAATTAATTACTTAAGCCTAGCTACCATTCTGAAATACAATTTCATCTTTAGAAATGTAATTTAGGTGCATTGGATATACTTTTTCTATGAAGAATTGTATAGTTTCCCTCTTCTTTTAAAACCCAATTTTTATATTTTGCAGTAACAATACAAAGTACAAACTAAGGGGGGTCAGGTTGACCCTGCTTTGTACAATGGTGATCAAATTGTACAGGAAGAAGAAAAATGCATAGTCTTTCAAAAAGCTTTTGATAGAGATGAGCAGGATAAAGAGAACATCACATTCAAAACAAATCCTCGAAAATAAATACAGAATATACAGTCCTATGACAAAAGTATTTGCCCCTTCCTAATATCTTCTATTTTTGCTTACTTGTAACACTTTAATGTTTTAGATCATCAAACTAATTTTAGTATTAGTATTAGTATTTAAATTAAAAAAACGTGTGTATCTTTTGGCCTCTTTAGTTACTAAATTATTATTATTTATTGTTTTCTATAGCGCTGTCAAATTCTGTAGCACTGTACAATGGGATCAACCAATTAACCAAATTTAATTAATAACAATTTCACTAGCCAGATATTATTACCAGCCATGTTGAATCTAAACATCAATTAAATAGAACCTTGCAAAATGAAGTAGGGTAAATGGTCTCAAAAAGCAGCACATGAAGCAAAGTTAAAAAAAAAAAGATTTAAGAACAGATGAGACACAATCTTTCAGTCTACAAACCCATTTCTAAGGCTCTAGGACTCTACCATGGTGAGAGCCATTATGTACACATGTAGAATATATGTTGATTAACTCTTCCATAAATTAAATGATCATTTAACCCTTTAATGACTAATGACGTACCAGACACGTCATTGGACCTTAACTGTTTTACTGTGATGTGGCTGGCACATTATTGCATTAAATGAGCTAAGCGAGCGACCAAAGCGCTCAAATGGTAAGCGCTGTAATGCTCCATGTCAAGGCATACAGTAACACCAAAATCTGCTCCAGCGACGCTGGGCGATCCCTCCCTTCAGTGACCAGGTGCACCATATACAATATGGCACTGGACAACTGCTTTAAGAGACCTTAGGAGGCAATCAAGGTTCTTTTGGCTCAAACGGTGTTGCTGAAATGCCTGAATATCGTTCACACTATGGCCACAAGCACCATTGTGAAAGATTTTGTCTCTCGCAAGATGGTAGTGCCTATTAAAAGATAAACAAGTTTTCAAGAGGTCTCCAGACAGGTATTGCATTCAACCAATGGAGTCAACCAATGGAGTCAATGGAGTCCAGCTTACTAATCACCATGTGATTAGCAAAATAAATAAAAAATAGAAAAATAAGGAAAGAAATAAAATAGTGAAAAAAACTTAAATATGTAAAAATAATTATCCAGTGATTTCGCTATCAAGGTATCATCAAGTATCAACAAAATGTAAAAAAAGTTAAAAAAGAAATAATAAAAACAACAAGTCTTAAAATTAGTACTGTATCTTCCCAAACATCATGGCATGGAAAGAGTTAAAATACTAGCATTTGAAATGTATGGTTTGATGGGGTAAATTGAATTTGCAGAGTTGAAAGACGTCTCAAATAGGAGGAAAAAAAAACAGCTCCCAAATATGGCCTTTCAGCCCCCAAACAACACAACAAAGCTATGCGAACTAAAGGGATGTTGCTGAACACATATTGAGATATTGTTTGGCACTGACGCATAGCAGAAGCTGTAAATTCATACCTAAATGTGTGTGGAAAAAAACACACAAAAATTACTACCACATACTTTGACAAAGGCTGATAGCAGAATAAGTGCATAGGAATAGTTAAAATACCAGCATGAAAATACAGTGGGAGTTTCTCAAAACATATATCGTTTGATGGGGGTACATTGAATTGGGCAACTTCAAAAAAATGCCCAAATAGGACATGAAAGAAGGCTGACCAGATGGCAAAATTCCAAACTGAAAATACAAACCTATGCATGGGTGATACCACTGTACCTTGGCAGGGAAATATACCTGGAGCTGTAAATTCAAACCTACAAATTCAAAGTACAATGTGTGTTAATAAAAATACACAAAAAGTGACTACTACTAATTTTGACAAAGGCTGGAGGTAAACTAAATTGGCCGGCTTCAAAGTTGTCCAAAAAAGGACATGAGTGCTGATCAGATGTCAAAATTCAAAGTTCAAAAAATGAATTGTGCATACCCAAAAATGTGGCCTCCTATCCCCCAAACAACCCAACAAACCCATGCATAGGTGATATCACTGTACCAATCTTTAGGACCGGGGTTTACCCAACCACGGCTATGGAACTCTGGCTCGGCAACCGCGAGGACTGTTTCCGATGCTGCCGCTCAGGGCCTTGATGTCGGATCACATTGCTTTTTGGATCATAACATCTTCAGACCCTGAACTCTCCATTGGCACCCCGGGATAGATGCCACTTCCTTGGGATCACCCCAAAATAGTGACTCTTTGTTGGGTGGACATTGCTGTCCATGGAACTATATGGCGGCACCGGGCTGTCTGGTGGCTGATGGGATTATACCTTTAATCCTATCATGTTTGCTGTAGATATATCTGTGCTGTCCTCAATAAAGAGAGTTCTGTTTTACCCCTACACTAAATCTCAGTTAGTGCTTGGGGAAATATGAAGAGTTAATCCCTTGAGCAATTGAGCTTTCAGCGGCAAGGAGGACCTCAGTACTCAGGTCTCCATCACACATACATTGTTATTTAGAGGGTATCTATGTTTTTTAAAATGTCATTCTGTGTTTTCATTAACCTAAAGTGTGTCACTTCAAAGAACCCCAGAACTCCCATCATCCATTAGCTCTTATATATATATATACAGGTGCACAAACCAGGACCTTTAATGACAAATAAACAGCGTCCACTCTTTGTGTGTGGTCATTAAAACACCTCACAACTTGAAGTGCTGAGCCTTCGTCTGTTTATTTATTAAGCATACATTTATGACCTAGATCTAGATTTTTACTGTAAGAAATTAATAAACCATATGCTGTTTTTCAGCAGGATCACAGTTGACCTTTAAAGCTTCTTAAAGTGACAATTACTGTACTTGATGAACATCAGGCACATTATTTACCAGCTTGCTAGATGTTCATGTACAATGATCAGTGCACATCTCTGATTTGCTGTTGATTTTTCAACTAAAGGTAATGGAACATCAGCACACAAAAGAAATTCCAAATCAATTATGATCTCAAAATATTATCAATACTGAATGGGACCCACAGCTTGATGTTAGTACCTGAACCTTCAATTTATTTGTTAACTGTCCCTAAACAACAATGGCGGGAGAGGATAACAGCTTTGAGTGTGTACATTGGAGTGTGACAGTACATTGTTACATTGATGTACATTACACCTGTAGAGGTACCCACATTTGTTGAGGAGAAGACTGCACACTGCTAATTGTAGCATGCAGTTGCACCCAAGTGAATTATCAGCAACCGTCCTTAAAGTGTAAGGAATATAATGCTCCAGTCTGGTACTGGCTATCAGAGTGCTCACTGGGTAGCACATTTTCATATAAGTGAGTGGACTGGAAGCAGTCTTTACCCAGATATCTACCTCTGCCTGACTTGGCAGTGAGAACCAGAAGCTCTAGCCAAGTAGGAGGAAAAATACCTCAAAGTGTGAACTCTACCTCTCACCACTGTCATTACTGCATCCTTCCAGATACAGATGGAATCCAGTGCCTGCTAAAGGAGTTTTGGCCTAACTTATGCACTGGCTCAATGGACTGGGCCAGTGGCCATCAAGACCCCAGTCTCACTCATGCTGTTCTTGTTAGCTCATCCACATCAACATTTTGGTTATAAATTTATTTTGTATCAAATATAGCTCAGTAAAAAATTAAATTACTTATCGGAAATAGAATTAATCATCTTAGAAATATCAGCACATTTGTGAATTTATCCAGTATCCCAGTTTTATCAGTTTGGTCTGTGCTAATTCGCACATATGCAGTACAATGCCTACTTCATGATCCCAGAACACAGTAACATATTTTAGAGTTCTGGTAAGGGGATAGCAAATGTCTGTATCATACGCCAAAGATCACAGTCCACAGACTCCACACCATTATACTCTTCTTCTTTACTTACTGTTATTAAGTGTTATATACATGCCTGGCTTTGCAGGAGTGGAAAATAGTTAAATTGTGTTGAATAGAATGGTGCTGAACTACTCATTATTAACTTACTGGCTTAAGAACATGATGATCATTGATTAGTATCTTAGAATGGTACTTTCATTAATATACTGTACACATGACTAGACTTTAATATAATAAAAAGGTTGTTTTTTAATAACCACCGCTATCCATTTTCAGTTGTATTTTACATTTTATGTTCACTGAAAAGGGTGGCAGTATACTGTTTAGTGAAAGTTAAACCGCCGCAAATATGTCAAAAACAGTATGACTGATTTTAATACTTTATTATTACGTCAGGTCTATTTTTAGTGACAATGACAAATGTACCAACAGACAACTAGAATATAGGAGCTGTCAATGTGCCATAACACCTGAAATAGCAATTTCAGCATTTTTTTCAGTTGTTTTCTTTGTGAATAAGATGCATTTTCTGCTGGATTCTCTAGGGTACATTGCCAGGGGGTATTGTTCAACCTACATTATAGATAGAAATTACTTTTCTATTTAGACTCCCAGTTTGTGGGGGTTAAAGCTGTTTTATTTGTATATGTTCTGTTGCAGGAGAGATGCGGTGAAAGCAGTGGAACTGAGAATTTTTTTGCAGTATGCCAAGTGCACCTGGCTAGGTTAATTACTTATAGGGTAGGTCTCCACACAATATATTGTTGTTTTTTTTGAGTGATTGGGTATTATTAGTTGTTCCCACAATTATTAGTACATCTGGACTTTTCACTACTAAATTGGGGTATATGCCGTTAATATTCTTATGGTGATTTATATGCTTTATACCTTTGTACTTATCTGTAAAATTATATGTTTTCTATTGCCAATTAATCAAACTGGTCCCATTTTTTGAGAAATTGAGTCCCATAGCATGCTGCTTGATGTGTGTATCCATTGGTGCAGTGCTACTGTTGCTGGTGGTCCGGCAGTGCAAAACCGAGTGTGGATGTCTTCCTTAACCTTGGGATGGTGCTGCTGCAGGTGAAAGGTGATTCCAGAAGGTATCAGGAACGTTCCCCAAATGTGGTTCCCGAATGCCCCCAAATCTTGTCAGATCCGAGCAGGCAGGAAACAAAATTTGTTGCCTGCAAACCAATGGGGCAAAAACGAAACAAAAATTTAGTTTGATTTGATTTTGCTTGCCATGCACAACTCTATTACATAGACCAGATCATTTTTATTTATTTCTGAAATATTTGGTCATTTTCCAGATGTGTCGTGTGCTTTATACGAAAACTAATATTGCAAATAAAAACAAATGCTATATCTTTATTTTCTGCTACCATTATATATGTTTATATGGTTAATGTTAACATGATTTCATGCATCTACTAACTGCTTTCAATCTATGTTAAATTAATAATGTTGTTTATGTTCCAAATCTGCCCACTTACAGTCTCATTCTTAGTTTTGGTTTGTTTTTTTGGGAACCTTTACATCTTGTTTTCATAATTATAACAGCGCATGTGTATATTCAGTTCTCACTTTTGATTTTGACAGCTGGGGGTACTAGGAGAGAACATTTATAACCTCATTGGCTTCTTAAAGATGTTATGTTTATATACACACATGTATTTGTGCATTTTATTGGTGATCGATATACTACAATGTAGCATTCAAATAGTAAAATATGCTCCAAAATCATTAAACAATGTCATGTGCGTTACATGATTATTATTAATATTGCATATAGGAAACATTGGGACAAAATGCCATGTAGGAGCAGCGGCCAGGGATATGTTGTATGCTGAATTTAGAAAGTTTTACTAGCCAGACAGAGTTAAAGGGAAGGGAAATGCTAGATATGATGGTTACCAATTATGTCAAAAGGGGATATTTACATTAGCCCACCAGTGACACACATGAAATTGGTATGTCTATAGCCTTCGTTGTATATTGATTATAGTGTTTGGTAGTTATAAGCAGTGGTCATTATTTATTTCCACTCTATTTTACTTCAAATCAACTGTGTCTTTCCAGATGACCATGTTGTTTTCTCCAACAACATTTTAATGGTGACACACAAACATAATTAAAAATATTCACTTAAATATTTGCATTGGAGTAACATTATGTTTTATATTCATGTCCTCTGTATACATAGCAATTACAATATGTTAAGCATGCATCGTATAGAAATATGTAATAATCGTGCACCTAGATCCTCCCTGGTGCAGTGATATATCACTTATTTTATTCTATTTTGCTTTTGCAGGCACATTCTGTTCTGATTTACTACCAGATAATCCAGCCAAACACTATATGAATGCCTTTTATTATTGTCTTGATTAATGCTCTGTTTGTGGCTGCCAAAATGCCTGACAAAACTGGTCAGCTTAAACATAGTTCCATTCATATAATGAAATTATAGATTAGTTGGCTCTTTCTGTGGAAGGAGATTATCAACATATATTCAGAGACTGTGAATTACAGTTTAGAACGAATAGCATCATCCAATTTTAAAAAAATACACCTAATTATATAAATGATAGGCTCTTTTATCTATTAAGAGAATAAAAAGATGGCACGTTTATGAGACCCAACTTGTTATTTAGCCAAGTTAAAAAGCATGATTTGGAATGAATTCTGGAATGGCTTGCAAGTCTTAATAGTGTCTCTAAATGCAAAAGTCATCTAAGAAGAGTTACATTGTAAAATAAAAAATATATTTCTTGTTCAAGGCTTCCAGGAATTAACATGTGTATGTAAATACATTAGAGTGCAGGGAATTGTAACAAAGTGATAACACTGCTGGTCAATTAGTGACTGATCAACAAAAAATAAACACTATACATGACACATGAGCTGTATGTAGCTATTAAATTAAATCTCTTGAAGCCTGAGATGTGGGGGATGTGGTATTTGGTCACAGAATGGTAAATGTGTGCCAATCATACATTGCAGAAAGAAACTTAATAAATAATATATATATTAATAAATAATTATTTTCTATAAAATACTTCAAACATGTTTTTATTTTGGTGATGCCAGAAATCTGAAATTTTAAGAAGCTGAGAAAAAAAAAAAAAGAACGGCAAAATACACATCTGAAATCAAAGAAATTCCGATTAGCTTCTTTCCTTTTTGTTCAATCAAAGGATAGCTAGAATTCATTGTTTATCAAAAAATCCCTCATTGAAAATTAAATGTTGGCCCTTGGAGAAATAACACAATCAATGCCTAGATCCCTTCATATTTATATATTTGGGTCTATTCTCTAAGAAGTTGAGGGGTAAGTTAAGTTTGTGGTTAACAGCACAATTTGCAGATTTACACTTTTTAAATTCTGCAAGTTGCAGGCGAGGGCATGGAAGTTCAACGTGGACATGAATATCCTTTTCTGAAAATAGCAAAATTCCATAATAAAGTAAAAAAACTCAAAAAAATAAAAAGCCTCCCACTATCACCTGCCTATTGGGGTGAGAGGATTAAGAAAAATCACATCAGTGCATTACAGTGCATGAATAGTTGTCTTCTAGCGATCATTGCATTCTCTCTTCAAATACTTTTCAAACAATTACGAACAAGCAGCTTTAGAGCATATAGTACAATCTGTTATTCAATTTGCAGAGATAACCACTTGCAGCTACAAAAAATGAAAAATAGAAAAAAATGATGAACATGGACTTTCTGAAGACTTAATCACACTATTAAATTCTCCTATCCCAGAAAGTTAGTCTAAAATGCTATTTTGCATCCCACAGAGAGAATATTGTTTCCGCTGACATGTTTCCACTGTTAATCATGACATATATGTCAGATGACCTCTTATGACATCACAACCCATGTAACATTTCCAAAAAGGATGCATAATGTCAGAAGGCACAATGTTCACCCTCTTTTTGTACACAAAAAAAGAGAGAGTTCCTGTGGCAGCAGGCACAAAAAGCCACATTTCCTCTGTAACTTGTGTGGGAGCATTTTTTACAATTCACCCAGCTAGTGTGGAGAAATGTACAAAAACCTGAAGCACAATTATGGGTGAGGGAGGGCCATCTGATAATCCATTGAGAAATCAGGTTGTCTTTTTTGGAATCAGCGCCCCTTTTTGAGGCACAGTAGAAAATTGCTTCAATATGGATTTTAATATGTAACTTGGGAGGAGAGGACCCTATGTGTGACTTATTTTAGGTGATTATGGAATAGTTATCCCAGATCTCCAGTGGGACTGTAAATGTTCTTGTGTTCTTGATATCATTTCTAAATTCTTATTAAGAAACTGTCTCCAGTGTTATTAGCAGATTTATTAAGCTATTCTTTTTTATCAACAGTTCATAATGTATAATTCCAAAGCTTCTCTAACAACCTTGAAGTAAGCTTTGCAACACATGAAAGGCAGTCAACATTTTGGGAAAATTAATTTTCACATCTTGGAACAAGATGTCATTTTTGTTAGCAACTGTCATGATCCAATTTATTTTTTGAGAAAAGAAACTTTGACTTTACATTATCAAGACATTATCAATGAAAATCTGTCTTGTAAAATGAAGCCAAAGAAATACAACTGAAAGAAGCTATAACAGAAGGACTGAATTGGAACCAATGTATACACCAAACACAAGGATTTGCTAAAATTTCCATCCAGAGGAGAAAAAAGAGATCACAGGACTTTGAAGTACTTTAGACCAACATTTTAAACTATACCCTTCTTTCCAACCTTATCAAGATGTTCCTAATTACAGTAATCTAGATGAGGGAAATAACCCTGTTCTAAGCAATGCTAACTTTGCCCCAAAGCAAGAAAAACAAATGATTTAAGACTTAATAGGCAACCTGAATAATCCATTGATCAAAAACTTTAAAATGATTATGTATACCCACAAACACCCCCAGTTGATCCTTAAAAGATGTTACAGAGGTCACCACTCCATTCCTCTTGTATCTGTATGTCAATTGCTTGTCATTTTGTACTTGTCATTATCTGTAAAATGTTTACCTTGTATAGCGCTGCAGAATCTGTTGGCGCTTTATAAATAAAGTATAATAATAATAATAATAATAATATGTAGCCCATTCTTTAGCATTATAGTTCTTACTGGCTATTAATTGTTTGCCCAAGCTACAAACCTCTAAGCATCATTATTGAAGCTGCACGTCTGTGTCATGTTTTAATCATGAGAGATTTTCCTTACCCGGACACATACCAGAATACTAGTACAGGTAGTTCAAGAAAATTCTGTAAATTATAAATACCCCAAAAGCAGCGGGAAAAAGTGCAGAGAAATAAGCAGTCAATCATATGAAAGTCTAGCATTCGATACTCAAGCCAAATATAAGCCAATGTTAATAAACATTGGTCTCACACTTATCCTAAGTCAGAAAATAGTTGCAATCCAAATCATCTATAGAAAGATCAGAATATCTACCAATCCATGTGATAAAGGGAATATTATGCTAATAGCAGACATTTTACATATTTGTTTCCTCTGTATATTCTAGTGCAGAAAAATGCCAGTCCGTTTTAAAATGAACGTCTCAAATGCTTGATGCAAACGTGTGATTATCACTGTGCCCTCGCTGTGCTAGCTAAACACATTAAATAAAGATGGATACTTATAGAACTTATTTTTTTAAGGATTTTTTGTTGCCTAAAATGGTCAACAGGTTTGTGTTAATGTATAAAAGGGGGTGCAGGAGGAAAATTATTTTTACTCTATAAATCAATAAAGAGACCCTACTTTAAATATGCTTTGCAATTCTATGTGCATGTTCTTAAAAAGAAGATTATTGGAAAAATGCACAGGTGGGCTAACAAATTAATAGAAACCTACGTTATTAAGAAAGACATGAAAAGGTACATTTGTTTACACTAGAATGCCTACCCACAAATATACTACTTTGAATTCATAAATACACTTGCAAAAAAAGTCTAGTTAATGCCTGGTAAAAATGAACTGATTAATACTAAAGTTATACACAAATAATTTGCTTATAAATATTACAATAAAACCATCAGATTCTTCTTTTCCAGAATGAACCACTAATAAAACATTAAACAGACGATAATACTTAATTGTATCCAAGATCCTGTCAAGTCACTGTCACAGAAAAACATGACCTATGTCTCATTACCTCTAAGATTTACCTTCTGTCACACAATGCTAATCACAACACTTTCTTTATATAGACTGCCAGTGTGTCAAATCGTATTATCTAAATAGCATTTTTTGACCAATCTGAACTCTAAGATACACTAAGTACCCTTTTCATAGAACTACTTAATGTTTACATTACTTTAAGTGATTTAACCAATTCTCTTTTCACCTAACCTTTTTATATTGCAGGCACAATCAATTCTATATAATTAATGCCTAAGTCACTTTTGGCCAAGTATTAAATATACCAGTAATACACAATCATTTTGTTCATGGTGAATCTACTTAAACTGTAAAATGTTGGGGTATCATGGTCTTCAAAAATAATATCAGAGCCAAAGAACCTGCATAAGGACCCCCTAATGATCATCTGATGGAACTCCCCAAGTAGCAATATAAAGCAGAACTTAGAGTCAAACTTGCATTTTACATTAACATTTATGTTAACACTTTGTAAATTGTCTTTTAAAGCCTTCTAAAATATTTTACACTTTGGAACTCGGAGCTCTGAAGCTGACTAAATCATATCTGCAGATAAATATATATATGAATATATATATATATATATATATATATATATATATATATATATATATATATATTACAACATATATTTACTCATTGTGAAACATAATATGACAAAGTTAATATAATTAGGGAATAATAAAGTGTGTTTAAGGGATATTGGTAATACATGTTGGTCAAGGTCAGGGCCTTGGTCAGATCTCTGCTATAGTCACATGGTAACCTCATAGTACACGCAGTGTGACACGGCATCCTGTACATGCTTGACACCTGTCCAGAGCAGCCTTGTACAGTGGAATTAATTTACTTTCATAAGACTCTCAGTTATGTAAAGATTGTTAGAACAGCTTAATACACCTACTGTTTTTTCAAGGTAGCCTTTATTATTTGAGCTTTAAATTATGTAAGAAAATTATACCAGTGATTTGTTTTTTTCCAGAATGGATAAAGCAACAAATGAGTCATTCATGGAACTTAAATGTGCTTGGTACATTTATGTCATTTTGAATGAAAAAAATGGGGCGATTGGCAGCAGGAATCAAGTTAATTAACAAAAAAGGTTGCGACATTACTTTATGTGGTTATTTTCTGCTTCCTTCAGGACCATACTGTTATAATCCTTTTTATTTGCTTCTACTAACAGAATAACAAAACTGTTAAATTAAACGCATTTTTACACATGTAGGTCATTACGTCTGAGTAAATAATGCAACATAAATTTTAGGTGGAAGGTGCTGTTTTAGTTCATTCTGTCATTTCTCTTGATGTCTAAATGTTTCAGTGAAGCATTAATAATAAATTAGCTGTTACACTCCCAGGAAGCTTTAAACTGTTAAAATGAAACAAATATATTTTAAGATATCCCAGATGTAATCCACTGTGTCTGTATAATGGGCATATATAAAGGCTGAGATATTTATTATTTTATAGGTATTATGTTGGTTTATATTGTATAAAGATTATACTTTATGGCTAGTATGTAAATAACACAAATGCCCTTAGCTTCATTGTACTGCAGAACAGAAGACGATTTGTTAATAAAGTATATTTTCCTCAATTGCAGGGACTTTCACCAATAAGCTATGTCTTTAACCCACACCAGGATTAAAGATAAACAGCTCTGATCAAACACGAAAACTCTACACACTAAACATAAAGTGCCATATGTAATGTGGCATATTCAATATGGACACTCTTCACACCCCACACATAGTCAACATTCCATAAGCATTGACTGATGTGTCATTTTTTCTGTTTGCCAAAGTGTATTTGAAATATATAATTGTAATTATCCTCTAGCTTCAGCAGCTCAACCCGACTGGTGTTTCCAAACACAATCTCTATCAACACTCATACATACTTAAAAACTTTTAGAAGCCTTGTCATTGATACTGTTGCCAGTATACAGACACTTTGCCTTACACTGGTACTACTACAGTATAACATATAGATATCTGTTGACATTGAACATAAGTGTGCTAAGCTTTCCTTTGGTTTGTTCACTAAATGCCAAGATGTAACTATCAACTGGGGTAGTTACTGTTAAGAACATTGAAGACGGGGTACAGAAATGATGCAATCTTTAATTTGGATTAATTATTGATAATGTACACGCTATGTATGATGTATCTTTTTACACTTCTAAACTTTTGTCTTTCCATTTCGTCTATGTCTATCCCCACGAAAAGCAAATGAAGGACCTGCTATATCTTTTCAACCTGCATTGGGATATAATTACTGACAGTAAACATACCATCTTCTACAGCTTTGAGTATATGTTTTACAACTAAATTGCCTGGATATTTGACAGATCACTTTTACACTCTACACACCTTCACAAGGGGTTCATTTTAGTTACAAATTAATTCATAAATATATTCTATATAAATTATACTAATTTTACCAATGTTTAACAATCTCCCTGACACTTCATATTGAAAGCTATAACTCTATGCTTAATTAGAAAATCGCTAATGAGCTGACACAAATGTTACTGGATTGGCTCATCTGCCATCTGATGTGATAGCCAGTTGGCAATGTAGAATATGACAGATGACTTAAACTGTACCATATTAATATTTTCACATTCTTCTTTTGTCTCCTTGGTGAGGCAAATATATAATATAATGTTATGTTGTTTTCTTGATCCTACATATAAGATATATTAATATCTTAATATACCTATGGCAGAACACAATCCGACATGATCTGGAGCTGCAATTGTATAAAAAACAAGAAAGCTTTACATTCATTAACATTACACGTATATGTCAGAATAAATATTCGTGAAATATATGCCTGGAAGAAATCTGATATAAATAATGCGCTAGTTAGAGAATTCAAGTTGCAACTCTTACTTGCTAAGGCTAAGTAAACTGAAACCTGTCTTGGCAAAAGTAATCATGTTTGTGAACAGATGAGAAGACAGAATATACTTCTTAAGAAATGTTCTAGTCAGCCTTCACTCTTCTGATTTAACTCATTTGGCTTTGCCTTCAAATAACTCATGAAGCAGCTGCAATGCTTCAGTAGTTTTTCCAAGAGAGATATCTAACACAACATAAAAAATAACGACCACTATTTAAAGTATCAAATATTCGAGTGGATTTTTATTATATCAAGTTTTCTGACTTTCCAAAAACCAAAGGGTGTAGCTATCACATTAGCATGATCCTTGTGGTTACGGAGAGCAGAAAATAAAACCATCAGTCAGTGATTGGAACAGCTAGCTAATAAATGATGCATGGACACATGTGATGATGTGGATGATGTCATCTGAACTGTGAAAATAAACAATCTTCATTTATCTAAGCAGGCACCCTGCTACTTTGGGAGTAGAGCTTAGGTGAGAGTTTTTGGTAACCTGCCCACAGGAACTTGACGAATGATTGACGAAATGGTGGAGTTCACTAAATATGAGCTCTCCAGATTGACAGAGAAAATCTAAAAAAATGATCAAAGCAGGCCAGTTTTAAACATAATAATAAGTAATCCAGGGTCATTTTAACAAAAGAAGCAAATAGTAAATTAGGAATCCGTTAGTTATCAAAATCAGGGTTCAGAGACTATAGCTGCCTAATGTGCTTAACTAAATGTTGACATCAGAGTGTGTAATATTGCTCAATGTCCAGTTTTTGAGTGTGTTTGATGTTAGTGGTGACCGTATGTCATTAGAGTTGGCATGTGTTAGTGTATAGAGTTTGAGTGCACATGTAATCAGGGCCGGCCTTAGGGGTGTGCGACCTGTGCATCGTTTTTTGGGGGTTTTTTTTGTAACTTTATTTAACATGGAGGATGTTAAATAAAGGTAAAACAAAAAAAACAACGTTTTAATTTATGTCCTTGTGAAGTTTTCAGCAACCGCTCGGCGCCCCTCACTCTACGTGACTCCGTCGCAGTGCCGGCGTTTCATGCTGAGCATGCACCGCGGGAAGACGGACGCCTCCAGCTCCCACAGCAGGACTCAACAAGGTAAGTAAGGATAATGAGAAGTAAGGAGAGGGGGTAGGTAGTGAGGAGGGGGGGAGGCCTTCTTTGCATGTAATGGTTTGGTCTTGGAACAAGTAGAAACAGAGAGGTGGTTAGCTGACTTCAAGTAAACAAGCTAATCACTTGGCTCCAGAATCAATAATAGGTATTAGATGGATAGTTTCACCATTCCACTACAGTGGGAGGGGCATAGTTAAATGAGTATATTTTTTGGTAAGGAGGTGTCTTGTTGAAGCTGTCTATCTATAGGGCAAATTGAATAAGGCCTTTTATAGTACTCAGAGAGTAAAGTTTTCAACTAGTTCTGGTGTACTAACAGAAAATGCCCCAAATTGCTTGAACATAGATAATCTACAGGGTTCTTATGGTGACACCAATATTGACCTTTTTTCTTAAAGCGAATGAGCAGGGTCGGACACGGAATGAAAAGCAACCCTGGAAATATTTAGACACCAATCCACCCCCCTTATACATATCTATCCGAGTCACACTATTTGCCAACCAAATAACTATAAATAATTTTTAAAGTTATATTAAATTGTTCCTTAATGATAACAGGATACCACAGGAACCAAAAGTGTTAAAATGCCCAAATAAGTACCTGGACTGCACAAGCAAAATGTCCCACAATGCCACCTTTATTCTCCAGTTTGTCTGTGCCCCAAACAGTTTGTCTGTTCCATCTTTTTCCAAACAGCTTTCCTGTGCCCACAAACAGTCTGCCTGTGCCATGTTTGTCCACAAACAGCCTGCACGTGCAATTAACATTCCTGCAGAGACGTGCTGCACAGAGAAGAGGGCTGGGTTGAATGTGGCGTGTAATATTGTTCCAGAAACAAAAATTTTTATGGCAATCTTCAATATTCCATTTAACATTAAACTTCTTATGGACGTGTCCCATCACTGGCTGCTTTTTAGGGTTTGGGCTACGCCCTTTTGTTTGAGTGAATGTAATGTTGATTCTACAACATATAAAGAAACTTTAGATAAGTGTACGTTTCCAACTTTGTGTCACCAGTTTGGGGAAGGCCCTTTCTTGTTCCAACATGACTGTGCCTCTGTGCACAGTGCAAGGTCCATAAAGGCATGGTTTGGTGAGCTTAGTGTGGAAGAAATCAAGTAGCCTAAATTTAACACCACTGAATAATTTTGATGAATTTAAATCGTAATTGTGAGCCAGGCCTTCTTGTCCAACATCACTTACAATCTTTTGGCACAAATTTGGCACAAATCCCATGAAAAGCCTTCCCAGAAGAATTAAGGCTGTTATAGCCACAAAGGTAAGAGGCAACTGCATATTAATGTCCATGTTTTTGGAATGAGATGTCCAACAAGCATAGGTGTAGCAATCCCTAAAAATCTGAGGGAATTTATAATCTCACTCATTCACACAATTCATCCACACATGGATCCATTCATGCTCACTCATTCACACAATTCATCCACACATTAATTAATTGATTCTCTCACTAATTCAAGCTATTCATCCACACATTATTTCATTAATTCTCTCATTCATTCACACAATTCACCCACACATTAATTCATTCTCACTCATTTACACAATCCATCCACACATTAATTCCTTCATTCTCTTACTCATTCACCCAATTCATCCACATATTAATTCATTCACTCTCTCTCATTCTCACTCTTTATTTCAATATTCTTACTAACCCCCTTTCTCACTATCTACCCCCTCTCACTCCTTCTCACTATCTACCCCCTTTCCCCCCTTTGTAGTTCACTTACCATGCTCAAGTCCTGTGGTGGGAGCGCAATGCCTCTGTCTCGGTGTACTGCCACGGTGCGCGCGGCTTCACTGCAATCAGGGTAGTGCTGAGGTGAATGGTGGCAGCATGACATCCAGCGTTTCGATTGGGGGGGGCACACGGTGGGGGATTTCTTCATTATCAGACTCCCCTGTATGATTTCTTAGGGGGGATCTGTCCCCCCAGTTCCTACACCCATGGCAACAAGCTCATATAGTGTATTTGTCTCTTAAATCAGTTCATAAGCGAATATATTTTTACCTATCTCTATTCACCTAATCCTACAAAAAGCTGTATGAATGAAACCCCTAGTTTCAATCTACCATTGTCAGCAAGATGTAGAAATCATTGAAAGTTCAGAAGAACTAATTATTGAGCCATAGCATGTTTCGCATATACAGTACATTCAGGAAAAGATACATAAATCCCTTCAAGTACATTATAAGTAAAAAAAAAAAAAAGATACAATGAAGGAAAAAAATTATTCGATCCCCTGCTAATTTTGTACTGACAAAGACATGATCAGTCTATAACTTTAATGGTAGGCTTATTTGAACAGTGAGAGACAGAACAACAACAAACACATTCCAGAATAACGCATTTCAAATAAGCTTTAAATTGATTTGCATTTTACTGACCTTCTAGGAGTATTTGACTCCTTTGCAAAACATGACGTAGTACTTGGTGGCAACAAAAGCCTTGTTGGCAATCGTAGAGGTCAGACGTTTCTTGTAGTTGGCCAGCAGGTTTGCACACATCTCAGGAGGGATTTTGTCCCAATCCTCTTTGAAGATCCTCTCCAAGTCATTAAGGTTTCAAGGCTGGCATTTGGCAACTCGAACCTTCAGCTCCCTCCACAGATTTTCTATGGGATTAAGGTCTGGAGACTGGCTAGCCCACTCTAGGACCTTAATGGGCTTCTTCTTGAGCCACTCCTTTGTTGCCTTGGCCGTGTGTTTGGGGTCATTGTCATGCTGGAATACCCACCCACGACTCATTTTCAATGCCCTGGGTAACGTAAAATCTACAAGATTTGACGTTGCATGGCCCCATCCATCGCCCTTTTAATGCGGTGAAGTTGTCCTGTCCCATTAGCAGAAAAACACCCACAAAGCATAATGTTTCCACCTTCATGTTTGAAAGTGGGGATGGTGTTCTTGGGGTTATATGCAGCATACCTCCTCCTCCTCCAAACACGGCGAGTTGAGTTGATGCCAAATAGCTTGATTTTGGTCTTATCTGACCACAACACTTTCACCCAGTTCTCCTCTGAATCATTAAGATGTCCATTGGCAAACTTCAGACGGGCTTGTACATGTACTTTCAGTCCTTCGCAGCGTAGTTGTAACAACAGAGTACTTACCTTCTGCCTGCCCGAACCTCCGTCCTTCCGAAGTCCTGCGACGCCAGCAGCTTCCGCCAGGATCCACCGACCGCATGGTCTCTGGAACTTTCATGTGCGCGCCCCGTGTGGCCAATATTGGCTGTACGGAATCGTGTTTCCTCCAGGATCCACACAGCCTCTTCAAGGGATATAACACCTATGCGTTCTAAGCCTCCATTTCGATCCCGGGCGGGAAATGAAATCTCAATGACTATTTAAACCTGGTTCTTAAACTAGATGCCTGTGAGAGTGCCTTGTGCATTTGGCTGTGTATGAATAAATTCCTACGATTTTTGGCTCTGACCCTGGCTTGTATTGGCGTTCCTGTCTGTCTCCTGCGTTTATGATTATTATGACACTAATAGTCACTGCCTCTATAATACCTACACATATATCACAATATATGGATAAACAGAACATATGTTGATTAGAGATGATAACGGTCAAATTGTATGTGTGATTGTATGTGTGATTTGATAGCAAATCTGGTTTAAAGTTATACATACAATATTACATGTAAATAGATAGATACAATTGTTTTGGATGCTTTTCCATAACACAATAAATCGCTAACAGATCACTGTAACTAAAATCATATATCCAACAACGTAAGAATAATAAATAAAATAAAACTTTAAAAAAGCAAAAATGCCTATTAGTATTAGTTCAGAAAGGGGATCAGATCAAAATTGTCATGGAGACCCCTTTGGAACTAACATATTCAAAGTCAAAATCCAAAACGTCTTAAGCTTCTGGTAGTGGATTATGCTACAGAAGCTAAACAAATCTAACACCGAGCTCCTAGTTTCTCATATTTTGACTATGCATTCCTGATACTGCCATCATTGTGAGAATCCATTAATCCCAACAGAGCAAGTTTTCTGCCACTTGACTCTACTCTCTCCTCTGCCCATCATATCCAGGTGCTCACCAAATCCTACAGCCTTCACCTGTGAAATATGTCACAAATGTGTCCTTTCCTCACACAACAGACTACTAAAATATTAATCCATTCCTTTGTTATATCCCATCTGGATTATGGTAACATGCTATTAACTGACACCCCCTATCCTACTTTTTTACATTCCAATGCATCCTGGATGTCTGGCTAATTATCTCATTACATATAGGTACTATTGTGCTAGGCTGGATCCTCTTATCTTCTACAATAAACTTTTACATTCTTAAATCTGATTTACATACCACTTAACAACACTGTGACTCATTCCCCTATCTCTGCCCTTATTTCCAAATACCCTCCAAATTATCCGCTTTGTTCTCCCACATCTCTCTTCCCACATCTACTACTGTACTGTACATCTTAATGTGTATTAATCTTATCCTCAATTTGTAAATTGTCAATGTTTACTCATGTTGTAATAGTACTGTGAAATCTCTAGATTGTCCAACTCCATCAGCCCACTTTTGATTAATTTACTTTTATTAATGTGATGGTGATACATTTTTGCATGAGGGGGATAACGTGTCTTACCTTGAATGCACTGTAGATTCCATACCCTGGCATTCATTTCCACTGACCTTTCAAAACTTATTTTCACATCTTGCTGAAAACAATAGACTAAAATAGGTTTCAGATTAGTTCCTTCAGCCTGCTGACAACTCTACAATCTCAAAAAAATAAATACAGTCTTAGTGGCATAGCTAACAACCAAGAGCACTTTTATTTTACTGTTGTATTGCTAATTAAGTATTTTAAAAATATATATTATTATATTGATTTATATAACTTATGTTATTTGCTGTATGTTCACAGAATGCTTACAGTATCTCTACTGAGCATTCCATATCTGTTAATCTCTCATTAGAAAAATGCTTATTCGGCAGCAGCTCAGTTGTATACATATGTGTATACAATGCATGTTCGAACCACTTGAGGCTGCTGCTATACAGAAGAATATATACAGGCTTCTGTACAACCAGCAGCAATTTTCATTTTATTTATTTATATTTAAAACTTTTTTTCTCTTTACATTTTGGATGTCCCCCTTGCCTGGGCTTAAGATGAGGACTTGAGTATGTCACTCACCATCACTGGATGGACCCTAAAAGAGTAGGTGAAAACCCTTACTTTCAACCGGTTGCATTCTTTATGTGCCAAGGGGGCTTGAATGGCTATCACCCCCTCATCAAGGGTACTTAGAGGTGGTGGAGAAGCTACAGATTTTTCTTTATTTTTTTTATTTAAAACACTCAAAAGCTGTGATTAATCCCTCACCAAAGGTTAATGGTAAATTCACCTTAACCTTTATGTCCAGGGAGTTGTGAGTAAGGGAGGGGGAGGCACAGGATGGGGTCTGTGTCACAAAATGTTTTTTTTTTTGTTTTGTTTTACATACTTAGATATACTTTTCTCCTATACTTTCCTTAATTCTATTATGCATTTAAGGTTTCCACAATGTCTTCTCTCTTGTCTCTCCTTCTAGCTAAACATATTAAGATCCTTGATTCTTCCTCATATGTTTTTAATAAACATTGCATTTCATCGGACTCCAGAATACATCCGACTTTCTGGAGGTTGTAGTCCTTGGTATGGTACTGTTCTATACAGATCAAATTATTTGCAAATGGAAAGAGCAATAGTGTGATAATAACCCACAATTTCATTGAGATTCTTCCCTGCTTTACTGATGCTACTAGCATCAGAGAGTTGGCCAGTTCATTGTCTGTGCATGTAAGATCAAACATTATTATGTTCAAGATGGCCAATTGGGGAAGCAGGACAAGATATAATTGGTATATTAAATCACCAGGATACATGAGATCAAAGAAGACTGAAGATTGAAATGTTGAAGGTTGTAGCAGGACAAAACAAGATTGCTAGTGATAAGTATGTGGGAGGTCAAACTGTATATTTTTCTAAATACATAAGGATCATAGCAGGACAAAATGTAGGATGTAGGTGCATATGTGACTGAATTTTTTTTTAGCCCATCCATATGGGAGAATTAATATGTGTGCATATAATACAATGACAATCAAACAAAAACACATCACGACTACAGATTTATTATGTATAGTTTCTTTGTATGCGTTGTGTAATATTTGTGCTTGAGGTATACATTTTTGTAAAGGATAACCGAGTAAGCTTGAGCTGGGTTGACCATGGCAAGTTTTGCTAAGCTTGCAGGCACAATCTCAAAGCAAACACTCCTTCGGTAGGTGGTAAGAGACATTCTACAAGATCTTGTAGGAGTCTAGCAGCTTCATATTATTTATATACCTTTAATTATAAATCATATTTCTAAATCTAATTTTATGATGGTAAAAGGATACACTTTCTGTACATAGGGAAATAGTTTGTTGTGAAATAATTGTATATTTCATTTCTCCACCAACTTGTGTGATGTACAGTTCAGCAAGAACACATTTGAAATTATCATTGTGGCTGCATCTGTAAACAATTGAGTATGATTAATCTTGTACTGTGCGTATATTTGTATAATTGTGCTGTTCAGCTATAATCTACAAAATCCTGTACACTTAAAGAAACAACAAAAAACTAAAACTAACTCTGTGACCACCTATGTTAACAGTTAGCTTGATGACAATTCTGCATTTGTGGGCATACTGCCACAAACATATCATGCATTAAGAGTTTGGTGACAACAAGTCATTAGCGAGTATCAAGTGTACCTTGATATAAAATGAAGTCCCAGCTGTCTAGGAGATTATGATAATTGCCTTGCCACCACTAACCATTTATTTTACCAAAATATTACTTGATACAAATTAAATTCTTTAGAGTAGTCATCAATGATTAATAACATTATTAACAGCATTATTGACAGCATTTTTTGTCCAGCATGTTTAAAATAATATTTATATACTAGTTCAGCAGTACTATATATATATATATATATATATATATATATATATATACACACACACACACATTTTCTCACAAAAGTGAGTACACCCCTCACATTTATGTAAATATTTTATTATATCTTTTTATGTGACAACACTGAAGAAATGACACTCTGCTACAATGTAGTAGTGAGTGTACAGCCTGTATAACAGTGTACATTAGCTGTCTCCTCAAAATAACTCAACACACAGCCATTAATGTCTAAACCTTGGCAACAAAAGTGAGTAAACCCCTAAGTGGAAATGTCCAAATTGGGCCCAAAGTGTCAATATTTTGTGTGGCCACCAATATTTTCCAGCACTGCGTCTTGGGATACCATTTTGCCCTCCCTCACAGCTATCAAGAAGGCATTAAAGGGACTAACCTCCACCTGCTCTGAGCTTTTTAAAACAATTTTGCTAATTAGAGTTGGTTGTTGCTCATTAACACTGCCTGACCCGATGTATTTCCTGTTTTATGAGTTAGACCTTGTAGAGGGCACAAACAGTATAGTATTCGTGGTCCAAAATACCTTCACTCTACAACCAATCCACTATCACTATATATATATATATATATATATATATATATATATATATATATATATATATATATATATATATAATTTATATAAAAAAAACTGTTTCTTTGTTCTTAATAGAGAGAAATATCATACTAACTTACCTAATATAATTCTAAAAAAGACATGTCTGCTGATGAGTCACCTAGACTTTTTTAGCATGCGGATTGCATGTTGCTAGCAGCAGTGCTATTATTCACAAGTTATGTCATTAGTTGTTACCATCTAACACAAAAACTTTTTGTGTATACTGTTTGCTGCAGGCTTTATTTGCTCATTTGTGAGTTCTCAGAGGAAGAAAAGGAAAGAAAAAAATAGTCAAAAGGCAAATTGATGTTAAAGGCAAAGTATACAAAGACTATAATCAACACAATCCATGAGCTCATACAATGGAGATATTCACTTGTGGAACCTTCAGAGTGCCAAGGTTGGAAGTGATTGGAGGCTTCACCACTCACTGCTCAACTGACTACTGTCGTGCTGACAACTTGCAAAGTTTATAGGCTTTTTGCCAGTAAGAAAAGCAAAAGTGGCTCTTAAAATTATTATGTGTAAAACCTGATAATTGTCATCTTGGGGATATCTAAACCCAACTCAGTTATTGGGAAAAGTTTCACATAGACTAAAGTAGTCACTTTATCACACACCTCACTGAGTGAGACAGTCCAAGTCTGACCGGCCCCGTTTGAAAGATTTGCACCGGCCCATTTGACAATTGCCAGCCTCTGGTTGGTGTTAGAGTGTGTGTGTAAGGACTTACCTGCCTCTCCGGCCCCGCTCCATGGCTGCTCCCACAACGCTTCCTCAGGCGGCTTCCCGGGCAGCGAGTACCACCGCTACCCGGTCGGCGTCTTCACCGCATGGCCAACCACGCGGTAAACGGGTACCACCCGTGTGGTCAAAAGTTAATATTGCACGTTACATTTGTAACATGCTTTTATAACCTCGGGTGACCTCTTCATGCAGGACACGCCTCCTCCTCTCCCTATTTAAACCCGGACTTCCTCTTCTGGATCACCCTTGGTTGGTGTATTTTGCTATTTGCTTGCGCATTGATTGTGACTACTGCTCCGGTTTGACTTGGCTTGTTGACCTCGTTCCTGTCTCCTGATTCGGCTCCTGATTCCTGCTCGTCTGGTATTGATTCGGCTTGTTGACCTCGTCTCTGGATTCTGATTTGGCTTATCCTGATTACCTGTCTGACCCAGTTGGTTCTCTGACTTTCTGGTTCCTGTTTGGCCTGGCTAACTCCGCCATCTGGGGTCCTACCTCACCATACCATTACAGTACCAAGGGTCACCATGGACCCCGCGGAGATTGGCCAGAAGATGTCTACCTGTGAAGCCCGTATTGAAAGTCTGGATCATCGCATGGACCAGTTTGCTCAGGCTTTGCAAACCCTCCTGGCGAGGACTGATCCAGCACGTGGTCCTCCTCATGTGCCCGCTGCTGCACCTGTTGCTGTTCCACCGCCTGCTGACCCAGGTCTTCATACCCTCCGTTTACCTCCTCCTCCCATATATGGAGGAGATCCTGCTACCTGTCGTGGATTCCTCAATCAGTGCTCCATTCACTTTGAGATGTCTCCCTACTTGTTTCCTTCCGACAGAGCCCGTGTGGGGTATGTCATCTCCCTACTCACTGACAGGGCTCTGGCCTGGGTAACTCCTCTTTGGGAACGCAACTCTCCAGTGGTCAACAATTATAATGACTTTGTAACCACTTTCCGTCAAGTGTTTGACAGGCCAGGTCGCGGCCATATTGCCTCGTCAAGTCTCTTCTCACTGCGTCAGGGTACACGCAGTTTATCGGACTATGCCATTGAATTCCGTACCCTGGCTGCAGAAGTGGCATGGAACAACGACGCCTTGGTTGCTGCCTTCACTAATGGCCTGTCTGACCGCCTGAAAGATGAAGTAGCAGCCCGAGACCTGCCCACGGACTTGGAAGAACTCATCGCCTACATTGGCCACATTGATCTACGCCTCCGGGAACGCCAGGTACAGCGAGATCGCCAAAGGAGGGCTCCAGTGCGTTTTGCGCCACGTCTGGCTACTTCTGACTCTGCTTCTTTTCCGCCTGAAGAGCCCATGCAGATCGGCTCCACACATCTCTCCGAGGAGGAGAGATCCCTCCGGCGCCAACAGGACCTCTGTATGTACTGTGGCAAACAAGGTCATTATGTGCGCTCCTGCCCCGTGAAGCCGGGAAACTACAGGGCCTAAGGAGGATTGGGGAGTCTCCTCTAGGCCTTCCTGCTGTTTTTCCCCACGACCGGACATCGCGTATGTTTGTGCCTGCTGCTCTCACTGTCCAGGAGAGAACCATTCTAGCCCCAGCCCTTATTGACTCTGGGGCCGCCGGAAACTTTATCGACCGCGACTTCTGCAGGCTCCACAACATTCCCTTGCAGGAGAAAGCCTCTCCAGTTTTTGTGGAGGCAATCGATGGGCGGCCTCTCCTACCTGCAGCGGTGACCCATGACACTACACCGCTTCGTCTCCAAATAGGGGTTCTCCATAAAGAGACTGTGGTTCTACAGGTAATATCTTCTCCGGCTGCTCCCATAGTGTTGGGCTACCCTTGGCTGCAGCTACACAACCCAGACATCAATTGGTCCACCCGTGAGATCACCTCCTGGCGGTGTACCACTTGCATTTCACCTCAACCCTGTGTATTGAAGGTTGCCTCCTTAGGTACCACCATCTTACCTCCACAATATCAGACCTTTGCTGATGTATTCGACAAAAAGGAAGCAGACTCCTTGCCCCCGCACCGTGTTTACGATTGTCCCATCGACCTGCTTCCTGGCACCGTACCCCCACGGGGTAGGGTGTATCCGTTATCCCCGGCTGAAACCGAAGCTATGGAGACCTATATCCGTGAAAATCTCCTAAAAGGCTTTATCCGCCGCTCCACGTCTCCCGCCGGCGCGGGATTTTTCTTTGTTTCCAAGAAGGATGGAGGTCTACGTCCGTGCATCGACTATTGAGGTCTTAATCGAATCACCATAAAAAACACTTACCCTTTGCCACTCATCTCTGAGTTGTTTGACCGTCTCAAAGGCTCAAAAGTGTTCACGAAATTAGATCTACGGGGTGCGTACAACCTCATTCGTATCCGTCAGAATGACGAGTGGAAGACAGCTTTTAACACCCGCTCTGGTCACTACGAATATACAGTAATGCCATTCGGGCTCTGTAACGCCCCGGCTGTTTTTCAGGACTTTGTAAATGACTGTTTTCGGGATTATCTGCACCAATTCGTTGTCATCTACCTTGATGACATTCTAATCCATTCACCTGACCTGCTTTCACATCGAACTCACGTAAAGAAGGTCCTGACACGTCTTCGTGAAAACCGGTTGTACGCAAAACTAGAGAAATGTGAATTTGAAGTCAACCGTGTATCCTTCTTAGGTTACGTCATTAGCGGTACAGGGTTCGAGATGGATCCTGACAAGCTCCAGTCCATTCTGCAATGGCCTCAACCACAGGGACTTAAAGCCCTGCAGAGATTTCTCGGCTTTGCCAATTATTATCGCCGATTCATCCGGGACTTTTCCAAAGTGGTATCTCCTTTGACCGATCTCACCAAGAAGGGAGCTGACTGCCATAACTGGCCTACCGCTGCAGTCCAAGCGTTCCATACACTAAAGACCCTGTTTGTGTCCGCTCCGATCCTCATACATCCTGATGTATCTCAACCCTTCGTAATCGAAGTAGATGCTTCGGAAATCGGGGCCGGAGCAGTATTGTCCCAACGCAAGACATACGAAGGGCCTCTACACCCCTGTGGCTTCTTCTCTAAACAATTCTCTCCTGCAGAGAGGAACTATGACATAGGCAATCGTGAACTACTGGCAGTGATTCTCGCCCTTTCTGAATGGTGTCACCTTCTGGAGGGCTCCCGTATTCCTGTAACCATCCTCACGGATCACAAGAACCTCCAGTATATTGGCGATGCCAAGCGACTAACACCTCGACAAGCACGATGGTCCCTTTTCTCATCCCGCTTCAATTACATAATCTCCTATCGTCCGGGGTCCAAGAATACCAAGGCCGACGCTTTATCACGTATGTTCTGTACTGCCTCAGAGGAGAAACCTGACCCGGAACCCATCGTACCCACTAACCGTATCATCTCTGCTGTCACTCTTGCCGTTTCCTCTCCCCTTCTGCAACGAATTCAAGCCAGTCAACCCACTGCTCCAGCCCAGACCCCTTCTGACAAGTTGTTCGTGCCCCCTGTATACCGTGAGAAGATACTCCAGTTGCACCACACCACAAAGTTTGCGGGCCACCTTGGTCTCCGGCGCACCTGTCAGGCTCTGGGCCGAAGTTTTTGGTGGCCCTCCTGGAGACAGGACGTTGCAGACTTCCTTAAATCTTGCCACACTTGTGCTACGACCAAGACCCCCAGGACTCCCCCTTCCGGTCTGCTATTGCCCCTTCCAGTACCCAGTCGTCCCTGGACCCACATCGCCATGGACTTCATAGTGGAGCTACCTCTCTCTCATCGCTACACCACTATACTTACTGTTGTTGACCGGTTCTCCAGGATGGTTCATTTCGTGCCTCTCGTCAAATTACCGACAGCTAAGGAGCTTGCAGTCATCTTCATCAGAGACGTTGTACGACTCCACGGCCTTCCCCAGGTGATTGTCTCTGATCGTGGAGTCCAGTTTGTTTCCCGTTTCTGGAGAGCCTTCTGCAAAGCTGTGGGTATGACCCTTTCCTTTTCCACGGCTTATCACCCCCAAACCAATGGAGCGGCTGAACGATCCAATCAACGCCTTGAGCAGTATTTGCGGGCTTTCATTAATGACAACCAGAACGATTGGGCTGACCTTCTTCCACTCGCGGAGTTCGCCCTAAACAATGCGGTACAAGGCTCTACCCAGCATACACCTTTTTACTGTGTCTATGGTTTCCACCCGACTGTACTTCCTGCGGTATCCCCTGATTCGAGTGTTCCTGCGTTGGATGATCATCTTAAGCGGCTAACTTCAGTGTGGTCCTCTGTCCGTTCTGCGTCCATTGCTGCCTCTCAGGATCAAAAGAAGTACTATGATCGCAGACGGTTACCAGCCCCCACTTACATGCCCGGGGACAAAGTCTGGCTATCAACCCGACATATACGCCTACGTACTCCCTCCAAAAAATTGGCTCCTTGCTTTATTGGACCTTATTCCGTCCGCCGTCGTATCAACCCTGTTACCTATGAACTG
Organism: Spea bombifrons; assembly: GCF_027358695.1. NCBI lineage: Eukaryota > Metazoa > Chordata > Amphibia > Anura > Pelobatidae > Spea > Spea bombifrons. Next base: position 73,724,856 of record NC_071089.1, on the reverse strand, counting down.
GACTTGCCTCGCAACCTCCGTATTCCTCGTACATTTCACGTTTCCCTCCTGAAGCCGGTGATATTTAACCGTTTTTCCCGGACGCTGGCCAGTCCTGGCCCTGTTTCAGTCTCTTCCATGGATGATTATGAGATCCGTTCCATCCTGGATTCACACTTCTTCCGGGGTACCCTCCAATACCTTGTATACTGGAAGGGATACGGACCGGAGGAAAGAGCCTGGGTGGCCGCCTCTGAAGTCCACGCTCCTCGTCTGGTTCGTCACTTTCATGTCAGGTACCCCCGGAAACCCAGTGGGGGTCCTGGTCGCCCTTCGGGCGGCTCTCGAGGGGGGGTACTGTAAGGACTTACCTGCCTCTCCGGCCCCGCTCCATGGCTGCTCCCACAACGCTTCCTCAGGCGGCTTCCCGGGCAGCGAGTACCACCGCTACCCGGTTGGCGTCTTCACCGCATGGCCGACCACGCGGTAAACGGGTACATATGTAACATGCTTTTATAACCTCAGGTGACCTCTTCATGCAGGACACGCCTCCTCCTCTCCCTATTTAAACCCGGACTTCCTCTTCTGGATCACCCTTGGTTGGTGTATTTTGCTATTTGCTTGCGCATTGATTGTGACTACTGCTCCGGTTTGACTTGGCTTGTTGACCTCGTTCCTGTCTCCTGATTCGGCTCCTGATTCCTGCTCGTCTGGTATTGATTCGGCTTGTTGACCTCGTCTCTGGATTCTGATTTGGCTTATCCTGATTACCTGTCTGACCCGGTTGGTTCTCTGACTTTCTGGTTCCTGTTTGGCCTGGCTAACTCCGCCATCTGGGGTCCTACCTCACCATACCATTACAGTGTGTATTAGTGTAAAGTGCTAGAGTGAGTGTGTGTTACCATATGGCGGGTGTTGGTGTATGATGTTACTGTGTGTTAGTATGTTAGTTAAGAGAAGGGGGCAAGGGCACTAGGGTTCCAGTAACACTAAATTTGCCCACAGAATTTAGTAATAGATTTCAAAATAAACCTAAAACAACAAAATAGCCAAACACTTTAGGTAAAAAATGAAAAGCGTGAGCAACCACTATATTTCTAATTAATTTCAACTGTTATGAAATTGTTATGGGAGTGATCATGCAGAAGTATTCCAAATAAGAGTCATTTCTAATATGTTTGAATAACATTACTTTACATTCGTCATATTAACAATTTAATGCAATTGTGTCCTTAATTTTCTTTCAGTGCAGTTTGCAGACTATAGTACATTAAAAAATAATGTCTTAATCCAGGTATTGCAAACCCTCCCCCCAAAATACTTTTTTACCACATATCAAATCAAAATGGGCGAAAGGCTAAATAAAAAGAAAAACCAATAAGCCTTACGAACAAGATGTCCATAGCCAATAACAATGAATAATTAACGTATATCTTAAGCAGGTGATTCCTTCATTGATGGTCAGTAGAACATGAACATGAACTTTCTTATTCATGTGTACTGTACTCTGAATCAATACGGATCCTTTACAGCAAGCCTTGTGGTATGAAACAAAGTATATGGATAGAATAATTTAAATGGTAACAAGCATTAATATCAGCCACAAAGTTTCTTTCATTTTAGCTGCCAATAATGCTTAACATAGGCACAAGCAGAAATTAATGGGGGGTGCACTTTCTGCAGTATAAAACCATTATCTGTAATTATTCAGAGCACCCATTCAGTTGGGTTACTAAAACACTGCACCGCAGATGTTAACATAAAGCTTAAAACAAGGCAGCAGACAAAAGTGAACACATGACTTGATGTGAATCTTTTCTTTGCAAATTAAATGAAATTGAATCAAAGCATAGATTCACTCATACAAAGTTTTCCTTGGCAGTAAACTAATCCATAAATCATGCATTTGTGATATTGATGTTGTTGCTTAAGATTTTTTAATATTATTGCTTAACTGCACACAGGGCTCCTTGTGGCTGATGCATTGTTAGAGATTGAAAGTAGAGCTTCTAGCCATGTTTATCGTACATGTAGCATAAATAAATAAGAATAGCCTCAGCATCAGATGACTTTTGATCAAAAAGCATGCAAATTGGAACTGATGGTTTCCTTGTTTAGGTTTTTCACTATAGCTCAACACTCATTTACCTATTTAGCATTTTTTTTAATCAGTCTCTCTTTCTTTGTTTTCAATACAAATACATATCTGTGTTGCTTGCTTCTCTGGCAAACAAATTGTTAGAAAAATATATGTTTTTATATGCATACACAACTCTCACCGTTTTAGATTTGGTAAAAACAGGATTAGAATACTAAAACAAGATGTTTACTTACATGTAGGGAAAATAACATGCCAGAGATGCCCTCAGATTGCAGTTCTTGGATTAGCAATATCTGCCCTTTTAGCAATACTATTTATCATATGCTCCATTAAATCATCTGCCACATCAAAATGTGTTTTTGGAGAAAAAAATATTACTGTTACATTTAGCATTGCACATTTTAATTTAAAACCAGCATATGTCTCTGCATGGCTTACAGCATGGGTAACAGTGTAAGGAGGATAGTAGGAAGCAGACTTGTATGAGTAGGATAATAGGACAAGACTTGTATGAGTTTTAGGTGTTTGGGGCTAGTGGCTGTTCAGGGCAAAATCAGGTCTTTGAATGAAGGAGGAATGGGTAAGGGAGAAAATAACTGTTTAATTAAAAGCAAGAGAGAGTGTCACAGACTAGGACATTGGGAACTTTAAAAGAAGGCACAGTGGATATGAAATTTGTAATATGACAACTAGACAGGTTTACGTATGAAAAACATAATTAGAGGTAAGGGGGACCTGGCTTTTACCCCTTAATGACAAAGCCCGTACATGTACGGGCTCAAAATGCATTGTTTTCAATGGGTTTAGGGACCACCCATTGTCTTTAAGGGGTTAAAAGATAAAATAGACATGGTTTAATTGTCTGTTTGTGGAGGCCATGAATCAGCAAACCATTCATTGCAGTATAATGCAGCAAAATCATGAGTAACAGAAGTGTCTGTAGGAACCTTTTAGCTAGGAAATCAAGTTGACATTTTACATACATTGAGTATACTACAGAAGAACTAACTAGAACTATACCTTAGATGCTTGGATTCCATAACAGCCTTATCCTTTTCCTCTGTCAAAGTGATAGTAACTGTAATAAAACGAGAGAAAGAAGTATTAGTTTGACAACATAAGACTCTTACATTGTTTTGGTCGTTATTTTGTTTTGCTAGCACTGTTGTCATTTTGATATTTTTCATGCAAATCAATACATCCCCCTTTTTTGTTATAGCAAAATCATGCATGTACCTATTTTGTAGGAACTAAAACCATTCTATGTTTATGGATAACATTTATAACAAAAACAAACGCAGGCAGAGGATCTCTGGGCCCCTCTCTCATCCACAAAATAAATATTATTACACCTATCTGACACTGTTTCCATTTGATGGAATAAAAAAAACAGCAGATTTTTATATTGCAGTTTTTGATGGCAGCTAGGCTTCTACCTGAATAATAATTACAGTCCAGACTATACATAGATTAATAATAAGCAGACAGGGAAAAAAGTGTTATCCAGATTTAGAAAATTTCAGGCAGCTAATCTAGTGCAGTGTATGTATTACTCAGTCAACAATGTGTTATTGTTAGTTATAACTCCTCATCTTCTTGCATTTGCACCCAACCACTGTTTAGATATTATAATGCCGCTAAGTTCACCTGAAAGGCCGCTAGGCTCAAACCTCTCTTTGCAATCTCTTCTTTCTGATTAGATAGCACTGCTGATAGCTGGATAGTTGTGGTATGCTGACTCCATGGCAAAATAAAAAATAGGTGGTTGGCAGAACGTGTGATGCTCTTCAGAAGTCTGAAGTGCCAGACACACTGGGCCGCACACTAAGCTCTTTTTATTTGACCCATGTAAAATATTGACTGCCTACAGTAGACAGCCATGCCATATCCTAGTACTGCTGTGATGGTGACCAGTCCAGTGCAACTGGGTATGAACGTCCAAGCGGTAAGTGCTTGCTCAAAAGCTACAGACAATAAATGGATCGAACATCTAAAAGCGTGGACTGCAAAATATAGGTAAATATTAATTCCGTTCCAAATGGTGATATGCAGTTAATAAAATATTATTTATGCATTAACAGCAACACAAATATCAAACTGATGAAATCCTACTTGTGAGTACTATGAATATAGTATACCAATAATTATTCCAACATGAACAAAAAGACCAGTGAATAAATGATATTGTACACCATATACCATGAACCTGATAAGTGCTAATAAGAAGTTTGGACTGTAAGATGAGGCATATTAAAATATTGATAAGGCAAATCTTCTTTAAAAGATGAAGTTGATGCTTTTTTGGGGACCAACTTAGAAGAAGATTAAACAATATATATCCTTTTGGCATCTGATGTCTCTTCTTTATATGAAGTTCCAAAACAAAGCTATTATGATTACTTCAATGTGACCAACATAAACACCACAAAAAAAAAACTTTACTTACTAAAAGGGAATTTTTATATCCAATTCTTAAAATTGTATAATATACATGTAGATAGAAACACAATGTTGTCCTCCCCTTTGTGTGAACTAAATGTTTTTAACATATCTGTATAGTTTTGTTGTGACTCACATTCTGACCTGTCTATGCATTGACAGTAAAAACTAAATTGAATTTTGCCGGGGGTGTCAGATACTCTTGCAGTGACTTTTTACAATAAAGCTTGTATCAGTGCAATCACTTTAGCATGCTAATGTGGTATTGCGACAGCAACAACTTATATTTTAGAGCAATGTCATATTATTGTAACAGATAAAGGTTTAGCTGCTTGTATGGAAATGCTATCTGCTATTTTGAATTTATGTACAATTACCTACTCATTTGATGCTGTGTATAATCTTATTAAAGTGAATTTATGTGTCACATAACAACTACCGTATTTGCTCGATTATAAGACGACCCTGATTATAAGAGGACCCCCCAAAATCTGAATATTAACTTAGGAAAAAAAGAAAAAGCCTGAATATAAGACGATCCCAAAGGAAAAAAGTTTTACCAGTAAATGTTAATTCATGTAAACTATTTTTTTAATAAAATCTATGATTGAGAAAAATATTTTTTTTGTTTTTATTTCCTTGTATTTTCCAACCTCCCCCCCAGTTACGCACATCTGCCCCCAGGCTTGCCACACCAATATGGCACTGTGGCCCATGATATGCCTTTTAACCCTCTATATGCCACTGTGCCCCATGGTATGCCTTTTGACCCCCTATGTGCCACTCTGCCTCCAGAGATGCCTTATACCCCTATATCCCATTCTGGCATTTAGGGGGTTAAAATGCATATTATGGGGCAGAGTGGCATATAGGGAGGTATAAGGCATTCCAGGAGGCAGAGTGCTCTATTAAATGCCCCCTTAACGCCACTCCAGAAATGCCCTATGCCCCCATTTAACACACACACACACCCTATACCACCATTTAACTAACACACACACACACACTCTCTCTCTCTCTCCCCCCTCTCTCACCCCCTCTCTCACCCCCTTCCCCCTCTCTCACCCCTCTCTCCCCTCTCAGCCCTCTCTTACCGGTGCTTCCAGCCGGGGCAGCGGGTTGACGTTGCCTTCAGCTGCAGCCGGAAGGAGGTGGAGTTGGCAGCGGGGGTTTGTATGTGTCCGTCGCGTATACTTTCCCCGGCTGTCAGAGATCAGAGTTCCCCGCACCGGTGCGGGGAACTCTAATCTCTGACAGTCGGGGAAGGTCTACGCGACGGACGCAGACAACCCCCGCTGCTAGCCACACCTCCTTCCGGCTGCAGCGGACGTTGTCTACGCGGATTGCGTAGACGTCAACCCGCTGCCCCGGCAATACAGCAGGAAGCACCGGTAAGTGTGTGTATGATGGGGGCAGCGGTGCGTGGGATCTGGATCTTAGTCTCCTAATCAGACCTCTATTTGAGGTCTGATTAGATGACGACCCCGATTAGAAGACGAGGGGTATTTTTCAGAGCATTTGCTCTGAAAAAAACCTCGTCTTATAATCGAGCAAATACGGTATTTTCTTCAGGCTTGAGACCACAGCAATTTAAGTGTTTTTTGGCATGGCAACTTACCAGGTATGTCAATGGTCCTCTAGGGACATTTTTTTATGATGTACCTGGTACGTTATTGGTTGTGAAGGTCTAAATGTTTAAATTGACATTAAATTTAAATGTAAATATGTGTGAATAAGTGCATTCATTTTGTATTAAGTAATATATATACATACACTATATGGACAAAAATATTGGGTCATTAATATGTAGTTGGTACCCCTATGCAGCTATAACAGCTTCCACTCTTCTGGGAAGAATTTCCACAACATTTTGGAGTGTTTCTGTGGGACTTTTTGCCCATTCATCCAGTTGCGCATTTGTGAGGTCAGGCATTCCTGACCGCAAGCCTAGCTCACAATCCCCATTCAAGTTAATCAGGGCTCTGTGTGGACCAGTAAACTTATACTGCACTCATCCAACCATGCACTCATCCAACCATGACTTTATGGCCCTTGCTTTGTACACTGGGGCACAGCCATGCTGGAACAGAAAGGAGCCTTTCCCGAAGTGTCCCCACAAAGTTGGAAGCATAGAATTGTCCAAAATGTCTTGGTATGCTGAAGGCGACATCAGAGCCGTAGGAAGGGTGAAGCGAGAGAGGCAGCCACCTCAGATACAGCTGCAAGGGGCACACAGCCACCAATCAGCAGCTGCAGGAGTTGTCAGGGAGATCACAGGCCCTGAATTCTTGGGGCTCCATGGTGACTCACATTGCTGCCATAAAAAACAGTAGCATATCTATAGGGGAGGGGGTGAGCGGAAAGGCCACCTCCCCTTGGCCGGTCTTCAGGGGAGTGCCGAGGCAGCTGCAAGAGTGTGATCATCCCAACTAGCCCTTCTCATCTGGTGCCCCAGTGGGCAGTGAACCCTGGTCTGGGTAGGGGGTGTCCAATGAGCAGGGCTGGTTGTGGAGATCACAATCTCCCTCTAACCGGCCCAATGTTAGGAAGCACGAGGTCACTTCAGACCTCGGCTTCCGTGCACCCTAATCACTACGCTCTGGCAATTGATGCCAAGCACCAGGATATGACGACATACCCCCTCGCTCTGCATCAATAGCTGGCGCATAGTGAAGAGGGAGCACTAAAATAAAGATCTAGATATATCTAGATCTAGTGTATGTGTGTGTTTTTATAGGCAGGTGTGTGTAAAGGCAGTGTGTATGGGCAGTGTATGTGTTAATGGACAAGTGTGTGTGTGAAGGCAGCATGTATGGGCAGGTGTGTGTAAGAGTAGCCGAAATCCTCAGACGCTTCTCCTTTAAGCAAGGATAGGATATCGCAAATGGGACATGGGGAGAGGAAAGAGGAACCAAGATCCTCAGATGAATATTGGAAAGTGGGCAAAGGTACATAAAATACAGACACACAAGTAAACAAAACAGAAGGCCATGTCCGGCAGTTTGCAGGGCTGGGGCCGAATCCTGACAGTGTGTTAATGGGCAGGTGTGTGTATGGGCAGTGTATGTGTATATACGTGTTAATGAGCAGGTGTGTGTAAAGGCAAGTGTGTGTGTAAGGGCAGTGTATGTGCATATGCATGTTAATGGGCAGTTGTGTGTAAGGGCAGTCGTGTGTAAGGGCAGTTTATGTGTAAATGTGTCTTAATGGGCAGGTGTGTGTATGGGCAGGTGTGTATAAGGGCAGTGTATGTGTATATGTGTGTTTATGGGCAGGTGTGTGTGTAAAGGCAGCGTATGTGTATTTGTGTGTTAATGAGCAGGTGTGTGTAAAGGCAGCATGTAAGGGCGGTATATGTGTATATGCGTGTAAATGGGCAGATGTGTTTATGGGCAGTCGTGTCTAAGGGCAGTTTGTGTATATGTGTGTTAATGGGCAGGTGTGTATAAGGGCAGTGTATGTGTATGTAAGAAATCATTGTTATGCTTTTATTCTGTTATACACACTTTAGGCCTAAATGCAACTTGAGTGCTAAGAACATATGTTATCAATTAAGTGATGTAGCTTAGAGGGTCTTCTGTGGAATGCCGGTGTATCCAATGACTGCTCCAATAGGATTCTTTAAATTCATATGATGCCCATATATAGTAAGAACTTATACCTCAACTGAAGTATAATGGTACTCATGGTTACAAGGGCAAGGTCTCTTTATCCTTCATCTCACCAAGAATATTGAGCCTAAAGTACCTACGACCAGCATCTGTTCATCAATCAGTGCTGTATGTATATTACTTTGTAACTGAATAAATCTACTTAAGAATACTTATAAGGTGTGGTCTTGATTGCTGTTTGGTCACTGGAAAAGTTTAGATATTTAAGACAAAGAATAACTAACAATGTATATGTGTGTTTACGAGCAGGTGCGTGTAAAGGCAGCATGTATGGGCAGGTTTTTATGTATATGTGTGTTTAGGGGCAGGTGTGTGTAAGGGCAGTGTTTAAGGGCAGTGTAAATAAAAAAAAATCTGTAAGAAAGTACCTGGGGGGCACAATTTTACATTCTTGCCTTGGGCACAAAAGGAGCTAGCTACGGCTTTGGGCGACATACCAAGACATTTGACTTACAAGCTATTTTGGTAGTTGAATTCCTAATGATGTCAATATGAGCTTAACCTGCAAGTCTCAGGTTAAACGCCAATTGACTTTAATGAAAGTCTGCAACTCTAACCCATTTCACAACCATACAGACCTACTGGTACATCCATAAAAGGCAACACATTGATTTAAATTATGCAAGTACCACAGAAGTTCGCTCAGTTTAGTGTATGTCTTACTAAAACTACCAGTAATTTCTGGAGTATACTGTTAATGTTATGTTTGTAAGTATATAATTAATGCTTTCAAAGAAAAAAAGGACCAAATGAAGGAAGAACACAAAATGAAACTGGAAAAAAACATAGTTTAGGTTTAGCTGGTTTAGTAGCATATCTATAAAGGAGTTATATACTCATATTACAGCATGGCATTGGGTGCAATATAATGTGGATTTACTGACTCTAAAGTGATATAGACTTTTATGTCCCCATAGACAATAACTAACATTAGGATAAACATAATGTTTATTGCAATAAAGTTTTGCAAATGTGGTGTATAATTTCGATGCCAGTTAATCATTATGCAGGCCAAATGATAGATGTGGGTCAAGAAGGTTTTTCCAAGATATTTATATCTATTGACTAGAACTAAATTGGTTTGTGATCAAATCCAAATGAAAAATTATGATTTTCGTTTTTATTTTTTTGATACTATTATTAATATGATGTTATGGTTTGAAAGAGTTTGTTTTGGGTTTTCATTTTTAGCAGGTATAAACCGGCCTACAATATGGTTAAAATTGTATCAGGACACATGAATATAGGGTGTCATTACTAGAGTATCCATACATTAGCCAGTGGTGTATACAAGAGACGTTCCCATTTTACAAATTTCCTTTTCTAGTAAAGCATTGCATTGCTAAATATGATTTATTACTTAGCATCAAATGTGTTTATATAACAGTGATCATTTTTGTAAACGGGGAAAATGGCCTGAAAAGTGTTGTGGAAAATACTAATTTGTGGGGGGTTTTTACACAAAAATGCAAAAATAACATTCAGTTAAGTATTACTTCAACCTGTTGAACTTAAATGGGTTCATAAAATGCTTCTCAAAAAAGTGTAATAACAGTTTCACTACCTTTGTTTATTATGTTTAACTCTGTGGTTCATTGTTCACTTCATATTTTTTGGTGACTTATTATTGAAATGCCCATCAATAAAATCCCCAAAAAGGGGTAATAACAAATATTACCAACTATTTTAGACAGTAAGTGAGATAAGAATGTCATCCCTACCGAACCTTATCTGTTACAAAATATATTTAGACATAAATAACGATCGTTTCCTTCCAAGGTAGTTGTAGTCAACCAGTCATTCTATGTTAGTGCTACTTAAATGAAGTGAAATTGAACAAGAGTTTGGTATGTGGAAAGAAAATAAGTGTTCAGAAATAATCATTCATGCATTCTCCATATAGCAGTTGAGGCAAACTGTATACTAGTATATTTTAATGCTAAGGATGTTGGTATCTGAAAACAAAGCAAGTTTAAAACCTCCCAAATTAGATTATAAATCCATACTGGTGTAAGGATGACTACATCAGCCACATTTTGGCTGATCAATAAAATTGGTCTTAGGACCAACTTGGGCAAACCCAAGAAGTAAATTAGTAAGGGGCCTAATGTATGTGGCAACATGGCAAAGTGATTTAAAAATGTTTATGCAACTCGTACCAATTGCTCAACAAGGCTGAAGCAGAATGCAGTTCACTAAAGTCCAGGCACCGGACTGGCCATCTGGCACAAGCGTCAAATGCACTGTGGAGTGGTGCTTGACAGTGCCACACACTCCAGTGGCAGATTTGGTGATGCAGCATGTGGCCAGTGGCTGGATATGCCCGACTACGCACTACATGAGCTTAAAACGTTGTCTGTAGCCCCACATGTCCATCAGGCAGCCGCAGTCTTAAAGTAGCAGGGCCACCCGTCATCACTAGTCAGACCACAGTCGCTCGTATGGACCTTTAACTCCTGACGGTGGATCTTGGCCGGGGGAGTTTCTCCGTCAGGAGTTAAAGGTCCATACGAGATGTTAAACCTACGGATTTCTGCTCCTGTTAACCCCTGTGATGCTGCATAGATAAGGTAGGCTAGATGGGGAAGGGACCAGGGAAACTAGTAGACAAAGATTCTTCATGTTGTGTGTCTTCGTCTTCGTGTGTCTTCGTCTCCCCAGGCCAAGTTCCGCATGAGGAGTTAAAGGACTGTGCAAGCAACCAATAAAGTTGCTCGTACAGACTTTTAAACTCCTGGCACCAAAGCTGCTGCGTAGTACGTACCACGTTAACCCCGCATTTTCCCCTTCTACAAAAAAACGAGGAAAAAAAATGAAGATTTTTCTCCCCACGAAGGCACACATGAAGACGAACATGAAGAGTTACCTGGCACTCAACTTCACTAAAAACTTCAACTTCATTTTAAAAGCTGCTCCATTAAGAAGAGCTGAGCTGCCATTGTATAATAAGTGGGTATTTGGTGTGGTACATTACATGAAATCTCACAATGCATAACATCAAAATTGTTAAAATGGCAAGAGGGCCACAAGTGCTCTACGTGTTATGTCTGGCTGAGTGTATTGGGTGGTGTGATTGGAGAATAGTGTGTGCAAGTTTTGCTTACTATGCTGTGTTTGCTTACATAGCTGTGAAGCAGAACATCTGTCCTACTGAGACTGGAGGATACATTTTGCAGTACAAGAAACTTAATATACAAAATGGGACTTTTTAAATAACTTGTGAGAATTTTACAAGTGGAGGCAATTAATATAAAGTAGAGACTTGGTTTGAGCTAGAGCAATGGTTTGGGACTGAAATTGTTCCTAGTTTATAAAGTCAGCTAATGGGTAAAAAGACAGTGAATGGGTTCCTAATTGCCATATAGATGTCATAATGGTAAGTATATTCTATTAGATAATGCCTCAACCAGGCAACTATTCCTATTACTAGCAAGAATGTCAAGGACTTGTATCATTTAAGACCCACATGTGATTCCCACAAGACACATTTTCATTGTGTTGTTGTGCATTTAGGCTATGTGATGCACAAATACAATCTTCTGAGTATACTTAATGTATACTTAATGTATACATAATGTATATTATGTAATCAGATTAAACTAATCCATCAGAGTAGTCTAAGTTAATCATTACATGAAACATGCATTTTAGCCAAATGCAACATTCATTAATGCCAAAAAAGATAACTCATGAAATGTACATAACTTAGTCATGAAAATGTACTTTCAAATTTCTCTTTTACACGATCACCCTTTGGATCTATTTTAAAACTTTTGTTTTTGTAATCACATCCATGTGGTATAGATGTACACAGAATGGCATTTCATTTTGATATACATTTAACCAGAACTTTCAACTCGCAGGCTGGTCCTTCTAACTACTATTTTAGAATCTATAATTAAAGGTATACCCCAGCCTTCATATGGTAATCAGTGGCAGATATTGTCGGACCATAGAAGAGGAGGGCAGCTGCAGCTTCTACCTCAGTTAACCCTTTTTTATTTTGAATCGTGCATATTAATGTACTCACGGTGATGTTTTTTTTATTTTTAAAGTGTGATAGTGTTCAGCTGTAAACTAGACAAAAAGCCACGAGCCCCTTTTTTGATGTCCCTGCCTTAGCCACACCCTATTAACTATAGCTCTAAAGTACACAGCTGAACATAAATAAACGGATTCTAAACATAACCAGACAAGACTTACATGGTACAGCACATCACAAAGGACAGGGAACAAGGCAAGGAACACAGGGGATGGAGTGAGGAGGGCAAAGGTACATTAAATACAGATACACAAACAAAACAACAAGCTGTGGAGAGGAGATCAACTCCAGGCAGACCTCTTAAAGGGGAGGCCACGCCTGGCAGTTTGCAGGGCTGGGGCCGAATACTGACATAACATAACTGCCATCACTATACTGTATACAGAGTCAGAAAACGACGGTGGTACAGCATAACTGCCATCACTTAATACTGAGCCAGACTTTGACATTGGTACAGCATAACTGTCATGACTATATACTGTGTCAGACATTGATGGTGGTACAGCATAACTGCCATTACTTTATCCTGGGCAAGACATTGATGGTGGTACAGCATAACTGCCATCATTTTATACTGAGCCAGACATTGAAGGTGGTACAGCATGACTGCCATCACTTTATACTGATCCAGACATTGATGGTGGTACAGCATAACTGACATCACTATTTACTGAGCCAGCCATTGAAGGTTGTACAGCATAACTACCATCGCTATGATGACTCCTGGCTTTGATGGTAGTTATTGTGTGCCACTATCAAAGGGCCAACACACATACTTAATCCTTTCTAACACTCTCACAATGTTTCCTGTGTTGGAAACGGCACTCACCCCGCAATGCCCTCCTCCGTCCTGCAGGCTCTGCTTCGCTTCATACACAGAGGATCCTGGAGCTCTCCCGCGCCGTTTGCCATCTGCAAGCACCGGTATCCGGTGAGTTTCTGTGACGCCTTCTCCTAGTCTTAAAGGGACCTGCACCCAATTTTGTCGGGATGACCCCTAAGTACCCTGGGACACTATTTAAGTCTCTGCCCCCCCTAGTTGGGTGCTCAGTTGTCTTTAGAGCTTGCCTCTGCAACTAAGCATTCCCTACCCTGAGTCCTGCACCAGTTACCATTCCCATACCTGAACCTGTTAACCCGTTGCTGACCTCAGCTTGTATTACGACCACGTCTCTGTCTCCTGAACCTGTTAACCCGTTACTGCCCCCGGCTTGTTCTGAGAATACGTATCTTGTTCTCAGAGAGTTCTTCCTGGACTGGCGTTGCATCCTGCCTGGAGGTTCCCACTACTCTGATTCAGGTAGGCCCTATGTGCCTCTTGGCTGGCTATCCGCTGTCTCTTCTCCTGCAGCTCCTCCTTCTTTTCCTGCACCGTCTTCTTCGTCTTAATTTGTTTTACCTCCTCCTCAGTGGCGACTCTAGAAACAATATATAGGGGGGCACACAAGATAACACAGTCAAACTGGGGGGGCATTCATAATTTCCAAAAGTAATGTGCTATGGAATTATACTTTTGTTATTGGGCTAAAATAATACTTGATCATTCAACATGGGAAGCCTGAAGCCACAATTGAGTGCGACTAATCTTTGAAATAAATATTATAACACAATAAATAACTTTTCCACTAAATGATTTCAGGGCCTTGAACGTTTTGTCCCCTGAAGTCACTACAACTTCAGGAGGGCATTTTATCTCTGGATAAATATAAATTAAATAACTCCTACTGTAAGTTAAGTGCCAGGAAACAGATGACCAAACACACACACCAACACAGGCTCTGTCACACCGACACCCAGACACATACACCAGGACAGGCTCTGCCACACCGACAACCAAACACACACACACACACCAGGACAGGCTCTGCCACACAGACACAGGCTCTGTCACACCGACACCCAGACACACACACCAGGACAGGCTCTGCCACACTGAGAACCAAACACACACACACACCAGGACAGGCTCTGCCACACAGACACCCAAACACACACCCTAGGACAGGCTCTGCCACATTGACAACCGAACACACACACCAGGACATGCTCTGCCACACCAACACCTATACACACACACCCGAGGACAGGCTCTGCTACACTGATAACCAAAAACACACAAACAGAAGGACACAATCTACGTCACAGATGTCTACATCAGGATGGATTTTTCACACTGCATTGTCGTTTATACCCCCCTTAGTATTTTTGCCCCTTGTGTATTGATGCCCCTGCTGCCCATATATAATAACATTAGCCCCAGTTGCCGATAGCAGGTATAGATCAACACATTAACACACAAACCAAGCTTTGCATGTATAGATCAACTGAAATTCACTTGTGATCTCAGCACTGAAGGTATATATCAAATAAACAGAATCAGACATACAAATCCTGTATTTGCAGGTATACAATAGTATATGAAACGTAGCATTGCAGGTATAGATAAAATAAATACATGGAAACAGCATTGCAGGTATTCATCAACTGAATAAGACATACAAACACTGTATTTGCAGGTATACATAAATAATGTATAGAAATATATAGATATGGATCTACAGAATAACGCAAAAACCCAGCTTTGCAGGTATAGATCAATTGGAATTCACATAAAAACACGTCATTAAAAGGTATATTTAAAACCCCCTAAATTACAGGCATAGATCACAGGTTGCACACCCCAAAGCCAGCCCTGGCGTCCACACTGCCCACACTGCAATCACACTCCTATCATACCCAGGCAACCAGTAAATGCTGGTACCTAGGCATGATGGGACTGTGCTTGCTGTGATTGCTGTTAGCAATCACACTCCTATCATGCCAGGTCAGCCAGTACATGCTGGTACAGGGTGGCTGTAAGTATGTGTAGACCCCATACTGCTGGCAGCATCAATACACAAGGGGGACAGCTAGCTAGGTTTCAGCATGTACTGGCTGACTTGGCATGATAGGAGTGTGATTGCTAACAGCAATCACAGTCCCATCATGCCTAGGTTCCAGCACTTACACATCCATGCTATCACACACACACACTCATTCATTCATATACTCATTCATTCACAGATTAATTCCCTCAATCACGCATACTCATTCAAATACCCTCCCCACCCCCTTACCTGCACTGCAGCTCCTCGATGCCACTCACAGACTTCAGCAGAGGGCGCGGCCTCCCTCTGCGTTCTCTGGTACTGCACAGAGGGAGCAGGACTGGAGCAGAGTCATATGATGTCACGTGAACTCTGCTAGGTTCCGCTTCCTCTATGCAGTACAGAAGACCCTCCCACAGGTAAGTAGCAGGGCTCGAGGTGTGGCCCGCGTAAGAACGGTTGCACTGGCTGCTGATCTTACGCGGGCCGCACCCTCTCTCTCCTCCGCATTAAAAAAAAATAAAAAATAAAAAAAAGACGGGATTTAAAGTCGCATTGTGACTATATTCCAAATTCGGCAGGGGGGCAACAGGGGGGGCAAGGATTAACCTAGGGGGGGCAATTGCCCCTCTTGCCCTCCTGTAGCGACGCCACTGCTCCTCCTCCTCTTTTTTCTCCTACTTTTTTATCTTCTGTAAGAAACGGCCTTCGGGTCTGGCAGTGGGCATAGCCATGGGTGTAACAAAAAACCTCAAGGCCCCAGTTGTTAAATTGCCCTGGGGCCCCCCAACTTCACAAATGAACATTTTTCACAGTGTCAACCTTGCCCCAAAACAGCTTGTGACTGCCATATTTGCCCCCAGGCAGCTGATCAGTGCCATCCTAACCACCAGACACTCTGCCTATGCCATGTTTTGCCAAACAGTTGGTTTGTGCCATCATTGCCCCAAACAACTTGTCTGTGCCTTGTTTGCCTCTTGCAACATACACTCTGGCACACATACATAAACACATTTACACAAATTTACACATCCTAACACACACATACACATGCTTACACATACACTTACTCATACTACACACTACTACTCATACTACACACTAAAACACTCATTCTAACACACATACTCCCTCACACACCACTTATATATACACAATCATCCTTACACAATAACAAACACTTACACACTCATGCTAACACACACTTCTCACACCAACACATCTATGCTCACACACAACTATGCAAACACATACTTACACATTCATGCTTGTACATACAAACACTTTTACGTACACATTCATGCTCATATGCAATTATACATAGAAATTCAGTTTATTATAGATTTTAAACTATTCTAATCTAATGTGCATTATTCTTGATTTTAATTAAGCTCAACAACATCAGAATGAAGAACTAGAACAAGTAACTAATAGCAGTATTTTAGTGTGAAAGATCTCACTAGGGACCCAATTGATGTAGAATCTAAAGGTTACATTTCCCAACAGTGTTAAGTCACTATTCACATTCATTATTTTATGGACTTTTAAAACACAAGTACGTACAAAATGCATCTTAAAGTTTTTCTTATTGTACATATACTGTTTATGTATATAGGTTTATTTAAATGCTTAATGTGATAAACACAGTGTTCAAAGAAAAGAGAGCCAGACCAATTTATAGAACATTGAGACATTAAGATTCATGTTCCTGATTCTATATGAGCAAAACTTCTTCTGTTAATTTATTTGACAGTAACATGATTTGATAATTAATATATGGTTGCATGCTGTTTAGCTTACGTTTGAAAAAACAGATGCAGTAATAGGCCCCAGGAGGTACAAAGCAGTAAAAATCCATATGGTTTCTTTATGGCTCCCAGTAACAAGTAACAAAAGGATTCACAAATATATACATCTTTATTATTAAGCTTTCGATATTGGTTTTGAGACAGTTAATGGGAAAAGTCTAATATTTTGACACATTTTGTTCCATTGCCAGAGATATAAAAAAATCCTGTCAGACTCACTGTATACAGCTTCTGTTCGGTTTCCTACCATGGTGTGCATGACATTGCAAGAGGTAAATGCTCATATAGATTGATAGGCATAATTGGGAACATTTCAGCACAGCAAAAAATTATGAAGGTGAATCTTAAGTGGTAATGGTATGTACTGTGTTCTTTGCTTCCGGAAGCTGTGTCTGTTGACAGCCTGCACTCAGGGCCGGCCTTTGGGGTGTGCGACCTGTGCGACCGCACAGGGCGCCACACTCCAGGGGGCGCCGCCGCGGGGTCCGCCGCCGCCGCAGCGCGGTCCGACGCCACTGCCGCCGCGGGGTCCGCTGCCGCCAGTATGGGGGCACCCCTCCAGAGACGGACAGTAATGTCCGCCGCTGGAGGAGCAGGCTCGCAAGGGAGCAGTATCGGAGGTCTTTAACAGACCTCCGATACCGCTCCCTTGTGATCCCCGCGGCAACAGCTGCTGTGCGCCGGGGTTTGCTGTCAGATCCCGGCGCACAGCACTGAAGCCGCGCCCACCGGTCTCCGTCCCCTCTGACCCGGAAGAAGAGAAGACAGAAGAACTAAGAAGAAGAGCGAAGAGGAGGCAAAGAAACTGAAAGAGGAAAGGTAGGAAAGCATAGAGTGATAGTGAGAGTGGATTGGTGTATATGTGTGGATTAGTATATATATGTGTGGTTTGGTATATATGTGTGGTTTGGTATATGTGTGGATTAGTATATATGTGTGGTTTGGTGTATATGTGTGGTTTGGTGTATATGTGTGGATTGGTGTATGTGTGGATTGGTGTATGTGTGGATTGGTGTATATGTGTGGTTTGGTATATGTGTGTGGATTGGTGTATATGTGTGGATTGGTGTATATGTGTGGATTGGTGTATATGTGTGGATTGGTATGCGTGTGGATTGGTACATATGTGTGGATTGGTGTATATGTGTGGATTGGTGTATACGTGTGTGGATTGGTATGCGTGTGGATTGGTGTATATGTGTGGTTTGGTATATGTGTGTGGATTGGTGTATATGTGTGGATTGGTATATATGTGTGGATTGGTGTATATGTGTGGATTGGTGTATACGTGTGTGGATTGGTATATGTGTGGATTGGTGTATATGTGTGGATTGGTATATATGTGTGGATTGGTGTATATGTGTGGATTGGTGTATACGTGTGTGGATTGGTATATGTGTGGATTGGTGTATATGTGTGGATTGGTATGTGTGTGTGGATTGGTGTATATGTGTGGATTGGTGTATATGTGTGGAGTGGATTGGTGTATATGTGTGGATTGGTGTATGTGTGTGGATCGGTGTATGTGTGTGGATCAGTATATATGTGTGGATCAGTGTATATGTGTGGATTAGTATATATGTGTGGTTTGGTATATATGTGTGGATTGGTGTATATGTGTGGATTGGTGTATGTGTGTGGATTGGTGTATGTGTGTGGATTGGTATATATGTGTGGATTGGTGTATATGTGTGGATTGGTGTATGTGTGTGTGTGGATTGGTAAGGGTGTGAGAGTGATGGGTGTTATGCTGTACCATTTCCAATGTATTTTTCATTATATAATTATGCTCTAAAGTACATCATAACTCCCATCACTCTATACTGTTCCATACAGTGGCAGAGCTGGGAGGCAGAGGCCTTGCACCCTCACCGCAGGACTTCTGAAAGGTAAGTGAACTTCAAAGAGGGAGAGGGTAGATAGTTAGGAGGGGGTAGATAGGGAGAATGGAGTGAGACGGGGTACATAGGGCAATCATACTCCTATCATGCCAAGTAGTCTACGAGTACATCCTGGAATCTGCGGGCATGATAAGAATGTGATTGCTGTTAATCATATATATATATATATATATATATATATATATATATATATATATATATAAATATTGTTATTTCATTGTTTTGTTATGTGTTATGGTGTGGGGGGGGGGTCATATTCGGTTTCGGCCAGGTAAATGCTGCACTTTTGGTTTCAGTCCAGAATTCGTTTCGCTGCATCCCTACTACTAAGCCAGACAATGAAGTGGTAGGCCTACACCACATCAATGTTTGGCGTAGTATATAGTGATTGGGGTTTTGTTACAAGTTTTGATTCCTTTCTTTTTTTTGGGATGGGGGGGCGCCAGACGAGTAGTCCGCACAGGGCGCCAGAACACCTAAGGCCGGCTCTGCCTGCACTCATCTTCATCAATAGAGCTAGCATTGCATCTGCTTTTTTAAATTGTTCACCATATTTTATTATTTTTTATATTAAATTAGATGATACGATCAAAATAATGTTATACAAAGAAATAATTCTTGTCCTGAAAAAAATATATATTTTTTGTGGTTACACTAAATGAGAGATAAGAAAATTACAGCTAAACATAACCACTGCAAAAATGTTAAGACATTGTCACGAAGGGTACAAAAAGTAAAGAAAAAACATCTCTGTTCTTTAGGGTTAAAGAAAGTATTATATGACAAGGTAGTAAAGGACTAAATGAATGCCTGGGAGGTGTGCACAGTGTATCTACAAAAATTATATATAGTTATTCTGTTTTATTTTTTACAGGATAAGCAGGGATTTCTTTTTTGTATCATTTTATATGTTTAGTCTGTCATTTATCTGTTATAAATTGTACAGTGCAAATGACAAATTAGTACCCAAAATATATTTATAAATCTGTCCTAAATTTTGGATATACATCATTTGCTTTGATTTGTCATTTATTTAGGGCAAATATTAAAAGTTGTGCAGATTTAAACTAACTTTAATAGCACTCACAAATCACAAAACCCTGCATAAAACTATATGTTTATAAAAAGTAGACAACCCTACTGTGGTAATTTTGACATTTTGTACATCATTTTCCTTACCAAAGAAATTTGCAAACACACTTTGTATGCTACAACTGATATTTGTTCCAGATTTTTGTTAAGTAGAATTGTTGACCCATTTTACTGAAATTAGCAATTGGCTGTATTGTCACGCCTATTGTTAAATGTCACATCATTGAATCGGACCAAGGTCTCCAGCACTGCACAAAATATGCTCACATTAAATGTTCTGTGACAAACATAATATCTTCAAACTAAAGTTACAAAAACATACCTGTCAACATATGCCTTGGGCAAAAGCATTCTAAAGAAGTACATTACAAATAAAGACATTAAGGAAAAGATAAAGGTATACAAGAAAAAAGTTATTGTCATTTTACTTAAAAAAAACAAACTGGGATTTAGTTTACTTACAAAAACATCACTGGGGTTTAGTACATATGGTACTTATTTGCATCAAAATGTAAAAAGGGTTCCTCAGAATCCTATCTATACTTTGCATTAGCATTAGTGTGTATATCCACATGTTGTGTTACAGTGTGTAGATTAGTGTAGGGGATAACATGTCTGTGGATGAGTATATGGTGTTTGCATTCGTGCGTTTGCATGTGTGTTCTAGTGTAAGGTGTTAATGTTTGTGAGCATAATATGTTCTGCATGTGTGTCTGGTACGGTATGATGTTAAGGTGTTAGTATTTGGTGTTAGTATGTGTGTGTCAGTATATGGTGTTGGAGAGTCAGGGGTGAGCCTAAGGTTAGAGGTGCCTGGCAGAGCAGGAGAAAGAATGTGTGCTCATGTAAGTGTATGATGGTAGAATGAGTGAAGTGAGTTTGGATGTTAGTATGTATGCATGTTAGTTAACTTTAGACTTGCCCTTGTTGTCATAAGGTAAGCATATGGGATGATCGGTGGGGTGATTGGTAGAACAATGACGTGGGATAGACAAGGGGCTAGCATGGGGGCCCAGGCATTAAGTATGTACTGGGCCGCAAGGTTTCTGATGGCGGACATCAGTTTTTCCTGTTTCTGTGAACACATACTTACTTTTAGGCATGTCAAACTTTTTGAAACACCTTCTGAGCTGGCACCTTTAGCCAGGGTTTATGTGGCCCACTGTCAACCTCTACTCACACCACCAACCTCCAATAAACCAGCTCCTGCGACCCTGGTGACAAAGTGTAGCAAGGTATTACAAACTGGTGTTAAG
This sequence comes from Spea bombifrons, assembly GCF_027358695.1. Lineage (NCBI taxonomy): Eukaryota > Metazoa > Chordata > Amphibia > Anura > Pelobatidae > Spea > Spea bombifrons. Next base: position 73,703,700 of record NC_071089.1, on the reverse strand, counting down.
GGACCTTACTTCCAGACAGACCTGGAATGGCCATTTGGCACAAAGGGCAATTACCCAGGGGGGGTACCCTGGCCAGTGACACATACGAGATCTGCTACAGCACTGGCAGATAATGTGCAGCAGTTTGCAGCCACTGGCTGGATATGCCCGGGCACAAAGTAAGTGAGCACAAATACATGTGTGGCTTGCACGTAAATCATCAGGTAGCCTTTGGCCTTAAAGTGCCAGCTCTGCCTTGTCATTACCAGTCCGGCCCTACTTCCTGAGATCTAAGTCCCTTGGTCCCTATCAGGGAGGACAAAAGGAGAAAGTGATTTCAATGCCAAAGATGGATCCTCCCTCCTGAAGAGGAACAATTGGGAGGTGAGTTATTGTGGAATTTAAGATGTTTAGCACTGTGATATACTCACTCACTGAGACCTTCCTTAGCTTTTAGAAAACGGTGACATTGGGGGAGAAAAGTGGGATACAGGAATTTAAGTCCCGAAGAGGAACTGGTCTCCAGACAGACACTTGAGAGGTTTGTTTCTATATAGAGCTGACAGGCTGCAGAGTTCCAATTCCTCAAAGTAACATCTTGCTTCCTTCATAACTTTTAAATTTACTCATCATGTATACTTTAGCTTATTCCATTCTGTCTTGTTAATAAAGTTAGATAAAACATTATCTTCGCTGAAGAAAATGCTTGAAAACTGTCTTGCTTTATTTAGCACTAGGGGGTGCTAGTATATTTTCTATAGCCCTGCCAATAGGAAAATTAGTTCAGCATAAGATTTTAACCCTTATCCACTAAACAAATATTTTTCTTACCATGTTACCAAGTGAATGGCCAAGGAATATGAATGGTTTGTAAAAATCTGTGTATTAAAAATACCTTCCAGTTACAGTCAGCGCTTTCTAATTGAAGATACAAAATTTGCTGATGAATTAGACACTAACTTGACAGCTGAAACCCGAAGCACAAATACCTAGTAAATAGTGGACTGATTCTACCTAATTTACAATTCAAATTACAGAGAGCTGCACATGGAGGCTAACTAGTTATCTATCTGGGGAAAACAACACTATATTAGATTGTTGCCTATTTCAACCTTGATTTATTATATATATATATATATATATATATATATATATATATATATATATATATATATATATAAACACTCCAGTTGACAGTAGTATATGCATAAAAAAGAGATGTAGAATCGTATATTAAATTATATCTCCAAAAAGTAGTCTGTAGCACCACTATTCGAACAGATAAATAATACACATATGTAGGGTATCATTCTCATGTTCTTCACTTTAGTTCAGACATTTTATTAATTACAACTAATGGATTAACACTCTATGTGCCATATGAATCTAGATGTATACCTCACCCCTATACCACTCTGTAATTTAAAGTAAGTTATTGCTTCCAATAAATGTGTGGCTATATAATGCACATGAGTTATTTATTTATGATTGCTATGAAAAAGTAATTTGCAAGCACTACCTAGCTCAGCTTCTTTGCCTCCTTCTATGTAAAATAGGCCAAATGTAGCACCATACTTGTTCTCCGCGTGACGCACCGCTTCTCCAGTTCTCTGGGTCAACCCCAGAATCCTCCGGGTCACGGGAGCTGGGTCTTGACATGCCCGCTTCCCGCCCATTTTCCCTTTAAATGGGGGTGCTTCCCACGATCTCAGCAGGACCGCCCGCCAACGTCAGTCGGCAGTCTTGGTCGCGTCCCGCAAGGGAAGGCTCCGGGTAGCCGGATCTCATAAGTTCCCAGGTAAGACTAGCACAAAAGAACCAAATAATAATAGCTAATATAAATTTACTAGATAAAATGCCACAGAATGAAAAGTACAGATACAGATTACATACAGGAATTGGCAGAAACAGACAGTAGAGGTTGAAACCCTGTAAGATCCCCAACATTTAGGATCTGATCCTACCCTTGGCAAAGGCTTATAGCCAAAACGTTGGGGGGTTGTCAGGCTCTGCTGTCTGTATCTGTCATTTCCTGGTAATGTAATCTGTATTTGTACTATTTATTCTGTGACATTTTATCTAGTACATTTATACTGGCTTTCATTATTTGGTACATTTGTGTATTTCATTTGTTTTGAAAAAAAATATTAATTTAATACAATCTTCTTTTTATATACATTTAGCTGTACATACATATACATAACTGGGACTAGAGGACTAGAGTTGCCCATTTCTTAAAATGAGCAAATAATCCTGAGCAGCTTTGTGAAATATACACATCGCTATGCTTGTGACGTATACATCCGTGAAAATTCCGGGGCAGGACCCAGGCTTTTCCTTAGAGCTTTTCCCTGGGGCAGAATTACAAGATGTACAAAAGTTACTGTGGATGCAGGCAAAAAAGTCTGCTTTTTGCAAGAGTTCAAAAGGGATATTATATTATAATATAGGCATTAAACGCACATATATTATATTTTGCCCAGCTTTAATCTGGACCCTCTGTAATACCTGAGCCTTTAGGTGTGCCTATGCTTTGTTGAAAGGTATCCTGCTTGAGAAGAATCCTCTGATCAGAAAGGATGACCATACATTTAGGAAGCTATCCCACAAAGACCTCATTGAGTCCTGGGATGAAAACTGTAAAAGTAACGCCCTGTGGGTTGATTTCTTTAGAGGCGTATTCTGGCCTAGGCCTAAGGGGACAGGTCCAGGGGGTGGCAGTCCTTCTGATGCAAAACCAGGGCCATATAACCTTTTCGGGTGATCAAGCTCCTGGTGTGCCGATGCTTAATGCGCCAGGCATAGTATGTAGCACCTGGAGTAGGTGCATTGGCTAAGGAGGGGGAATGCTATCTGGGTTAGGCCTAAGGGAGTGCCCAAGATAAATACTATATTGTCTCCATTATTTAAATCTTTAAATTAGAGGTGTGGCTTATAATCAGGGTTTAGATATTCAGGATGGCGAGTGGTGCATTTTTATCTCTCCTGTGCTGTCTCACAGGTCCCAAGTCTACCAGAAATACGGTTGTTTCTCCTGCATCCTGATGCATGCAGGAATATTCCAAATTCATGCTCTCTCTCTAATGTCTCACACAATCTCACACTCTCTCTCAATGTCTCCCTACCTTCTCCGCTGATTGCTTCCGTGTCCCTGTCTCCTTTTTTTGTTTGCTTGCCTCAAACTATAAAAACGGGACCTATGATCAGGTGTGACCTGCAATCGGGACAATATAGTAAAACTTGTGGATTTTAAGGTTAGCTGAGGTGCAATGAAAGGGCCAACCCTACCGAGTATAGCGTTGTCTTAGAAAAGACATTATTTCTCCTTTAACTATGGATGAGCCCTCCATTCAGAAACTGAATCCCAAGACTGCTTCTTAATAATGCACTAAACTCTAGGGGCTTTTCCTAAATCACCTTCATATACAATGAAGACTTCACTATCCAATTTAGTTTGTGAACATACATATATAAATAAGGAAATAAGATGTTTCTGCGTGCATGTGTATGGGGAATAACTTGTATGCAAAATATTTGGAGCTCTTTGAATTCACCATCTTTCTATTTAAAGTGCTTAAATAACAGACAATCAAATGGAAATACATTTCTTTATTTAGACATCCAACCAGTTGTGGACCAAACTGCTACTAGATGCATATGATGGCTTTTGTATGCTGAGTTTGGAAATTCCAAAAGTAAAAATATATAGATAGATATATTCTTAATATAAAATATACAATTCGGTTGTCTAATTTTGCTTTTCTACTTTTTTAATAGTTATTTATTTTCAAGTATTATAGACACACAGTCACAACTCATCGGGGTCTTCTGTAACTTGTGGGCCTATTCATAGCTGGCCATTTCTCCATTAATTGTGTCCTGAGAGACTCCATTATTCCAAAGTGTCATCGGAGGCAGAGAATGGTAGGTACAACTAAAGAGAATATATTTCACATCCTAGTCCCAAGTGGTTTGTTCTGTATTGCTGACTCCCTGTTTGGAGTCTGTGTAAGGAGTGCTACCTGCAACAGAGTGAGAATGTCTCCTAGGTATGAGTTAAGCTCTCTTCTTTTGTGGGGGTTTAGTCCCTCCATGTGTCCAAATGCAGGTGAGCAAGTAAGAGCAGAATACTTAGTTCTTAATTTTTATATAAATCAGCATCAGCAGAAATCTTCCTGAGCTCTGAGATTTGGTGCGTAACTTTTATGCAGATATTATATCCCCTCTCTTAACCAATATTGACACAATTATGAAGAATTTCACAGTTTGTGCAGTTGCACATGGATACCTTGGGAGAGGTTTTTTTAAATACAGAATACATTTAAAAAATCCTCTACCAAGGTAGACGAGTGCAACTGCGCAAACTGTGAAAAGGCCATAGAGGCTATTTCTGTACTTCCTGTGAATGTCATTACAACGAGCAATCATCGCTACTAAAATTGACTTATTTTTATGTACTACCGTATATACATATCAGATTAGTATGACCAGTAATAATAATCCCTGCTCTTTTTCTTTTGGTATCCTCACAGTAAATAGAAGATCTTAATTGTATTAATGTTCACAATAAGTAAAGTATGCCTAAATTTAAACTAATGAAGCTTTATTCTATTTCAGTATTCTAAAACAAATGCAGCCTGCTAATCACAAAATGTTCTAGATTACCTAGAACATTACCACAGTTACAATTGTGATTTTCTAAGTTAAGTTATTTTTAGTATTTTCGATTTTGTTTGTTTATTTGTTTCTTAAGTCTCGCCAACATCTGCTTGTAACAGGTAGTAGAACTTTGTAGTACTGAATATAAGTCACGGTCTATAATTTTAGTTGAGCATGCAAATCGTTGTAACAGAGTGTAAAGAGGAAGTGAGTGGCTTTGGTTTGCTCGTTTCATATGAAAAAAAAATTGCTTTTAAGCGCAGCCTAAAGTTTAAATGTTTTCTTTTTTGTTCTCTGACAGCTGTATAAACAGACCTACTAAATGTGTGAAAGTGAAATATCTACATGGGGGTCGCACAAATTCTTCGTTGTTTCCCACACGTCTCAACCAATTTGGAACGGTCTGTTTTCCTAAGTACCTAAGTAAAATTTTGATTCGGGAAAGCAATTCATAAACTTGAGAAAGGATTTTGCTCTCGACATCTGTCTCTTCATCAAAGTTAGGTGATAGAAAAGCAAATAGATATAGAGATTAGTTTATTCCTAACACCACCTTTTTCACATTTTATATCATTATATACACTACCTATAGTTTATTGTTTTGTGGTTTGCTTTCGACATACTTTTTACCATGGCAAAGCTGGATTAGGTGGCATCCAAGGCAAAACTGGAATAACTATTTGCTTCTGTCCTCCGAATCACTCTCTTCTTTCTCTGTCCTCCATCTAATGTTGCAAGAGCCAATTAGATTCCCTGTAAGGGGAGATCTAGTATAATGGGGAGGGGCAGTGACATACCGACAAATAGCTGAGTGCCTTTCTCAATGGCACATGGTTAAACTGAATCCCCAATATGTATGAAACGGCTATCTGCAAGCACCACTTATATCTTTTCACTTTAAAAGAACCAATGTTTACTGTTGTACAGATTCAATGTCCCATTAGTTATAAGCATGACATTACATAATAGTGTCCCTGATTGTACACCCTGACTGAAAGTGTGTTACAGTTCACTTGCTAATGGGCCTAATTAGGAAATATGGGGCTTTAGTAGTAACCATTTCAACAAATCCACAACACAATCAACTACTTAAATGTGCATACACATTTAGTGTGCTTATTTCATCTGATCCCTAATTACTGTGCATCTAATAGGATCAGTAGAAAATGTCTACTTGGTGTTAATGCACGATATTGCCACAGCAGAAGCTCTTTACAGTCCATATTATGGAAATGGTGTTTTTGGTGTTGTTTGTTTTCATTTGTTTACTTGGTTTTATAGATAATATGTATGAATCAGTACAGTTATGTTCTAGAAAAAAACAGATATAAGTATGCTAATGCGTAAAATATAGGGATACAATGAAAGTAGTTGACTGAATACAGCGCTACAGAATTTGATGGCGCTATATAAAACAATAAATAATAATAAGAAGCCATCACAATGGATATGACTGTTGTTTGGTGATTGAACAAGAAGCCATCCCTGTAGAAGTGTGTGCGAATGTGGTATTGTGGTAAATTAGTGATGGCTTCCTTTTATGCTTCAGCCCATGTCTTGGAATTGAAAGGGTTACATTGTACTACTGTGTTTTTGGTGTATAGATATCCTTTAGACATGTCTTGTGGACTCAACCTTTTTTATGGAGTGGCATGTACATGTTAAAATGTAACCATTACTCATGCCAATACCCTGCACATCTCATTGAACCACTTAGTAGAAGTTGTTTTATTTCAACATTGCCTTTTCTGCAGTCGCACTATTTAGGGTTTAGTCATGGAGATATATTGCAGACAATTTGTTTTTTTAACATTTATTAAAACCAACTGAGGTTTTGATAGGTCAATGGATAGAGCCCATGATTTTTGAAAACATGATGAAGTATTGCTGAACCTAAGAATTAACATTTTGAATCTAGATGATGCAGTATTTCATGTTTGCGCTGCATTCTTGATGGGGAAAATGCATATCTCACAACAAACAAAATAGTTAAATGGCGGGTATTGTTCCCATGTTCTCATGAGATAAAATGGGTAAATTCAGCAGTGCAAGTATGTTTATGTAAACTATCACAAATACATCGCCACAAAATTAACAATAACTAGTGACTTTGTGTTAGAAGCCATGGCCCTCTTCCTCAATTGGTCTAAGGGGCTCCCTATATATATATATATATATCTATATATCTATATATCTATATATATATATATATAGATATATAGATATATAGATATATATAGGTATATACATATATCCAAATAGTGGCAACTCTTCATAGATCAGATTTTATCTTTTCTATTTATAAAAACAGCACCTTGAATCTACAAGATATGAGCATTTTGTATTAAAGCATTTAGCAAAATACTAGTTATTCTGACACCATGCAAATCTTATACAAAACAAAGCTTATACACCTATAAATAGCATTCAAAGCTAGCAGGTTTAATTGATCTGTTGGAAGGCAAATCTTCTGACTGCACATAAATTGAGCTTCCAGGGTAGAAATGTAGAGCTGCATTCTACTGTGATCTCTCCCAGCAATCACTGTGACCTGTCTCTGTGGGCATTTCCTGAGAATTAAGCATTGCCCTATCTCCATGAACTGCTCATGCTGATCTACTGTTTTAATTATGAGCAAGTGGGTCTCTGCAAGATCTACGCATACAATTTCCCTGCATTATGATACAGTTTGTGATGTATAACATTCAATATAATCATGTACATCTATGTACACGCAAAATGCTTCAAGATCACATAAACATACATGGTAGATATATATATAGAGGGAAAATATTTACTTTTTAAAGCATTTCGCTTTTGCTGTTTGTTGTTGCTGAATTAAAGCAGGCATGATGGTTAAAGTGAAGATGTATTTTCAAATACACATGCTGGGTAAACTTTTCAGATGTACATTTTTAACCAGTGGTAAAGTTTGCTTTTTATGTTTATGCTGGGCATAAATATTTGTGGACTTTTCTCAAAATATCATCCATCTTCCTCTGGTTTTACATCACCCTTACATCATTTGTCACTAATGGGATCCTTACCCTGACTATGACATCATGAAAAGAATGTGCTCTATGTTTCTTGTGCTAAGTTAACGTTAATCTAATGTGGAACTCAGTGGAAAAATAAAAAAAGGCACAAAAAAAGGGACCTTGCTTTCTATATTATCTAAAAAAGTACACAGGCATTTAAGTATGCTTAATATTCATTCAGTCAAGTAGAGTTCTGGGATGCATTACGTTCTGAGCACAAGAAAAGAAATAATGTGCTATTTAAATTATCCCCAAAGTGGATATACAAGTTAGAAAAACTGTAACACAGAATGTAGTCAATTTTTATGCTTTGTTGATTAATGTAAATGATTTCAGACAAAAAGATTCACTTTGATGATAGATAGATGGATAATCAGATACACACCTGTTCAAGAGTATATTAAAGGATAAATAGAAACCTGTAAAGACCATGTAAAGACATGGCCACAAATACACATGCAGAAGCTAGTCATTTCATGTACCCAAAGGAGTTTGGGGGGAAAAGGAATTGCTGCCTTGGTAAGGAAGAATGCAGCCAGCTGCCTCCCCCAACAGTTCAGTCCGTAGTTGCAATGTTAAAAGCTTCTGTTCATTTCCCTCTCGCCCCCTCCTCCACTCCCACATCAGCCTGCGAGTCAGCAGCAGCAGCACCGGGAGACGTAGCTTCTGGTTGCACGGAGGGCAGGCATGACAGGGGAGAAGTGTAAAAGAGCCATTCAACTCCGTTAAAGCTGCGCTGAGCTGGAACAGCCACCTAGTTTTAGCCACCCAAAAGTTGGGTGGGGGGAGATTTCCAACTGCCTAGGAGTTGGAGAAGGTACTTGCCCCCAAAGCATGCTCTCTATGCGTTGAACCTATGTGCATGATGGTTTCTTACAGCTGCCTAGTGAAATGTACTAAGCTATATGATCTCTTGTGTTTGTATTGAGAGTTCTGGCCCCTCCTGCAAACAGATCAGGCATTTGAGCAAGGGAATTCCGCTCTGTGTTCAGCTCCAGGAGAGAGATCAGCTGAAAATCTGATCTTGAAGCATATATGTTACATTTGCTATTTCTGGAGCGTTGAAGCTGGTAAACACAGACCACCATCAGTGGCCATCAGTGGCCATCAGTGACCATGAAATGAATAAAGCCGTAGCCTTGTTAATTAAGAGCTGGGAGGAAATTGGACCTTAATGGATTTCTCGGTGTCACTTTGTGGAGGGTCGTGCAGGTTCGCAGAGCTCCGGTGCCGTCGCCCAGCCTCTGAGTGAACGATCTGGCATCTGTGTTGATTTCCAGGAAGAAGCGGAGAAATCCTTTGCCTTGTGTAAGGAAATCTTGATGTGTCTGTAACCTCGTGTGAGCTGAGTTTGCGCTACAGAGAGAAAGCAGGCTTGTGCCGTTCTCTGCTTTACGCTGGAAGGACCGGGCATGGTGCGTTCTAACAGAAGGGAAGCGCTCTATGTAAGAAGGGGCAAAGTGGAAGCCACTTAACGATCGCTAAAAAGAAAGAGACAAAAAAAAACATATGTAAAGCAGGAAGCTTGTTTTGGGAGAATTCGCTGGCATTTGCGTTACTGCCAAGTGCGGATCACACACTGGTGTCTGAACAGGCAGGAGCTGGGCTGTCTGACTCGCTGCGAGATCGCACAAGAAGCAAAGTGGACATTCGGAGGCACGGTCGGGGCTGCGATCTTTTTAAAGGTTCACTTTAAGACAAACGACACCGAAGCCGATTCCTCTAGTCCTGCACACCAAGTAAATCCATCCTTCCTATGCCTTCTGAGATGGGTCTTGGATGACTTCTGGTGATCTGATCTGACAAGTGCCAGCCCTGTCCTTTGCATGCCCCCAGAGCAACTTGCTCTGCCCTCTCTGTCCACACCGGTGATGCCATGCCCCGCAACCACGGTGGAGGTGACGAGGGAGGTTCCGGGCTCTGGATGAAGAGCAACAGTGGAGGGAGAGGACGAGGTAGGGACCGGTATTACGGCATGAAGGATGTGGAGTCCGGTCGAGGGAACAGGGTGTTGTTGAACTCGAATCGGGGGGACGGCTTGCTCTTGCTGGGGACAGGAGAGACAGCCAGGGCAGGTGGAGGAGCAGGAGGCACCTTGCAGGAGAGTCGCAGGGGGAAGCAGGGAGCTCGCATGAGCCTTCTTGGAAAGCCACTATCTTATAACACCAGTCAGACCTGCAGGAGGAACGTCAAGTACCGGAGGCTCCAAAACTACCTGTATAACGTGCTGGAGAGACCCAGGGGCTGGGCTTTCGTCTATCATGTCTTCGTGTGAGTACATATAATCACTTTTTTTTCCTCTTTCCAAGTCGAGCTCCGACATGTTTAATGCAAAGTGATTACTGCTAAACATTGTTTTCTTAAGCCCTTTAAAATTGGAGGTCATCAGTCATGAGTGCACCCCATACCTATTACATTATGGCTGCTAATTAAAAAGCAGGAACTCCATTACTACCTAAATTAGCCCTGGGATGCTATATTTAGAAACCAGGCATCCATGCTGTCAAATGGATATGTAATCCAGATACGTATAACTTTTCATACATTCATTGGTGGTGGGAACAGTCGATATGCAGTAGGGTATGGTACCTTTTACAGCTTTATGTTGTGTCACATGTTTGTGTTACTGTGTATAACACACACACACCTGTCTACACAGGGCAGTGGAATTGTTTGTTCTAGCCTGTGCAAAAAGGGTTGTGAAAGGGTTACACTTGATGCATGCTGCATTAGTGTTGTTGCAGGCACTACACATTCTGTTGTGTACACTGATGTGTGAGTCAGCCCCATCACTTGTGTAAGGCCTGAAGACAAGTGAAAGGGGTTTCTGAAATAGTAACTGGGCAGTTCCAGAGTCTTAGAAGCCAATGAATAGCAAGACTGTTACTTGTGGGTGAAAGAGATGAACTAGGAAACCACTAACTGTTGCTGATGGTCTGGAAGTGTGTGTGACTCAGAGCGAATGCATATGCTGCCAGTTCTCAGTAAAAAGTGTCTCCAGCTCTTATCTAAATGGAAACCTCCTGTGTTAGCGTCCGCTTCCTTCCTCTTTCAATCATCTGTCGATGCAATATAGATCTATAACGTATATATATATATATATATATATATATATATATTACACACGCTACTGTTCAAACGTCTGGCGCCACTTTGAAATTTCCTTGCTTTTGAAAGAAAGGCAAATTTTGCCTAAAATAACATGAAATGGATAAGAAATACAGTGCAGATATTGTTGTAGCTGGAACTGGCTGATTTTTAATGGAATATCATCATAGACGTACAGAGGCCCTTTATCAGCAGCCATCACTCCTGTGTTCCAATGGCACGTTATGTTGGCTAATCCGGGGTTAAGTTTAAAAGGCAAATTGATCATTAAAAAAACATTTTTGCATTTATGTTAGAAATGTCCTTGTTTTCTGTAAAAACATCTAAGTGACCCCAACCGTTTGAACATTTGTGTATATATATATATATATATATATATATATATATTATAGTCTGTTTTAATGGTTAAATGCCTTTATCACAAATGCTGTCTGCTAAAGCCATTACTACCTACATCTGAGCTTCATTAGTTGATTGAAAAGTACAGTATCTGATTTCCATAAGGAAGTATATTTTTTGAACTGGAACGATGCCATGGCAAATAACTTCCAGTGTCCGTAGTGCTCTCCCTTTCATCCATTCATTTTACGTTACTATACTAAGTTACGAGGATGATGCACACGCGACATACAACTGTTTGCTCAGAAGCTGGAGGTGTAGAAAGCTACGGTGCTAGCAATACATCTGGAATTTTTGTATCTCCATTAAATTCAAGGGATATTAGTAAGACGCAAACATGTCTAGACATGAAATATATTCCTGAAACAGTGGACTGCAAATTTCCCCAGTTTTGCTTGCTAACTTCCATTGACCTGAAAGGAGGCAATCTAATGAAACTGATTAAATGGAGCTCTCTGCAGCAAGAGAATAGATGTATCTGTTTTTCACTAAGCTGGTTTGGATCGCACAACGATAAATCATAAGGCATTTTAATGAAGAAAGCGTGTAGATTTTAGTTTGGGGTTGCAAATAAAAATAATTTGCAATTGATTACATTTGCAGCCACAATATTGAGAATTTCTTTTTAATTTAGACCATCTGAATTGCTTATAAGACGTTACCGATTAGGAGGAAATTGCTCCCATTGGAAGAAAAAAAAAAAGATTAAAAAAACTTGGGATCCTTGCCCAAACCTATAAACCCAATGACATGATACATGTTTCTTTAGCATTAAACCCCCTTGTGGGAAGTGTTTCATTAGTGTAATTCAATTCAAATCAGTCACGAGCCTGCATGTGGCATTGTCATATACCTCCCAAGTGTCCCAGGTTTAGGAATGAAAGTCCTTCTTTTGGACCCAGATTATTTTGACCCACTTGCTACCCTGATGTACATAGTTTATCAAACCCCATTGCTCTCTAGCCCTACAAGTCACGCTTATTTCTGGTATGTAAGCAGTGGAAAGGTTGCTTATAAATGTATTTGTGTCCATATGTATATTCTTCCTAGAAATATATATATATATATGTGTGTGTGTGTGTGTATGTATATATATATATATATATATATATATATATATATATATATATATATATATATATATATATATATATATATAAAGCTAAACAGGTTCAGTAAAGCATCATCCCCTAACCAGATCCCTAAAACAAAAGTATCCCTCCGTGGACATTGCTAATGTTAGGATCTAGGTTGCTGCTTTGCTGAAATTTTAATGCAAAATTCATTTTGTGCATTACAAACCTTGTTCAAACTTTAGAAATACAAGGTCAATGAAATGATGAAATGTTATGTTTGTTTGGACTCTACAATGGCTTTTTGTTTTGGTTCGTTAAAGTTATGTTGCAATTTAAAAGTATACAAAACTCCAACCTACCTTTTTTAATGTGCCTGTACATTTAGCATTGTACTTTTTAATATGCAAGCAGATCAAGCAGATCAAGGGCAAACGCCACTTTTATTTTATACCGTCACAAATAGGCTCTGAATCACGCTCAACAATTCATGTGTTTTCATAGATCTCTTTGGGATTCTTTTCCATGTTCCTGCTCTTAATCCTGAAAGGGGAAACTAAGCAGTATAAGTGATGCTTCTATTTCATAGTCATGTGTTGTTAGAATTGACTTGAGAGGGACAGTAAATCATGTACAGTGTCACAGGTGCTTCCCAGCTGAATATATATATAGAGAGCACAGCGAGTATATTTCTATTTAAGGTCTGCCCATAATGTCTACCAGACCTCATATTTTATTAGTAAATCCAGTATAAAGATTTTTTTTCTGTAGATCAATGTCCTACTACTTTTTCAAAAAAATTTAAACATCACAAAATGCAAACTGGTGTTTTCTCCATTTACTTTGGTAGCGAAAGCAATCGGCGCAGTAAACTTGAGTATTTGTGCCTTTTTCAGAAAATTGGCTTGTCTGCTAGGCAGGATTTCCACAGTGGTGGTGTTAGCATGCATGAAGGCCCGTGAACTTCGGTGAATGTCATCCCCTGGCTGCCACAGGGCTTCTGTGTATTACTGGCATCTCCGACTGCCAGGAATATACAGCCGAGCCGTACATGCAAAAGTCAAACTGCTTGCTTCAGATCTGCAGCCGCAGAACTGACACGTTCAGACCATGGTGACGTCACTGGGAGGACACGCATGGTTAAAACTGCATAAACTGTGACTACAATAAAAAGTTTAAGGGCTTGTGTAAACTGTGAATTTATGGAATGAAGTGTAAGGGGAATGTCAACAATCAGGCAGACTGTGCATAATGAGCAGATGATTGAAAACACATGTTTACGCTGCCCTGAAGACTCAAATGTTTCTAATGATCTCGAGGTTTGCTACTGTTTCCCCCCGCAATACTTGCTTGTCATTTTCTTTACGGACGTTCGGAAATGTCAGTGCACTCAAAGTCCTATCAATTAAAGTGAACTTTATTTTGACGTGTCATTTTTTAATAAATTGCACTGTATGGTAATGTATCCATTTTTTAACCACTTTCATTAAAGAGTAGTTCATATCCAATAAATGAGTTTTTTTGTGCAGTTTTATCCATATACTCGTTCAAACATAATTTTTACTCACAGCCCCAAAGCTTTTCAATTGCTTATCATAAATAATGTGCATTACCCACAAATGGGAATAAGCAGCCCTACAGATTGCTTTATTTATGCTTAGTCATTTGAAAATTGAGTTTGAAGATGTCTTTTTAATAAATTCATTCTTGCAATAAAATTTAATTTTGCAAACTACCGTAATTAAACAATGCTATGCCTGTGGCCTTTTTTCATTATTTGAACGTATAATAGAGGTATAGTTACCTATAATAACAGAAAATAACAGATATTATACATGGTGCGCAGCATTATATGATTTGGTTTATGAATATATTTACAATTTGGTTTTAAATAAAGGGGTGATTTCTAATGATGAATTAGGTGCCAAAACTGAGATAAAACTGGCCAAAACAGTGATTGCGTCAATAGATATGTGATTGTTAGAATTTTCCAGGATAGGATAGTCATTCAAACCAATTAACTTCCAGTACTTTTGTACATTACCCCAGTACATCCACTCATGTACAACCAGTCAGGCCACAATTAAAGGCAATACCAATGTTTTTACAATGCACAATATATCTCAGTATTTTTTTGTTTGTTATCCATTTAAATTTCGTATACGGGAATATATAATATGTAAAGCTGTTAATTTTCCCTGTTTTATTACGCTTGAACAGCGGGTGCATGTCAAGCCTGGTAGGGCTAGTGTGGGCTCTAGCCCTGGACTGGCCCAGGTTGTCAGAAGAGGAGTAGTATGAATCCAAACGAGCTAAAGATACCTCCTTTGATCTTTGTAACTGGTAGGCGAGCCTGGCTCAGATGCAGAAACAAATCAATGATATATAATATCAAGATATTCATCTGTGATTTGGCCAGGAGAATCCAAGCAGCGAGGGTCTTTCTGCAAACAGGTCAAGGGGAGCTGGGGTTCATTACTTAAATAAATAACAGGTTGCCATACCTGTAACTGCTACAATTGGGTATGGTTTGTGTATAAACATCGTTCGTATTTGTAACATCTGTAAATGTGTTTTCCTATAAACACTGAGAATCAGAAAAGTATGTCTACTCACTGTTTTGAAAATATGCTTTAATTATTACTTACAATTTTACATTGCCCAAAACGCGATAGTCATACAATAAACTCTTTGTATTTTAGAGACAGAGACCATTTCACAGATCCTACAGTTTAATGGTACTACATATTCATATAAATACAAATACATAAAAAGAGCTTTCATGCCATTCATTGCAGAGGGGAACAAACCACTGCAAACTGTTGATCTAATTTTGTATCCTATTGCTGCTCTGTGAAGTGAACATGGAGCACTCCAAACCTGAATCTGCAATGTTGCCAAGGCAATGCTTCAGCAACCTTTCCATTATAAACTATGTGTTTTTAACCCCGATGTATACCTCTTGCAAGTCGGTTAGCAACAGGTTCTGCAAAGGTCAGTATATCATGCCAGGCTTGGTTTTATGCCAAATAGGCTCTCGGCAAATGTCTGCCCGATGCTCGCATATGTAACAGGTTGCCAGCTCGACTATGCTATCTAAAATTGTTTTTATTAGAGAAGGTTAGGAATGGAAGCAGTTAGCTTTGCAACTTGGCCCTCCACATGATGGCATACGTTTATCTGGTTGTATACAAACAGTAAGGACATACATAATACAGAAAGCATGTACTGAAAAACATGCATATTGAGTCGCATGCAAACATGCTTATTCAGTTTCATTTTGTAATTAAGAAGTGTGTCGTTGCATGTTAACATTTTTCTATTGTGGTATTTGAATAAGCTTAACTTATACTGTATTCAGTTGACAGGGCGAGCATGGCAGTAGACCATAGATCTAGGTAAATGACTTCACCTGTGCAAATCAGTGATGTATACACCGCTAGCAAATTTACACAGCACAACCGGGTTAAAGAGGATCAGTCAGCCTTAAAATAATTCTGCAGTAAACAGGGCACATGGTATAATATATATACTGCAATAACAATTTATACTGGTTCAGCAGTTTTTAAGGTATTTTTCTAAAACACATTTACACTTGTCTACCCTGGAGCTCTTTCTGCTCCACTGTTAAGAAGTCTTTCCATCCAATGGAGATTGCAAAAGAAAATAAGCCAAATGTTGAGGGGACGTGCTGGAACATTTGAGATAATGATGCTGCTCACAGCTCCGCAGCTGGTGCTCTATCGAGAGAGAAAGCTCTCTTTAGTGAGCCCTGGATTTAAAGTTCTACAGTGGCACATTCTGGTTTACTTGGATCAGCGAACAGCATCCAATGGGAAGATTACCAGCTGTTGGTGAGATACAGCTCCTTCATTTCTCAGCTGCATTTAATCCAGGAAAACACAGGTTTACAAGTTGCACTACCTGTGGCTACGCGAGCATTTGTACCACAATGATAATACTCATACCATTGGGACTCTAAAGAGGATGAGGTCTTCCTTTCTTCCTCCATAACACAGCAGGGAGGGAATGGGGCCAGGTACAAAGATTGATCATGAAACTAGCTGAAAAATATATAACATAACATGTTTGAGGTGTGCTAGTTTGAAATATTGGATTATCCTCCAGGACTGATGTGGATTCTTCCTTGTGATAAGCACAAACATTAGGCTTAGTATATAGTGAATCTAATTGGGCAGTGGAGAGTTAAGTTTTTAAATTATTATTAACAGTTCCGCATTAGCCTAGCATGAATTATATTGTTGTCACATTCGTGTTCTGAATGACCTCCTAATGGCAAGAGACAAGGGTGATTATTCAATACTAATTCTTCTAAATCTGTCAGCAGCGTTTGACACCATTGATCATAAGATTCTTATTGAGCGGCTGCAAGACCTATGCGGGATGGGAGGCACAGTTCTAACATGGTTTAAATCCGTCCTCATAAACAAGTCACTGAGGGTATCATCAGGAATGTGTTCCTCAGCTCCCACACCACTAACGTGTGGAGTACCACAAGGATCCATTCTATCTCCCACTATATTTGCCATATATATGCTGCCACTGGGGGACATCATCAGACAACATGGATTAAGATACCCCTGCTATGCAGATGACACGCAGCTCTACCTTTCCTTTACACCAGGAACTAAGGATCCAACATCTCTTTTCAACAGATGCTTAGCTGATCTCTTAGAATGGATGCAAGCTAGCTGGTTAAAGGTAAATCCTGATAAAACAGAAGTCCTGTTGATCAGAGGACAAAGGATAACTGATACTAACCAAACTGGCATAGAATTTGGGGGTTCAGAGCTACTCAGGTCAAGTGAAGTACTCCTTGACAGTGGTTTGTCACTTAAACGTCAAATCTCTGCTACAACAAAATCTGCCTTCTTCCACCTGAGGAATATAGCCAAAATAAAGCACCTAATCCCACTTTAGGATACTGCCACCCCAATGCACTGTATGTAGGCCTCCCAGAAAAAGAACTTCACAAAGTGCAGTTGGCTCAGAACGCAGCAGCCAGACTATTAACAAATCAACCCCGCTCATGCCATATTACACCTATTTTATAGTCTCTCCACTGGCTTCCTATCAAATGGAGAATTCACTTTAAGATTGGTGTGTTGTCATTTAAAGCCCTAAAGGACCAGGGGCCCTGTTACCTGAAAGAGCTATTAACACCCTACATCCCTGCTCACCCACTTCGATCCACACATATGCCTCTTCTCTCAAAACCCAAAGTGCACACAAAATCAGTGCGCATTCTATCATGCTGCTCCCACATTCTGGAACTCTCTACCACTGTCAATCAGAGAGGCCTCATCTTTAGACACTTTTTCTCCCAATCCTTCAGATAATTCAATCTTTTTTCTTTGTATGCATATACCTGTAAAGTGCTTTGAGTCCCATCGGGAGAAAAGCTCTATATAAATACTTGTTGTTGTTATACTGTATATGATTATGGCAGAGTTAGCCTAGTTGTGCAAATAATGCACAAATTTAGCATTATATAATCCGCCAGTGTCTGGCTATATAGTATATTTAAAAGGATCCAAAATAATTTACACAACCTTTAATATGAATTATGACCAGTCCAAAGGCTTCACTACATTTCTGAGAGTGATGAATAGCTACAGTAGTTTTGTTTCTCTAGACAGGCACTGTTTTATTACATGCAGCTAGATCAAATATGAGATTAAAGGCAGCCTGTCATTAAATATGCTGTAATCTATCATACCTTTACCATCTAACATGTAAGAGCAAATCTCTGAGTGATGCAAATAACCAGTGTCATTTATTTGCAAAACAGAAAGAAGAAGGTAAAGACAGGCCAGGTTCTTTAAGTCCTTCATAATTCATAGTTAAACCCATGAGATGGCTCTCCACTAGATAAATGAGCCATGGAGAAGCTCCACAGAATGTGGAGGACTCATTTGGACTTCATGTACTCATGAACTCCCTGTTCCAATTTTTACATTTTGTCAGTTTGTATAAAATTCCAGGCTTTCCATCGCTATATTCTTGAGAAAAGAAAGTCTTTCCTATTCTCTTCTTTATATTTTTAATTATTGTTATCTTCATGCCTTTGTCAATAAATCTTTCTAATGCTTTACTGTGCTGTTGCGTTGTAGAACAATGGCAGAGGATGGTATGATTAATGAGTTCTGTAACAAAGACAAGAGGACATTAAAAATCAATGATTAAATTTAATTTGTTATATGTGCTTTCAGACGTTGTAGTTTTTAATCTTTTAATGTTATTACCAATAAAAAGGCCATTTCGCTTGAAGGCTTTATTTTTTACATTTCATTCTGACTTTGCATTAAGTAATGTATAAAACTATTGCTTTACACATTTTCCCCAATGCCTTTCCTGATACCTACCTTGAAACTGGCGATTGCGAATAAAACTGGCTTTCTGTGCTTCTGTGCATCACTTCACCAAACCCGACTTTGCTTGTGGCCCCACAAACTCTTCAGAAGTGCCATTTTCTTAGAACCGTTCACTACTTTGTTCCAGTCTATGCTTAACAGAAGGGTTCTGTTAAATGAAATAACCAAGCCTACAGGCCTAGAGAAATGTACATTATGAATTTCATTTCATTTTTAAGTTACAAATACAACTCTTTACATCAAAAGACAATTCTTCTACCTTTTTTGTGATTCTATGGTACCATTGGTACTGCTACAAATACCTAACCTTGTCTAGTATCTATGGCTGTCTAGGCAAATGACTAACCATGAAGAGTGATTACTCGTCCTAGAATGTCAGGCCTGAGGTGTTGGAAGTGGTCTTAATCCCTTGCAAAACTTAATGCAGGTACTCTAGTTAAATGGATAATTACAAATGGCTCATAGGCAGGTTATAGTAATTTTGTTTAAAAAAAAAGTGAGAAAATGGGCATATATCTGTCCATTGTTTTAAAGTACCAAAATATAATTATCTCACATGTAAATAATATCTTCTAAAATCTCATGCAAGGGGCTAGGATGGCTTCAGCCTGTCAACCTTGCCCTAGATGGTAACCTTGCACAAGGTCAAACCAATCTTGGATGGCATTAATAATAATACAGAACTGGCCGCCTGAGCCAACGTTTAAGCACTTCTACCTCCTCATTGTCATTGGATAACACCCATAACAAACCACAGTAGGGCCTTGGTCTTGAGGGCAGGTCTGGTTTATTCATGGGATTTAGCTTGGCATTACTTAAGCTTTTGGGGGCATTAGTTTTAGGACACATCTAAATGTAGCACTGAAGTGATATAGGCATTACATACTGTAGCTATGTGATAGTGATTCAAATACATTTCTCTTAATAGCAATTATGAAATACATTCCTTCTTTATTGATACATGATGATACAGTTAAGTGCACCAGTCCATGATACCCGATAAATAATACTAATAGAACCAGTTTTAACAATGTGTGATCAAAACTAGACCTTCCGCTCTGATGTCAGTGCCAAATTAATTGGAAGGCATTTTCCTCAAAAAAACATGTTTTCTGATCAGAGTACATTTGAAAACAGGACATTCTTTGTAAACCAGGACAGATGTCCCTCTACACATAAGACAGTCTAAAATCTGACTGAAAGCAAATACGTGTATATATGTATATATATATTTTTTTTAAGTATATTTGGAATTCACTTTACTACCACTGACTTGAGATATCTAATGGAATGTTACATATTAATTAGTGTTGGGTTAATGTGCAACACCTACACACAGATTTATAGTGAGATAAACATCAAGAAGTGAGAATGGATTTAAAAAAAACTTCAATACCATTGAGAGAGCAGGATGGTAAACAAAGATGATCGCCAACTGCGTTTAACTAATTGTCTATATAGAAAGAGTGCCAGTTTTAAATTGCAAATAGCATATTTGGCACATGGAAATGCCAAGATAGCTGAGAAAAGCAGCTTACTTTATTAATGTAGTTTCCTGAAATGTGGAGGGTTGGTGTATATCCTGATATGCTTTTCTCACTGAAATACAAGCAATAGCCAAAAGTATAGAAATTGTAACATTGTATCCAGTTATGTGTTTGCCAATGTGTTAAGAACCAGTCACCTTTTTTAGACTTTTTAGACAAATCAATACTTAAAGATTGTTAGAAAAAAAAATGATCACACTGTATTATATATATTTATTGGATCTAATGCAATATATATATATATATATATATATATATATATATATACACATCTAATGTTGTTGAGATAAATAATGGATTATATCAATGTTTTCCAGACTGTTCCATCCAAGGATAGGCATTGACATGGTTCATGGCAGACATTTTCACAGTAACTGGACTTAGCAATATCATTACCGTATTTGCTCGATTATAAGACGACCTTGATTATAAGATGACCCCCCAAAATCTGAATATTAATTTATGAAAAAAAAGCCTTAATATAAGACGACTTTTTTTTTTAATAAAAGCTATGATTGAGAAAAATATTTTGTTTTTATTTCCATTTTTTTTTCAACTTGCCCCCAACCCCAGTTATTCATATCTGCCCTCCCTCCTCCTCCAAACTTACCGGAGCTTCTGAGTCCCTGGTGCGTTGTCCGGGCAGCGTGTAGAGTTCTACGCGATTCGCGTAGACAACTTCCGCTGCAGCCGGGAGGAGGTGCGTTTAGCAGCGGGGGTTGTCTGCGTCCATCGCGCAGACCTTCCCCGGCTGTCAGAGATCACGGGGAACGCCCATTACTCTTCTTTCTTTTTATCCCTTCATTTTCTCCCTCTGTTTTCTCATTCTATTTATCCATCTTTTACTTATATGTCTTCGCTCCTCTTCTTTGTCTTTATTGATTCCTTTTCTCCCCACTTCTCTTCTCTCTCTTAACCCCCTCTTTCTCTTAATATCTTCTTTCTATATCTACCCTTTCTCTTTTATATCTCTCTCACCAGGATATGGCATCATATGACAAAAATAGCACACCTCGCATTGTCTTTTTTTTTGGGATGGTTAGAGGGAGATCCATGATCTCCCCAACAGACCCTGTTCCTACAGCGGCAGGCATTCCACTCCACCTTTGGAGAGAGCTGTCAAGGTGGTGGCAGACACCAGTGTGCGTGTACGGACAATTTGCCAATCCCTGCTCCTATCCTAATTCTTCAGAGAAGCTCTATGGTTTTTTTAGAAGTGAAAATTCATTAAGAATAGTTACATTTTAAAATGGGAGTCAATGTTATTATTTTATTCATATACCTTTTCAGCTGTTGAAATCTAGATTATTGTAGCATTCTTGGGGTATTCCATGTATCATCCTGTAATCTTGTATGGCAAAGCTGTATGCAAGTCACCAAAGGTATCTGGAAATATAAGCCAAAAATGAATCATTTTAGATTGTTTATAATTATCATCGATAAAGTATGTTCTAAATCTATTTGCCTTTTGTTAAATAAACGCTAAGGGGCTTTTCTGCTTTTAAATGTATACTTACAATGAATTGGTTTTTTTTTCCCAACTGTAGCGGATTTGCAAAACACACGTCTGTTGGAATAGGCTTTACTGCAACTGTGAAGCTAATTTGCCATGTAGTGTGTAGGTTTGAAATTGCCACTTTTTACATTTAATGGAATAAAACATGCAGCAGAAAGGTGTCACGCTGCCTTTGTAAATGGAAATTTACATAAATCCTTCCATCCTTACATTATGTCTTTTATTTAAATGTTCTTGGGTAGTTGCCACGCAACGCCCCAAAGTCAGGGTTTGGATTTTTTATATTTTTCCCTTCTTATCTTCTCACCATGTATGAGCCACATTCTGAATGCTAGACAATCTTGTTTCCACTGTAAGTAACAGCGGGCATAAGCGTGAGTGCCTGAGGTAATGAGTATGACATAGCAAGACATAAAGTGCAGGCTGAAAGATTTTTACCCGTGTATATTTTGCTATGGAAAAAAATGTAGGATGCCATGAGATGTAACTGTGAAATTACATGGACCTCTCCGCAGGTCAGGTGTCACTGCGGCCAAGTCTGAGAGGTCTTCTTATCTTCACCCTGAAAGAAATACATTGAGCTACTTGATGATTATTTCTTGTATTTGATTTGAGCAGTGTTTAATGAGTCAATATCTTGAAAATTGTGTCAAGAGGTGTACCAACGTTGGAAAATGCAAGAGAGCTGAAAACATTTTTGGGCCAGGCCCAATGAGCTGCTGTTTCGAGAAAATCTGGGTATGCCCTGCCTAACAAATAGATTATAGGGGAAAATTTATTTTGTCATTTCACTACTAGAACTGATTTATTGCTCGTCTAAATTGCATTTTAAGTACCAAACATGGTTGTTAATGGGGTAAAAAATGCATGTGTGCCATTATAGGAGTTTATACTAAATGTAGATATGTTAGAATTCAATATATTTTCCAAAAACATGAGCTGTTGTATATCATACTGTGTTTTATTATCACATTGACAAGATTCAACAGCTCAATAATTCTTAAAGTTAAACCCAAAGGGTCTTTGACACTAAAAGGTTAAAAGTAAATCTGCTTTGCAAAACATTATATCTGGCACTGAAGCTTCTCTCAGCATTTCATATAAGAATCTCTTTGATATATAGCAGTAGATCAATGTTAATAGAATTGATTTATTTATTTACAGTCAGCCTAGGCAGAACAAGGGGGGGGGGGCTGGGCCTGAAGCCCAAACTATGGAGAATTCCAGGCAGAGGTTGACAAAGCTTCAGTATTGGCCAGTGGACCTTAAGTCCTCTTATCGGAGCTTTGTAAGACCTTACCTTTCCAAGTCTTTTAGATTAGCAAGCGTAATACATTTAAATGCATTTATTATCTGTTAATAAGTTAATTGGAGACTATTTTCTTAAGACGATAAATTGATTCTGTGGTCAGCAAGCAAATAAAAATAAATCTACATTCTAGAGTAAAACCTTAAAAATTAAAGTGATTCCTTGTGGAATTATTAATAATAATACCATTTAAATTACATTTATAAAAAATTGTTCAGGCTATAAAATCAGCCCTGTCTAACTTTTTTCTACTTATTATCACCTTTTCCTGGAACCCGGGCTGGATATTCTATAATGTGGATCACATGCACTATTACATATGCACACATCACTTCTTCATTTGTTTATGCAGTTATGGTAAACATTATGGGCACTCTTAAATATGTTGTACGTCATGTACAATATCTACTAAAAAACTGCTTTGGTTTTATACACACATATACACTATAAGGACAAAAGTATTGGGACACCCGATCATTACACCAACAGGGACTTTAATGATATTGCATTCTAAATGCATTGACATTAATATGTAGTTGGTCCCCCGTTTTGCAGGTATAACATCTTCCACTTTTCTGGGAACGTTTTCCATAAGATTTTAAAATGTTTCTGTAGGATTTTATGCCCGTTCATCCAGTAGAGCATTTGCGTGGTCAGCCACTGATGTTGGGCGAGAAGGCCTGGCTCACAATCTGTTCCAGTTCATGCAAAATATGTTTGATGGCTCTGTGCGGGCCAGTCAAGCTCTTCCACACCAAGCAAGGTCCATAAAGACATGGTTAGATGAGTTTGGTGTGGAAGAACTTGATTGGCCCACACAGAGCCTGGACCTCTTTAAAGGTTAATGTGAACTGTGAAAAGACACAGCTTAACACTGACCATTAAATATGGTGGAGAATCTGTAATGTTGTTGGGCTGCTTTGCTTTCCTTAGTATTGGAGGCCCGCTATAACTGAAAAATCCCAATATCTTACCCTATTGTACTTGATTGTACTTGCTTTGTAATATAACAATTTCTGCACATTGATAATTATACCAAAAAAAAACACAATAAAGGATACAGATGTGTGCAATTTTGGTTCCAGTCCTTTATCCCTATTGTTTATTTGTATTGTTTGACATATATTATTGAAATGCTAATATTTCACATTATTGGGTTGCATTGAAGAACGCATTTCAGATGCTATAATGTCATGTTTCTTGCGGCTTTGTTCCACATTTAAATGCCTTCTTGTGAATTCTATTCATACAGATTCATAAATGGTGAGGTTTTTTTTTAACTTTAGTTTTCATTATGTGTGATACCCTCTTGAAGAGTGATATTTTTAAAAACAAAAGCAAAATGAGATTAAGCTTATGTTTCCATTTTCCACTGCACACAAGAACACACCCACATGCATTTTATTTAAAGTATGAACAGTATGCGACCTTCTTCAGAATTACTATACTGGAAAACTGGAAAGTACAATATAAACAATGGGAGGTAAATACAGAAATCCTTGATAACATGATTTCAATTTGGTTCTTTAACTAAACCTATTATATAGCACTTGTTATCATTGTAAATCTGATACTAAGTGCTGACTCTTATCTTCTGATGCCTGACAAGATAAGTTGTTTTTTTAATGCTTTACTTGGGTCAATTGATATCATTTCAGTATTTTCTAAATCTGATCTCTGCATTATTGCTGGCCATGTTTTTAAAGGAGTGAACACAAAGGCTGAACTCCTGACAAGTGTCCACCCAACATGACAGAGGTGGTGGTGCTGGTGATGGTTTGGTGTCTTAGGCATCCTCACCAATAATAATGCATGTTTATGTTTTGTTAGAACTGTCATCCTTCAACCTATGACTGGGGTCCATTGTTCTTCTCCTTTTGGTCCAATTTTCATACCACTGGCTGCTTAAAGTGGTTCCCTTTGAAATCATACATATGGAGGGACTAGTTACAGACCAGAACCTCTGTATAAATACACACCCTGTATTCTAGAGCTGAGGGTTAGGGGCAAATACATGGTGGGGATTCTGCAGACTCAATGCATTTGCTATGGTCAAAAGCAATTACTTAAAGGGACCATTAAGCTGTCATATGCAGGGTTAACTTTACTGTTCCAATGTGTGTGCAAGCATACGGATGTGCGAATACCTGTGGTGCAGCCTCACTGTCCCAGGATTTAGCTGATGTTAACAAAAGAAGAGTTTTTAGGTGAAACGAGGCTCAGTTCACTGAAAGGGGGAAACTTGCCTTTTTTAAATTAGTGCTAAATTTAGACTTTTTGGGCACCATAAACAAAATGTTTCCCGGGGAATCAACATAACATGAAATAAATTATTTAAAATCTATTGAACACAACATATTGACTCACATTTGTGAAAATTAGCCTTGGTCTAGCACTTCCATTTCAGTGTCAGGGGAGTGGAGGGGAGGGCAAGCAGTGGCTTATGATGCCTCTGTCACTTATCATTTCCGTTGCTTCCATTGGCACTTTAAGATGTTAGAACTTTGTACATTGACACCAATTTGGCACTGAGATGGTTAAAGAGCTCTTCTGGTAATATGCAAATTCGGTTAAACAGGTTGGGTAACAGGGTGAGGGATGCTGACAGCCCTTTGCATATACATTATGCATGTTTTTTGTAAATTTTGTTAGTTCACTCTGGAATAAGTTCCTGGATATGCAAATATGTTTTATTTTCTTTCCTTTGTGAAAAGCGCAGTTTCTATCAGCGAGCCGCCACATTTTGTGTGTAATATCGCACACCTATTAATGGAATCTATAAACAGATGACTTTGGTCTTTGTGACTGTGAGGTTCTACTTTACTGTTTTAGTTAAACATCTTGTAAATTTATTGAGCCTTTTTTACGGTAGAAAGAGGTTTTCGTTAGCAGATTTATTTAAACTGGTGCTTTTCTCATTTTATGAAATAACCTTAACAATAAATGGTCAAATTCCAGTTTGTCATGATATTTTAATTATTTGTTTTAAAAGTTACATAATGATAGTGAAATAATTTATAGTTGGGGTTTTTAGTATTTGTTTCCGAATATTTCTAACTTATGTCCCCTTAGAACCCATCCAGCACCAGGGCTATTTTGCATTACAGGGCTTTCCTGCTTTTTCTATGTCGCTCTTCAACCATAACTTCTCTTTTCCCAACTGGTATAACCGTACACGCAATATATATATATATATATATATGTATATGTACACACACTATATGGTCAAAAGGAACTTTTTATGACATCACATTCTAAATGCATAGACATTAATATGTAGTTGGTCCCCCTTTTGGAGCTATAACAGCTTCAACTCTTCTGGGAAGGTTTTCTGCATGATTTTGGAGTGTTTCTGTGGGATTTTTTCCCCATTCATTCAGTGGAGCATTTGTGAGGTCAGACACTGATGTTGGACGAGAAGGCCTGGCTCGCAATCTCTGTTCTAGTTCATACCAAAGGTGTTCAAAGGGATTGAGGTCAGGGCTCTGTGAAGGCCAGTCAAGTTCTTCCACACCAAACTCATCCTACCATGTCTTTATGGACCTTGCTTTGCCCACTGGTGTATATATAAATATATATATAAATATATATATATATATATATATATATATATATATATATATATATATATATACACACACACAAAGACTGATGCAGACTTTTCAGACATACAGCGACTATTAAAATAAATGCCTGCAAGTTTTATCATGAGGGATAGTAATTGATTATGCTAACATAATGCATGTTTTTATTTATTCTTTGTTTATAAAGGTAATTATTTTGTGCATAATCCATTGGTTGTGTGGTAAGTATGCGCTACTGTGCCCTGTAAATGTTTCAGAAATGAGTAAGATAATGTTAATGAGACAGTTTACTTCATGGGCTTTGACAGTCCAATGTGAAACTAAAAGGGAATTGTCACATTCCAATAAAACTCTTGTCTATAATGCTAATGAAGCAGAAACAGGTAATAGTGACAGTCCATAATTTCAGAGAAGACATGTCTTGCACTAACTTCACTGTGATTATGCCGCTGCTTTTTATGCAATTATCCTACCTAAAAGAAATGAAAGCATCTCCTTTTGAAAATGACGGAAATACCATGCTTTGGGGAGTGATGTTATAACTAAAAACAATGGGGATCTGTAGCAACCAATCAGTGATAAGGAGGTGCACCCATTGTAAAGGAGCAATTTCTGAGCATGTACAGTGCGGTCTCATGAGATACCCTCCTTGACTGCCTATGTTCAAGCTGACTGGTGGTTAGAATATCACATGTCAGAAGATGTGTTCAACCGAACATGTCTGCTGCATGGTGAGAAGCTAAGTAATAGAGCATTAGTGCATGTAACATGGATCCATTATCATATTAAATTATCTAGAAATCTCGACAATCTCTACACATTATAGTTATTATTATAATAGAACTAATCTTGTCCTGATCCCTATACAGTAATACTTATAACAACAAATGTTACACCTTTAACGCTATGATCGGCAGTAGCGTGATGTGAATTGTGGGCACGTCTAAGTAGCTCCATTAATAGATAATTACTAGTAAATGTGGCATGGAAAGTCCTTTTAATGCTGAGCCTATAACACCTTGCACTGTTTTCCCTTTATCCCCACTTAATCAACCTTTAGTGAATCTAATCCACTGTGTGTTCACAGATCTGAACTGGGAGGGTTCAATACATACATGTTCATGTCTCCTAAAGGCCTGGTAAGCGAGCAGTGTAGTGTTTTGTAATCATTTTCACTCTTCTGGTTATCAGTTGGTTGAAGAGTGAGAAACTCCTTGTATAGGGAGTTTCACTACTTTAAGTCGATATGTGGTGAAAATGTACCGCTAAATCTGGCAACCAACAACGAAAAATATACAACAAAATAACAGCTGTAGGTTCTATTGGTCTTTTCTATATCTAAATGCTGAAAATATCAAGTAAGAAGATATAACACACACATACACTACTGTTCAAAAGTTTGAGGTCACATAGCTGTTCTAACAAAATTGCAAAATGATTTTCTAATGATCAATTAGGCTTTTAAACTTAAACTTGGATTAGCTAACACAACATACTATTGGAACACATAAGCGATGGTGGCTAATAAAGGGCCTCTGGACGCCTATGAAGATATTCCATTAAAAATCAGCTGTTTCCAGCAACAATTGTCATTTACAACATTAACAACGTCTACACTGTATTTCTGATCATTTGGTGTTATTTTAATGGACAACATTTGCTTTTCTTTTAATAACAAGGACATTTCCAAGTGACACATTTGAACGGTAGTGTATATTTTGTTCAGTCCAGTAGTGACATTAGTACTACAATGCAATAATTTCCGCTAAAGATTAGTAAAGTAAACATCACCCAAAATTACCATGAACAAAAGAGGACATTTTCCCTCTTATATTAAGAAAACAAATGCTAGTATTCACCGTTCAAGAAAAAAAAATGTTTTATTAAAGCCGTGTTAATGCCGGAGATTTTAGCACCTGAATGACATTTCATTTCCATAGGTCAACTTTGGCCTTGGTCCTGTGCCAGCCTGTTAAAACTTATGAATGTGATTTTATACAATAATTTACTGACTAGAACAATATTTCCCCAGAGGTAAAACGTATCCAGTCCTTACCATACTTGTAACACACTTGCTTCACTGTATACATGCAGTAAAATGAATTCCTTAGCATTTTACAGGTGTTATCTCTAAATTGTTAGTATAAACTTTTTCATATAGATCTGAGGGGGCGAGTATATTGTGGTTCATAGCTAAGCAGATATTATTGTAACAAAGGTGAATGTGTCTTAAATATGGTTGCTTAAGCACAATGTTTCCTCTACAATTTTTTACCGAGACGTATATAGAATATTTTGTTTTATGTGGTATGTTATTCACAGGTGGGGTCTGGATGCTGCAAAGCCACAAGGCCTCATAACAATGCATGAATGATTTTTGTATACTAACATTTTTTTTCCACGTGATTATGTATCATATACACTCACAACCCAATTTATGTGTTGATGGCGAGTTGGTGGGTAACTTTTGGCCCATGTGGCAAGCCCAGCCAAGTTGCCTGGTCACATTGGGCAATTTATCAATAGGTGAATACATTGCAGATTATTTTACCTAAACTGGACATGTACATTTCTAATAATAAAAATTTAATATGAAAAATAAATACTATGCTAGTTTTGGAGTCAAGATGCACTGTATTTTTATAATTTGGAGAGTTGTTTTCTCACCTCTATTATATACTTTGAATTCTAGGTGCATATTCGCTCACTGCATCTCCCCCTCCTATTCATACATTTCTGTTTATAAAATGAGGACGGTGTTTGCCTTAGGAACGCTAGGGTGCCTACTGTAGCAGCAATAATTTAGCTATTATTCTGGACTACAAGTAGAAAGATTAGCAATATTTTTCTACAATTTTCAAGTCACATTGACTTGATGTTCAAAATAATAGCTTGTAACAGGATTAAATATGCCTGTAACAATTTACGTAAAAAGTCTTGATACCGTGTCAAAAGTACATAAAAATGAAATATTCCTTTATGTGTGATTAATGGTTGGTATTTTGAGTATGTCTGAAATATGATGTAGCCTGGCCTTGGTTTACAACTATACAAAATAAAAGCTTTGTTACTGTGCTATAGCCATTGATGTT
Source organism: Spea bombifrons (assembly GCF_027358695.1). NCBI lineage: Eukaryota > Metazoa > Chordata > Amphibia > Anura > Pelobatidae > Spea > Spea bombifrons. The sequence goes on along the minus strand of NC_071089.1, from coordinate 73,674,001 downwards.
CGGAGAACACAGCTTGCCAGGGAAACACCTGTTATTGACTCGGGTTCAGTTGCTTCTGCTTAATCAAGTGCACTTTGTCTTCTAGAAACTCCAGCGTATAACAGACTGAAGCAGATGTAAACTTCCGCTAACGTGTATGGCAATGATGCCTTCAGCATTTATTAGTGATCTCATAGCGGATAGTGCATGTGTTTTCCAGTATAGGTTCCCATACATTTACCTTTTTTAAGCAGCGTTGCTTATATCAATTTTTGGCTCTAATATAGCATATGAGTCAGCTGCAGTTTTCAAAAAGAGGACCATGAAAAGTATGGCAATGTCCCTTTAATTAAGTATTTGGCTCTCTAGGCTTTTAGGCGTGTGACAATCTGGAAGCCGGGGTTTATGAAACACATGTGCCTGGTAAACATAAACTGGCCATTAAAACAAGGGTATGCAGAAACCCTCTCATAAAATATGAAATACCCTGAAGGAAACTTCTTTATTTTTTATGTGAGATATTGACAATATAAGTGTGAGGATTAAATCACAGTTACAATATCTGCCAGGCACCTATGCTTTTGGTATCAGGGGAAAGTGGTCAAACAAATGTTGTTTGCTAAGAAGGTGTTACTTTATATAATATGATATGTTTTATTTATCCAGCAACGGTAATGGCCCCATATTACTTTAAACAACAAAGGTAACTGCCACAAATAAAGTTTTCTATTAGTATAGAAACTATTGAAACATATTGATATTTTTTTTCTCTCATTGAAAAATTGTGTTAGAGACGTTAATTTGTGTTAAAACACATAGATGTTGACTTAACCAGCTGCGGTGGATATCATTTCATTTGTAATAGTTGTTTCTGACTGTCATGTTCTGTGCCTGTCAAAGGCAGTTATATTATTGTAGCCTGTAACAGAGTTATATTTAGATGATAGCTCTATGGTTATTGAATCTGTGAATGGAATATGATCTGTTATCCAGAGCCAGCCATCAGATGTCTTCACTTTAGTTTCTAGCCCTCAGAAGTTTTCTTCATTCTAGTTTAATCAAGTTCAACTCAGAGTGGAAGTGAGGTTTAATCTGAGATTTTTTTTAGGTGTGTTAATATTCAGGCATCTCCACAAAAAGAACCGATGATAATATTTTTAAATGTCACATGATACATGTTAAACACGTAATTATATGTAACCGCAAGCAGCTCTGTATATACGAAGCAACTCTCTGATTCTCCTAATCAGGACTGGATGAGCAATGAGAATTGGCCCCGGCAGACGGCTGATAAATGATGTACGTGCAGCGGCCTGCTGGATACATGTGTCCTCACACTACACTCTTTAAATGTGGGGCCATGTGAATCCATCTGGTGGGCGCACACTATAGGATGGGATTTGTCGCATGAGCGGCAATGAAAGTACATTGGAGGCATCACCTGGCACAGGCCCACAGAGCATTTGCCCGAAGGTCAGCCCAGGCCCGCTCCTAATAAGTGCTTACGTTTCTTCCTGTATTGATATGTGAAGTATGCAGTTTAACTTGCGCTATCGTGTTTGATACATGGCAGAGGCACATAACTTCAATCGCCAAGCATCAAGTTTCAAGGATATCCCTGCCAAGATTGTTTGTCAATCACAGGCCCATTTGTTTTCATTGACATTCTTGTGCTTGGATAATCTTAAAATATGGTTCCAAAAATGTTTCAAAAAAAGGGTTATTAAAATCTATGTAGTCGAAAGCCATTAGGGCATCAGGTCCATGGAGGCGGGAGTCTTTCGCCGCAAAACTGGGGGGGGCAGATTGCCCTCTTGTGCGATCAGGTCCCTTGGTGTGCGTAAGCTTAATGGGCTAGTTACATGGGAGACATCTGATCTCCCCAACCAGCCCATTTACACTCTGGAGGCCCGTGTAGCATAGGCCAACATAGGCCTCCTGACAAATATATGTCAGATTAGGACCCACCTAACTTGTTATTACTGTATGTACAAATTGTTTTTTGATGTGCTTTTTGTTGTATTTTGTTTACCCATTGTAAAGTGTTTCAAAATTGATGGTGCTCTAGAAATATCTCTAATAATATATCGTAACCATACATTTACATTATTGTATTTTAATTATTTCTTTTAGAAGCAGTTGGGAAACTGTTTCTAATGATACATATATACATATAGCAGTAAGTGCTGTAATCAGCGTTTGGTTTTAGTTTTGAATAGATGGGGTTAGTGTTTGACTAGAATTTATCACAGTGGAAAAAAATACACAGTAGTAGCCAATCTTAACCGGCCTTTATTCAGATAAGTAATCTCATTATGAAAAAAATCTACTCATTGTGAAAAATCTGCAAATGCCATTGACAAGCATGTGGTCTTTGCATAATTAGCAAGGAAATGTTACACACACAGGAAAATTGAAAAGATGGAGCAGGGCTACATCTGAGGCTTAAAATGCCAAAAATAAAATGAGCTGATTTTTTTTTTAAATACTGCAAATGTGCCGCTATTTCCAAGCTTCTGCAGATCACAGACTACAAACAGTTAAGACTTCAGTTTGCCATAAAGCAAGTAAGAATTGTAATGCAATGCACTTAAGAAGAATTGCATATTTGCCAACTTTACAATCTTACCAAGTACATGCACAAGGAGTGTTGAACAATTAAAGCCAGAAACATCCATTTAAAGTTATAAAAATATCACTACTACAATCAAACTGAATGTAGATTGGTCTTGCGTGAAAAGGATATGGTGCCTACATAATTAATAGATACATTTATATATATAAGGTAAATGTAAGGTAAATATCTTTAGTGAAGCGCTCTTTTGTTGAGATGTCTCTCAATAATTTCAGCCCTGGTGGAACATGTACTTCCAGCACACAGGGAAAAGAGCATTGGGTCAAAAGTCTAATTTTCTAACTAACAATACAAAAATGTAATGCATGCACTGATTTGCATGTAGTAAAATACATTGGAGGCCATGCAAAATATACTCCAGTATACATTAAAAATAGTGACCACAGTGTCCCTGGAAAGGTGCTGTTATCCTCACTTTTAAAATAAAACACAGCATTAGGAACATCATTCCTATTGCTGTCGAAGATCCAGGCTTTTCCTATAAGTAATTTGTTTAGGGAGGGGTGGCAGTTCACCTGACACTAAACAGGGAGAGGGATCGACCTCTTGGGCGATTAGGCCCCACAATGTGCTGCTGCTCAATGGGCCAGTAACAGGGGAGATCTCAGATCTCCCAAATGGACCCATTTACAAAATGGAAGACAGCACAGCCTCAACAGTCCACATTTAGAGGCTCTGTCTTATATGACATCATATACAGGTGCTCCATAGTAAAGATGGTGATGTCGCTTCTGCATATGTGCTAAAAATAGTAAAAATAATGGAAACTAAATATTTTTCTTTAAAGCAACATACATACCTCCCAACAGCCCAGGATATTGTGGGACAGTGGTGATTCTTGGGTGCTGTCCTATATAGCTGTAACAATTTTACATTTTTACACGCAGTGGGGATCATGGGCTAGTTGGGGAGATCCTCTGGGAGCTATAAAATTTATGGAGGCCGGGGCTTTTCCAATACAGGCTTCCATTGTAGTTTCCATGTTGCCTCCTTGCAACACTCCGCTGTGATCAGGCTCGTTGGATAAGATGGGTAGGTGAACTTGCCTCTGGTTATGCCCACCCATCATTGCCACACTCACCGACACAGGTGTTTTCCAATTTGGACACCTAAAATGTTGGGGGTGGTATGCAAAATATCACGAAAGCCTCCAAGTCTGCAGATGAAGTACATTTATTGGAGCAAAGTGAAACAAACAGAATAGCACAGTTGCACTTGATTTTTCCTTTTAACATAGCAACATTCAGATTTCTCCATGAACTTAAAAAATGGAACACAGGAAAACATTCATAAAGGAAGTCATTATTGTCTCTAATGAACTGTTATTGGATGGAGTAACTTTTACTGTACAGAGGTAATAAGGTCTCTGAATATCTGTATGAGACTGGAGAAGACTTCAGAGCAGCTTTTGTATGTGCAGAGCTAAAGCAAGTGAAACATTGCAAGATGGTAGCCATATGTCCACACGATACAAATTTTACACTTTAGAGAAGAAAAAAATACTTCATACCAGAAATACTTTTGCTACAAAGCATTTCCACTTTCCAAAATTATGTGAAAAGTATTATTTTCAGAGAGCTAAAAACTGCCTGGATAGATATCAAAAAGAAGAAAAAAAAACTGGAAGGATTCTGTGTTCTACAACAATTACACATACACTTATTTGAAAAGACTATATATAGAGCCATACAAATCTCTCACAGTGAAGCCACCAAAATGGGATATAGCGGTTTGAGAGATGAATGCCATACTAGATTAACCATTTGGCATTCAAGGCAAATGTTAATGGGCCATTGGGCTAATGATTTCACACATACTAAAATCACATGACAATATACTTAGGAAGGAAGAACTTGAGTTATAATGGAAATGCAAGGGTTGATTTGTGTTCTTCTCTGTTGGATTATACACACATGAATCCTACAAACTTTTATTGCATGAACGATGGTGCAACTTGGCCAGGTGGTGGATCCAACCAACAATAGCTATATAAATTGTAGAAGCAATGTGCACACTCACTTGGCTAATAAACAATGATATTCAAGAAGGGCTGCTTGAGAAGATCTTTATTTGTTCAAATCACATTGCAACATATAAAGAGCTAAATATATTTGCACAAATAATGATGTTCACAAGCAGCCCTTGTTGAATTTCATCATTTATTAGCCAAGTGAGTATGCACGGGTTTGATGCAATTTATACACACAGGGACCCACTGTTGGGCCAGTGAGCTGTAGATCATCACCTCATGATAAATTATACAAAGCTAGGTATAATTTGATGTATAAATGAAGGTAAACACTTCAAAGGTGTTGATATATGCATTCGTATTGAAAGGTTTTTTTGTCCATATGGCTTAGTTGAAGGTTGGCAACCTGTGGTTTTCCACCTGATATGAACTCTGGTTTGGTGGCCAGTTGTATTTAACAGTAACTTGAATTAAAAAAAATTATTTTCTTGTATGTTTAAAATATTATTTGTAATAAAATGTTGTGTAGTTTAGTTTGTTCTCATGTCTTGCCATTTGAACATAAATTATTGTTTCCAGTGCCCTCACATCAACATATAAACTCACAGATAATTCGAGAGTGGCTGTGATAGGCAGCTACCTTTGCAATAAGTCAGTTAATGTAATTTCATCCCTGCTTGATATTCCACGGTCAACTGTAAGTGGTTTTATTGGAAAGGATTTTAGAACAGCAGCAACTTAGCCACTAAGCAGAAGGCCACGTAAAGTCACAGAGCGGGGTCGCCGAGTACTGAGGCGTATGGTACATAAAAGTCACCATCGCACCATAGCTGAGGTGTTTCAAACTTTCACTAGCATTAATTTCAGCACAAAAACTGTGTGACGGGAGCTTCATGAGTGAACAGATGCGTGCAAGCCTCACATCACTAAGTACAATGCCAAGTGTTGGATCGAGTGGTGTAAAGTACGCTACCACTGGACTCTGGAGCAGTGGATACATGTTCTGTGGAGTGATGAATTCAGCTTCTGTGTTCGGCCCTCAGAGGAGCGAGTCTGGGTTTCTTTTCTACTCTAGCAGGACTGTGCCCCGCGCACAAAGCAAGGTCCGTAAAGACATGGTTGGATGAGTTTGGTGTGGAAGAACTTGACTGGCCCGCACAGAGCCTTAATCTCAACCTCATCGAACACCTTTGGGAAGAACTGGAACGGAGATTGTGGGACACTAAAAAGGTTGGGGGTGGTACATAAAATATAATGACAGCCCCCAAGTCTGCAGATTTACAACTGCATATTAATGTCTCTGTATTTAGAATGCAATGTCATAAAAGTATCTGTTAGTGTAATGGTCAGGTGTCCCAATACCTTTGTCCATATAGTGTATATATATATATATATATATATATATGTTTGTGTGTCATCTACATTCCCTGTATCTCATAGTTGTTTCTGTACTTTCTGTTTCCACACTGTAGTATAATCTGCACCGGAGGTTTAGAATCCCAGGAATAAGTATGTTTCCATATTATAAGCATGCTATCCAGACCACTTCTTTTGGCTACACATTCTTCTTATGAGAGATCTGTATCTTGTGACAACTTTATGAGCTTTAAAGTATTTTCCATGCTTGGCAGCATATGGTTTGTGCCTGAGCACGCTTTGGGTGATGAACCGCAGTATGTGCACCATATGCTTCATATTTCATGGCATATTTCAAATCATTTTGTATTTATTAGAGTTTCAATTGCAGTTTTACAGAAAAACCCAGACTGTTTTTTTTTTTTACCAGACATGCTTTGAAGCAGTTATTGGGTAGAGAGAATTTTGATTCATAGTTGTCAGAGGTGCTAGGCTGTGAAACAGATATAAAGATGTGTCAAGTTTGTACCCGCCAACAATCCTGGGTATCTCCGGTAACGGTCTCTAGGTTTTGGTACATTTGTTACAATATGCTGCTTTCAAATGCTCCTATAATTAAGCTGTGATTGTAACTTACAACTGTCTCATTTGAATTTAGATTCAAAACTCTAAAAACCAAAAAGTCTAGCTCTGGATTATTATTATACAAAAGCGTCCTCGGTTAATAAAGGTACATACATTATATAGGGCATGTACTGTATATGAAGCCTGTGGCATATGCATAAACTCACCACGTAAGTCTGCATCCAGGGAAATTTCCAGACGTTTGAAACGGTCTGGTGTCCTATTCAATCATTCCCTTTTGTCCCATGTCCTGATGTTTGTAAGTGATGTTGTTTGTCTCTTAAAGAGGATTGTGTGCTTGCATTCTCCCTGTGTGATATATACTTATTGGACTGCACAAATCCATCCTATAAGCTTCTATTAATCTGTCCTTGCTCCTTATGAAAGGCAACAGAGGATGATGCTGGGTTTGGTAGTTGGTATTTATAAGGGTATTTTATGTGAGCTAGGGATGGAATTTATATGTTCGTTAAGAATTAATAATGTCCACTTTATGCCATAGCTGGGATAATATGAATTGAATATAATCATTTAATCTCCCCTGGCTGTAGCAGAAATAGGGGGTTGAGGGCTTTGAGTTTAAATTATCATATAGACCCTTAAAGCTTGTTTGCTCTCACAAGTAATCTTCCCATTTCCCAACATATACAGATAGGTTGCAGTAATGATGTACAATTAATTGTGGTACAGTGGGAGGAAACAGCGGCATATGTGTCTTTAGTCTCAGTGACCTTCTCAGTGCCTGGCTCAGTTGCGGCAAGTAAGATGGACAATGATGACCAGAACACCTTTCGCTTATGTAAGTGGAGAGTCACATTCCTATACAACTGTATTTCTAATTCAGAATGGTTATATTTTAGCTCTTTGCATACAATGAATACTAGACTTGTCGTATTCGGGCGAACATGAAAAGAACACGAAGGGTTGTTCAGCCCAAATAACCAAGAAACAAACATGGTGACGGCAAAACATACACGCAACATGAAGAATCTTCGTGTTCGTCTTTGTTAATATCTCCGACTAATCTCCCTGGTCCCTTCCCCCATCTTATCTACACAGCATCGCAGGGGTTAGCGGGAGTTAACGGAAATCCGTAGGATCGTGCAAGCGACTCTATTGGTCGCCGGCAGGGATCTCCTCTGGCATCAACCAATGAAGAATGAATGAATAGAGTCGCTCATACGGACCTTTAACTCCTGGACCAGGGGTCTCCCCAGGTGGAGTTTCACCATCTGGAGTTAAAGGGTTGATGCCAAAAGAGCTCCCCGTCGGCGACCAATAGAGTCGCTCATACGGACCTTTAAAATACTGTCGCCAAAGCTGTTGCGTATCGCGTTATTCCCGTAAAAACGAACACAAAGAATGTACACGAATATTCACCCGAACCGAACACGGGAACAGGCAAATATTCGTGGAATACGAAGATTTTTTGCCCCACGAAGACGAACACGAAGAGTTGGCTGGCGCCCAAGTCTAATAAATACATTATATTACCAAGGTTTTATATGGAGTGGCGTATCAGAATTCTCAGCTAAGCATCGCATGTATTATCTCAAACGTCTTCAGTGTTTCCTTTTTTTCCAGCAAGTGTTGACAAGTCTATAAATATTTTACCAAGAATTGTGTCCATGACATCCAATATGGTGTTCAAGCGCACCTTAATTTGCATAGTTCGCATTTTGACATCATTACAGATTGTGAAACAACAAATTACATTTTAAGCACATTCTACTTTTCTAATTTTTCCAACCCCGTGAGATTAATGCAAAACTAAAGTTTATCTAAATGTAAAAAAATCGAATTATTATTTTTTTGCGGTGAAATAAAGGTAAACTTTATTTTATTATTGTCATGGAAAATATAATCATATAAAATTATAGACAGACTGGCTGCATTGAAACATATGCCTGGGTAGTTAGTCATTAAAATACCTAACCACGGCTACATTTATGTTGTGAAAAGATGTGGCAAAATAGGAATGCCATTTATAATTCAAAACATCCTCAAACAAATGCATATACCATCAACTGTTGGATGAATGAGAGTTCATCCAGGGTTATTCACAATAACAGCTGTGTCAGTCACGATCACAAAATATAAAATCATAATTATGACAAAAATGAAAAGTGAAATTGCTAAATTTGATAATGAGCAATAACAGCTATTAACAGTAATGGGATATGACGTATAAACAGCATATAGCAACCACTAGCATTGTCTGCCGTTTGTAGTACTTTGGCAACTAAGACTCTTGGCACTTAGGGTAGGGTTGGTGGTCCAGCTCTACACTGACGTCACATCCACTTCCAGAAGCAGAAAGAGGTGCAGTAAAATTGTCACCGAGGTGGCTCAAGCATGTCCCTCAACTTGCACTACCCAAGAAGTCAACCCATTTTGTCCATAGAAGTTATGGCCCTGGGCTGTGCAAACTCACAAAATGGAAAGTAGAGTTTCTCATCTGCTTGATTCCTATTGGTTTTATACATTAACGAGGCAGCCAAATCTATGAACATATGTTTCGCCTGTCACACTCATTTTATATATAGTAGTAAGTAAACCATTGGAAGCAAACATAGACTGCATGTTCTGTTTTAATATTGTATTTCAGTATTCCACTTTTATAAATAATTATATTAGTTGTACTGATTAACGTATACATGCTTGGAATTACTTTAGCCATATGGCTATTTTTAGCTTCGTTTGAGGTACAGTTTGTATGGAAAAAATACCGGCAAGGTGCTTACTGTAAAGCACCCATTTTGAGCTTATGTTGGATACAATTTATGAAATTCTAAATGACACAATTGCCTTTTAGGGGAATATGAACTCAACAGAGAATAATATGCAATCTTTCTGTAACCACACCAATCACACTTTAATCTTTACATTTTGAGAGTGTACAGTATGTATTTTTCAGCAACGTGTATTGCCTTTTAACTAGCACAAAAGGTGTATGGGAAAGGTTACATTAATCTTTGACCAGTGAGAAGACCGTGTATTTACGTAGCCATGTATTCATTTTTTAGACTTGGTTTTTGTGACCGTAATAGATCATTCATTAGAGAGGTCACTCCATTGAAAAGGGAATTTAAGTTCAAATAAAAGGCTATGGCTGTATCAAGGTATATATGGGGTCTTACTAAAGATTCTCTCAATCTGAAATATAACATGTGATGGCTGGAGTGTCCCTTTAAATAGTCTAAAATGGAATATTCTTAATGCCCAAGTATTTGACATGCATATTTTTAAACATGGACGTCTTCATTTAACAACCAGATTTCTTCATTTCGCAACCAGTTTGGGTCTAAAGAGAAAAAACTAAGCAGGAGAAATGGTAGGACAAATTCTAGGACACATGGTAGCAAGGATGTCTCTGCATGAACTAGTTAATATGAAGTGTATAGACTCAAATACTAATTTGTAATGTTCCGTAGAAATAACATAACCAACAATTGTGTACTGAAATACCAATGTCTATTATGCAATTCGGCAATGCCAGCTGTATTTCAAGTGCATATGTTTGTACTGACACTGTTACAGTCCGGTGCATAATTGCCTGAAATGCCATAGCGGTGCATGTCATAAACCTACAAGATTGGAACAAACTGTTAAATTTTGGGTTGGTTATTTCCTTTGTCTTTAAATGTAAATTCATAATGCTTTCTGCTGAGTCAGGAGAGATTATGCATTAGTTAATATTTTAGATTAAAAAATGCATTGTAGAACTACACCCTATTCAATGAGATACCATCAATTGAAATTCTATTGGTAAGAGAGGAGCAATCTAATTAAACATTGTTTGTTATTCTGGTAAAATGGTTTTCTAACCCCAGATGTATATTGTTTTCAAAGCACTTTAGTGTGTTAAAGTACTTAAATGCTAAGAAGTGTGCATCTTTATTTTTGCGGTGGGGTGTGTGTAGAGATGGTGATGTGTAACACATTTTTAGATTAGAGTTAAGGTTAGAAAGAGTTGTTTAAAAGTTGTTTTATTTTTTGTTCGTTATGATAATTATGGCTTTTTTTATATTTGAATGACAGTTATAATGAATCTACCCGCCAGTCGATTTAGCTGGAGGGCAAGTTGGTTCAATCTTTTAGCCTTCTTAAAACTCACTATTTAATGAATAGACCCTATACAACTGCCCTGTACTAGAAAAGCTGCGCTCTGATGTAGATTCTCCGGAATTATACTATTCCCTTTTACAGAATGTCATGGAATCATTTGCAGTTTGTTTACCATGCAGGTCTGAACTTGCCCTATTAATGAAAATTGAAAATACTTATTTTGTTCAAGTTCCGCCTGTATCTGCTTACAGCGTTCTATTATATTACGAGTATATCTATTATATTACTCTGATACTGTTATATGGTTATTTGCTAAATTAGCTTGGAAGTGAGGATGTATTTAAACGTTGTTGTAGTCCAGTGTTCTCCTAATCCGATTCTTATTCCAGGAATAATCTTTTATATGAGTTCTTAAAACTGGCTGTTATGCAAGTCCTACTGTTTCAAATAATTTAAGTTTCATGAAAATCACTGTGTTTTCTGCCAGTATTAATGTGTTCATATTAAGAAACCAATACTTAAGTATTTAGGAATTCTGCCAGAACCCACAACCATGGCTGTTATTGCTATGCAACCGTTGTTAAAATGTAGCCGCTTTACATTTATATATATGTTCTGAGAGATAAAGTACCATTGCTTCTCCAAATTGACTTCTGTTAATATTATTAGCTTGTAGTCACGCTGAATATTCATTTAATTTTTAATGCCACTGATGTTTAAAGCTCCATAGGGGCAAATGTTCTGAAGTTCAAAATCTGTGTCTTTATAAGAATTTGAAATAGCTGGAACAAAACGTTTGGCATTTTGAAACATTGGCAAAAAAATGATGTTCACGACACATTAATTAAACAGCTTCAACCACACTCATTAGGAATTAGGCATTTTCTTTTTATATTGCCTACGGCATGGTTTAGCAGCCATATTGAACTGCAAGTTTTGTATAGTTTTACCAGCATGCTACTGAACACTGATAAATTGCAGCACAAATGAGAAAATGGCATTTAATTTAGTAGCCGTTTGATTACTTTGCAGATGGAGACAAACTCTAATTCCAATTAACAAAGTTTCTTCATTAATCAGATGGCAAGGAAGCATTCAAACATATGACTTATTAATTATGATTTATGTTCAGCATCTTTCCATAAAATCATTGAATTGCATTATAACTCTTCACAATGTATCAGAAATATGCACTAGCTCAAGTAGAATACAATTCTTCCTATAGATGTCAATGGGAGAATTCAGTGATATATTTTAAGTCAAGTAATAGAAACTGGCAGAAGAACTATTGTTAGAACCATCATCATTTCTGGTCTTAACAAGAGTAAATTCAAAAACTACTGTTTTGGAGTCATTTAGAAAAATGTTTTAGCAACAAAAAATGAATAAGGCTAGGTTTCCACTTGGGTTTTTGTCCTGCATTATTTTCTTGATGAAAAATGCCAGGAAAAACACCAAGAAAACTGCCACTGCATTCTCCTGCGTTTTGGCGTTTTTTCTGGCGTTTTAGCCTTCCTGTGGAAATTGCTTTTTTTGACCATGGGCAGTTTTTCCAGCCTTTACATAGGAATCCCGGACCGGATCCTGTAGACTTCTAGCCTCCTGGAAAAGCCGGCATGGAATTTCCACAGAATGGGAGAACGGAGCATTGGTCCACCCTGCTCTCCAATTGCTCCACCCCAGGGACCCATATTTACGTTGTGGATAGCACCTGTACCTAAATGCCAAACTAAGCATCTCCCTGGGGTTTACACTGTCAAAATACACACACACATATATATATATATATATATATATATATATATATATGACAAAGGGTTAAATATTTCAAGAGTCTCGCAGCAGGTCATTTAAACATTTTGTGGTTTAATAGAGCACAGGTAAATGCCTGAGGGTTTTTGGTATGTTATTAAGAAATCTTACAATCCTGTAAAGATCACAGCCTTTGGTAACTCTTGTTACAAGCCACAAAATTAGGGTTGTCAAACGCTGCCCTCACAGTCCTGTCTTTAACAATATACTTCTTTCAAATACACTGTTGCTTTTTCAGGCTTATAGCGATAAAATAAATCTTTAGAGTACCTGTAAACTGATATTACTCAGATATCAAATGAGGCTTGAAGTGAATAAATTGTGTACTTTCCTAACAGAATAATGACCAAAAAACGCCAGGCTAAACAGACGTTTCAGTATATTATACAACTCTGGGGAGGCCTACTTTGTCTGTTTTGTCTTGGAGGATCAGATGTATTCTATTTTTGATCATTACATCTTGATCCCATTTAATGAAAATGTGTACCTTTTTTCTTCTCTTCCTTTTCTAGAAAAATACGTGGGATTTTTCACATAAAAAAAGTCCCTGAAGCCAGCTCTGTTGAAATTGTGCCATCTTAATCTTGTGAAAGAATTTATCTTATCTCATATAACTCTCAGAAGCAACATCACGATTCGGAAATTTGTTGAGTCGCCTTACAAATTAGATTTATATTTTTTTGCCTGCCCTAACTTGAAGCGAGTTTTGATTCCTTACAGTTCAAATATTTAAGGGCTGGTGTCTTTTAGATGAAAATGTAAATTTGCAAAGAAGTAAATAAATTTTTTATTTCTTTTTTGTTTTATTTTTTAATTTTTTACATAATCAACAATCACTCCCCCTTCTCTCCTTAATTTAATATATTATATAAAGATATATATGTATATATATATATATTCCCATTTTTCTATGAAAAAAAATATGCGTACTCCTCAAGGGGCACTGTGAATTTCTACTACATATAAGAGGGAAAATAAGAAGGAGGGGCGCATAATCATCAAGACCCAAATCCTCCAGGTCCTGGAACCGGGTCTTGACATGCCCCGCTCCCCACCCATTTTCCCTTTAAGTGGGAGTGTTTCCCGCTGACATCACCACTAAATCTACCTTGCTTCTTAATCAGGGCCCTTCAGGCTCCAGAGGAAGCAAGAGACATAAAGGCTCATTACCATGATGTTTCTTTGAGTGTTTTAATCCATTCCTCCCACATCTGGGTATTTCTTGTTATTAAATTCTAAACATGTAATCCCTTCTCCATCCTTAGCTGGCCTATCAGTTGATGTCTGAGATCCAGCTCAGAAAAATTTAGATTGGTCTTCCAATTTCTTGCTATGATAATCCAAGCAGCCAGCAGGCAATGGGTAGCCAAAGTGTATTGCTTGTTACTTAAAACTGGCCAATTAAGATGTGATAATACTACTTCAGGTCTTGTGGGTAATTTGATGTTCTCTATTTTTTCCATTATTTTAAGACTCATATCCCATAAGGGTTTAACCTTTTCACATTGCCACCAAATATGTATGTAGCTGCCCTTCTCTGTGCTACATCTCCAGCACCTGTTGTCAGTCTGTTGGTATAACATTGCTGTCCTTGACGGGACAATATACCACTTATTTATTGGTTTATATTGTGTTTCAATTGGAGAGAGACCATGAACCTCTTTCCTTATTTTGCTAAAAGGAGTTAAACCAAGCGGCTTCTTCTATTGGAATGTCTAATTCTTTCTTCCATTGGTATCTCTTTAGGAAGGGTATTAGTTTTAAACATCTAGCCCAAACTTTATTTGTTCTGCTAGGCTGAAAAACAGACTCCAGGTAGGTAGCTCCTCTCTCTCAAAGTCTTACATTTTTTTTTCCCCCAATTAATTTCTCTGAATATTTTATAATTTACCTAACCTAAGAAAGGTTGGCTGGAAATTCTGAGTACTCCACTACTCAAGGTACAGCAGTGGTTCCAAACTTAGTACTCAAGGCACACTGACAGAGCATGATTTAGTAATTCCCACATTATGTGCGAGTAGAGAGATTCCTAAAACCTAGACTGTTTGTGTACCTTGAGTACTGAGTTGTAGGTCAGTTGACCAAGTACTTCTTGTCAAACATGTCTCTATTATAGAGGGCCGTTCCCCTTTCATAAGAACAATTGAAACTGGCTGCTAAAAGTTAACTTGACTAAAATATATTACAGCCATAAATGCTTCACTTGCATAATTTAATCATTAATAAAAGATTTATGGTTTATTTCCACTGACCAGACCATAATTTTGCTATGAAAAAAAATGTTTTAGGGCCTAGTCAAATGTCTGAATAGTAAGTTAAGGTGTTAACATGTCCCCAAAGAAGCAAGCATTGAAAACATAACTGCACAACTCTCCTCCCCCCAAAAAAGAATAGTTAATTATATGAGATTGTTGTTGGTTAAAGTCTTCAATAATAATGTATGTAAATCAAAGTGCATCTGTTTGCATAGGTCATCAAATTAACACTCATCTCATTCATCAATAGCATCCTAACCCATATATTGTACATACTTCATTTCTTGCTTATGGTTTTTTTTTTTTTTTTACATTTTATTCAACTACTCATTAATTTTCATCTTTGACCATTCATTATTTGTGGGCATGTTCAGTATGTCATTCTAAACCATAAAAAAACAACAAAGACCGTCATAACTTTGGTCTTATGGTCAGGGCTGAACAAACCTCTGTAGAAGTTGGAGACAAAATATTTAATGTTTATATTTTTTTAGGAGCCAGAAAAGGGATTTTACCTTATGGAGGAATATAATATACACTATATGACCAAACTTATGTGGACAACCCTCCTAATGATTGAGTTAAGGTGTTTCGTCCACACTCATTGTTAACATGTGAATCAAATTGATAGGAGTAGCCACAGCTTAGCAACAAAGTGATAGACCACATACATTCACAGACTGAAGTCCATAGAATATCCTCTGTAGCATCACACACTGCCAAACTACCCCTGGATGCAACATCAGTACAAGTGCTGTATGTTGGGAACTTCATGAAATGGGTTTTCATTGGTAAACAGCTGAAGATCATTGTGCCATGGTGTAAAGTACACCGCCACTGGACTCTAGAGTTCTTTGGAGTGAGGAATCACACTTCACTATTTGGAAGTCTGATGGACGCATCTGGGATTGGCGAATCCCTGGAGAGCACTACATAACAAAATACATAGACCCTACTATGGTGGAGAAGGGATAATGGTCTAGGGCTGTTTTGCCAGACTTGGGTTAGTCCCCTTAGTTCCAGTGATGGGTAATGTTAATGCTACATCATACAAAGATATTTTAGAATTGCACCAATTTGGGGAAGGCCCTTTCCTGTTTCAGGATGACTGCTCTTGTGCACAAAGCAAAGTCCTTAAATTCATCCTTTGCCATGATATGAGGTGGAGGAACTCAATTGAGTGGTATTAAGTAACCATATATAATAACCAGAGACGCAAAATCTCAGTCTTTACAGTTAGTATTCTTTTCTTGAAAAGAAAAGAATGAAAAAGCTGGATCAACAAAAAGTTGTGCTCAGAAAAGTTCACCTTAATAGACTTTTGTCTTTTTGTGACCTCACATGTAAACGACACATATAAATGCATTTATAGGCAGGTTGATAAATGGCTTTAATATTTTTTCTTAATAAAGAAGCAGATTGACAGTCTCAGAAACAGTATAAAAAGTGGAATGTAGTTGCATTTATTTTGTGCCTAAAATTGACCATGGTGTGTACAGAAACATATATTATCTCACTTGAATTGGTAGTGATGCATGGTTTGAGAAACTGAAAAGTACGTGGGGAGCTATTATGTGACACTAAGTTGACAGCCAGTAAATGCTGTATAGATAAAAATAAATTAGATCCATACAAATAGTGTGGGATATCAGGGATGATATTACAGAGAATGTCTCTAAAGGGATTGTTTTCGTCCAGGTCAACAAATCAATAGAGTGAGAATATATTGTAAGTAGATCATCCTTTCTCATTTTCTTGAATTTAAGATTCAGTAAAAATTGTCTCAGGACATTGACTATGCCTCACATTGATGGCTAATGTGCAAAACATCAATGATTGTGTCATTAGACAAAAAACGTAAATATAATAGCTTATTAGAAAATGCACTCTTCTTTTGATCTACATGTAATGATATTTTTAACTTATTTTTAAGTGCAAATTACTAGATTGCAAGAGCAGAACCCTCTTCTTCTTTTGTTCCAGTATGTCTTAAAATGTATTAATCTTATAGTCAGTTTGTAAATTTCCAATCTTAAAGTTACTGGCGGCTAATGTGGACAAGAGTGGTGCTTCATAGGTAGCTTGCCGTTACTGCCATTCAAGCGGTTAATGATAATGTAGCAAACAAAGGAGTAAAAAAAATCCATCTTTCAGCTTCGTTGTAATTCCCCGAGGTAGTGAACTTTTTGTGACAAAGTGTTTACAATGAGAAAGAAGCAGTGCATTTTGAAAAGGGCAAAATAATTCCATTCTAATTTATGTTTTGCTATTTATAGTCCTTGAAATTTGAAATTATGCCATAAAAGTTTGTTTGATTAGTTTAATTTTCATGTCAAAACAACACCTGGGAATCCAAAAAATGCATAAAAATAAAAAGTTAAATATATCAGCACATAATAAATGTTAAACACCAGTTTACAAAGGGTGCACTTTAATATGCCTATTTGGATGATGGATCAATGTTGTCAGTCCCTGTATTTATTTCATTATATTTTCCTATCATAAATATTAGGGTAAGTAGTCGGTCCCTTGAACTGGCAACATCAATCAGCACGGCAGTGTACTCCACAAATATACTTTTCCAAAAAGTGTCCCTAGTTAAACGAATCAGTATAATTTGTGACCCGTGTGTTTGTATTATTGCTTCCTTGGTACGGAAGCACCATAAACTGAGCTGTTTTACAAAATCAGAGACATATAGAGTAGAATAAAGACACAATGAGTCAAATGACTTGGGTGCAAAGTTTAAAAAGCAGTCTCATCATAGTAGCAAGTAGAATGTCCTTCTGGGTAGTAGTCGCATAGTCCCATCACTGTATTTATTTAAAATAATATTTATATTTCAGTACATGTTCAGTAGGTCTAGTACAGGGGTGTCCCAAGTTTTTTCTGCAGTGGGCCACTTCATCAGAATTGTATACGTGCGAGGGCTGCACTCATTTTTCACTGTGAGAAAATATGGCCTTTAATAAAATATGCAGATTAAAATAAAGTAAATGACACAAAACCTTTACTTTTCCTCTCACTGATTTCTGGGCCTAGAAAGTGTTGTGTCTACAAATTCAGGATAATTAAAAATGAAGTTCTATTTATTCTAGGGATGCACCAAAATGAAACTTCTGGACCAAAACATTCACTTAGCCAAAACCGAAAATGACCCTCCACCTTTAAAAATAATAATAAAACTCCTATTTTTAGTAAAAGTAGGTAACACACCACAATTGGATGACAAAATTAGGAATGTGACTTGGCATGATAGGAGTGTGATTGCTAACAGCAATCACACTCCTATCATACCCAGGCAACCAGTACATACTGGTACCTAGGCATGATGGGACTGTGCTTGCTGTTAGCAATCACACTCCTATCATGCCAAGTCAGCCAGTACATGCTGGTACAGGGTGGCTGTAAGTGATGTGCAGACCCCATGTGCAGAGTCCCATCATGCCTAGGTTCCAGCACTTACACATCCAAACACCCTCCCCTCCCCCTTACCTGCACTGCAGCTCCTCGATGCCGCTCACAGACTTCAGCAGGGGGCGCAGCCTCCCTCTGCGTTCTCTGGTACTGCACAGAGGAAGCAGTACTGGAGCAGAGTCATGTGATGTCATATGAACTCTGCTGGGTTCCGCTTCCTCTTTGCAGTACAAAAGACCCTCCCACTGGTAAGTAGCAGGGCTCTTGTTGTAGCAGGGCTTGAGGTACGGCCCGCGTAAGATCGGCAGCCAGGGCAACCGATCTTACGCGGGCCGCACCTCGAGGTCTCGCGGGCCGCATTTGGCCCGTGGGCCGCATGTTGGACGCCCCTGGTCTAGTAGATCTAGAATATATTGCTACTTCAGGTAGGGTTGCAGCGTAGCCTATTTGTAAGCGACTGTAATCCTTCATAAGGCCCTCTCGAATAGAATTTTTCCGTTATTTACCTAATCTGCAAGGGCTAGGGTAACAGGCAAGCAAATATAAATTATTTTTGGCTCCTCAAATGGAAAAAGTACATTTTATGTGGCTGTGATATGAGTCCGGAAAAACCTCAAAATGTATGGTTTGTTCAGAAGTGAACAAATCCTGCGTCTGCACAGCTTGAAACTGTGTTATCCTACATACTGGCATTTAAAGGAATAGTTCTTTCCTATTTTTTTTACATTAGAGTCCAATTTGCATGTGTTGCTTAATGTTAGCTGTCTCTTAAAATGTTTCACCGAGTAAAGTATACCAAGATATCTTTTCCTTGCAGGCATATCCTAGAGAACATTTACATTGCAGTTAAATAGTTAAATGCCTAGTCAATAAACCAACATTGATTAACATGATTTATACAGTTACATGTTGATTTTAAATAGTCACATGTCGCTGTATTCATTATTCAGTATTGTACTTCTTTTGTACATATTATGTGTCTTTTAGTCTGCCTTGTATGTGCGATTTTCTCTCTTCTATAGAGTGATATACTACAGTCATACTTTATTCTTGTGTGTTATTTCATTTATTCTTGCCCTTACTTGCTTAAACATCCTCCCTTTTTTACACTCGCCTTTTATCCTTTTTTTTTTGTTCGCACCTTACTGTACCTGACTGCTTTTTGGTCTCCACTGACTGCTCTGCACACTGTCACTTAATGATCCCTACACTACAGATTCTAACGGTTGAAGTCTGCCCACGGTGCTGTTGGAGTTTCCAGTACGTTGCCGGAGGAAGGAAGCTCACGTTGCCTCAGTAACTTGATGCTTTCTCCTAGCACATGGAGAAACGCTGAGTCTCTCTTTTTTTTTTAAATATAGCAGCATGACACATTAGCACCACTGAGCCCTTTGTGACCTTTCTCATGGGTTAGTGTCCTACTCTCTAGTTTTAGTATTGTCCTAGTTATGCGGCATTACTTCAAGTATTACTCCAAGTTTCATTGTACGGCAGTCATGTTTAATAGTTTGATCTATCCAGATGTGGCTGATTCACAGCAATCACTACATTAATAGTTTTATTATTTTAGATGTAAGGCATCATCATCACCCGAGGGAAGGATTGTCTGAGGCACCCAATGCCTGAAATGTAGACATCTTTTAAATTAAAGAAAGCAGTAATAGCATGATATTATATAATGGATAATTTATCACCCTTAATGTTGTTGCTGGCAGCTGTGGTGCTTGTCACCTGCCATATTGCATATGGTATGCTATTGTTTGCAGAATAAATAAGGATTTCCTCTGTGATGATCTGCTTTTTTTAATGACCCGTGAGCTTTTGAAAGCTTGGATTTGGCCAGGGTGCCATCTTTAGTGAGTGTCACAGGAGGCGAGTGCTCGTCATACACAGTTTGATTTTTAGTACGTTTTGGTTGTTTTTGCCTATCCTTGCATTTCCGCTATGCTTTTGAGGAATGACAGTGTATGATGTGTATGCCAGTGGCTGACTCGCAGTGTTAAAATACTTCAGGATTAAAAAGAGGCCATTTGTTTTTAGAAATAAAAGTTCTTCAGTGCAAAGGAAGTTTACTTAAATCAATCGGTCTTAAGATATTCAATATATTTGACAAAAATAAGTGAGCTTGTGATTTATGTTTTGTGTTTTTGCAAAGGGAGAGAGAGATACATTGCATGCTAAATTAAACTTGTGATTCATCCATGCGTTATTTTAGAATCAAGAATGATAAATAGCCATGGAAAAAAATGGTAGCTTCGAAACTGACCTAGAGCTGCTAACAGCCAGTGGACTGAAACAGTTCCTTGTTCTCTGAGGCAGCAGTCCTCTCACCAGAGTACAAGCCCCTGCGCAGCCTGTGGCTGCGCAAACAACCCCATGTAATATGGAAGTCCGATCAAGGCTACTACAAATCAAGTAAGTCTACTACAGGATGGGGGCTCATGGCTGTACACCACTCTGGGGCACTAAAGCAAGCCTGGAACATTTTAACTTCCTACTAGTCTTGCTTTTCATCAGTTCTCTATGATTCATTTTGTCCTACCAACACCTTGCTATTCCATAAAAGACGGATATGAGCTTAGATGTATTTATACACTGAGGATGTAGTGGATAGGTAGAACATCCTCCCAGCAGAAGTGACAGGGTAATTTGCTTATAGGCAGTGGGATCTTCTTATCTTTACCAAGGGACATGTTATGAAGACAAATAAGCAAAAAACTGGTCCAGATAACAGGTCAAGAAACCAAAATCTGAAGCAATATTGGGTCAATAAATAGACATTCAAAAAAACAGGAAGGCCACAGTGCCAAAAGTCCAGGGTTTTACCATTTGATATGGGTTTTAATCAACTGGAACCTCGATAATATTACATGTTGGTAGAGCTTTCTAGCCTATGTAATTGCACCCTGTGCACCCTGTGCTGTGCTTAAACCTAAGTATAAAGTAACAGCCATGTGTAAATCAGAGGGCCCATATGCTAATATGCTAATATCAGTAAAAGTGGAATCTGCATGGCTCTTCTTCAACAGTCAAAATTTAGTGTTAGTGTGTCAGCACTCCCCAGCCTGCAGTAGCTATTGCAGAAATATGTGTGCAAGTAGTATGAACGTCAGTGTGTGTGCATGCGTACGAATGCCTCTTAGGAGGCAGCATAACTGTATGTGTGTTCGTGTATATCCATTCTGTGTGCCTTATGACCAAACTACCCAGGGTAAGCCACCTGGAGAGCTCCATCTTCTGAAGGAGCGGCTTTATGAAGTCGTTGGACTAATGGTTCAATTAGAGGACTGCATTGGGAGGCGGGTCCCGTGAGACCCGCCAAAAAGCTTGCGGGCGCAGGCGGTCTTGCTGAGGCTGCGGGGAGGAGCGGCCGGTCAGGCACTGTACCTGCAGGTCCCGGTAATCCTGCGCAGTCCAGCAAGGCTGCCTTCTCGCTGCTCCATTACAGCGTCTCCTATCTTTCTCCGCACAGGAACAAGGCGGAGTCACCTGATGTGACGTCACTTCCTGTGACTCCGCCTTGTTCCTGGGCGGAGCAAGAGAAGAGACGCTGTGAGGGAACAACTCGAGGGCAGCCTTGCGGGACTGCGCGGGAAATCAGGTAAGGAGGCGGGCGTGATTGGCCACAAATGTGGCGGGAGCGGGCGGGATTGGCCACAAATGGGGCGGGAGCGGAACACCCACATTGCGGGAGCGGGATTAAAAACAGCGGGAGTGGGATTAAAAAAGCAGTCCCGCGCAGGGCTCTAGTTAACATGGGTAGGGATAATACAGGATAGCCTTTAGTGGATGAGGAGTTGTAGCAAATGAGGTGAGGATTGGGCATAAAAAAAACACTCCCCCTGCCCAGAAAGAAAGAATAAACTGACCCAGACACCTGGGGATGCAGGTATGACCGTGACAAAGTATATAAAATTATTTTTATACTCTTCTCCGGCGTGCTTATACTGACGTAAGTATTTTTTATTTTGCCGATTTTGGAAAGCCAAAATGAATATGTGGACAAAGAGCCCTCAATCTTGATTGCACAATTTCTGAGTTTTTATGTTTAATCATCTTTTTTCATACAGAGAACAGTGTAAAGTGTTTTGGGCAAATGTTTGTTTTCAGATATGCATACCATTTTCTTGCTAACAAGGATTACAAATTTGTTTAGTACAGAATGGACATTCGAACAGCATAATAAATGTAATTTCACACTAGATAGAGTTTTGCTTTTGATCTTTGACTGTACTTGTGCTTGTTTTGCAAAGCCTGCTTCAGTTGCTTGCACAGTTTAAATTGAACGTAGAGATCTGTGGCCGCTCAGAGCTAAAATTTACGAGTTTGTAATGTGGTTACTTTGGAGTATAATGCAACCGTAAAAAGAAAACACTTTGTAATGCATTAATGGCTTTTCAATGAACTTAACGGTTTACTTGCGTCAGTAAGTACATTTTGAGAATAATCCAAACTTTTTTGTCTTAATCGCTACCTAAGTGCGGAAAAACACTCTTGAACAATATCAGTGTCAAAGACGTCAGTTACAGATTTTCAAATAAATTGCTTAACTCAGGATAAATGTTCAAATAAACGCTTAGTGCGGATACAGTGATATACTGCTCCGAAATCCATTCTGGTTTTTTTTTTTTCTCGACATGGCAAGCTGCATGTGCTGTGAAGCAACACAATGTTCACCAATCTTAAACAGCTTGTAAGACTGTGGCAAGTAGTAGTATAAAATTGGCATAGATAGAAATGTACTTTATAATTTGAGAGAATTAAATAAATAAAAAGGCAATTCACGGCCAGAAGGAAACACTGTGAACAAAACATGTTGTTTATTAATGAGAGATTGGCAAGGGCATATTTGCTCCCTGGTTTTTCCGATTTGAAGTTTTTGACCCTAGAAAATAATTCTAATTGCTTTCTTTTTTAGGTCATTTTATTTGCAATTGTCTTTATAGCAACTAGTATGCCTAGAGTAAAAAATAAGCTGTGTTTACACCATGATTGGAACCTTATTGTTCTCTTTGTGTTTTTCTAAAGTACCTTTTGGTGAAATTATTATATCCAGTATATCCAGTTTATTCCATATGATACCCAGTATGTAATAAAAATAAAAGGCTTACCAGTCAATAACTCGTTCTCATTGTATGATATTTATAAAAAAGGAATAATAAATCATCTTTAGTGGGCGGGAGTGGGGTATGCCGCAATCCGGAGTTTCTCCATAGTCACCCTGAGCCCCAGAGAAGCGGCGATTCACCCGGAGTCTCCAGGCCAAACCTGGAAAGTTCCTAGGTATGATTATGATTTATAAACTCATTCTCATTGCATTATATTTGGATTATATATATATATATATATATATATATATATTCTTTTTTAGTGTGGGGAAAGCTTACTTCTATTACAATGTATTTATCTTTTTTAATTTGCTGCTCTGCTATAGTAACACTGCCTTTCATTTACTTAGAACTTAGCAACAGCATGCTTTGTATTTAACATACTGTATAATTGGTGTATATTACTGTTTAATGTAAGAAAGCACACATTCTTAAAATAAGAAAAGGCTATTATATATACATTTGATTCCCCTTTGAAAGTATACATCAAAATAAAGCTCTTATTCTTAAGGGCCCGATGATGATGACCATTAGTTTGTTTTTTTCCAGTGTACTATAGGAGGATATCTTGTTTATTGAACTTAATGAGAAACCATTACTTTGCTCTGCATACACCATTCTAAAGTCTATATTAATGGTCACATTGTATATTTATTTATATAGGAAATGAGTATACTGTTAAGTGCTACTCTATACATAATGTAAAGGAGCACAGTATACATAAGGGTAATAAGATCAAACGAATGCACTAGAACACAGATGATTTCAAGTATAGTGAGCCACTTTTCTGTGTAGTGTAATGGGTCCATTGATGGGACTTGGAGAAAAAAGAACTGGTCCCAAGGTCACAAGGCTCATAAAAACACATAATACAGTTATTTAATGATGATAAGACTGCTTACTTTGTCTTAGGTAAATTGAGAAGTCTAGGTCATTGGGTAAATAATATATATATAATAACTTATAATGGACACATCTATAACTGCTGTTTAACTGCTGGTCCCACAAAGCAAAATTGTAGGATTTAGATCAAAAGTACAGCCTAGTTCACATCTGTCATTTAATAAATAATAATAAAAAAACATATTTTACAGAGACGAATGCGTGGAATATTTGCTTTTGTCATCTCTTCTCCATTTTATGCCAAGCCAAGTCTACTTTCTGAAGGTTTTGTGGCGATCATGCAGATGCAGGTAGTAAGAATCAGTCAATGCATTAATTTATGAATTGCTTAACATTAAAAAGAATGAGATTATGGAATTGATGATTAGGGAAAGAAAGGACAAAGCACAGTATGGTTATTACAAAGTTAAGACTGTAATGTGCCACAGAGCTTTAATTGGCTTTTTGTGAAGATGCCAAAATGACTTTTACATTGTTCCAAGACTTTTTAGAAAGTACCTAGTACTTGTAAGCGGTAAGCTGCTTTCTCTTAGCAACTGCCTTGTGCATCAACCAGCTGCTATTCAGGTGATTCTATACCTCTTATTAGCCATTTCCTGGTGTTTCCTAAGAGGCAAATTGGGAATCTATTACTTTTACCATTGGCCCCTCTGTCTTCTTATATTTTTTACCTCTGGAGGCTTTCTTTGTTATCTGATACACAGCTACAAAAATGCAATGTGATATGTCTATATCTCCCAAATATCTTACACCACACATCGTAGCTGGCAATAGAAGTATGAAGGCATGGTGCATCACAATTAAAGGATCACTGCATTATTTTAAGTTGTTGTGATTTACTGTACTTTACTACTGTTGTCTCATTTTATATTTTAAAGATCATGGATGGGCTCTTTGTGGTGATAAATATTCGTGTATATTAATTAACACGCTATTCGTTTTGTTTTCTTTCAACTAGATGCTTGTCCTTTTTTAGTTTAAGCTATGTCATTTATATGGCCTTTTATACTCTTGTCTGCGTCTTAAATTATTTTTAAACATTGGTGATTATCCTAAATGAAAGGTACCAGGGCACCTTCGTTCTGGGCGTCACTGTTTTCTGGGTTAATGTTCTCTGCTTGTTCACTGATTTCCCATTGGCACTAAGACATGATGCATGTTGACATGATTCTCGAAATGGGTTGTAAGGAAAAATCGCAATGTCATTCAGCTGTAAAGCTTTTCAGTGTATCTCAAAAAAGAACCAGGCTGCCAACTCCATGTGACCCTTTCAAGGATCAGAACTGTAAGCAGCATTGCCTATTAGCAGAAACTAGCACATCCTTGTGTTTCACAACATTTCAGATGGCCAAAGAAGGACACTTTTGTATTTGAGGGTGTGGGTCGGGTGTGATGCTTTACCTTCACTTTCATGTGATCTTTATCTAAGTAAGGCATTTAGAAGATGAATAATGAGTTTTTTTCACATAATTTCAATTTATTAACACATTTTATGTTGTTTCTATACATACTATGGTAACTTTTATGGTTGTAGAACACTGGGATACACTTGTACCTAGCAAACATTTTGAGATGATAGAAAAGAGGGACATCAAGGGGATGTAGGGGAAAAAGAGGGACAGTTGAGAGGTGTGATATCTTACCAACAAACACTTGGTTTAAAGGCTATGTACATAAAAGTGATACAACTAGAATTTCTAATCTTATTTCTGATATTACGTTTTAAGCATACCAAACCAAAGTGCTGCCAGAGAGGAGGATCCAGGTCCCCTGCAGCGTTGCGGGGGATCTGGATCTTAGTCTTGTAGTCAGACCTTAATTTGAGGTCTGATTATAAGACAACCTCGTATATAAGACGAGGGGTATTTTTCAGAGCATTTGCTCTGAAAAAAACCTCGTCTTATAATCGAGAAAATCTAGTGTATATATAATGAATGTATAATCATATCCCCCAATGTTTTAGGTGTCCAAATGGGGAAACCTTTGCTGTGCCAATCGGAGGGCAGGGCTTGCCCCAGTGGTGGGCATGGTTTCCCAAACAGCCATGTCACAGCGCCATATTGCGAGGGGCATGGGAGAGCTGCAAAATGAGGGTGTAACGGCACATCCTCCATTGATTTTTTTACCTCTCTGGGCTTAAACCCATGCTTCCTGAGTAACCTAGAGTATTCTGTTATGCTGCGTTTCCTAACATGTACTGTTCCATTTTAACAGTAAAAAAAGTGCTTTGCTGTTACAAAACTACAAAACATGTTTTGTTGCTTCTTGTTGAGAATTAGAACCAGTTCAGTTTTCTAAATACATTACAAGTTTAAGAACAGCTTCTTACAAATGCTATGTATTTGACCCTTTGGTCTTAATTTGAGTTACCAGATGAAGAAGAAAAAAGAAAAACGGTTTCCCTTCAAGTGGTGGTTGCCAAGGGCAACAAGTACTGACGCCAAAAGATGAATACTGTACCTCCTTTGTATAATGCCAACTTTGTGAGCTAAATAAAGAGCTAAATTGCAGAGAAGGAAGCTGGGTAAATGTGAATTATCAAGGGACTAAAAAGGCAAGATTACTTTTGCATTGAGGATTATTTGCACAGGATTATTGTCAGCCTATTGACAAATTAATGCATAGCATTCGGATTTAATTAATTAGGTTCTTAGACAAGTTACTTATGACATAAATAACACTTTAGCTACCAGAACACTGGAAATAGTTTCTATGGACCTTAGTGAAGGACCCTTGCAGTTTTAAAAGAATACCCGTGATTTTCTTTTACATGGGTTATTTAAAAATTAACAGTACAGTGGCATACTTAACATACGTTTTACTTTTAACTGTGTTGTGACAGAACAGGCTCGCCTGGTTGTAACCTTATTTATTCGACTGCAAAAAGCACCAAAAGCACCATATATTTCTATACACTTTTTCCTATAACCTGAAGACTCTTAAATCGGTATCAACAGAGTAATAGCTTTTTTTTTGTAATAAATAATAATGATGCTCCTGTCCCAATTTTATCTTTCATACATCTCCCCATGCAGTTGGCGTAATTGTGGATTAGCTGATGAGCTGGAATTGGTTCACTGACAGTTTGACATATACATAGTGACATCATGTGCATGCGTTCTAATAAGATGCTTTCCATTGTTCAGCACTCAAATAAAGCATTTGGTGTTTTTCAGTATTGTTAGAAAACATTTAATATTTAAAAGTTTTTATGTTCCTTCATACAATATAAGTAGGAACACTGGCGACTGACCTGTTATGTCTAGACACATTTTTTTTCCGACACTTCCTATATTTGGAAATCCACAATCAAATGTTTAAGTCAAAGCAGCCCAGTGGAAAATTGACCTTGTTTTTCAGCACATGTTATCTGAAATTGTGCTTTTTATACCCAAGAAATTAAATTATTGAGTAATCACTGAGGAAGACGCTGTTGTAAATTATACCGACCAGCATCAAGTAATTTCAGGTCTGTCAAATATTGTATGCAGTACATGCATGAGAAGACAGCAATTTTACTTCCATTTCCAATGAATGAAATACAACATTGTAAACTTTTTCTACAATAACACGTGTAAATAGTATGTGAAGATCAGTAAACATGTCACTGTATTGGAAAGTGTCTGCAGGCACTAGCATTCTGAGAGTTTCTCTAAAATTAAAACCATAGCCTCAAGGTCTAGTGCATCTACAGACCTCTGTCATGTAGTTCTATATAATTTTTTAATTATGAGCTGCTATTTTAGTAGAAGAGGATTTATTCAAATTCATGGAAACCTTTAAATGGAGCTGTCACGCAGTTCTCAAAACCATTATAAATATGCTTATAAAAACCAATGTAGTAGTTATAGAGACATTTGGTTTAATGTTAGGTGTACATACGCAAAGCTGAGATCAGTGGCATATGTGTTGACATCATCCTAATAATTCACTTTCTTGGACAACCAGTTCCCAGGAAAAAAATCTTTATCATATGACAAGTAGTTGAGATACCTGTGCTTACTGTATGTTATACTTTTTGTATATGGGCTAATATGGTCACTTTCAATTGTGTGAGACCATGAGGGAAAAAGTATGAGAATTATCTTAATCTACAGAGTTTAGGTCAACATCAGGGAGAATGTTTTAGGGGTAAAAAGCATACTTGGAAACCATCCAGCCTAAATATATATATATATATATATATATATATATATATATATATATATATATATATATAATTCACTTCTTCATACTATTAACAGTATTCTTAATAGACCACTTATTGTATTGAATGAACTGCACTGAAGGAGAACTTTTGTTTGTATATGAATAGGTGGGCCAGTGCAGAGAAGTGCATGGCTAGGCATCGAGGAGGAGAGTGAGCTAGAGCTAAGCTAGAACCAAGGCTAACCATAACTGTGATAGACCTGCGGTTTTTAACTACGAAACCACAAACCAGAAAGTGTTTATAGTATATACTGTAAAGTACAAAAATGATATAAACCATTAGGAATATTGAGATGGAGTGGCTGGGGGAAAAACCCAGTTTACCTTGAGGGTATAATAAAATTAAAACGGCATAAATTATTCGAGTGTTTTAAAGTACAGTAGAAGGAAGATATTATAATCCTACTAATGTTCATTCTACAAAAAAAACATTAAAAAAACATAAAAATGTAGCCTAGATTCAATTTAGCCCTGTGCTAGATTGCACTACCTGCTTCTTTATTCAAGTGTCTCTAAATTACTAATGAACCAACTAGTCATATTTTATGTTCCCAATAGTAGAGCACAATATATTATGTTGGTGCTTTCAAAAAAATTAAAAGTGAAATATAGGCATTATTTTGAAACATACAACTGTTAATCTGATTGAACATTGTACTTTAGGCTCTATTGAACGTAGTACTCATGGTTACAGGGGCTACCAATTGTATATGTAATTATTTATACAAAAGAAAACCTTTTTTTATTATGTTCTAGGCATCTGCAGAAATATAGTCATCACTCTGAAATTACATGATGATTTTTGCTCTCCGTAGCATAAACATCTATTACTTATTAATGCTTGCCTGGTGCTTGTACTGGACTTACCAAGGCACTTATGCTTGATATTTAAAAATAACTAGGTTTGTGAAGTTTGCTTTTCTTTATACTCAGCTATATTGTTTCTTACAGCCTCTTGTCTTTTCTAAGGGTTGCTAAAAAATGCCAATTAGGTTCCTGTCTACAAACTGTGTTTGTTCCACTGGCAGCTTTAGTAAATTGAAGCCACATAGCATGCCTTGATCTCTGACATGCACTGTTCTCGCTGGTGGCAGAATAACAGCTGGATGGAGTCAGGAAATAGAAATCAAGTTCTTCCCTTTATGATCTTCCACTCTAGGTGCAAGAAACAAATGATGTTGTCTCGCAATGTTGTCATTTGCAGTTTTACTAAAGAAATGCCACATAACATCTTGCCAAATAAAGAAATACATTTTCTGATTTGTTCTGAAGCCTATAAATGGAAATGCATTGCATTTTTATGCCTCGGTTTTAGTTTGCACAAGTAAAATCGTTGCAGTGTCTTATTTTCAATCACTAAATTATCTGGCACAAAGTGTTAAGTAATTGATCCGAGTCATATGCAAAACAAGACACTGTTACGAAATCAAAGGAAGCCAACAGTTAACCTTTCAGCTTGTCGTTTAACTAGAACTCCTAAGGTGTAAGTACAACATTGGGTAGTTTTCCTGATTACACTTTTATAGGCCTGCAAAAGCCACAACTTTGAGGATTCTGTATTTCTGTCACCTTAAAACACAGAAATAAAAGACCATTTTGCATTCAGTTCTTACAACCAGGGGAGGGCTGGCACCTTCTGGCCCGTGAGGCAGGTACAGCTTAGTGGCCACCCTGGCCCATTGCTCCCCCCTGTAACATACACACTACCGCACATATACACTCACATGAACACACTCACTTTATAAGATACTTACGTGTAAAAATACTCATGCTCAGCTTCATATTATACACTGATGATACTCAACATTTAAAAGAAGTGGGTTTCTAAGCTGGAATGGGTTACTACAAGATTTACAGTTCTAAACAATGTGAGTCAATTCCCAGGTTTTAAAATGGTCTTGAAAACAACAAACATTACATTAAGATTCAATACATAACACATATTAATATTACTATTTTTACCTATATAGACTGGGAATCCTGGGAATTTTGCTGAACATAAATTATATGTGCAGTTTATAATGTAAAACTACTCTTGGACATGAAGGGGTTAATGTTGTGCACCATTTTCCCCCAATGGCCTCACAACAGCAATTATTCTAGCAAAAACAAATTGTGTGTTTATGCATTTGGCAGTTCATTTCCTGACCTATTTTTATTGTTAAATAATTGGTCCTTTATGTATGTTTCTGAAATCTTCCGCAGACTAATACATATATTTAGAAACACTACATGGCTTCCAAATTGCAAAATGTTATTTGTTACTGTTACTCATGCTCTGCCTGCCAACTTTAGATACTGTCTGTTAATTCAACTTATTGGCATTCTTTGTATCTAATTTTTACTTACAGTAAGTAAAGAAGTGAAAAAAACACACACATGGAGTTAGCATACCTTTACAAAACCAAATGCAAAGATGTAAATGTTAGATCATTTGAGTGCTTGGTTGGAATGGATCACTGCTGAAGGGTGACTGGGGGTAAATACAGCACTGTCTGGCTCCTCCAAATCACTGCTTGGTTTTGCCTGCCCTATGCCCTGTTTTGAAGTAATTGGGCTACCTATGCTGCTGTGGGCAACTAGACATTCCTTCTAGTTTGCAGCAGCTAGAAGGATTCCAGAGATAGGGTCAGGGTTGCGCTGCTTTATTGCAGTTGATTTGAATGTAATTTGTGAGTTAAAAGCTCTAACACAATTCATATTTAATGATGTTCTTCATAAAGTTTAGCATTACTTCTATGTTATAACACGTTAAGAAAAGAAATGTAATTTAATCTGTCCTTTTATACTTTACGTCAGTTTGGGACATAGGATGAAACTCTTTCAATTATACCTCATTTTGTAAGCCTACATAACTGGGTTGATTTCATTAAATGATGTATTTTAATATATTTAATAAAGACCTATTTAAGGTGTGCATTCTTCCCTTTTCAGTTTGGTTAAAAAAATTATCTAGAAATATAAACTGGTCGAAGAGAAAACACTCTTGATAGTACATTTTGTAGTCAGGATTGATTTTCAGCAGGGTTATGCATGGTTGACAGTGCAGGGACAAACTGGTGAGGTTTGATACATCAGTGTTTTTCTTGCATCTATTTAATGTGCTCTTAATCATGGGTGAGACAATAGTGGATAGGGAGCATCATTGAGCATTTTACTATTAAATATAATGTGTATTTTAGGACATGCAAGATGGATGCTACTCACTGCCAGCTTTATATTAAAATGTATACAGATATGAATATACTTACACAATTCTATATTAAAAGTATATTAACTAATGTCCTTGACTAAAACTTTGGAAAGTAGCACTTGTTAAATTGAGTGGCACCAGGCTGTATACAGACCAACTTTACAATACAGATTACACTACAATTATAAATGTGTGCATCAAGGATTGGCTAAGAATGGTAAGGGTTTTACAAAAAATGTTGAAAGCAAACTGGCAAGAGATCCCTGCTAAAAAGAACTTGTTATTGTCCAGTTATGTCCATAAATTAGTTGCAGAATAAGGCAAACCATTATTACCTGTTTAAGGGGGTAAATGTAGGCCAATTGCATAGTAGATGAGGGTAAAGGCTATCATGTTCTGCTGTACCTTTAACCACAGAGAATGCAGATCTTTTATACACAAGTAATTACATATCTGGGAAGTGGATTTTGCATTTATTGAAGTACCGAAGAGTCCTTTGTTGAAAAAGAAAAGTAATTAGCTTTAATGCTGTGTGTGTTTGAAATTCATGAATAAGTCTCTATATCAGTGCTTGTAAAAGGAGATCAGTGAAGCCACTTAATGATTTTTTTGCTGGTTGCTTATGGCACCTAGCATGGAAGAGATTACTAGTGCTAACAAGCTGTTTGCTTTACAATATAATTGAGTCTCTCTGCTCCAATTAGTTCATATTGCTCTTAGTTACAAATAGAAGTTGCCAAAAGAAAGATAACCATTTAAAAGGATCTCCCGTACAGTGCTAGAGGCATAGGCATTCCATTGCAGTCTTCGTAGAATGCTTCATAGGTTCTTAATAATCTGTTACAGTAAGGTCTTTAATATATAGAAGATTGTAGCATGTATAGAATATTGCAGCATGAACCCTCCAAGTACTTCTACAGTACTAAATGTATTAACATTTGGTTGTTCATATAAAAGAATTCACGTGTTTGCATTGTAGATGCCATCATCCCCATGTCTTTGGAATGGTCGCAAAATGCTGGACTGTTAACAGTAGAAATGGTAATTTTTTTTATCCCTCAGTATATTATTTGCAGACATGTTTCAGGGGTAAGGATAAAGTGGTGTGTTCTAGGTCCCAGACTTATCTCTTTTGCCTCTAATGTAACGAGTAGTGCGGCAACTCATGCTGAGTTTGTGTGAGCTGCACTGAAGACAAGATGAAGACAGAGTAAGTGAGTTGCGTGTGTCTGGTTTTGTTATTGTGTATATTAGTGTGTGTGGGGGTGATGTTAGCATGGGTCCCTGGGTATGTTTGTGTGTGTTTGTGTGCATCAGGGTTTGTTAACTTTTGTGTGTAGGTATGTTAACATGTCTGAGTAAGTGTGTTTTTGTGTCAAGGTATGTTAGTGTGTGTGAGTTAGTGTGCATGTGTGTTAGTATGAGTGGCTGTGTTAGTTTGACTGTCTGGTTGTGTAAGTGTCTGGATATCTGTGTGACAGTGTGGGTGTCTGGGAATGTTGGTGTAAGTGTCTAGGTGTGCATGTGTTAGTGTGCATTAGTGTTTAATGTTTAGTTGAGTTAGTGTGATTGTCTGGGAATGATAGTAAATGTATGAGTGCGTGTGTTAGTGTTGAAGTTCTAATTGTGCTAATGTGACTGTCTGGATGTGAGTGTCTGGGTGCATGTGAGTGTGTGTACATGTGTTTTAATGGTGAGTGTTTGGTTGTATTAGTTTCTGTGTACACGTGTCTTAGTGTGAATATTGGGTTGTTTTAATGTTTGGATGGGCATGTTAGTGTGTGTGTCTGTATGTACGTGTGTTACTGTGTGTTAGTGTTGAATGTTTAGTTTTGTTATTGTCTGGAGGTGTGTTGGTATGAGTACATTGGTGTGTGTGCATGTGTATTAGTGTTGAATGTCTGTGTGCTTGTGTGATAGTCTGTGTGTGTGTGAATGCCCCTCCATGGCCAGGCTCTGGGTCTGCCCCTGGCTGCTATATAGCCTTATAAGGTTATGCTGGGTCATTGTAATCTAGGCTACAAGGAAATCTCTAACCTAGCTGGCGTGTATTTGCCAGGCCAGTGAAACTGTAACCTTTTCTGGGTATAAAGTAGCCTGTAATGACAGCCTGTTCTATACCCAGAAAATCTAGCAACCAATGTCTTAGCTAAAATATTAAAACTTGCCTGAGTATGTGAATTTCCAACACACGAGATACACAGAGACTGGAAATACATCAACAATATATTACATAACTAAAGTGCTCCTCTGAAAGAGTTAACACCATTAGGAAGTTCTGTGTCTTTTCTGAAACAAGCCACATGTGACAACATGGGTGATGTGTTAAGTCAGCCCCACCAACAATTAACAAGCTAGTTGATGTAAGAATGTGTGATACAGATAAAGAGTATATCAACACTATACTAAATCACTCTAGTGATATGTTTGCTTGTAGTTCCAATACAATTCATCAGTTTTTACAAAGCAGCTCATTAAAAATTAGGAATGTAATCTACATAAAAAAAACACTCCGCTAATAGTGAAATTGATATATAGTAGATGTCAAGATACATTAACATTTTGGATACAGAAAGAACATATTTTTCCTTTGTTACCTAATTTTCCAAGTTTGTGTTAAATGTGTACAATATAGTCTATGATATACTACATATGCACACATAGATAGACACATGCAGACATGAATACACACGTTAATCTATTAGTGATACTATTTCCGGGACTCTTTATGAAATGGAAATGACTATGTAAGGGAGACAGAGCAGACACTGTGATTCCAAGACTGTGCTAGGCAATGCACGAGGGATCTGCCTACTCAGGGTGTAAATCACTTTATACAGTTATTTCACTTTAATACAATAGCGGGTGCTTTTTAATCATTAATGCATATTGATGTGTAAGTGCTTACAACAGTATAAAAATAACTCACACTAATGGATTTTGTGGTTTTACTTATGAACAAATATGCTGATATATTTTTGTCTATGCGGTTAAACTAAATTTACTTTTATAGAGTGTACACGGAAACAAAAACCAGGGGCTGATATAGATCTCCAACCCTTTGGTGATATTGGATGGGGTCAACTCTAGTTGGCACTCACCACCAATGTGCCTGCTCACCTTGCATAGGTATGCAGAGGACCCCATGGGCTGGGGTGGCAGTGGTGGTGGTTTTTTGTTGTCTTTTTTAGATTTGTGACCATTTTTACTTGTTCGTATTGTGAGGGGACCTGGCAGAAGGGTGAGCATGGCTGTTGAGATATATCCACTGTTTTTTCTTTCAGCGCTGGGGAAAAGGTGAAATTGGGGGTATTGTGTTGTGTTTTTTTTCCTTATGCAACACTTTTTGTAATGGGGGCAATAATTGATGTGTGGGTGGCATATTTGGTTGAAAGGAGGCACACAAAAGCAATATGTGCAGCAACCTAACCATTGCGATAGTTGATGAAGTTGTAGGAGAACCTATACTTGTGCACAAATAAGTGTGCATTAATGCATTTTCTTTATTTAGACTTGAGTGACTTTGGCTGTATCATTTAGTATTCCTCAAATAAATAATTTCTTTTTTATGATCTTTTTCATGGTCTGTTTTTCCCTGATTGACTGATTTGATCCTGGGTTTTGATTGCACTTTTGATAGCAATTGTAAGTTTGATTTGATTGGAAGATTTTTGTCTTGATTTCATTCAATGTTTGTTGCAGCCCAAATTTGAGATTTGCAAGGTCCTAAATTTGTAATTACCTTCTGGTATAATCTTTATGATATGTTTTATGTGCTGTATTCTGGTGACAAAAAAAACCTATTTTCCTGTAAAGTTCAGTATTATGGATGAGCAGGAACTCCAAATTTAATTTTGCATGAATTTTCCTATCTGTTCAGCGAAATTTAATTATTCTTATTATTTTTACTGTTATTACAGTGCCAACAATTTTCACAGTATGTATATTGAGTATGACAAGCAGAAATTCAAAACACAGAGACAAACCAATCCTGCCTGCAAATCGTACCGTTTTGTGAAAAAAAGTAAACTACCTGGCTGACCAGTGGTTTTTTTTCATCGTACATGGTGGGAAATCTCCCATCTCTGGTTTTAGAAGATTATTGCTTTTTAGTTAACAGCTACAGGCGCTGTTATGGCTGTATTTTTTAATGACAAGAATGTCAGTAGAATTAAATTCATGGACCAGCTGTCCAGCGGTAAGGGCAAATACTGTAGGGAATTTCTGTATTGCTTGTCATAATGTAAAACCATCCTAACTAGGAAATTAGATGCTTATTCAATTTCAGAGGTCTTTGGCTAGGAAATGGGCAGAGAAGATGAGGCAGATGGTTCGAATCTGTCATCAAATGTTGTGCTTTTGTTCCAGAGCAAATACATTTCCCAAATATTTCCTCCATTAACTCTGCTAAATGATGAGATTTATTATCGTTCCAACAGTTGCCACATAAAGTTAATTTAGAGATACTATAATGAGCAATACAGAAATAGCGACAAATGTGCTAAAAGTGGAAGGATTAGATTGAAGACACCAGATATTCTTAAAATCACTTTTCTGTGAGAACCTTTACTGAATTTAGAAAGGGGAACCTAATGTTGTGCTCAAAGGCAATAACCCAGCGATATAATTTGAATTGCTCTATTTAATAGTTCATCACTGTGTATTTGTTCCATATTTCAGCCTTTTTGGGACTAAGATGAGCATGAACTGTTGTCCACAGGTTTTATCATATAACTAAATTCTTGTGTTGGAAGTTTGGTCCCATTCCTCCCCCAACCTTGCAAAAGCTGCATGAACAGCAGCATTCAACAACGTAACAATAGAGCGGTAACATATTAAGTGGATAATGATGCAGATCCAGAGAACGGGAAGTTAAGATGCTTTTCCACCTGGTATACATATTTGTGAAATGTGTGTGAAAATCAGTTATAGAGCTTTACTGCTAAATGATGACGTTTATTTCTCTTTTAATATGATTTGCAAAACAAATGTACACTGTATGGCCAAAATCTTGTGGAAAGTCAACCCAGAAGAATGCCCTATATGTTACAAGTGTCAAGTAGGACTGCAAATAATTATTTCCAATAGTTATCACAGTGCTTAGCAGACACTTTTTTTCTTATTTATTATAATAGAATTTATTATGGATGATGTAATTTACATGATGTTGTCATCATATTGGCGTTACATTTCAATGGAATGTATACCGATGAAACATTACCCCACAGTACAAGTTTGTAGACAGCAATAGTCACATTCAGGGAGTCTACAATTAAAAGTGAATGAAAAGAAACAGTAAATTACTACATTAAAGTGTAGCTGTATGGAGCAATTACTGAACCGATGCACCACCACCTGGAAGGAGTATAATGGAGAAATAATGAATTGGAATAAAATGCATGAGCTATCTTAACAAAAATGTGAAAAAACACCTACTGTATATAGAATGAACAGTGCCAACAGATAAAGTGCCAGGTATTTAAGTAGCAGCATTACATTTATTTAGCTATACATAATATAGAGTATTTGCTATATTTTGTGTTGGTCAGTTTCGAAGGTAGGGCTGTTCCCATTATTGATGGTAAAGTGTATTTGCAAGTACATCAGTTTCCATGGCAAGGCTTGTTGAAATCATTGGTACCTGTGGTGCATTAGTGAAATACCTGCCAAATTGCCAGTGTGCTGCCCTGTCCCTGAAGGAAAGCAAAGATTACAAGACCAGCTCTCCACGATGCAGGAAGTTTATCTCTAAAACGATACCACAACTTATATAAAACTATAATGATAAAGTGCCAGTAAAAATAGCATAGGGATTTATTTAACATGAACAAAATATAGACATTATTCCTGCTTTAATTGTGTTGCTGACAATGAATGTATGCATGGTTTTCTTTCTCTTTTGTGGGAGGGACTTTGTGGGGCAGGGTTAGCTATGCATGAGCATAGGATTGGCGGAATATAGCCTTAAGTGGGGGGAGGGGAGAAGAGGAAGTGGGCAGGGCATGAACATGACCAAACTCCACTCTGCTTAGAGAAAGAGGAAACTGACCCAGAGACCCCGGGAAGCAGCGCTATACCCAGAGACTCCGGGTCAAACCTAAAGAGTTCCCAAGTATATATTTATTACCAAACATTATATACTTTTTAAATAAAACAGCAATATCTCAGGATTTCCATAAACTAATCATTCTGCTAAATTCAATCACATTTTTATGGTGCTATCAGAACAATGGTGTTGGTAGCAAAAAAAACCTTGCTCAAATCATAAGATAAACTTAAGTTTGATTGCCATACCCTTTAATTATATTTTATTGGTCCTCCTCCCCTCCTCTTTCTGTACTTTTTCCATCCATTGTCATTATTCATGACCCATTGTGCCTATTCTCTGACCAGGCTCTATACTTCGATATGAGTAGTAGGGGGAGTCATCCAATGATGTCAAATGATGCAATTATACGTGGGCGAATATTAGAGATCTCCAAGAACAGTGAACACATTTTAAAGACCTGTGATTTTAATTTTCTTTGCTGTTCACTGTTTTTATTTATAGACAGCTTTCAGTTTTTATTTTGTCCTATATTGTACATATTTTTCCATGTAAATATACCCTTTCCTGGTGAAGAAAAGCAAAACAATAACTTTGAAAATATTAAATTAGATGTTGCCATTGATCTTTTGGTGATTAAACATTTTCTGGTGTTAAAAGCAACTTTGTTCTTTATTTCATAACTTTTTGCATTCGTGCATACCTCTACCACGGTCTTATGATATCAGGGAATTCCAAGAAATGCTTATCCCTTAGGTGTACCAGTAAATTACATTAAATAATCCCTTAGATAATATTGCCTTTGCTTAGTAGTTATGATTAAAGCAGATATACTGTAATATTCTTAGTAGAATATTTTGATTTTGATTGTGTTTGATACCGCAGTGAATTCATAACATAAGCAACAATTAATGCAAAATAATCACTTAAAACACAGAAAATTATCACCTTTGTTCCATTTGTATTTGAATGGATTTGATTATTCATTTTAGCTTTTGACTATCTTTTGTGCAAATATAAGTATATATATATATATATATATATATATATATATATATATATATATATATATAATTACTTACCTCTCAAGGCCACAAATAGAAACAGTGAATAAGTGAAGGTTAATGACCAAAGTGTTTAATGAAATACAATGACAACCATATAGCTACAATGTATAACATACTGTATTTCAAACATAAACTCAGGATTTCTCTTGGGAGGTCTGCTCAGGGCAGAAATGTTATGTGTTATTACATGCCAGTGTTCCTAGCATAGTAGCATATGACCCATCACATGAGCCCTGTGGAAGTCCTGATCAAAACAAGTGTAAGGGACTTTCAAAAGGTCCGGATCAATATTGTTGTTTACTGATCCTCCCTTTGAGGAAATAAAGGAGGTGAATCAAACTTGCTGGGCCCCCTCTTAGTCGCCACATATAAAGGGGAAATTCTTAAATCAGGCAAAGGTGCAGTACTGTATTTTATGATGAAAGAGACTTCCCATGGGACTTCCCTTTAACCCTTAAGGACAATGGGTTGTCTTTAAACCCATTAAAAACAATGCATTGTGAGTCCTACATGCTCACGTACGGGCTTTGTCATGAAGGGGTTAATAGTTTACATTTTAATGGTGCTTTATTCTGCTTTTTTCAATATTGTATAGTCATCAAAATAGCACAAGTAACTCAACAATAAGTCTTAGATCAGTGACAACAGTTAATAAATTAACTCCTTTGTAATACTGGAATAAATGGGTCAGAATGGGGTCTGAAGCATCATCTTCCATCACTGCTGTGCCCTTGATTCCGGTCTTATAGAACATAGTATAGCAGGACATTGAGGCACATTTATGTTGGTGATTTCCATGACCTCTTTCTAGACAATTGTATTAAATTGAAGTATAGATAGTCAAGCAGTCACATGAATCGCATCACTTCTATAGTTTGCTGTGCCATTCAGTTCAATGAGTTTCAAAAGTCCCTGGCAATTCCCTCTTTACGTGTTTGTTGTTAGTCACACCCCACCGTGAAGAAAAGTTACATTTTTAGTTGGAATGATGCAGATGTAGTTATGCCCATATAGACACTTGGACTTGGGAAGAAAAAAGACAGTTGAGTGGAATCATTGGGAAACCGCCTATTAAGGCCCGTACTTTGAAATATAAAGATCAGTTTACTTATGGTTAGATCATTTGTCTCCGGTTAAACTATTGCTGCATTAACCCAGTTTCTCAAAGTGCCACAATGAATATAATGCAAAAACCTGTTTACATCATTGCATTTTATTTTCTTTATACTGACGCATTCTTTGATGTTATAATTGCTGTTTGACGTATTTTCGATTTTAAATTGCGCTGACTCCATTATGTCCATATTCGGTATTTTTTTTCTTATATATCCGTTAATAATACAAAATCAAAGATTAATTATGGTACAGAAAAAAAGTGACAGAAACCTTCAAAGACGTAATTTATTTCATTGATTTTAATGATTTTATATTGCTCTCAAAGTGCGCTGTTTTTTCCTGTATTGTGCTCCAGGTAAATTTGGAAACAATGGTGTCAGCAGTGAGAAGTTAATGGAACTGCTTCATGAGTTGACACGTTTCCAATGTGTAGTAATTACTGGATTAGATATTTTATATAATGGACTTTTTTGCAGACTGTCAAAAAGCAGGCCAGCAAAATTAGACTTTTTTTTTCTTACAGCTGCATAAAATATTTATGAAACCAAAGGACAAAATACATGGCTTTCAAGATAGAAAATTATATTTAGAAATAATAATGTGTTGCTTTCTTGATTGAAATTGAATTACAGGTACATTTATCCTGCCAAATGTTACAATACACAGCTCTGTTTATTACATAGTTTATTATATAGTGTTTTTAGTTACATTGTTTTTAAGAGACTGTACGCATCAAGTCCTAATGGGTGCACAGGCAGTAAAATAACTTATATATATATATATATATATTAATTAAGCTGCTGGTTGTTTATCATATAAGATAATCATTCCAGGTGTTATTTTTGAACTGCAAAACCACATCTGTTATTTAAAATCAGATGTAAAATAGTACTTATTTCTTAGAAATATTTCTATGATATATTTATTTATCATGCAAAACTTTGATTCATATTTTGTACAGCAAATATTTCATTGCTATGTGACATACAACCAAACACTGAAAAGGCTCCTTCAAAGATTCTGCACTTTAAAGTTAAGTGAAAACTACTTTTTGAGTTAAGAACAAAATAAAACAAAAAAACAGTAGGTAAAATAACGGCACCAGGTCTCAAACTGGCATCTAAGATTTCCTAAATCCTCCGTACAATTTACAGTGGGAATCTCTGATGGCTCTCCATATTACATTATGTATAGTATAAAAATGTCAATCAACCATCATTGGAGATCTCCATTAAATATATTAATATAATAATGTCTAGAATTTTTTTTCTATATTTGTGTAGAAAAGTCTTTTTCAACCACAATTTTTTTTTGGCTTGTTATGATGCTAGTGCCACCGTGATGATACAGCCCTATATTATGTACCCTGCCATTCACCTTGTTCAAATTTGGGAAAAAACATGAGGGGATTGAGTATCTGTTTTTTTATTTGTCCTGTTCAAACATATATTTCTGTTTTAATTGGATATGGCCGCTGCAAACCTTGAGAAAAGAGATCAATATGAAACCTTAAAGTACAGGCATAGGTTATCGAATTTAGAAGCTTTCAAAGTTCACATCAGGAGATTAACATCCTTGCCAGCTGTATTCTGCAGTTGAAGCTTAAACAATATGAAGTGTACCAACAAGCATTCTAAATCCAATGCTTTCCTTTGACAAAACAAAAAGAACCGTTTTTTCCTTTTCCTAACCTGGGGCACAGTTATTTCATGATTGTTGGTAGTACGACAAGTGACATTTCTATGTTTGTACAAAGCCAAACCAACACTTATTTTCCTCTTTACATCTTTATACCTGTTGAAATGATCAATTGTTGAGATTTTTTTGATTATGTAAATTTATTATTATTGAAGTTTTGTCAAAACCCATATGCGGTAAACCATTTTTTGAGTTTTTAAAGGCCATATTTGTAATTTGGTAAAATAAAAAGAGAAAGTTTTGTCTGTAGCTTCACACACTCTGAATTTTGGCAATAGCCTTGGTGATTGGCAGAGATGTGCTCTGGCAGAGCACAAGAAGTAACATACATAGTAGTGGATAAATACATAATATGCACCAAGGGTTTGTTTCAATCTGTGCCCTTGTACAGACAGTTTGCCCCTTCTTTGCCATTTTTTACTATGGAGGGTACAGCAGACACCAGCATAATTGTCTAGCCTTAGATGTATGTGCTAGGTCGATCTCAGTTATGTGGAGTTCTAAAGCGTTATGGGCCACCCTACTTTGATTTGTGGTTTACTGTCCCCTAACCAACACAGTTTAAATCATTAACAAGGTAGATTGTACTGTTTCTGCATTGCTTCACTCATTGAGGGGGAAGGGATTTTGGAAAGAAAATGCTGAATATGTATATTTTATTCTTGCACACAATAGCACATAGTGATTGTTATAAGACTATAATTTGACCTCGGCTAAATACAGAAGTTTTATGGCATTCTTTAGTACCGTTAAGTTTTAGCATGTTTTAATGAATGTTGTGCAATTATCAGTGTTAAACCGTACCAGCTAGACCAGATTATCTTTTAAAATACTTTGGTACTTAAAAGTATCATAGTATTTAATGTTTAGTAGTAAAATCCACAATGTGACAGGCCACTTTTCGCTGTTTATATCTGTGGACATATTAAATGTAATCCGAAATAAATCAGTGTATATTTTTGGCAATGAACAGAAAAATTTAGTTGAAAATGTGCATTTCTTTGTCTTCTCCTGTTATTATTGCAAAGAAAGCCTTTAATCTCATCTCATATGAGATTCTCTGGGGCTTTTTTTCTCTCTGTAAGTCACTGAGTAATAGCCGTTTTGTGAAGAAACCTTGAATGAAACCTATAGGAGATTAGTATTTAAGATACTGCGGATACTTTGTGACTACTTTAATATGCATTTTTTAAACAATCTTTTTAAAAAGAAACCTAGAATATTGCCTTGAGGAGTAGCTGCAGCAGAATGGAAGTGGGCATATGTCCTCCACAAATGCATTTGTAATTGGCACCACACTGAAATTTTGAGTGCATTAATATGATGGGGAGGCAGTATGTATGTTTGTATGTATGTGAGCTTGAATGTGTGTTTATAAGTGTATGTAAGCATGAATGTGTGTATAAGTGTATGTGAGAATGAATCTGTGTTTGTATGTTAGTATAGATGTGTAAGTGTGTGTGAGTATAGATGTGTAAGTGTGTGTGAGCATAGATGTGTATGTGTAAGTGTTTGTGTGTGAGCATGAATGTATAAGTGGTGTGAGATGGATTGTGTGAGCATGAGTGTGTAAGTACTTGTGTGTTAGCATCAATGTATGTGTCGTGTGAGTAGGAGTGTGTGTTCAACTGAGTATGTTAGTGAGTTTGAGTAAGTGTATGTGTAAGCATGTGTGTTTACAAACAGTATGTGTGCCATTGTGTAAGTGGGAGGGGGCAATGGGCAAAGAAGGCAGAGAGAAGCTGTTTGGGGGGAATAATGGCACGGATAAGCTGTTTGAGGACAAAGGTGGTACTGTGGAACAGGCTGCTTAGTGAGGTTGGGGGGCCACAGGCAATTTTCACACCGGGACCCTGTGGTTTCTGGTTACGTCCCTGCCATCCATAATGTTACACCTTTACAACATGATGTGATAACATTCTGTGTGCTTATTATTCCATAAGGTCAGCAGTGTAAACAGGAAAAGGTGCACAAGAACATCTTGTAATATGAGCTTTTATAAAGATCTGCCTTAAAGGTGCTGCTCACCAACACTGCTGAACGAAATAGTGTTGTAATGAAAAGCGACATTAGAAACATCATTCCAAGTGCCATTGAATGCCTAAACCATTTTCCCAGAAATCATTATTGAATCATGTAACATTTTGATGGGAACACTTAATTGTTATGTGACACAGCACCAGGTACTGATACGTTGTTGCCGTAGAAACTGAAAAAAGCTTCTTAACTGTTTGTGTTTTTATGATCTGCTAAAGTTTACTTGCTTTAAGTACTACTGAGTGCAATTACTGTTCTGCCTAAGCTGGAGAGCAGTATGACACTTATTTGGCACAAACCTTATATGATCTTGTCCGAACAGTATCAGAAATGTTTGTTGCCTTCAGGTTTTGTTTCTAAAAGGGTTAAAACCATACAGCCTGTGTCAGCTGGTATTCTCATTCATATTTACCATTCAATCTATGAGTACAACTACAGATATGGGCATGATGAATGGTCTTAACAGAAAGAAATACGCATGGTTAATGCAGTCTTGCCTACTCCTAGTTATTGGATGTTTTAGAGCCATTTAACAAAATAGAGACTCTATGTTTAAATGACTTCCCTTCATAACACTTAGGTAACTTCTAAAAATAGTAGCCAGCCCATTGATTTTTGAATGACTAAATTTAGGACATGATGAGTATATTTTATGTATCTATGCGTATCATAAGAAAGGAAAGACAAAAATGCTTTATTATGGAAGTTGCCCAAAATATTTATTAAACGGTAAACTGTCATTACTACACCATACAACGAGTGTTATTGGTAACTGTTCCAGTTACTTGGTATCTGGATCGTTCCAGTTTTGCATCAATAAATATGGACTTGTGTTATTTATTTTAAATCTTGAACTAGAAATCTTTAATACAATTCAAACAGGGTCTTTGGACAACTAACTGATTTTTATTTTCACCAAGTAGTTATTTAATCTCTATAATAGCTATTTCAAGACAGTCAATAAGAAGAATTATATTTTAGGGGAGTGCTGAGTGAGAACTGTGCATGATACCTGTTTGAATAGCATAATAATACGACAGATAATTCTTGTCCCCAAAATAGTCTTTTATTAAAAACAAAATCCAATTTGCAGCTTCTGTCACCTCCGTCTGGCAAGTGTCCAAATGATTGAAAAGGTACACTGTCCTTTAGATCACCCATTCAGAATAAATCCTTTTGACAATGCAAAGTGTATTAAGACAATACAAATTGCAGCCTCAATCAAAATAATTAGCTAAATGTAGTTACAGATGAAATTTAATT
The DNA here is from genome assembly GCF_027358695.1 of Spea bombifrons. NCBI lineage: Eukaryota > Metazoa > Chordata > Amphibia > Anura > Pelobatidae > Spea > Spea bombifrons. Next base: position 73,629,246 of record NC_071089.1, on the reverse strand, counting down.
GTTAGATATTAATAAGTACAAATACCGAATTACCCTTCAAGAGCGGAATTACTTTGTGTATTTATTACTGTATTAAAAAACTGAAATTTTCCCGTTTGCTTAATAATGTATGTATCTATATATATATATATATATATATATATATATATATATATATATAAAGGCAAACCCAGTATAGTGGACAGCATACTCTATGGTGAAAAAGTCTTTGAAAATGGTTAAATGGTTAAAATGTTCAGCTGTCACATTCATAGTCGTTAAAAACAGAAATTATTTTCTAAAAGATTTGCTAATAATTCATGTTACGTATTGCCTTTTTCAATAAAACAAGCCAACTATAGGTCTTTTGTGTAGTGCAAAACTATTATAAGTTAACAACTAACTGCAATAAAGACACATTTGTCACACTGATTACACATTTCACGTTAAATGACATTACATTGCATTAATATTCTTGTCTCATATTGAAACACTTTGTGAAATAAAACGAGTGCCGATTTGTTTTTAATTGCTTTGTGGTTAAATGTAGATATGAATACAAATAAGTTTATTTATGTGGTACCTGTGGGTGTAGTAATGGACTCGAGGATCTCTGAGGTAATTTAAATTGCTGGAAATGCTACAAAGCCTACCCCTTGATAAATATTCTTAGGTATTATGCACATGTGAGGCTCCATTACAATAGACCTTGACTTTTTGAGAAATATAAAGAACGGTTTACAAATATTTTAAAAAAATGTTCTGGAAAGCCAATTTTTGATGTTTCACTGAAAACAGCTTTCTACACAACAATAACAACCGTTAATCCTTTGATTGCCAGGGATGGGACATCATTTTCTCTTTGGGAAGCTGGGTGAATTTAGGTAGTTTTGCTAGAGTTTCATATATAGGAAAGTTTAAATGTATATTTTCTGCAGGGCAAGTCAAGCTATACATAGATTCCTAGTAAATGTATCAAATGGATGTGGTCATACATACATTTGGCCTAGGCAGGGGCATAACTAGAAACCCCAGGCCCCCCAACTTCAACAGCTAGTCTGTGCCATCATTGCCCCCAGACAACTGGTCGCTGCCTTCCTTGCCCCTTGCCCCTTGCCCCTCCAACATACAACATATTTAAACACACTTACACAAATTACATACACTTACTCATACTCACTAACAAACACTCCATCTCACCCCACTTACACAATTACACACCCATGGCCATACACATACATTTACACACTCATGGTCACACACACAAGTACACACCTATGATCTCTCTCACACACACACACACATCCAAGCTCACACACACACACATCCATGCTCACACACCCACACATCCATGCTCACACACCCACAAGTACACATCCATGCTCAACCACCCACAAATACACATCCATGCTCAACCACATACAAGTACACATGCATGCTCACACACGCACAAGTACACATCCATACATATACACACATGCACACACACACACACATATATATATATATATATATATATATATATACAGGCAAACACATAAACATATGTGCAAGCAGATTCTGTTTTACTGCTGCATCACCCTTATATGTTTCTATCTCCCCGTGCCGGTTCAAAATAGTTTAGAAAGGAACGGTTCAAAATAGTTTAGAAACCGACCAGGTCGGAAGAACTCTTTCTAAACAATTTTTTAACTGGTACGGGGAGACAGGAAGAAGGCGTCCACCGGACCCCTAATTACGCTAGGGGATACGTACACAGTGTGCAAGCAGGATATTTCAGTGGGGTTACATAATATCAGGTCATGTGATCTCACTGCGCTCCTGCCTTTGCAAGTTGGCTAGTCCAAGTTGGCCCTGCATAATGGTGACATTACACAATATAATGCACATAAGGAGGGGTTAAATTACACAAACAAAATATAGATCGAACATACGTCCACAGGTTCACACATTTTTTTCACCTCTATTGCACCCACTTTGAGTGCTACAACTCCCATTACTATCATCATCACTCTAGGCTAGGGTGGGGGAGTTTGTCATCAGGTCAGGTATTTATAAATATTAAAAAAGAAAGGAGTTTACATACATCTAATTATCTGTGTTTTAATATTTTACATTTGGGTGAGTGGGGGGCTCCTGTTACATGATAATCACTGATCCCTCCATGTTAGCAAGGATCAGGCTTTCTTACCAGCATGCTACCAAGATGATCCAGGGAGGGCTAGCACGCTTAGTAACTCACATGCACAACATTCACACACAGACCGTCACACATATAAACTCACACTAACACACATACACTAACACACACATCTATTCACTTAACACATCGTGCAAGCAGCTTTACTTTTACCACAGGGTCATGTAACATCTCATTACGTGACCCCATTGTGTTGCTGTCTCTCCAGGCTGGTCTGAAATACTGCACAAAGGACCAGTCCAGGTCATACACGCTCTTTGTGAAGACTTTTGGACCAGCCTTTAGGTAGTGCTTCCACAAACGAGGTACTTGTTTGATATTCACGGCCTCTTTTGAAAGGATTGAAGGGTAAATGTCACAGGGTATTTTTTTACTCCTGTATATAAATGGTAGTTGCAGTGTTATAAAAACTTTTAAATGTATTGTGTTATGTCCAGATGCTTTGTACTATTTTGTGTAAGGTTATGAAGTGACAAGATCAGATGACATTAGAAGAGACCTCAGACACATAGATCTTAGATAATTCAGTCTCTAGATAGCTCTGACAGATTTCCCATAGACAGCAGTACTTACAACACCACATATAAATGGAAAAAACTTACTGAATTAATACATCTTAAAATGTGTTATTTTATTTTTGCTTATGTTTTCATTCTGTTCATCCATACAAACCTCATAGAATTACCCAATACAAAAAATATTTTAAATAGCTACATGATGTGTCCTTTTTTAAAAAAAAATAAATATTTGATTTGGATAGTTTTAGGGGAGGTTCTTTTATGATATTTGAAGTAATCATTGTGCGGTACTGTAGAACTTATTATGTAAAAAGGCATTGGAAAGACATCCATCTTTCCTAGTAAATGCACAATTTATTTTGATTTTTTTTTTTTTTTTAAAGTACACGATAAGCTTCTAAAAAAGAAACCGAAATTGGTTACATGATGGGAAATATGTTCATTAGTCAGGAAATCCAAATTGTTATTAATACTACTACTCAGGCTTTAAGAATGTAAGCACAATATATAACAACAATGTTTAACATAACTGTTTAATTAAAAAAAAAATTCCGGTAGTAAGTGCGCTGCAAATGTTACAATCAAAGGAAATAAATGGGACACAGTGCAAAAAACAAAATCTGTTAACTCTAAGAGTTGAGGATAAAATTATGCTATGATTTTAAATAACATTTTATTAGCCATTATAATGACCTCACCTGTAACCAATTGTGTTTACCATGCTCATGTACAAATGCTAATTTCAAGTGAAAGGCAACATGGACACATTATTACCTACACTCTTTTTAGGTGCTGTTCTACCGTCTCTGCTGAATTGAACACTTTGTAAGTAAAGCAAAATTAAATGCATTGTTGTATACATAATGTTCATAAGGACCCAAAACATTCTTTTTTTTAACCTGGAGCACACTACTACAAACAGTTACACCCTCTGTTGCCATTCTCAGGCACCACAACTACCACCCTACGCGCTCAACTGTTTGTCATCTAAATCTAACTATACCAAAACTACACAAATTGGCCCAGTCTCCCAAGAGGAACATCTGTCCAACTCCTGCCACTTAAAGGGCTATAGGTTGTGCCAGAGGCCTGGTAATCAACTGTGAATCCCAGAGCCTTAAGACCACGACAAAGCTCATACATGTTCTGTTCGTTAGCCATTTACCAATCAATATATATCTGCTGCCTTTCCAGCAGGTTGGATAAATACATATTGTTGCATGCAAATTTCTGTTAACCTCTCCTTTAATTGACTGGTTTGGCATAGTGTCAGTGTTACCATGGCAACATTCAACCTGATTACGTTGTCAACATCTGGATTATAGCTGAATCAATCTCCTGGTTATTGAAGCAAAGAAAAATGATTGGCAGCCCATTTAATAAGATATCCAATTTAAGTGTGAACCCTCTAGTTTTACATGCCAGTTTTATCATCTGTTATACAGGTAAATCAGTGCTTTTCTAACTGACAGTAATTGCTGGCAACGTGAAAACAAGCATGAGGAATAACATGCTTTTAGCATATTGATACTATAAAAAAAGCAAAAAAATGTAACTTTTTAATATGCTGCTAATTGATTGCGGAAGCCGATGGGGACAGTCAAAAACTGGTGCATTTTAATAAATAGGGGAGCACCAGAAATATACAGCACAGTTTTTCTACCTTACATAAAGAATTTAAGAAAGCCTGAGATGTGCATATAGCTATGTTAATGAATAAAAAGAAATGATAAATAAAAAAAGTCCAAGTCAGACAATGAGCTATTCACTTTTATTTTTGAACCCTCATAGCTGGTATTCTTGAGAAATGTCAAGACTTCCTTTTACCAATCAAAATCCATTTCATCTGAAGTGGAGCATGAGGATATGATGTCATATCCCAGCACACAGCGGTGAGAATGGGACCCATAGGGGTCCCTGCGGGCGGCTAGTACACTTTCTTGGGTCAGGCCAAGGATCATCACCTAACAATAACGCATCAGTGGCTTCATGCCTCTTGAAAAAGATTTTTTTCCATGGATGATGCAGATTACTTAAACGTGTGCTGAAGATATAAATGAGTTCTGAGGTAGGCTTATAAGTTTATATCTAAATAACTTGAAAACATATAGAAAAGCCAAAAAGTACCTTAAGGAAACAGAAATGCTTACTGTTCTTTTTAGGAGCAAAACAATATGTAAACTTTAATGTAATGTATATGGAAAAAAACATTTACCATATGTAGAACAGACACAGTATATATTTTATATTTCAGTTTTTCCTGCTTTTGTGTTTTTTTCACTAAATTCCCTTTATAGTTTTCGTCTAGCCATTGCAAAATGGCATCAAACCTGCGTGATATTTTAAAGATTTTCTTGCTTGACAAGTATGTGTTTGTTTTTTGTGTGCCTTACTTTTTATTGCTTAAATGTTTTTCCCACTCAAGATTCCAGCAAGCTTTCATCGTGCCCATTAATAATAAGCTGCTCTGCCTGCACACACACGTCAGACTGCTGCAGTGTTTGCCTGCCCACATTAAAAACCACCAGTCTGCCCGTTGCTGACGTCAGCAGCTGTCTCTGCTCTCTCTCTTCAACTTTTCTCACTAATGTTCAGTTGCTAATCTGTAATATCCATTTTTTTTTACAGTAGCAACAATGGTGTTGCCATTTTCACAGTTTCTGTCTTAATGATGAAGATCGTTAATAATGTGTGTCTGTAACAAAGTGTTATAACATACCATTGCATATTATCCCAAAGCCGTTGGGCTATAGAGAGTTCCCAGTGGCATCCAAAGGGTTAATATCTTTATGAGAGAACCCAGGGTTTTCAGGTTCCCTGGCCCTAGTCTCCTCTTCTCCCTTTACCAGGTCCAGCTGGTTGCTGCTGCTTTCAGCTTCTGCAAATCCTACCAAGAAAAATCGTTTGACAAGTAAGCTTTTTCTGTAACCAGATGTGTCTTGGATGGCTCCATGCTGACATAGTCATTGTAACGACATTTGTGAGATGAAGTGGAGATGTTTCTTCTGCCAATTTGAAAAACGCTACAGACTCAGTTTCAGTCACAAAACAACTCACAAATTCACTAATCTGCAAGGGAACATGAGTGGCCGCAACTTTACATTTAATAAAAAAACTTAATAAAAAAACCTAATTACATGATTTAGAAAAGGAAACAGGAGCCACCTGGACCCACTATTAGACAAGGGGGTTGCAACAATTGCCCACTCTTCCCTCACCCTTTTGTGCAGTTGGGTGTGGGGTCATTATAGAAACCTGGGGGTATATTGGCCTACAGTACTAATGGGGATGAGGGGATTAAAAAATCCTACGAAAGCCATGGACTCTAGGTAGGTAAGGTTTTAATGCTAATATAAATATCATTATTTTGACTTAACCTGGAACATCTCACATGAATATTTCTAACCTCCTCACTCCAAGGGGTGGGGTGCAAAAATGCCCCCAAGGAATTGGATGGATGTGAGAGGAGATAGGGCTGGGGGTCAGTGCCTCCCGTAGGTATTTAACCCCAACCTAGCAGGGAATAGGTCGATATTCCCCCTTCCCAGGTATATTTTAATTGATGAAATGAATTGTTTTTTGTTAATTTATGTATTATTTTTTAAATACTTTAATGCAGTAAGGGGGGCAGGAGGGACTTGCAATTTACATTCAAAGTCATGGACAACTTGCATATTACTGAAATAGCAAGATGTCTGTTTTTTTAAACTCACATACACTCACATCTCCTCATCTCATATTTTGTTAATGCAAGTGGTCTTTAGTGAATTCTCCCTATCTCTCCCCCCCCTCTCTGGCAATACTCACTCTCCTTACCACTCTACCCCTCTCACAGCTATCTCCTTCGTACCTCTTACCTCTTATGAAGCTTTATTTCACAGCTATAGATCAGAGATATGAAAGCTAATTGAGTGTCTGTTCACTAGTTTTTCGCCAGAAAAATATATATATCTAATAAAAAAGTGATTCTTTAAAAAAAACACTGCTTTTAGTAATAAGTAATATGCTTGCATATGAATAAGAATATAAGTATTAGTAAAAGCTGAGATTCATATAAGATGATAAGATCCATATAAGAATCTCAGTATCAGCTTTTACTAGAGATGGATGACAATTTTACAAAACGTAATAGTTAGATATACTGCTATTCTCTTTTGATATATTCGTCATCTGTTTTTGTTTTGTTTAGTTTTTTTATTTTTTAAGTTAAGTTTTATAATTTATAGAGAACTGGCAATGATGAAATAAATGCACTTAATATTACATTGAGAAGATGTTCTCCAGATGAACTTTTCCATTGCTGGGCCTTCTCCTTCATTAAGAACACTGTGTCCTTTTAAGTCATACATCTTACATCAAAGGCTAACAATAACATTCTCAGATAAGGCTGAAGCTTGTGTAATACATGGGTAAATATTGTAGTTTCTGTTATTCATTGAAATACGTTCTAAAGAATAAAAGGTAATTGGCTGCTACATATTAAGGAGGTATGACTAGATGGTTTTCACCTCAAATTATTTGAGGAAATCCGTAGTGGGCCTTAATGAGACAAGACTTTGAGAGCCCTATCATGTGATAAACATTTTAAAACAAAAACAGTATATGGGGTGTGCATGTTTTTTTCCATAATATGGATAATTCTTTATCGCAGCCCAGGTCTTTGTTGAACATTTCTTCTTGACAGATCTTTCACCTTCTCCTTGAATCCATCCTTACAAACATTTTCTTCCATTGGTGTATCTGTGTTTTCTTAATGTTATGTAAATGCAAATTATATCTCTTGTGCTCTGGCTTTTTTTTAGTACATGGAATGCTGTAGGACATGTCATCTATATAATGAGTTACCCATATTGTTTTACACGTGGAAAAATCATTGATTTTGTGGTGTAAGTGGGTGTTTGGTAGGAAAATATTTTATTGTATCAACATGTGGTAATGTAATGTAATGTCACAATCAAGTCTCTTAACAAGGATGCCAAAGTGGTTTTAACTGTGTAAAAAGTGGTTTATCAGACAGATAAGTAGGCATAGGAAAAAGTGTCCGTGGCAAGGTTTGGGAAGGTCAATAGAACATCATTAAATTGTCCTCCACGGACCCCAGTAAAGGTCCACCATGGGCAATGTTGTTGCCTACCCCTGGTGATAAGGAGCCAAAGCATTGTCTACTAGATTAGGCAGAGCTGTAATGCATACGAATTACTAATATGCAGCTGCATGAAAAAAGTTTTATTATTCAATAACTAAAACTGTTTCAAAAAAGAAAACAGCATAATATTTTAAAAAACATATTTTGAATCTGATAGTAATAATAAAAACATTGGGTGGTAGTCCCTCCTTTGGGCACGTTTGGTTTAAAAGTTCACCGAATAGAAGCTGAGACTGGTGGCAGTGTGTGGCCAAGCCAGCATTATCTTATCAATTTCCTGCCCACTGGTATATATGTATATAAGATGGGTTTCTCATTTATATATTTAATGTTAATATGTAAGAACCGTCACATTGGTTCATTTATTCTACACAACTTTAAAGTGTAAAAAATGGTAAAATGTGACACCCGCCTTAATGACAATGTGGTGTACAGTGGTGTTGTGTTAAAAAAGGGTTAGGCCATCTTTACTGTAAACTTTATCTTCTCCTAAACCACGCCATGTCTGTTACTTTACAGCACCTTTGTGTTAAGTCCTTTCTCCATGTGTACTTAGATCACATTGATTGTTTAGCAAAGAGCACTAACATAATAACTTTTATCTGTTTCAAGATACAAGAGCCTTATACATGGATTAAAAAAGCAATCATAATGCAGTAAAAATCTGTATCTCCTGTAAAATACTTTTAAGAATGACAAAAATGGTAGAGTTCAAATGAAAACATTTTAGTTCACTTAGAAGAGTCATTCCAGAACTACTTATTACATTGAACAGATGGCAAAAATATGCAACAGTGGTATATACGTCTTATAAAGGATTAACTAGCATTTTAAAACGTTGGACATTTTAAAGGGACAGTTTAATGTTCCTGACACTTGCATTATCTGACCTAGAAGTTGAAGCCCAGTTGCTGCGGCCGCGCTCCTCTTGATTGGCCGAATATTTTTTCTAGTGCAGCCAATCAGTGGCAGGAAAGCACTCACATTGACATCCTTTCTGGATCTTACGAGAGGTGAGCATATCTTGTGTAAGGAGATGCCTTCAACCAAACACATCTCCTGCATGCAAAATAGCTGGTGTGGCGGACGAAGGGGCAGATGCATATAAAGAGATTTGGCAAAGCCCCCATATATTTGCAAAGGAAGATCGCAAACATATGATGGCTGGAGTCTCCATTTAAGTTTGTGCTTGGATACATTGCAACATTTTATATATATATATTTTAAAAAGGTGTTAGTGACCATATTATAGCCTTTTTGTTGTTTTGATATTTTATCTTTTTTATAATATTTATATTTTAGATTTCATAATGTATTTTAGTTACATACAGTATATACTCAAATAGACAAAAAGGACACACATAATAACTATAGGCTGTTCAAAGAGCCAGTGTGGGTGCGACAATTACTGGTTCAAAATCCTTATTTTTTCCGTCTCCCACACACATATACACACACGGTTACTCATTCCTTGTCATATTGTTCCCTAACAGCTGAAAATTTCTAGTGTTTTTATTCACATATTTTAATATATATTTGTCTTTTGTGCATATAGCAGAACCATTGACAAAAAGACAATTACGGGCTGCTGATTTTAGGCATTACTCTTTCTTTTGTACAAAATTAAAGTATATTATTTTGACTGAGCATGTATTAACATGAATTTAAAATTAGTGGTTATATTTCGAAAATATATATTTTTCAAAATCTTCTTAACCTAAAATATCTTAATCTATGCAAATCCTATAATATTAAATTGTCTTTCAGCGATTGGTACACAGTAACACAGGTTTCAATCCTGAATTCTAATTTTCTTAATTTTCTAGGTATTTTTATTTATCCCCAGGAAATGTAGCTGTATTTGCCCCAATTAAACATATTTATCTCTCATTGATGGTCTACCTACTCAACTAAATTTAACACTTAAATAACTACATAGATACACAATTGCTAGCACTGTTAAATGCAAATACCCTTACCAGGAACAATTTGTATTTTATTGCGGTAAAGTACTATCTGCTATTTTTATTCATTTACTTAACATACCAGTCAACTGTTGGTCACACCAGTGTTTCAAACTATGCAATGTTTTCACTAGTCTAGCCATTTAGACACATTTATGTATGTTTGTTTGTGTAATATATATATATATATATATATATATATATATATATATATAATTAACTTTATATTAACAATATTTTTTATTTTATTAACTAATATTTTGGGGGGCTGGAGAATAAAGAAACTGGTGCATATAATATTTGCGTCTTAAATTACAAAGTAGCTTTAATTATATATTTGGCCACATTTAACAAATGTACGTAAGATTCTTTTTCGAGTTCTAAGAATTAATAGTGTTAAATCTTGTGTTTCTAGGTTCACCTATTCTTAATAAACATTTCACACAATACAAAAAAGAACAAATTCTCCTCATTCTTTTTTTTTATATCACCTCTTTTTACGGAATAAATAATCCTATAAAATGTCAAGTATATTTACATCAGGAGGAAACAGGGTACATGCAGTGAATTAACCTGTATAGTTAGATGACTTCAGTAAGATCTCGTATAATTCCCATTGATTTTCTCATAGATTGCCTCTATTTCTGCCTTTCTGCCTAGTTAGTACTTGCCATGTCAATCCGATAATATTGAAAAGGCTTTGTGCATCACTATTCTGGAATTGTGTTTGCGTTAATTAGACAGAAAATATCTTGTAATTGATATGCAGTTTCCCAAAATATCTGATTTGGACAATCTGAAAACCAATGAATTACGCTATACATTGAATAGAGTTGTCTCATTCATCTTGTAACTTCCTATGCATACTTTCACCAGTATTACCCAATATGCTTAGATAACGGATTCTTTATAATAATTAATCAGTCTTTCCCTTATAGGAAGTAAACTCTAAATGGCTTGTGGCAATATAAAAATGTTTAAGTTGTTATCTATAACAGATTTGTAACTATTATTCTTGATTCTATTCTTTATGCAATACATTGCGTCGTCCTTAAAAGGAAAAGTCATACTGTTTTTTGTGTTCTTACTAGTATGACATTAAAAAATAGTTTTCAAAAATATAGTACCTTTTCCAATGTGCTCTGTTGACCATAGGCCACTAGGTATGTGGCTATAGTTATTAATAAGGATCAGCGCCCTTAAATTTTCAGAGGCTACACATAGCATGCACGCCTCGCTAAAATAAATTCAGCTTTATCTGAGACATAACTATTTTATAATGCTTTAAATACATGAAGATCTGTAGATTATATATGCTTATGTAGTGGTATTTCAGAATTAGATCAAACACTATATATACATACATTTTCTCCCTGTTAAGTTATTTCTCCCTGATTATTAAGTTGCTGATTGTTGTTAATTGGTTCAGATTTCCTTTGTAAGGGTGCGAAGAGGAGAAGGGAGGGAAATCAGGGAATGCTGGCTCCGCCAAATGCAGCCACAGATCCCAGATTCCACTAGGTAACCTTTTTTAAATTAAATAAGATCAAAAATTACACTGACAAACAAAAGCACAAGGTATCCTTGTAATAAATTTAGTTACATGTTATACAGTTTCCCTTATTAATCAATAATATGCAATACTTTAGGATCATATTCCAGCAATACTTTTATCAGCATTTATCATAAGTCTGTCTCTCCAGACCTTTTAAAAGTGAATAATTAGAGTAATCCATGTCAAATTTACGGTCACCTGTGATGTGAAATCACAATTCAAAGCAGCTATCACTCATGTTGTTATTGTTATTTTTAAATTTCACTTCTTAAATGAATTAGATTAATCTAGAATGTGACAATTCTCTATTAATAACCACATTATTATAATGGCATGTAGTGGTGTAGGTTCTTAAGGGGTACAAATGGTTTGGATCATCCATGTAGTACCACAGATTAGAAGCTGATTTGAATATATGCAGGGATAATCAGGTATAGATACTGTACTTAGGGACATGTCTCCCCATGACATTACAGGTGCAAATATATACCTTGTTGTTGTTTGTGTGCAGAGCATCAGTACCCAAGATATACTTTGTGTATTTTGACTGACTTCTCTTGCTTTTTTTTATACTGAGATTGATATTATCAGTTGATAATATTATATGGACTCAATATTTAAATCTTGACTCTTACCTAGTGGAATCTGGGATTTGTGGCCGGATTTAGCAGAGCCAGCATTAGCTTATTTCTCTCCCTTCTTTTTACTATGCAAATGAAGGACGACAAGAGTAGAATATCTTTAAAGTGTTGGGTACCTGTAGGTACCAGTTAGGCTTTGAGTTTTGGGTAAAACATGGCTATCTTAAAATTGTACTTAACTGGACACCAGGGGGCAGGGATATTTAAGGTAATAAAAATGTTTTACAGCAATTTTAGAGAGTGGAAAATACTTCTGGTAAAATAGTTTTTTTTTTGTGAAAGGTTGGCATTCTCGATTGAAAGGACAGATAATCTTTTTTTGATTAAGCTGAACATTGGAAGAAAAGCAACAGCCAGGAGACTGAAAAATGTTTTTATTCTTGAAAAAAATCATGGATATCAAACAACACAGATATAATGAGGGATATTCAATATGTTTGCATTCCGAGATTTCAGAACCATGGTGCCAATATGATTGAATCCTTTTCAGATCATGGCTTTTCTAGATACAAAATCCAGCCTGATGCTATGATCAGGGTTAACAAATTTACTTTATCATAATAAATCATATATTATTGCAAACACCAGGTAAACAAAAAAGTATTAACCTTAGCAGACACAGCATTGACACAGTTGACCATCCCTCCTTCTGCAAACCCTTCAATGCTCATGACATCATGACACAGCTCTTTTCTGGCTCGAATCCTACCTCTCTGACTGTACTTTTGATGTCTCATTCACTGGAAGTTCCTCATCCATAATACCACTATCAGTTGCTGTCCTTAGGGCTCAGTTCTTGGGCCTCTACCCTTCTCCATCTACACCTCTTCAGGTGGACAACTCATATCTTCCTTTGGTTTACAATACCACTTTGACACTGTTATCTGCATAGATATATATCTCACCTTGTGTGTCTTTATTTGCCTGTCTGTACCTACCTACCAGTCATAATGCATCGTGAGGTGCCTGCCTACCAGTGTCTCATGTCAAATGACAATTAACCGTTCCATGATAGGTTTCTTCTGGGAAGAGTTTGAGCGTTCCACAATCGTGATGTTTTAATGTTGCAGTTAGTAGGTAGGACAGCATCAATATGTAAACAGAGTCACTGATCACTCAGTAAACTCTATTTGCAGATTGGCCGGAGTACACACTGAAAGCACTGGTGTGCTCCTCCTGCTGATCAGTTGAGAGGAAGCTGACAAAGTAAATTAGCTGTACCTCAGTTGATCTATGCAGTTCTGCTTGCATTCGAACAATAACTTTGGCTTTTTGCAAAGAAGCTAAAACTTTATTTACCTAGTTTTTTGTAATCAGGAAATAATTATCAGATGATTAATTCTATAGGAATATGTTATATTTTAGCTGTAGAGCTCATGTGCTATGGCTTAGGAAATGTGCACTAATCAAAAGGGCAGTTTAATGATTAGCTATCATAACACTAGCGGTCCGTATTATAACAGGAAACTTGACACTGAAATGTGTTTATGTAAGCATTAGGGGTTAATTATTTTATTGCTGCTTACATTCAGTAGGAAGATCAATTGCCCCTCACCTTATGTCATGGTTATATTATTGCTTTTATAGCAATTTCATTTCCATTTATGCCAATCACTTCCATTTTTTTTCTTTCAAGGAACACAACCCATGCCTTCAATGTCCATATTATAAATATTAGACTTGTGCATTCAGATTCGTCCAAATTTTATTTTATTTAAATTTGCTAATTTCGTTAATTTGTACAAATGTCGGAAAATGAGGATAGGCCCAATGAAACAAACGAAAAGGAAGCAGAAAGCTCAGAATTTTGTTTCTCCGCTTTTTGTCCTTCTTATTCATTCTTCGCTCTTCTCCGGTATTTAGCTTGTCCTGGTGATCCGCTGTGTTACCCTGGCCTCCTGGTGCACTTAGGACCACAGGAACAGCCTGCTCTCTGATGCAGAAGTGCTCTAGAAGGCCAGGTAATTAATGCAGCGGATCACTAGGAGAAGTGAATCACTGGAGAAGAAAAAAGAATGATGAAGCAGAGAACAGGAAGAAGAAGCAGAGAACAAGAAGCAGAGTTGTTTGGACTGTTGGTAAAAAAAGGTAGGAAGACATTGAGAGTGACAACAAATTCAATTTCCGAACCAAAAGGATAGGAAACAAAATTTGACGTGGACCAAAAACTTGTCCAAATCGTTATAGGTCCATGTGCACAAGTCTAGTAGATACGGTCAATTATAGATCTCCTCTTATGTTAGACTTAAGCTACAATGATGCTGAGTATGGCTGTACCTTTAAAATTAAAATGTAATTGACTAATTAAAAATGAAGACATATGTACTGATCCAGCCAGTTTAACCCCTTGGCTGCTAAGCCATTTCACACCCTGGTGCTAAGCTAGTTTTCGGCATTTTGGTGCATCTCACGTTTAAACGTGTTTCAAGTAAATTTCTTGGGAATAAACTATACAAACCATATATTGTTTTTTTCAGCACACCCAGCAGATTCCAAATATACCATTTTTATATGTGTATGTCTCATTAGGTTTGCAAAATACAACCAAAAATGGGAAAAAAGTGTAATTTTTCACTTCCAACTCAATAAAAACTAGTTTGTAATGTTATTTTTCTAAACTCTAATATCAAAACCTGTTTTGCTAAATATTTGTAGTAGGTAACCGGTCTAAAATAAACAGACATTGAGAACAGTAGACTGTGTTTTTCTAATATTTTATTGCTAAAAGTTAAATTTATTAGACTATCACAAAATTCATCTTTAAATTTAATGCATGGCTGCGTCAATTAAACAGCTATAGCTGCCTGGGATGTTAAAATATTCCAACAAAACTATATATTTTTAGAAACTACACCCCCAGCCGCAGCAAATGAGGTCTTATTTGTATTTGTATCACAAATCTGACTTGCACAACAAATAAGTGAATATCACACAAATAAAAATAAAAAATAAATAAAATTAAAAGCGACAAGTTCATTTATGTCTTCTGCACTCCAGGTTTGTCCTAGAAACACATGCAGCCCCTCATTTGATGCGCCAAGGGGTGTAGTTTCTGAAAATATATACTTTATGTACCATAATTTAACTTCCCAGCTGTCTAGAGCTGTCTAAATGCAGCCATCACCCCTAAATGTTTTAAGACAATTTTTTAACAAGATTCTCCAATCTGCCATATCTGAAGTTAAAGTGGTCTAGACATCTGGGAAGTTAAATTAGGGTACATAAAGTACACATTTCAAGAAACTACACCCCTTGGAGCTTCAAATGAGGGGTTACATGTATTTCTAAGACAAAAGTTAAGTTCACAGATAATGATGGAATATGTCGCTTGGCTAGAAAATATGTTTTTTCTAACCATAACGACATGTTCATTTGTGTCTTGCGCACTCCAGGTTTGTCCTAGAAACACACGCAGCCCCTCATTTGATGCGCCGAGGGGTGTAGTTTTTGAAAATATGTACTTTTTGTGCCATAATTTAACTTCTTACGTGAGCAGTAATGCCACGTCAAGGCTTCAACCCTAATTACTGACCATTCACACGCTTTTCATATCTCCATTCACTCGCAGAAGCACACACCATACTTTCCATACATTCACTCGCAGAAGCACACACACCATTCTTTCCCCTTACAATCCCAAAGAGATGATCGTAAAGGGAGAAAAAAATCACTTTTACAGCAAAAATAAGTTTTGCAGTAAAAATGCAAGGGGCTCCAGGGATGACATGGTTAACTTACGTACTACAGGCTATACGGCTGATTTTTGCAGTTCATCTGGATTTCAAAAATTGCCTTCCTCTACCATTGGCTAAATTTAACCCCATGATCAAAGGGATCATGGGGTTAAAATTTAGTATCGGCCATTTTTAAAAAGGGAATGTGACTTTTTATAGCTGTATGATCGCTGTGGTAACATTGGCTACCACAGTGATCATTTAGCTAGAATACTTAAACTTTTTTTTTTTTCAAAGTTA